>NC_048543.1:5701105-6368105 GCF_902806685.2 Maniola hyperantus
GGGTTTTGGCCATAGTCTTCCACGCTGGCCATTAAAACAATATTATTAGGTAATTGAATTGTTCCTCAAAACAAGTTAATAATTCTCAATTTTGAATATTGATTTCCTCGTCCTTTTATCGTGCATTACCTTCAGTTTATATACAATCCAAGGTCATCAGCTTTTCAGACAGTTACCACTTGTATCAAAGCACACCCTTTCCACTTCCAGAGTTCCCCGGCCATAAAGGTCCTGCTTCAGTGCACAGGCACTCTTTTTTTCTTATAGCAAATATTTGTTTGATAAGAAAAAAAAACCGGCCAAGTGCGAGTCAGACTCGCGCACTGAGGGTTCCATACTACAATCGTATTTTATCGACATTTTGCACGATAAATCAGAAACTATTATGCCTAAAAATAAATAAAAATCTGTTTTAGAATGCACAGGTGAAGACCTTTCATATGATACCCCACTTGATATAGTTATCTTACTTAGAAAATTGAAAATACTAATTATTAGTTCATGACCACAATTTAATTTTTTTGTGTGATCTAACCCTAAATTCATGGTTTTCAGATTTTTCCCCAAATGTCAGCTATAAGATCTAAGACAGACAGACAGACAGACAGACAGACAACAAAGTGATCATATAAGGGTTCCGTTTTTCCTTTTGAGGTACGGAACCCTAAAAATGTCACATCACGAAAGAGCACACAAACTACAGAGCCAGTCAGTCGGCTGCTTTCACATTGAGCGCAATGGGGCAACATCCTCGAGTTTGTTCTTGTCAATAAAGAAATGTAAAAATAAATCTTATTTCAATGTCCTAAAACTCAATTTTAAATACGTTCTGCTCTGTAGTTGTGAATAAATTTTTAATAGTTTTATGTTATCACTTTATTTTGCTACAGTTATTTATAATTGTCTTAGCAGCAACGCTTTCTTTCGTACTTTTTATTTGTTTAAAAGAAAAGTAATAAAATAAATCAGCCGAAAACTTTTGACGCCGGCGCGAGCGGCGTACAGAATAATAATAATATTATTATAGTATTAAAAAATAAAGTATAATATGTAATTCTAATCATTATTTCAAGGTTCAAGGTGTGCAAGTAATTTAAATAACCCCCATTGTAATACATACATTACCTTCGATTACCAACAAATATTTTATATTAAAGAATGTTTTATCTATATATATAAAAGGAAAAGGTGACTGACTGACTGACTGACTGACTGAATGAATGACTGACTGACTGACTGATCTATCAACGCACAGCTCAAACTACTGGACGGATCGGGCTGAAATTTGGCATGTAGATAGCTATTATAACGTAGGCATCCGCTAAGAAAGGATTTTTGAAAATTCAACTCCTAAGGGGGTGAAATAGGGTCTTGAAATTTTGTAGTCCACGCGGACGAAGTCGCGAGCATAAGCTAGTTTTTATCTATAACTATACTGTTATAAAAACTGATAATATCAGCTTTCTCTGTTCCTCGAATAGACAGTTGTTCTTACACAGGACTAGATAAGCTAACAAGGACATCACCAAAAATTGCTTTTTTTGCAGGATAAAAGAATAGACCTCATTTATTATTCCTATTAATTATGGGAAATAAAACTCGAGATCTAACGAAGAAGCTACGAATATTATAAATGCGAAAGTGTGTTTGGTTGTTTATTTATCCTTCAATCACGCCCAACGGAGTAACTGATCGCCTTGATTTTTTACATGGATATAGTCAAAAAAACTGGAGATTGAGATATTAATTACTTTTATCACGGAAAATTAAAAAGTTTCCAGGGGATTTTTTTAAACCTAAATCCACACAAGACGAAATTGCGAGCATCATCTAGCTATATAATTAAAAAAAAAAACAAGTTGTATTAAAATGTCTGCCTATACATTCGTGCATATCGTACATTGTACGATTGAATGCAACTTTACAACTTTGTGCAGATGTCGTCAGGACTTAAGCAGGAAGGTTGCTGATATAGTACCCTCAACGTACAATAGGCAAATTAGCGGGTAGTTGGTAAAATAAATATGATTTTGTACCTTGGTTGGTTAAGAGAAATATAATACTTTTTAAAATTAGGATAAATTTATTTAATTATACTAAAATTACAAGGTAGTTAATTAATATTTCTAACATTCTCAATTACACATTAACCTATAAACTAAGATTTTTCCTTGTCCATATTATATTATTGCAGATTCGTCATAAACACAGACACGCAGATTTTTTTAAAGAATATAAGCCATGTTAAATGACTAATATTCCCCTTTCCCCTCCAACTAAGCGTCACGCTTGTGCTAGGAGTAGGTACGACAATAGTGCAACGGGCGGGGTTTGAACCGCCACAATGAATAAGGAAATAATACAACAAGTTCAGTAAAAATCCAATTGAGTCATCCAATTTTTGATAAATATACTTATATACTTCCTACTCCACAATCTAAAAACTTCCTTATCCTTAATGTGCACTAATTTTGACGTTTTAATAGTTTATTTTAATATTATATATAATATTATGTAAGTTAAGTGGTCTAGAGATGGAAGAGGATAAATAATAATTATATTATTCAACTAATGTCTGCTTATGACTTCGTAACCGCAATAAGCACGTTGTTATTTAGTTAAAATGCTTACTTTATTAATTTTATGTAACACAAATATTGATATTTTTACGAAATATATCGAAATAAAATACTTTTATTCAACTGGAAACGAGGTCATTTTAATAGATAAACGGTAAACGTTATAATATCTAACTAAATTAATTTTATTATTTCTAGTTTTTTTTATTTTTTATTCCTTATAACTATCTCCGTAAAACTTTAGCCCTCTAACAAATAAACCCAATAGCGGTGGAATAGTTATACTCTGTTTTGTCTTTCTCTGTCATCAGTAATTTGACATTTGAAGGAAAAAGACAAAACAGAGTATAACTATTCCACCGCTATTCCAGGTTTATTTGTTAGAGGGTAACAGTTTTTATTGATTTGTCATAATGAATTTGTCACTTACATTTGACGATTGAATAATAATAATCAGCGCCAAATTAAGAAGAATAATAATCTCCTCTATTTTGAAATTATGTATTTCCCATTAAGATAATAACTTACTCGTTAGGCTTGAAGAACTTTTAATGAACGAATTAAAACTAAATAAATCTACGCTCATATCTTAAGATCCTGATTACAAATTCAAAAAGAGTGGCTTAGTATTATGTACGTGCTATTGTTATTTTATGTACGTGCTTTAATACTGTTCTTGATAGTCAAAAGTTTTGTTCTGGGGCAAAATGTATATTCGGTACTAAATAGTATGAATAATTTAACTCAACCGACTTCTCGAGTCTAAAAACAAGAAAAGATCTTTTACCTGCAAACATGAAGAAAAACTAGCGAAAAAATAATAATATGTTAAGTACCAAGATATGTTAAGTAGGCAGTATGGATTTTAAAATATGAGTTCAGATAGTGTATGAAACGGCACAGAACTGTTTCATAAGCTACTAATATTAAACTGTTGCTTAGATTCTACGTTTTCCCGTATGATCAACTTATTAACTGAGATAATTTTTAATGTAACATGGCGCTGATTCTGTTGTTTTTCTCTAAACTAAATTTAGAGTATCTGCATCCTTTTCTTTTATATTGCTAAAAAAGGACAGAACATCAATTTTATATTTAAAGATTTTAGTGCACACTACAAATTTAAACAATAGGCTCGCGACTGGCAGCTAAAGTCACGAGGTTTGACAGCTCTAAATTAAATTTAAAACTGTCAAACTGTGTCTCCTTTTTATATTATATTAGTAAGAAGAGAATGCTAATACTCTAAAATTTAGGTGTGCACAGAATCAGTACCAATATTTTCATCACTATGATCACATGGTAGAACACCATTGTCATTAATTTTTACCGGTCAACCTAGTTTTAGAACCATAATTTTATTTGGATATCTTTTATGTTGAGTCAAGAATAATAATCGCCTGCTTATCGTTTCCACCATATTTAAATCAACATTTTTTATACTGGACTAGCGTGCGTCTTTTTTTAATTAATAAAGGAAACAATGCATATCAAGAAATATAATCAATTTGATACTAGGCATATAGAAATGACAAACAATTTACTTAAAATAACTAGAAAGCAGAACTTAGCAAGTTATTTTTTAAAGAACCGCACGCAGACGCGTATGATGATTCGTTTTGATAAATTAAAAAAAACTGATTTCTATTTATTTAACTAAAAATCTAAATTGATTTTTATGATTAAATGTATAAATCTCGTAGTTCGACAATCAGGATGCCGAATTTTACTTACTTCAATTTTAAAATAATTTATTTTAACCGTCGCGAACGTGATAATAATAACGGACAGTGCTACAATTTTTTACAAAATGTGATTTAATCAAATGAAATCTACTTTTGAATCCCGAATAATAACTATTCCAATGCTTCTCGCGTCTTGTGTAAATCTTTGGTTACGTCAAACAATCGATTTACTGCGAAATCGTAATATCAATAAATGTTGGTACATACATAAACATTTTTTTTGATCGTAACCACAGACGTGTATTAGAAAAAATAATGAAGATTTGAAAATTTGCACGCGTCGTAATAGCCGTCATGCGAAGCGGCGTCTACGCACACTGTTTAAAAGCGCCGACGTTTGTTAGGAAAATCATCCATTTGGCGCGATCCGTCCCAACCGCCACTGCGATTCTGTGGCCCGTCGTCAAAGCCTCCACGTGGCATGTCGTACTGGTCTCTGAAGCCTCCATCCTAAAGTAATCAATCAAAACTTGGCAATATTTTCTCATACTATAAAAATAACGTATAAAGTAAATACAAATTATAGATAAGGTTTTTTAAGCAACTACAGTGCTCAATCAATGTAGATACTAGATAGTTTTAATTCAAAACTCCATGCACGGATGCATAGTAAATAGGCTGCCATTGTTTTCTTATAAAAATACAAGTTGGAAAGAACGTGTTGAATAATCATAATTATTCACAAAATATAGTTAGGTTTAGATTTTCCAGCTACGCTTTTATAATAAAGATAATAAACAAATAGAACTTTTGATGTAATATCACTCAGAAACATTTCTGAAAATGATTAAAGTAACTTTTTATGAGTTGTTACGTCCCAATTTAAAACTTAACTGTATAATAACCGTCGTACACATCAAATATAAAACTGAGCAAGAGCTCAATAGATTACAATAAATACCAGATACCTCAGTGCAAGTTGTGCGAAAATTAAGACCTAATAAATTCTGGATAATTTGTTACAGTAGGTAAACGAATTCCTACTTCTCTTTAAATTTGCGTAATACCTTGTATTTTGATAAAACTGTATACAGTTAAGTTACAGTAACCAGTAAGTCTTGTCTTAAAGCGGGGAATAGCAGGGGCGGCACGTTAAAACTGACGCTGACCTAGCAAGATGCGCAAATTAAACTTCAACTTAATGTCACAGTAATTTTCAGTATCCATCCGTCTCGACTCTCGATGTACCTACGTATTGATATAAAATATACAAGATCTCATTACAAAGGCGCCTCATTTCGGTGAAATCTAAGAAAAACAACAGTAAGATTGTTCAATGTGCGTAAAATGTCATGTACAAGAACATCATATACATCGTAAGTCTGCTGCGCGATTGCGGTAGGATGACAGATACAATGTCACGATCGCCATCACCTCTGATTGGTTGACGCTCGCTCACTATTGGCTACAATTCATCGTTGCAACCAGAATATACCATAAGTTCAGCCAATCACAACAATTATTGCGAATGTAATAATGATTGATGCAGGTTTTACGGAATCGACCAGCTAATTGTTCCATGTTTGTAAAATGCCATGTATAAGAACATCATAAATCCGCTTGTCCCATGTATGTAAAAAAACCATGCACAATGCACATGGACATCTAAGTCCGCTTATTCCATGTGCATAAAATGACATGTACATGTAAAATAAGTTTTGTGTTTATCTTAGCAACACAGCTTGAAATAACAAACTGTCGTAAATAACTGGTCAAGTGCATGTCAGAATGTGCATAAGGAAGGGTTCTGTACTTTTCTAAGTAAAAAGTTTTTATTGTAAACTAAAATCTAGAATAATATGAAAAGTTTTTTTGTAGGTAATTTTTCTCTCACTATTCCACTGTTTGTTCTAAGTTTATAATGGACCAAGCAAGTACACATTATCTTGATCGACTACAATACAACTCGTCACTTATGTACACTGGCTAAATTATTATTAGCTATTAATTATAATTATACTTAGCTTTTAGTGCAACACCTCGATACCTACCAAGTGAACACTATCCTTGAACTCGAGGACCCAACTCCTCATCCCTGATGCTGTAAGGAATCTCATTCTTAAGTCGTAGTGATGCCACGGGATTTTTTAAGAATCATACGTTTAAAACGTATTTCATATGACAGATTTGTCAAATTTTAAAAAGAAAATGTAAAATTTTTTAGAAAGAAAATGGGAAAAAGATGTATTCACATATTTGGGCGTGAAATACGTTTTTAGAAGAAAGAGCTTTTATCAATATTTGCGGCCTTTCATTGAAGCATCCTGTACAAAGTGGTCCTTTTAAATGTTTTTACGAAATTTAGTACTGAGATATCTTGTATCTTGGTTCCGTACCTCAAAAGGAAAAACAGAACCCTTATTTACCCTTATCACTTTGTGTCTGTCTGTCGGTCTGTCAAGAAACCTACAGGGTACTTCCCGTTGACCTAGAATCATGAAATTTGCCAGGTAGGTACTAGGTAGGTTTTATAGCCGATATTCGGGGAAAAATCTGAAAACCGTGAATTTGTGGTCACATCACACAAAAAAAAATTGTGGTCATGAACTAATAATTAGTATTTTCAAATTTCGAAGTAAGATCACTATATCAAGTGGGGTATCATATGAAAGGTCTTCACCTGTGCATTCTAAAATAGATTTTTATTTATTTTTATGCATTATAGTTTTTGAATAATCGTGTAAAATGTCGATAAATAGACTGTGGTACGGAACCCTCGTTGCGCGAGCCTGACTCGCACTTGGCCGGTTTTTTATAATATTCCTTGAAGTATGAGGATGGCCCTTACAGAGAGAAAAATTTAAAAATTGCCTGAAAAAGAATCTACTGCTAGGCGGTACGAAGTTCGCCGGGGCAGCTAGTTCTATTATAAAATACAATTGTTATTACAATAATTCACGATACGAATAAAATTAGTTTAAATACACACTTATTTAAGTCATATACAGCAAAATATATGTTGTCCTCGCATTTCATTGTGATTAACAAATCGCTATGAAATGCGAGACTTATTAATTGGTTTTGACAATGTACCTTGTATATTTTATATCAATACTTGTGTTAATTTAATTACTAACATTTGACGTTATCAGAGTGAACTAGAATGAGGGAACTCTCGGTTTGATGCTGAATCGACGATATATTATTGTCAAATATTAGGCTATGGGTGGGTGATGTGAAATCAAAGACAAATAGGCGTTAATTAGACTACCTAGCATCAAATGGTAACACTTGACGCCTGCCAAGCCGTCAAGCTGGCGTCGAAGCCTCGACGTTTTGTTAAAAGTTCCCCAGTTTTTGCCAGAGCGACTAGATGTTGCACTTTTCCAAAATCCTTTAAGAGACGATCGCTATAAAATTGTAAACACAGTGCATTACCATTATTACCATAATTCAAAACGCCATAATATGCTTAGTTAAAAGGCTGATTCCTTAATTTTATTAGGTAGTCAACTATTAGGTGTTTGTGAGATTTGCAATCCATATAGCGCTTTGTGGCCTCGATATCGTGGTCAAATGCCTTTACCTTGCGCGTACTGTATAACATAGATTATATGTATTACATCCACGTCAGGACAAACCCATACAACTTATGACACGAGAACCGCTAAGATAAAGCATACCACACCTCATTTATCAAAATGGAAGAAGAGTTCTTTGACAATGATGAGGGAAACGATGAACCAACAAACACATACATAGACTGCGAAGCATATACATATAGGTATCTCGGTAAAAACGAGCTGTTGTTATTTCAGTGGCAGTATTTTTAATAGTGGGTATATGTAGTTTCAGTTTTTGACTTGTAATATTTTATTGCCTTTCACCCCTTGCAGCTTATTCCCCGCAATCGACAAGGCGAATTCAAAACATTGCTGGCCCTATCGTTGCAATATATTTATATTATGCTCAATATATTTCGATGATTGGAATATATTAATTAATATTTGTTAGGTATTTGTTATATATATTTTAATGAGCACAGTTTATATTCCTGTGCTAGTTAAATCTATGCTTATAATAATTTGAAATAAATTCGAATGCAAATAAGCAATGTAATGGAGTAGAACCCAGTTATTATGGTCACGTCTATTTAATTGTTGTATGTATATAAATTAAGTATATACCTACACTGAAAATATAACATTATAACATTATGGATTTTAAATTAATACTAATTGGATAAAAACCGTGTCTTATCCAAAATCTGGAGCCATAACTAATAAGATACAATAAAGATTGTCGTTCGTTAATAATAATCTATAACGTAACGAGTATTTACGGTATAACCGTAAAACCGATCTTGACGAATTTTGACACATCGATAGCTTGCATCCTGGAGGCTGACATACGCTACTTTTTAATCCGGACAAATTAATTTGGTCCTACCGGAATCTATCTGTTACTATGGGAATCTATTTGGTATATGTAGCAAATAAAACAGAAGGTAAGTACTGTTATAATCTAGGGTCTTACAATAAAAATGAATGAATAAAGATACCGACTGAATGACATCAGTGGCATGCAGGTGATACAGGCGTTATGGCATTGCCGCCTAACTTGAAATAACTGCTCATTTTATCATTATGACCTCAGTTTAATAGGTAACCTATTTAATGCCTACCCTGGCTACGAACCCTGTGCACGCCACTGACCGATATCAATGTACAGCTCAAACCACTGGATTTAGAAACTTGAGATGTTGCATTTAAGCCATTCACTGAGAAACAAGTTGCATAGTGTTTACCGCAACATGTTTCGGAAACATATTGTTTCAAAAACATTTTGTTTCTGAAATAGTATTTATAAACAATTGTTTCTTAGTGAATCATGACTTTCTGCATTACATAGACCCCCACTAAAAAAGGATTTTGTGATTTTCTACTCCAACAAATAGAAAATTAAAGTGTAACCTATGTAAAATTATAAATGATCTCAATAACGGGTTCTACTATGAAAATGAAAATTGGCTTTTCTAGTTTTTAGATACCAATGCTCTTAATTATTTGCCGTTAAACATTCATCATAATGACTAAAAGACGAACGCTGAAAACTAACCATAAGTACACAAGACCTATACAGCTCAAGTTTTGGTAGTTTCAGCAACAACTGTTTCACGGCATAAGTTATAATTTGAAAATATTCGTTTTGAAGAATCAAGAAATAAGAATTCCATTCATTTTTATAGATAAAAATACAGTTTGATAATCAAATTATCCAGTGCATCTATTGTAAAAAAATCAAATATCGGAGATAGGTTTAATTTCTAAATGTACTCACCATTGGCTTCTGATGATCGAACATGCCTTGCTCCTGGCGATCAAGCATTGAATTAAGTCGTTGTGCCTGTGAACAAAATAAAACGTTTTTAATTTTATTAAGTACAACATATGCAAAAATTTGTGGTTTGTTCAAGAATTTTCACAGAATTCATTTTCAAAACAGTTTATTTTGACAGTTATAGTTTTTGTTGTTACAGCCTGTGGCCCTACCGCGGTTGTTTGACAGCTACAATGTCACGATCGCAATCATCTCTGATTGGTTAATGCTCGCTCACTATTGGCTACAATGCATTGTTGCAACAAGAATGGCACAAATTCAGCCAATCAGAACAATTGAGATTGTAATAATGATTGATGTTTATGACAGGTTTTAGACAATCGCCCTACTGTTTATTTTTTGTTCACCGGAAGTTTATTTATTTACGTGGTGTATTTTAGATTTATGGAAGAAAATAACGTGAACTTATAAGGTTAACAAGTTTAAAAGTTGGTTACGTAAGTTGCCAGCAGAACGAATTGTAGGTGTTCGAAGATTATCAAAATGGTTCTGTTGAATGATAAATTAAGCTAGCGCGTTTAAGCTGAATTAAGCTAGCGCTTGACTGCTATCACGCCAAAGTAGCTGATGATACAGCCTATGGTGAAGCATGCTTGCCTACAAGGTGCCTATTCACTCTTTCTTATTTCCACCATTCCCACTTGTCAGTTATCAGGCCCGGAAAAACGATGCGGTTTTGAAATGAAGCTCAACTTCGCGCCGCTCGCGGTCCTGCACATACCTGCACAAAGAGCGTGTTCTCCTGCTGCCGCCGCCGCAGCTCGTCGTCCTGTAGGCGCATGCGCTGCGACAGCTCCTCTTCCTGGCGCAGCAGCTGCAGGCGCTCGGCCTCGCGCCGCTCTTCGGCCGCGCGCTCTGCCATCTCCCAGCTGCGCTTCTGCCGCTCGCGGTCCTGCTCGCGCTGCCGCAGTTGCTCGCGCAGGAGCTCCGTCTCGTGCTCGTACCTGAGCGAGCGATACATTCAAGTTCGAATATTCAATCGCCAAATACTAGTTTGACAGATCCATACTAATTACACTAATATTATAAAGGCGCAAGGTTGTGTTTTTGTGAGTGTGTATGTTTGTTAAACTTTCACGCAAAAACTAACTTATCCTAACTACATACTTAATCCTTATATGCTGAAAACTGGATAATCTGGTTGAAAACTTACTTGGCATACTCCATTTGTGCCTCTAACTTCTCTTCTTCAGAAGCTAATTCTTTCTTTAGAGCCTCCTCCTTCTGGCGATGTAACTCATGCAACTGCTTCCACCTTGTTCCATACTCATGTTCAAAACTACCTGGGTCTGCAAAGCGTGGCCCAGCCTATTAAATAAAAACAAAAATATTTATTAATTACCAAACAGTACAGTACTAAAACAAGGTTAACTTATTTTATGATAAAAACATACTTCACGGGAACGCAGATATTCTGGATGTTTCTTAGGGAGATTCTTTTCGGGGTAGCCATCTGCCTCATCTGGCTCCTCATAGTTCTCTACAATCACGGGCCGAAGTGATCTAAAATATACCAAATCATTTTAGTAATACATATATATTGTTACCGGCCAAACTCGATTTCAGGATAAACTAGTTTTGCCTAGGCTTACTTAGACAAATTAGTTTGAACTAGCCTAAACTGGTTCATCCTATCGCGTATAGGAAGAACAAGTTTAGCCTAGGCAAAACTAGTTTGTCCTGAACTGAATTTTCATTCTTTTTCTTCATATTCCTACCTTTTTAGTGAAGTGCAATAACTTTTTTTATTGTAAAGAAACAAACTCAAATACTTACGAAGTTAAAAAGAAGCATCGCTCTGTGCAATTACGAATTGCAGCCAAAGCACTAGGCTTACGTGCAAATTCAACAATGCCTTCTCCAAGAGTTTTCCCCCTCTCGTCTATTTTCACATATGCCCTCTCTATTTTACCAAAGATTTCAAAGGAGCGATACAACAATTCATTTGAGACAAAAGGTGGTAGATTCTTCACACGTACTGTGCAATTGTGAGGCGCAAATCTCACTCTTAAAGTTCTGCCATTTCTCATCTTACCATCTAACTCACGTCTTGCTTTTTCAGCATTAACCCTATAATCCTAAAACAATATTAAAAATTAGATTCATTTGTGTTTAGATACAAATAAAGAAGCTTAACTTTTTTTAAATATACTGACCATTTTAATAAACCCAAAGTTTTTCTCTTTATTGACAAATAATTCAGCTGCCTCTCCAAACTGACCGAACATATTTAGAATCTCTTCTTCAGTTACATCACTGCTCAGGTTTCCAATATACAAACGACTTCTACCATTAAACTTGGTTTCTGTTTGATCAATTGGTGGCAAATCTACCAATGGTCCCATAAGATCCTTCAGCTTATTTGCCAGCATGTGTTCCTAGAAAAGCATAAAATTGAGGATTGTATGTCTAGAAAGCTAAATCAGCTATACTATTTTACATTTAAAATGACTGATAGTTACCTCTCTTTGCGGTTTATTATCTTGTTGGCCACGGTTAGAATTCCGCTGCTGGTTACGGGCTGGTCCCTGACCCTGTCCCTGTCCCCCATGTTTTGGTCCAAAGCCTTTTGACCCAAAGTTGCCTCCACTCTGTCTGTTGGGCCCGCCTTGGCTCCAACCTCCTTGCCTATTTCCTCCACCAAAATTACCATTCATATTCTGCAAAACAAAACACATTAATTTGTTATAGAAGAAAATTGTTTGAATTTAATAAGAAAATATTATGTAATGTAATTTTGATATTTACGCTCATATCTGAGTCTTCTCTTGTGTCCATAAGTCTAGGAAGTTGTCCCCCCTAAGACAAGTAACAAAAATTATACAAACAATTGGATGGATATTCAGAAATCCTATTCATTGTATTTCTGTGATAATTTAATGACAAAAGAATTAATACTAATAATATGCATAAGAACTTAAAGAACATTAATAAGAAACTGTTTACAGCATACATATTAGTTTAGACTTCAGATACAAACATAGCTTTTCAGTTATGAGTATTTTAAGCAATGAATGCTTGAGTTCTCCATATTCTAAAAAGTGTGTGAAGCCTGCTAATTTTTAACCTTTTATAACAAAATTCCACAATCTATTTTAGACTTGCCTTTACACACGTTAAAAAAATCTATATATTAAAACTATGCAATGTGCAGGACTTATATTGTATATCAAATCTTTGTAAAGAGCAACTGCAGAGTTTCTTGCTTTTTCTTCTCGGTAGGAAAGGCACGAACCAGTGGTCAAAGTGGTGACGATTCAAAAGTACTTGTAAAAGTTTAATTGAATAAAAAGTATTTTTATTTATTTATTTAATAACTGCACTTGGCTAGCATAGTAGATTTATTTTCATTCTGAGAGGAAACTCATGCCGATGCAAGCCGGCAATGGGTTGATGATGATTTAGAGCCTCAATAGCTCAACCGGTAAAGGAGTGGACTGAAAACCGAATGGTCGACGGTTCAAACCCCGCTCGTTGCACTATTGTCGTACCTACTCCTAGCACAAGCTTCATGCTTAGTTGGAGAGGAAATGGGAATATTAGTCATTTAACATGGCTAATGTTCTTTTTTAAAAAAAAAATTGTAAAATTAAGGAGGTAAAGGCAAACAAAGTGACATACAAGTATGAGTTACCTAGAACAAAATTAAAATAATGAGTGTAACATTTTATCACATGTTTAATTTTTACTGCTCATCTTACCTTCTGATATCCACCTTGACTGTTCTGGCTTTGATGTTTAGGTTCATTAGGAGTAATAGATTTATCAACATTGTCCTGAGATGGTGGCTTAGCTTGGCCTGGCTTTGTTTGTTGGTTCTGTTGCGGTGGCTGTGATTGCTGAGCAGCAGGTGGCTGTTGTGGGGATGGATTTTGTTGTGGTTTTGGTGCCTGCTTTGGAGGTTGAGATTGTTGCTTCGGCTGCTGCGGTGGCTGAATCTCCTTCTCCTTCTGCTGGGCTGGTGTAGCTGGCTGTTGTGGTGGTTGCTTTTGTGGTGGTTGTTGTGCTGCTGGTGGCTCATTTTGTTTGATAGGCTAAAATGAGAAGATAATTTTATTTATATTTGAAAAGAGCAACCGCCGAGTTTCTTGCTGGTTCTTCTCGGCAGGAAAGGCATTCCGAACCAGTGGTAGATGCATCCGACTATTCGTAAGCACTTATGCATTTTGAACTCTTTTAAAGTGTACTTCTAGATATTGGTATACTGATAAGAATATTAATAAGAAGAAAAGATCATTTAATTTAAAGTAACTATACCTACACTAGCGGCACGCTATGATGGCCGGTTTGACACATTACAATAGTGATGTGGAATGTCAATTTATTCTCGAACAAAAAACAATTAAGTTTTGTTTTTGTACCTGATTAAATAGGTTTAATAAAACAAAAATGTATATGTTTATTTAATTTATTTGAACGAACTGAATATTTGAACGAAAATGAATATACATACTTTATATGCACACAAGAAACATATGAATACAAAAGATACCGAAAAAGGTGCCACAAAAGGCCATAATTAATCAGATTCGTCCATACTACTATTTTCACTGTCGTCACTGCTATCATCACATACATTAATAATTATATGTTCGTTTTCTATAATATTATCTATTTTCACATCTCTTTCATAATCTTCCCTTATTAATTTAACAGTTCTATTCACAACCTTTTCCCAGTCTCCTTTAGTCACATGTTCACAAGCTTCTTCTAATAATTTTAGCATTTTTTTTGTGGTAAATGGGGGTTCTGTATTGTGTCTTGCAGCATATCCCTTAATTTGAGCCCACACCAACTCAATCGCATTATACTCACAATGGTAAGGCGGTAACCGTATAACTCTGTGCCCATGTTCTAATGCTATTTCGTCAATGACGTATCGGATCTTGGTTGGTTTGTTTTCTTTTAAAAGACGTACTAATTCCGCTTTTAACATATTCATGTTTGCATCTACGCCATTTTTACGAAGCCATGCGACGATATCAGCTTTCTTTTGGGATTGGGCAGGTGGCTTGTCAATTTGCATCGAGTGGTATGGGGCGTTGTCCATAATTATAATAGATGGTTCAGGGAGGCTACACAACATTGAGGTAAACCATTCAGTAAACTTTTCTCCATTCATGTCTTCATGATAGTCTCCAGTGGTTTTTGACGCAAAAGCCATGAGAGAACCTTCGACAAACCCGTTGATGGTTCCGGCGTGACAAATTATAAGTCGCGATCCTTTTCCTACAGGAACTTTGGAAGTAGATGCTGCTGTGTCATCGTTCCAAGAACGGCCTACAGTATGGTTAGCATTAAGCCATGTTTCATCCAAGAACACAACATTTTGCCAATTTTTGATTTCTTTCACTTGCCGTAAAAAAGTATACCTTGCCATCGCTATATCAAATCTTTCCATCAATATTTTGCGTTTGTTACATTTTTTGTATCGAAATCCAATGGTCTTCAAAATCTTCGTTAAAGAACTTTCCCCACCGAAGAATAATCCAGCTTCCTTCAGTGAATGCACCAACTTTTTTCTTGTTGGATACTCCTTCTGTAAATAGTAGCCGTAAACATGTCTTCGGATAGCATCGGCATCAAAGCTATCGATGCCTACGACTGGTTTTGCTCGTTTTCTCTTTTTTGGTGTGTGAAGTTTATTTTCTTCTGTGCCAGTCTCGCCATATTTTTTTTTAGTTATCCGTCTAACAGTTCGTTGTCCAATATTAAGCGCATCAGCTACGCGTTCAACCACTGACGTTATAGGTAAAATTGGCCCTCCATTTTGAGCTTCACGATCGAAATAGTTACGAAGGCGTATTAGGAACTCACGTGTCTGACTATTTAGAACAGTTCTCTGCGTACGTTCGGTCATATCGACGAAATCCACAACAAAGGGCTTGAACAGAGTCCAAATTAACGAGCAAGGGTCAACAGTAATGCAGTATCAATATTTGAAATCCAAAGCCAGGTCAAAACTATATCACAATCGCATTGCACTGACAGTTTATACTTTTCGAAGCAACGTCAATTCGAAACTGCTTTGTTTTGCATTGAGCATTGACGCGAGTTTGCCGGAGGTAGTAGTTGTGCTAGCCAGCGATCCTATGTGACGATCGTATTAGATTCCATTTTTAAAAATTTATTGATATTTTTTTGCGATTTCAGAGGTTTGTCCACATAGTGAAAATTGTTCATATTCACAAGTACATTCACCCCTTAAATGGTGCAAACTGATTTTTCTACACTTGTATACATTTAAGAAATCAATTTAATAAATAAATTTTGAGTCCTAAACCTAAAACTACATTCGATAAAATTTATGAATCTCTGCACATCACTATCGTCAATAAAGTAATACAATTATTTCCTTCAAAGTCGTTATCAATTAATACGGAACTTCATGAGCGGACAAACGTCAAACCGGCCATCATAGCGTGCCGCTAGTTTAGTTTATTTTGTTAATCCTGGAGTCAAAAATTATGTTTTGTGTGTTGCCTGTTTGTTTACGGCTTTTAATAGTGATGTGGTGCAATTACTTATCAATAAATATTAATTCTTTCAAATAATATTTGATAAGTGCTACTTTTTGATCTCACAATTACACATTTTGTATGTTTATTTTACTTGTTATGCACAAAATATTATATTATTAATAATTTTAATCTGAACTATGAGGATAACACTACTTTTGTTAAGCTAGTATCATTATTAGTAGCCGTCTTTTTAGTCTCTGGGATTCAAAAATAGCCCTAGGAGTTAGCAAACAAAAGCGGACTGTTCTTCTCACTTTAAAGACATTTAAGAAATTTGAAGTGTCTTTATCTGGTTAACTTAGTTAGTAGCTTAACCATTATTATTTTCGGTAAAAATGGGCTCAAAATGTTCATTTTCAAATAAAACTATAGTATTAAAAAATAAAGATCTTAAATTCTGCCATCCTGTAAAATTTTATTTCATGGACTAGTAAAAATCTGTTCGCCAGCTTCTCAATTATTGTAATCTGTTTTGTATCCATTTCATATTAAATAAGGGAAAAACACAAATATATTGACAGAATACCTGTTAATATTCGGCGTGGGATGAGATTGAGAAGTCTTTTAGGAATCGGTAGACAAGATGGCGGTACGGAGTAAACGACAAGAAGGGCTTAGGGCAAATCATAACAAAAGACGCGACTTAATCATTAATCCTAAGTTTAACAATTTCTATAAGTTACTGACCTCATTACTAGGACGTTGACCCCCTTGCTGCTGATTTGGATTTCTTTGATTATGATCAAATCGCGAGTTATTACGGAAACCTCCTGCGCCACCGCCACCCCGGTTATTTCCACGTCGACCTCCTTGCCTCTGCGGCTGTGGTGGCCCTCCAAATCCTCTATTATTACCGTATTGATTCATGGCTTGCGTTTGCATACTAGAACAATGAATACCGTTATACTTTATTTCGACTATGACTACGTTAGCACTTAGCGATACTCTTATTTTGCATTTTTACGAGTTAAATAGAATTAATGAAACCTACCTTTGCTCTCCCTGCTGCAACAATAAATTATTTCAACAAATGAAATAAATTTACTCGACTTTATCTATAACACTACAATTCTGCGCACTTCAAGTTTCAATTTCAACCGAGCGAATGACACAAAATGGCGGATTGCGAACGATGAAAACCTTGATGAAAACCAACTGGAAGTGGAACGGAATTCAACATGCCAAGTTGATGGCCAAGCGCATTTTATGGAACCGGACCCGGACATAAACATTACCAACATGAAAAAATAATAATGGTGCATTCACGAAATGGGTATGAATGAACTCTTTATTGAATTATTTTTATTTATGTGCTCTACATCATACATTATACTAGCAAAAAGCAAGAAAATGGTGACAAAACAAAGTTGTTGTTATAAAAATAGAGATGGAGAAGTGGTGTAATCAGAATCAACATGTGCATGTAGATATGTGCATAGAGCTTAGATGAATGTATACTATCTCTATGGCATAGAGCTACTTGTTTGGTTATGTTGGCAGTAATGTCTACCTGTCAATGTTAGTGATGTTGGTATCATATATGTTATTGGTCTGTGGTTGGTATTGAAGCATGCAATCCAAGACATTATCGTACTCGGTGGTACTCGGTAGGTAGTCGGTACCAGTATATATAATGTACTCTGTGGTAGTCGGCTTTGGTTGGCTTTTACAAAGTACTCTGTGGTCGGCTTTTATTTCTGGTCGGTGGTAGTCGGTACTCGGTAGTGAACTTTTATCCGGTGGTAGTGAACACCGACCAGAAATAAAAGGTAGTGAATAGTGAATATAGGCTGGTCCTGGGCTGGTCGGTGATTATAGGTAGCCGTAAACTGGAAACCATTAGATACCATAGTTTTGAATCCTTCGATGTCCTTCGAAACGAATCTTTAGTTGGAAATGTTGGAAATAATTATTTGTTCTGCGTATTGACTATTGACTCTGGATTCTGGAAGAAGTGCTCGAGCTCGAGTCCTTGCCAGGTATTTGCAGTCGTTGGTGCTTCACTCCCCTTCTTTTAAGTATAATTTTATCCCTGCATATTGTAAGTTGTAGCCAAATGGAACTAAGTAACGAGAAGGAGGACATGACAACGGCAGAAAACGTTGAAACTAAATATCCATTGCTTCCTTTTGAAAAACAGATTTTCATCGATGTCTTCGAAAAGGATGCTCTTATAGTAATTGCAAAGTAAGTAAATTAACCTGTACATAAAGGTTTAGGGTAAGTAGGTACCTTAAAAGGAAAAACCGGCCAATAACACAATTCTATTAAATAATCTTAAATCTAAATTAAAAGTACTTAAAAATATTAAAATAAAACATACAAACTTAAATAAACCTTACCAACTTAAAATTAAACGTCGTCAAAAAGTCCGCCCCTGGTTGCCCCTGGGCCAAAGGTGCCCATCTAATAATTTAAAATATGTGAGAGTGAATTATGATAAACAACAAAATGCATGCATCTCAAAATCCAACCCTGACAGCTAAACAAAGATGGCAGAGTTCTTTTCATGCAGCATTTCTTTTCAGTCTTTTTTTTTTTTAAAGAATATTAGCCATGTTAAATTACTAATATTCCCCTTTCCTCTCCAACTAAGCGTCAGGCTTGTGCTAGAAGTAGGTACGACAATAGTGCAACGGGCGGGGTTTGAACCGTCAACCTTTTGGTTTTCAGTCCACTCCTTTACCGGTTGAGCTATTGAGGCTCTATTCTCTATTGATGGCTGAGTTCTTTCCATGCAGCATTTCTTTTCACAGAGTCTATGACAGTAAAAACTCTTTTAACATCAACCTCCTACATATATGTCCATTTCACTCATTAACAACCTCCCATTAATTATAAGACTACACCGCTCAACTCTTTTGAAAATGTTAAGACAATTTTTAAATTGTAATTATGTATTGATATTTATTTCAGGGGGCTGAATTATAACACAGTTGTCGCCAATTTATTATGGGTGCACAAAGATCCTGCCAATTTAGTATTAGTAATTAACAGCAATGACCATGAAGAAAAATTCTTTACAGAGAAATTTAATTTAACTGTTTTACCAAACACTGGATCTGAGAGGTAAACAAATTTTTCCTAATTTGAAAATGAAAAGCTCGTCAAGCCTACTTACAGTTTACTATTCAGGCGTAAGACTAGCTTCCCTTAGTACAGGAAAGCCTAGTTTGGGGGTCAGGAACTTTGCATGTTACTATCATGGTTTAGGTACTTAGTGTTTACTGTTTACCTTATAAATTTTTATCAAATAAAGATTAATTGTTTATTATTTTAAAAAAATCCAGATGTAGCCCTGTTTGTCTATTTTTTATTCAGATACAAGTACAACCGCAATCTCGCCTGGTGGTAAGTGATGATGCAATCTAAGATCGATGCGGGCTAACGTGAAAGGGGTATGAATAATATGATAGTTTTTATTAAACCCATACCCCTTTGGTTACACGGCATCGTACCGGAACGCTACATCGCTTGAGGCACGGCTTTGCCGGTAGGGTGGTAACTAGCCATGGTTGAAGCCTTCCACCCTACCAGACTAGACATTTAGAAAAAAAATCCAAACCCCTGCCGGGAACCGAACCCGGGACCTGCCGCAAACATGACCACAGCGCTTACCACTGCGCCAGGGAGGTCGGCAAGATTGGAGAACTAATATTTTGCTTCAAGTTTGTATTTGTCTGTCTACTAACTTTTCATGGTCAATCTGTTTAACCAATATTGACAAAATTTGGTACAGAGATAGCTTGCATCCCAAGGATGGAATAAGCCTACTTTTGTCCTGGAAATTCGAAGAGTTCCCTCAGGACTTAAAAAATCTAAACCCACGTGAAAAAAGTCGTAGGCATCATCTATTTGTTACAGAGCTAGCTTGCATTCTGTACACAAACACAAAACAAGAAGCAAAAAAAAGGAAAAAATCGGCCAAGTGCGAGTCTGACTTGCGCACCGAGAGTTCCGTACGACAATCGTTTTTTTCGACATTTTGCACGATAGTTCAGAAAGAAAGAAAAGACGTTTATTTATGCAATTGTGCCACACATTACAACTAAATGCTAAGAGCTGGTTATTCCGGCGCTTCTTCCACCTAAGAACAAGCAAAAGAAGCGCCGGAACAAACTGTCATATTGTGTGGCACAACCCGAAAAAAGGGTCCCAGCTCAGCATTATGCTGTATGCCTTGTTGCACAAGAACATACAGCGCTGATTTTCAGCTGGTACCCTGAACCGGGTGACGCCACGGAATCATAAACTAATGATAACTAAACATAACTAATAAAATACACGGAAACATAAAAAAATCACTAACTAACAATTACTATACTTAGTTACTTAGCACCATACATACATACTGTTCAAAAACTGTTATGCATAAAAATAACCCAGTCCATCTGAGTTTCACCTAACTCTGCCGCCAGTTCAGCATTTTACAGTACGGTATAAAATATGGACATCGACCTTTAGAAAGAGATAGCGGTTTCGTAAAGCGTTGTCTGTGTCGTTGAGACCGGCGAAACGTCATATAGATACGAGTGACAGGGACAACGCTCTACGAAGCCGAAATCTTATTCTAAAGGTTGATGTACAATATTTCTTGCCGGCTACTGTAATTGCTTATCATATATTTATTTATACATGGATACAGATAAAATAAATAGGTACAAGTTAAATATTTTTTAATTATCTACCTATTAAATATATTATATAAATATATATAGGTATATATATTTATATATATTTGTGTATTATTAGAATGTACTGTGTATGTAGTCTAATTTATAATAATATAATACCTAGGGCCATTTTTGGCTGCCGCACCAACCCGTGCTTTCGTGATTCCTTTCGTTAAAGGTTGCCTGGAAGAGATCGCTTTAGCGATAAGGCCGCCTTTGCATGCTACAGCTATTAGATTAAGATCCTGTATTGTGTTTTTACAATGTTTACTTTGTGTTGTGTGCAATAAAGTGTAAAATAAATAAATAAATAAATAAATTTCAGAGAAAAAGCATATTTAGAAGGTGGTGTATACTTTGTATCGACAAGGATTTTAGTTGTTGACCTGCTGAAGAACCGCGTCCCAGTATCCAACATAACTGGCATTATTGTTTTGAGGGCTCACACGGTGCTTGAATCATGCCAGGAAGCTTTTGTATTAAGATTGTTTCGACAAAAAAATAAGGTACAGCTACTCGTAATTTGTTGGTTGATTGCGGAATTTAAGATATTTTTTTAATAAGAAGCCAAGCTTATCATGCTGACTAATATTCCCCTTTCCCCTCCAATTAAGCGTAAAGCTTGTGTTAGGAGTTGGTAGGACAATAGTGCAACGGGTGGGGTTTGAGCCGGCGACCTGTCGGTTTTCAGTCCGCTCCTTTAACCGTTGAGCTATAGAGGCCCATTTAATCACAATGTTACAGTCTCATTCAATATGATTGGTTTTTATGATATTGTGGCTGCAACAATGCATTTTAACCAATAGTGAGAGTGTCAGCCAATCAGACTTGACTGACGTCAGGACGCTGCGCCACCGACTCTTCGACTCGAAAGTCCACATATTTTGTAGAAATCTTGTGGTTATAGAAGCGTTGTCTCTGTCACTCATACCTATATGACGTTTAGTCGGTCTCAAATATAGGTACAACGATCTAC
Source organism: Maniola hyperantus (assembly GCF_902806685.2). Classification (NCBI taxonomy): domain Eukaryota; kingdom Metazoa; phylum Arthropoda; class Insecta; order Lepidoptera; family Nymphalidae; genus Maniola; species Maniola hyperantus. The sequence goes on from NC_048543.1 coordinate 5,722,940, forward strand.
AAATAAGCTCTCCTTCTAAAGGTCGATGTACATTAATGAATAGGCTACTTGACAATTTTTTTAAGTTGGTCTTAAATGGTTAATATTTGTCCTATTATATCAAAAAAATTAACACTATATTTTTTTGATATAATAGGACAAATATTAACCATTTAAGACCAACTTAAAAAAATTGTCAAGTAGCCTATTCATTTATTTCATTTGTGACAGCTTGTACCTACCACTTATGATTTTTGTTAAGATTACCAGTGGTTCGAAGAGCTTTATAAATAGTCTTTAGTAAAACTTTTTCTTTTGTATTTTGTAGACCGGATTCATTAAAGCATTTTCAAATTCACCAATCTCATTCACCTTTGGATATAATCAAGTGGAAAAAGTTATGCGAGCACTTTTTGTTACTGAGTTATTCTTGTGGCCAAGGTAAATATTATGTGATCACTACCCATATTATAAATACGAAAGTGTGTTTGTTTGTCGGTTTGTTGGTTCGTCCTTCAATCACGTCGTAACGGAGCAACTGATTAGCGTGGTTTTTTTTGCATGGTTATAGTTAAAGACCTGTAGAGTGACATAGGCTAGTTTTTATCCCGGAAAATCAAAATGTTCTCACAGGATTAAAAAAAACTAAATCCACGTGAACGAAGTCGCGGGTATCAGCTAGTTACTTAATAAAACTTCGGTCTGTCAGTCAGTCGTGGAAGGACTGTTTTATATGCATAGAAGATGTCAGTAAGTTGCTCCTTTTATGTGTAAAGAAAATAAGTTATTTTAGGTTCCACGGAGCAGTAATTAAAAATCTAAAGAGCAGACAAGCGGAAGTCATAGAACTTCACGTTCGCCTCAGCACCAACATGAGCCTCATACAGGCGTGCCTGCTGGACATCATGAACTACACTGTCAAGCAGCTAAAGAGCATTAACCGGACCTTGGATATGCAAGTAACTTTGTTCAATCTTTTTCAAAGTCGAAGTCAAATTTATTTATTGCATTATGTACAATGCTTTTTTCTGCCTTGTTTGCTATTTAGTCTGCCTTTTTGCTTTTTGTTTTACCATACCACCATTTGTCATACATATCCATACTAAACCATTATCATCATTGCAACCCATTGCTGGTCCACTACTGAGCAAAGGTCTCCTTCCAGAGTGAGGAGACTTTGTCCACCATGCTGGCCAAGTGCAGATAGGGAGACTTCAAACACTGAGAATATTATGCTGAACTCTCAGGGATGTAGGTTTCCTCACGATGTTTTCCTTCACTGCCAAAGCGACGTTTAATTGTTTAAAATGCACACAAGTTCTAGGTAGTTAAGAGGTTTCATAATCGAGATCGAACCTTGGACCTCTCGTATGGGAGGCCGAAGTCTTTTAAGTGTCTTACAACTAGGCTATCACCGCTTCCTATCTACTGATATTATTCCATCCATTATTTTTTTGACTGCATGAACAATTCTGACAAAAGGTATTAGGTACAGAAAGATCTTGCATCCCGGACATGCGCTACGTTTTATTTTGAAAAATCAAAGATGGCCCACGGCATTTGAAAGGCCTAACTCCACGTGGACGAAGTCGCGGGCAGTTTCTAGTAATCACACTTCACACTAATATTATAAAGGCGAAAGTTTGTGTGTGTGTGTGTGTGTGTGTGTGTGTATGTTTGTTACTCCTTCACGCAAAAACTACTGGACGGATTTGGCTGAAATTTGGAATGAAGATAGATTATACCCTGGATTAACACATAGGCTACTTTTTATCCCGGAAAATCAAAGAGTTCCCGCGGGATTTTGAAAAACGTAAATCCACGCGGACGAAGTCGCGAGCATCAGCTAGTCTTATATATTGTTAACATTGTGACTTCTCTCCGGTCTTGAATTATATTCATACAAAAAATACTGGGTTGTAATTCTATTGCCTGAAAAAATAACATCGGCCGGTGATTAAAGGACAATCTAACAAACAAACGCACTTTCGCGGTTTATAATATTACTTACCAGTAGCAATTTTATTTTAGGAGATAACCACAGAGAATTGTATCACAAAGAAATTTCATAAGATACTGCAGTCGCAGCTGGACTGTGTCTGGCATCAACTCAGCACGCGGACAAAGGAATACATCCAAGACTTGAAGGTTTTAAGAACAATGATCTTGTAAGTCATCGTCATCATCATCAACCGATAGACGTCCACAGCTGGACATACGTTTCTTATAGTAGGGACTTCCACACGCCACGGTCTTGCGTCGCCTGAATCCAGCGGCTCCCAACGACTCGTTTGAAGTCGGCTGTCCACCTAGGGCGAGTCCATTTGCGCTCCAATCCAATCGCGCTTTCTGGTATGAGGTCATCATTCCAACACCTAAAGAGGTTCCGACACGGTCAAGCGGCTTGACGTGAAGCACGTAGATTTGTTTTGCTTGATGCGCCCGATGCAAACCTTGATCAAGCAAACGGCACTTTTCTCATACATTGAACACTCCGAACGTCGCGCCAAGCAATAAAAAAATTTCAAAATAAATTTAAAACCGACTTCAATAACCACAAACACTAAAAAGTAGAAAATAATTTAATTTATTACCTAATATATTATGTATACAAGAGTTATTGTAGTTCTATAGTAATGTTTTTTGGAGCCGGTGCCAATTAGCCGCAAGAACCGTCTAGCATATTGTTCTGTGACTCCACATTGGCACCTCATTGGCACCCACTCCAAAAAATATTACTATAAAACTACAATAACTCTTGTTTGAACCATTGAGGACATAGGGGTGCAACTCTAGAACATTAAAAAATCGCAAATTGAAAATCGCTTGTGGTGCCATCTAAGCGCGAGCACGGCTAAACAAATAGAGAACAGTTTACAAAAGACGTCAATAGATGGCGGGCACATTGGTGTAATTTTAATGACATTAATAAATTATAACCAAGTTTTCATGTTTTCGTGTGCTGTAGTAAATATTTATATTTCTGTTAAATTTATCTGACCCTGCTTTAATAACAGGACTCTGTAGTCTGTATTTCCTTTCACCACCTCGATAACTATATTCTAAGGATTGATTTAGTGACTCGATTCATGCCTGAACGATTGACCACGGCTACGGATTACGGACTTGTTTTTGCTTTGTGAAATGATTTTTCTGTCAATATATTTGTGCAGAAAAATGCCACGGAGATCTTGATGTGTGTCTGGATGTGACTAATTCGGTAAGTATAAAATCAGCTTACTCGTAATCTAACTCAAAATTACTTCAATGAGTCAAACTCTATGCACCATTAAGGCACCATTAGCACATTAGGTATTTTATCATGATACTAGGTATATAGTTCCTGCGATTTCGTCCGCTCGAAAAAACTATTTTAGAAATCCCGTGAGAAGTCCAATTTTCCGGGATAAATGTGGCCTACAAGTTACAACCGTCTGATGCAAGCTATCTCTGTACCAAACAGATGATGACCACCACTTTGTCTACGTGGATTTAGGGTTTTTGGGAATCCCATGGGAACTGTTTGAGTTTTCCGTGACAAAAGAAGCCTATGTCCTTACCTGGATGCAAGTTATCTCTGTACTAACTATCATCATAAACGGTTACACAAATTTACTGTAAAAAGCTAGCATACAGACAGGTTGACACACTTTTGCATTTATCATATTGCTATGGATTAGTAACTACTAATTCTGTAAATTTTTTGTTTTGTAATTAAGTGTACTTACAACATTTGTTTTGAACTTTATTGACTAAGTTATTTTTATATTATAGGTATCAGCTATCAACTAATTAAGTACAATTAGTAAGTATAGACTAATGCATATTTTATGTTATTACTTTTTCAGATGTTTGCATGGCTTTCCAAAACCTGGCTACTCCTCTCTTTGAAACCATTTAAACAATGAAAAGTGATAGTAGGACAACATTTAGAAAGCAAGACTGATAATGAAATAATATATAGTTACAAATTATCAAATTTGCAATCACCAGTTTGAAGATCGTTGAAATACACCAGTTGTGGTAGTAATATGAAAGTTATGAAAAGTAAATAACCAAAAATTTTGGATTTGAGCGTTACCTATTTCACAATCTCGTGGGTCTTTTGGGTATGTATTTTATGTACCTAGTTACGAATTTATGAAAATAAAATATTTTACAAAACCTTAAAACCTTTTTATTTCTATAGTGTTTTATAATTTAGTATCTTAAAGAGTCAGTCTTGTAATATATATTTTTAAACATGTTTTAAACAAACGTTAATGGAATTATTGATGTTTGTTTAAAACATGTTCAAAAATATAAAATATTCTAGTAAAGTACATTTAAATAGCATTTAAATTATCGCGCTCTCGCACGCCTAGCGCGCTTTTAGTGCCCTCTAGATGTGAGCACACGCGTAACTTTGAAAAAGAAATCTAGAGTCGCACATCTATCTCTAGTATATAGTAGATAATCTATGATTGAGGAGTTCCGTTCTCCATATCCGAAGATAATTATCGGATCTTTACCAAATCAAAATGGGACCACCTCTGAAGTATGTCCTACTAAACCTCCTCCTTTTTTAAAGTCGGTTAAAAATAGAAAATCGCATCAAGCACGTAAATGCAACTTAAGCATCAAGCAAACTTTGTGTTAAAAAAATGATTGAGTCGAGCGTAGATTTTCGCTTGACTCAATCATTTTTGTAACACAAAATTTGCTTGATGCTTGAATGCTTGACTTCAAGCCGCTTGACTGTCTCAGAAGCTCTTTAGGACCCCAACATCTATCGATTTTTGGCACTTCAGCTTCGCAACTAGTTGAGCTATGCCGGTTATTCTGTTTCTCATGTACATATCTCCTCATTTCTGATTTGATAACATAGAGAAGCTCCAATCATAGCACTTTCCCGGGGAGGTGCCTACAACAAACTCAGCAGGGTTTTTACTATTACCATTTCACAATATCACTTAAAACTTATTAAAAAAACTTTTTCTCGAAAACTAGTAGGTGCCCAACTTGTTTGTTGGTGTAAACATGGCATTAGGTGTAAAAAAATATTTTAACTTGATATTATTATTTCAGAAATCTAATCCACGATGACTCAGTGTCATTCTATGCGTTGGTGAACAAATACAGGACACCTGAGTACGCGAGGGTCAATTCAGGGTGGATCCTCCTGGATTCTGCTGAAACCCTGTTTCGTTTAGCGAAAGCAAGGGTTTTCAACAGTAAAAACGGTAAATAGTAAACACTTGAAAAATGAGTCTGACCGCCGTACTCAGTCGCTAATCGTTACTTAAGATTAAGTTAAAACTGTCTGTTTGACTCTAAGTACGGCGGTAAGTACTCATTTTTTGCACAAAATATCTGACCTTAAAACATAGATACAGGCACACAAGAACACACACGCAAACACACAACCTTTTCATTTGTACCTAATTAATAATGTTACAACTAAGGAACTCATTTTCAAGAAAGAAGGGTAATTGGCCCTTAAGATATGGGCTCTCTCTAGTTTAGGGGCCATGAATTTTTGTATTAATAAATATTAATTTATTTAAAAAAAATTGAACTGAATTTTTTATAGAGTTCGATCCAGAGCCATCACCGAAATGGAAATGTTTATGCGATTTATTAATAGATGAAATCCCAGAAGAAGTAAAGAAAAACAGAAACGGTTCTTTAGCCAATACAAAAATACTTATCCTATGCAATGATAACAAGTCATGTAGTCAACTAAACCACTTTCTTACAATGGGGGAAAACAAATATCTATTTTATACAGCGTTTAGAAGAGACCTCAATATTACTTCAGTCGCTTCTAAGTATAAAAAGTTGAACAAACCTTTAAAATCGGAAGAAAAGATAAAAAAAACTCAAAAAGATTCGGAAAATGAAAATTTAACTGAATTAGGGTGAGTCAATATTCAATAACATGTTACTTATAAAACTTTTGTTTGGAAAAAAAAATACTTCTGTTTTCTATCTTAGTTTTTATTATTTCAATATTTTTTAAAAAATGTTTTGGAACTCGTATCACTACAAGTTTCGGAGGGCGTGGCGGCTGTAATGCAGTCTATAACGGTCAGCTGCCATCGTTCTTAATTTCGGTCAATTTGTAAGACAATTCAATTTCAATCGTTTAACAACGATTCTGTTCACATTTAAATAACAGTGCAATCACTACCCACGTATGATTATAAATTCAAAAGTGTGTTTGTTTGTTGTCCTTCAATCGCGCCGCAGCAGATCGATGTGATTTAGCGTGTATCACTTTTTATCCCGGAAATCAGAGTTCCCACGAGATTTTTGAAAAACTAAACACGCGAACGACATCGCGGGCATCAGCTAGTGTATATTTTTAACATGTTTTATAACAAGAGAAGATAGTAAGTACTTAAGTATTGATCACACTACTAAAATATATATGTTACAGTGTTTTGTAACTTGTTATATTATATAGTGTAGATCCACCCTTAGAAGATGAGGATGCAATGGATGAGTTGAATAAATCCAATTACGTGTTGACTTTGACTCAAACGGCGTCGAGTGATTCGGTGAAGAAATCAAAAACAATCGACGAGAGTATGTTCGAGCCTATTTCACAGGTATTTTTTTAAAATCGTTAGGTACAGTACTACCACTTTCATATAAGTTACGCCGATATACCTGCGCAGAAATCTTATTTTTGAACTGCACGTAAATATCTCGGTCAATCATAGCGCGCGTCCGTCCTCTATCGGTTGTTGGCTATGCGCCATGTTTTATACACGCGAATTATGACCGAAATAGCACGAGGCTCTCTTGTTCTTGTGTTTAAAATCTTAACGTGAAGCAATAAGGTCTGTATTTCACTGCTGTACATTCGCTTTTAGTCTGCGTTGTTGGCGCTTTTCTGCGCAAACGAATTTTGCCGATGCAACTTATAAAAGTGGTAATACCCGTATTGTTTTTTTTAAAGAATATTAGCCAAGTTCATCATGATTACTAATATTCCCCTTTCCCCTCCAACTAAACGTAAATCTTGTGCTAGGAGAAGGTACGACAATAGGGCAACGGGTGGGGTTTGAACCGGCAACCTTTCAGAATTGGGTCCGCTCCTTTAACCGTTGAGCTATTGAGGCTTAAATTGTTTAATATTATAAATGCAAAAATGTGTTTATTTGTTGGGTTGACCTTCAATCACGTCGCAACGGATCAACGTGATTTTTCGCATGAATATAGGTAGGTATGGTAACTTTTTGAAATAACTTTTTTGGAATGATTTATTTTTTACTTTTAACATAATTTTGATAATTTTTCAGATAGAGAACTTAGATATAACTCAACTAGAAACAGAAAGGCCAATAATCTGCATACAAACGTTCAAACAAAACGGCAATCACTTTTCGCTCGGTCAAACCTTGGAGGCGTTGCGTCCAGAGTACATTATCCTATACCACAGCGACGTGGCGGCCGTGAGACAGATAGAACTGTTTGAGGTTAAGAAGAAACCTGAAGAGCCTACATCAAAAGTATATTTCGTTTAATTTTTTTTATAAAATTTAGTATAGACACGTGGGACGTGCGGCCGAGTTGCGACAACGCATATCAATTGATGTATGATTAAATAATTATATAACTCTCTTTGGAACGTGGCGGTTGTCCTTTGGGCTTTAATACATATATGTACTAACTAGCAGTTGCCCGCGACTTTGTCCGCGTAAAATTTCTGGTTTCTCATGACATCAGACATTGTCCCGCTTCAAAAAGTCTCACTTACCTACTCACTCAGTCTCACCTTACAAACTCCGATCCCCCCTTTCACCCCCTTGGGGGGGGGGGGGGGGATTTCATTAGATCCTTTCTTATCTGACACCTACCTCCTGGAAAGAACCTGTTTCAAATTTCATGTTAAAATAACAGTATTTGAAACTTTTCTATAAAAACTTTTCCCCCCTATTTTACCACCCTTAAGGGGGGAATTTCTCAAATTGACTTATACATATTTTTATTATTTAAACCTATTTATTAACCTAAATGTCGATTTTCACGTCTCTATTTTCAATAACAGGATTTTCATATAACCCCCCATTTCACCCTCTTAGGGGGGGATGTTCTCGAAACCGTGTCTTAGCTGACACCTACGTCTTAGAAGGAATCTACCTTCCAAATTCCAATTTTATAGGTTTTATAGTTCCTGAGATTTCGTGATTAGTCAGTGAGTGAGTGGTATTTCGCTTTTATTATATTTAGATGAGTTTCGAGCAACAAAATTAAGATAAACCTTGATTTTTCTTTTTTTTTGCTTACATACAATTTTTTTTACAGGTTTATTTCCTGGTTCATGATAAAACAATCGAGGAACAGTCTTATCTGACATCATTGAGACGGGAGAAGCAAGCGTTTGAAATGCTCATACAAACGAAAAGTGTAAGTTTACATTTAGACTATACAAAACAAGAGTTAAGTACTTTTTGGTGATTAGCTCTTGTTTATAGTCTATAGTTTTTTGTTGTCGATTACAAGTTAGCCATTGACTGTGATCTCACCTGGTAGTAAGTGAAGATGCAGTCTAAGATGGATGCGGGCTAACTTGGAAGGGATTCGAATAATGAATTAAACACATACCCCTTATGGTTTTCTACACGGCATCCTACCTAAATCGCTTAGCAGCATGGCTTTGTCGGTAGGGTGGTAACTAGCCAGAGCCGACGCCTCCAAACAGACCAGACCAGAAACAATTCAGAAATTATAAATTCCCATCACAGCGCTCAACACTGCGCCAGGAAGGTCGCCAGAACTAGTGCTCATAAATCTTGGAGGTTACAAGAAATTGCCTACTTTCTGCGTAAATTACAGTACGCGGCAGAAAGTAATGTACATCGGGCTTTAGAATGACATTTTGGCTTTGTAGAGCTTTGTCTCTGTCACTCATATCAATATGACGTTTTGTCGGTCTCAACGACAGAGATAATGCTCTACAAATCTGATATCTCCTTCGAAAGGTCGATGTAAATTACTTTCTGCCGCGTACTGTACTAATTTTAGGTGTCAAGGGGAAACTGTGCGGGGATTCATTAGAGACTAACAGTGTCCAACTGAATCTTCAGCTTCAGTACCCTGGCCAGAAAAACCATTTTCGGCCAAACCTTCGGCTGCGGTCAATATGGACCGCAGTTTTGGCCGAAGCAGGAGGTTTCTAACACCAAGCAACGAAACGGAGTTACTCTTAAGTGATCAAATCAAAAGTGTAGAGATCCGTAGAAGCTAGTCGACTATAGCGTAATTTCTGACTAGAGATGAATATAATTTCCAGGTAATGGTAGTGCCTTCATACCAGGATGGCAAGACCGACGAGTATTTCAATTTAAACGTGGAAGAAGAAGATGACCCAGTAGATACTAGAAAAGCAGGTATTATACAACACTACATGTACATAAACATAATATTCAAATTAGATATTTCTAAAACAAATTTAAAATGGAAAAGAAAAACTGATGTTTCTAAAAAATGTTTTCTACCAAACTAAAAACAAAATATGGTCTTATAACGCGTAAAATCTAACTCCTCACGCGCCATTTTAACTTTCATGTCAACAGTACGATTTTAGTTCTGATTTTAAAGATGTACCCAATGACATTCTAATAAGCATGGACACATCGTGGCATACAACACAAGAGCCCAAACATGGCACACGTTTCTAAATTCACCCTATTTAGCTTCAACTGCTCCATTTATACATTCCCGCTAACATTCAAGTCCTGTAAACTAACCTCAGTGATTAAGCCGCAATGTAAATCGATTAAGCACTCGAAGCTGAATAAGGTGATTTTAGAAGCAAACTTGAACAAAAAATGGAATGTAGCACTATTAATTTTTGTTATTTCTTTGAGAGATTTTTCGTTTTTGTAACTATCAAACTATTATACTATATAACTATTATACTATATCTGCTCGTGCTGATTCACTGACTGACTGACTGACTGACTGACTCATTTGATCACCTCTTCTGTAAAATTTTGTATGTTTTTTTTACCGATTGTTTCGTATAGAGGACAAAAAATGATTCGGAGGAAAAATAAGGATAGGGCTGATGATTGAGGATTTCGGTGAGGAGCACGGCCAGGGTATTGAAGATAGGTCAACATGCGACTAATGAAGAATGTGTGCTTACACCGAGTATAAGCACACTTACTTGGTCCCTTGTTATGCGCGCCAGTGCGATGTCCTTGCTTAGAATGTCATTGGGTACATCCAAAGCTGTCAAGATGCCTAAATGCGCGATCAAAAAGTGCCGAAATAATACGTTAACGACGCAGAAAAGAGATGGTGTGACCCACCACCGGTAAGTTAATTTTATTTACGTAAGATAACATGCGAAAAAGTGTAAAATACTTAGTAAAACCATTGAAAACACTAGAAATATCTAAAATTATTTACAATGTTCCCATTCCTTTCTCTCACGCACATCGGAAAGAGACAGATGGAAGGGCGCGTCAGGAATGTCGGAAAAACAAAACTGTGGAGTAGCTTTTTTTTGGTCAATGTAAAATCTATTGGCCATTATTGTATCACATTTATTTTATTATCTTTTGACGACCTCCGGTGCGCAGTGGTAGCGCGGTGGATTTGTATGACGAGGGTCCCGGGTTCACCAAGTAGACTTTCGGGTCCTGATCATCTTTCGCCAAAGAAGCATTCTTGTATCTTTTATATTCTCCGAGATAGACATCATGAAATTGTATGTCCGCCATCTTGAATCCGCCATTTTGGTTTTATTTTTCAGCTCCCTGTCAATTGGATGAAGTTCTGAGTGATATTTGTTCGAGCACCCCCCACCTATCTTTAATACCCTGGCCGTGCTCCTCACCGAAATCCTCAATCATTAGCTCTATCCATATTTTTCCTCAGAAGAGGTGATCAAATGAGTCAGTCAGTCAGTCAGTCAGTGAATCAGCACGAGCAGATATAGTATAATAGTTATATAGTATAGATATAGTATAATAGTTTCATATTTACAAAAACGAAAAATCTCTCAAAGAAATAACAAAAATTAATAGTGCTACACTACTCCATTCCATTTTTTGTTCAAGTTTGCTTCTAAAATCACCTTATTCAGCTTCGAGTGCTTAATAGATTTACATTGCGGCTTAATCACTGAGGTTAGTTTACAGGACTTGAATGTTAGCGGGAATGTATAAATGGAGCAGTTGAAGCTAAATAGGGTGAATTTAGAAACGTGTGCCATGTTTGGGCTCTTGTGTTGTATGCCACGATGTGTCCATGCTTAGAATGTCATTGGATGTACCCCATAATTTTGACATGATAGTTGACCCATAGAGTTGTCAAATGGCAAATAGAGGAGTCGTTATTTACATACTATTCTTAGAAAGATCAGTTTTTAAAGATTCTCAAGTTTTTTGACGATAACTCAAAAACTGCTCTCGTAGTTAACCGCTCTTTAGAATTATGCCGACAGTACTAAGTAGAAAGAGATAACTAACGGTTTCGTAGAGCGTTGTCTCTGTTGTTGAGACCGACAAAATCTCACATAGGTATGAGTGATAGAGACGATGCTCTACATCGATGCTGTACGAAGCCGAAATCTCTTTCTAAAGTTCGATGTGCAATATTTCCTGTCTGGTACTATATAATCCGCGACAGGTCGAGATGGCAATCGGGGTATGAGCACGTGAACCCACGCTCGCCCGCGCCAAGTTAGCGCGGTGGATGTGCGGGGCGTTCCCTCCCCGATTGCCATTTCGACCGGTCACGTACTATACGTTAAGTCGCGCAAATTGCTAAAGCGCGTGGCTGCCATTTTATTGACGTCTGCACTAGACTGAAGTTTCGAGCTGATGGTATATTTTTATTTCAGCTGACGTCATTTCGATGTTAATGAGACACGGTTCCAGCGCAATAGCAATTTGCGGGACTTAAACTATGATTACGTTACAGGTGGGCAAGTCAAACGCACGAAAGAGAAGCCGGTGGTGATCGTAGACATGCGAGAGTTCCGCTCCGACCTGCCCGCTCTGTTGCACAAGAAAGGCATCAACATCGAACCTGTCACGATTGCTGTAAGACTTGATCCATCTTCGCTCTGGGCTGGTTTCCGCACTTAAACGTTTCCGTCTGTTGTGCGTGACTTGATCCATATTCATATATCACTGAAAATCAGCGTTGGGGCGTCTGGTACCTCGGATGTTTGCTATAGAGGTTTGTGTCTGAGGGGCCCGAAGTCTCAACACACGCTGAGTGGCCTACCTGTTCGAGGTGTTGCACTGCTGTACAGGACGATATTGCCTACACCATGTACCACCTATATACCTCCAACTAGCTTATGCCCGCGACTTCGTCCGCGTGGACTACACAAATTTTAAACCCCTATTTTATACCCTTAGGCCTAGGGTATAAATATTAGATAAGATAGATAAGTGTAAATTACAAACTTTCGCGATTATAACTTTAAAGCTGACAGACTTTCATTCAAACTTCAAACCCCTATTTTACCCCTTTAGGGGTTGAATTTTGAAAAAATCCTTTCTTAGCGGATGCCTACGTCACAATAGCTATCTGCATGCCGAATTTAAGCGCGATCCGTCCAGTATTTTGAGCAGTGCGTTGATAGATCAGTCAGTCAATCAGTCACCTTTTCGTTTTATATATATATAGATAAACATTATTCTTTTCTATTCTATTCTATTCTATATCGCCTGTTTGTGACTATAAGATCCGCCAATCGCTAATGCGCGTGGCCGGTATTTTAGTGACGTCAGCACCAGACTGAAGTTTCGAGCTTATGGTATAATTTTATTTCGGCTGACGTCAAAATGACGTCATTTCGATGTTAATGAGACATGGTTCCAGCACAATAGCAATTTGCGGGACTTGTACAACGTGTTATTTCAAAAACTTGATTTTTGAGAAAAAATGATTTGCAATGGCTGTTGTAAAATTAGTTTCTATCGAGTTTAGAAGGATGGTTGGTGTGTTCTGTGGGATTAACCGTCCAATATCATAAATTAAGAAACAATACGAATTGAATGTAAGTTTTATCACTTTTAATACAGGATAAATAGGTTTGAATATTGCTAGTCAAAAATGATACTTTTCCGAAATAGCACGTTGTAGTCGCAAACAGGCGTCAAATGTTTCTACTTTTGACGCTAGGTAGCCTATTTTTCTTTGATTTCATGTCACCATAGCCTATAATTTAACATATCGTCGATTCAGGATCAAACCGAGAGTTCCCTCACTCTAGTTCACTCTGCTAATATTATAAATGCAAAAGTGTATCGTTAGTAAACTTAGAATGTATCTTTTCACGGCTCATCCGTTAAACAGATTTTGACGAAGTTTGGTAAAGTAAGATAGATAGCGTACATCTCGAAGACTGACATAGGGTAGGTACTTTTTTACGGAAAATCAATAATTCCCACGGGATTATTAAAAAACCTAAATCTATGCAGATGACGTTGTGGGTCGGGTTACGGGTATCATTAATAAAATCGTACAACTAATGGCGGATTGAACTAGTGGTGATTTAAAGGCGGTCCATCTTGAAAAACCCGCTATCTAAATTCCAACTCAGGCCTAAATTGTTTCAGTAAGAAGAGTTTGTTTATAGTTGGAGGCTCCGATTGTTTGTGTAAAATTAATGAAAATTTTCCCTCAAGAGTTTGTGCAACGGGGAATGGATATGACTTTATACTACACCTGCTCGGAAAGTACCTTCGGTTTGTCTCATAACGAAAGTCAAAGTATGTCATTACTGTCAAACAAATATGCGGGCTGAAAAGATGTATGGAATTTCATTGTTAACGTGCAAGAGCGGGCTGAAAAGTTGTATGAAAATCCATTACTAACGTGCCTTTTTTTTAAAATTTTTGATACTAAATATTAGGTACTTTTTATGTCATGTTTCGATTGTTTGTTGAAACGAGACTTAAAAAGTATCTCAAACTACACCCTCGTAGTAATCGGTCACTTTCTCCCGTCGTGGAACAATGTACTATTGTTTCGATAGATCGGCGACTACATCCTGACGCCGGATATATGTGTGGAACGCAAGTCGATATCGGATCTGATCGGCTCGCTCAACTCCGGCCGCCTGTTCGCGCAGAGTACGCAGATGTGCCGCAACTACGCGCGCCCCATCCTGCTCATCGAGTTCGACCAGGCCAAGCCCTTCAACTTGCAGGTACCAGTGACCACAGCTTACAGAGATGCTTTATACAATCCGTCGACGGAATCGTCTGGACAGAGCGATCCTGCGGAGCGTCAGGGGCGAGACGGGAGGGATTATACCGACCGACGGAAGTCAATTGAGCAAACTTTTATTATATTTCTTAGGTAGTATGACCGTAATTCCTCAGTGCTTGAAGACCAAAGTCTTCGGACAGTGCATGTTGCCAGTGATGATGACATATGGATCCGAGACATGGTGGCTAAGAAAGCTTAGAGTCACTCAGCGGATGATGGAGAGAGCTATGATTGGAGTTTCTGACATAATCAAATCAGAAATGAGGAGATCCATAGGAGAACTAGAGTAACCAACATAGCTCAACGGGTTGCGAAGTTGAAGTGGCAATGGGCAGGGCACATAGTTCGGAAAACTGATAGACGTTGGGGTCGCAAACTCGCGAAACGGAAAGCGCAGCATTGGAAGACCCCCTATTAGATAGACAGACATCAAACGAATCGTAGGGAGCAGCTAGATTCAGGCGGCGCGCAAGACCGCGGCGTGTGTAAGTCCTTACAAGAGATCTATGTCCAGCAGCGGACGTCTATCGCTTGATGATGATGATGATGATGACCGTAAAGCCAGCTCGTCTACAAACATTAAGGGTGACGTCTCACTGTATACATTTACAACAAACGACAAGTCGCACATAAGCGCGACACGGCTACTATAGTGTATCTATTTAGCATCTATGTTCAGGATTGAGACTATTTTCGAAATATTTTAAAAGAAGTTTATTAGGATATTTCTGTTGGAAGGTGGTGATTTTTGTTCACAGGGTAGCTTTGTGGTATCGACCGACATATCAGGTGCAGATATTCAGCAGAAACTGCAACTCTTAACAATACACTTTCCCAGACTGAAACTAGTCTGGTCTCCAAGCCCTTACGCTACAGCAGAACTGTTTTATGAACTGAAAGTAAGTTATCGATACAAATAATATTATAAAGAGGTAAAATTTGTTACTTTGTATGTTTGGATGTCCTTACACCCAATCCTTCCAATTGTATTCCTTAACACGCGCACGAAGTCGCGGGCATAAGCTAGCTTTTAACAAAATAAGTTTAAAAAATAATATGAAATTTACATAAAGAGTTATTTTTCAGCAAGGAAAAAATAATCCCAATGTCGAAGAAGCATTAGCGCTCAGTGGCGAC
The DNA here is from genome assembly GCF_902806685.2 of Maniola hyperantus. Taxonomy (NCBI): domain Eukaryota; kingdom Metazoa; phylum Arthropoda; class Insecta; order Lepidoptera; family Nymphalidae; genus Maniola; species Maniola hyperantus. The sequence continues at coordinate 5,738,288 of NC_048543.1, forward strand.
AGCACGGCAGACGACATGAACTATGAACGGTACAACATTTTGATTCACGACTTCGTGCAAAAGCTGCCCGGAGTCACTTCCAAGAACTTCACGAGGCTAATGAACAGAGGCATTTCACTGGACCATCTCATAACACTCACTGAGGTATGTAATTGTCATACTAACTCTGATAAGACTTACACTTGCACTTAATTTTGAAATCCCATAAATAAAAGTGAATATTGTTCTTGATTTCTCATTTGATTTTAGGAACAGTTAGCAGAATTAATAGAGAACAAAAATGAAGCAGAAACTTTGTATTCAATATTGCATGTCAAAGCTCAACCTACTGAATCGGATAGGACAAAATCATTTGGAAAGAAAAAAATTACAGGAAAGCCGTATAAAAACAAATGAAAGATACTTTTTTAATATATTTATTTATTTATACATAATTAATTTATTGCAGACAGACACAATGTTGTACCTACAAATGAATTATAATAATTAGTCAATCATAATGTCAGCACAAACTGAGTAGCAAAATGCTTGAGCAGTTTCATTGATAAATTAATACTGAACTAAATCGTAACTGAAATAGAGATCAAAATAGAGTGCAAGAGATAATCCCTTGTAGATTTTTTTGTGTTTGGTATTTTTTATATTCTTGCTGCTGAGTGTGAGCTGACCGTAACTTACAAAATAATAGTCAATTTGTGAATAAATCATCGAGTCAAATAAAAGGAATTGAATTTTATCCTGGAGTTTTATTCAATATACTATACAAAGGCAACTTAGCTCCATGGACCTAGAACAATAATTAATTATAATGCATAAATTTTGATAAAGTACGAACCATGTTTGTTCTATGGCTCAACTGGCGTGTTAAAAGTACGGTTTACCCGGATTCTTAGCGTTTAAATACATGTATAATGTACCAGTTTTATCCTTACAATAATGGCCTAAGAGTCGGCGCGTGCCAGACCTTCCTTATTTTATAAAAGCTGAAAGTTTCTCTTGTATTGTCACCAACACTGGGAGGAACGTTTGTTTGGATCATGACGGCTATGGGAGATAACCGGTAATAAACGTGTAAAAAAGTATAAAGTATAATTTTTTTATATTTTCTTCAGAATAGTATAAGAAATCACATCATACATTGCTAGACACTTAGCAGGTATGGTGGCAACCCCCTGCCACCTTTAAAGTAAAATAAATTATTAACGTTAAGGGTGTCTGGCAGGATTCCCAGTGCCTGGCAATGCATGACGTAATTTCTAATACTACTCCGTAGAAAATATAAAAAACCGGCCAAGTGCGAGTTAGGCTCGCACACTGGGGGTTCCGTACTACAGTCGTAATTTTTCCACATTTTGCACGATAATTCAAAACTATGATGCATAAAAATCTGTTTTAGAATGCACAGGTAAAGCCCTTTCATTTGATACCCCACTTGATATAGTTATCTTACTTCAAATAGTGAAAATACTAATTATTAGTTCATGACCACAATTTTTTTTTTGTGTGATCTAACCCTAAATTCACGGTTTTCAGATTTTCCCCTAAAGCCAGCTATAAGACCCACCTACCTACCAAATTTCATGATTCTTGGTCAACGGGAAGTACCCCGTAGGTTTCTTGACAGACAGACAACAAAGTGATCCTATGAGGGTTCCGTTTTTCCTTTTGAGGTACGGAACCCTAAAAAATTAGACTTTATACTTAGACGTAAGATTTTTTTACACCTTTATTACCGTAAGATTTTTTACACCTTTATTACCTGTTGTCCCCCAAAGACAACATGATCCAAACAAACGTTCCTCCCAGTGTTTGGGACAATATGCAGAGAAACTTTCACCTTTTTTAAAATAAGAAAGGTCTGGCACGAGCTGGCTCTCTCTACAAGGATTAAGATCGTACTTTTGACATGATCGTTACCACATAGAGCATATATGGCGATTCCTTTCTCAAAAATGCTCTATACTATACTCTATCCGCGTAAAGAGGTTGGTATAAGGCTCTCTCTGGTACGTAATCTCATACAAATAATAGAGACAAAAATCTCAGTAGTTGCTAACCATTTTGAACCACCAACCAATCACATACGAATCTAAGTTTTCTAATTGAATTTAGATTGTTTTTTCAAAACATGTTTGTGATTCGTTGGTGGCACAAAATGGTTAACGCCCACTAAGATTTTCGTCTCTGTCACTTACTTTTTTCTGCGGATAGAATATAGTTAAATTTTTCATAGAGAGTTGACAACATTCGTAATGGATTAGCTTAGGCAACAAAAAATTTCTATATGCAACATCAAAAATACTTTGATAATGTCATGGCATGAAAAAATGTAAATTGATGCATTAAAGACTACACTTCAAAAAACAATGAATGAAAGGCGTCAATTAAATTATTATTAGAGACATATATTTCTATAGAAGGTAGGTACCTACTTTAATTTTATCAGTGTCTAAATAGTAGTATTTATACATAATGCTTTGTAGTAAAAGGAAACAGGCTAGTTCATGACGATGTCTCACATAATAGTCATATCTGATTGTAATGTATATTAGTCAATACAGATTTTACTTAAACTTAAAATAACAATAAATAAACTAGGCTAAATGTAATATTTATAATTCCGTCGCTTTTATTATCAGTCTCATGTTCAGCAAAACAAATCAAATATGTATATAACACGGTGTTACTTTGTGTCTGTAAAGTGCTGGTACTTATGATAGAGCTTTCAGTAATTTTATTACTTAAACAATAATTATAGTTGAGCCAATACAAACGTGCGAACTGAGTCATAGATCTTTACGGTCATAGGGTTGTGACTTGTGAGAATATTGCAGAAGTCGCTATCGATAATGAATGCCATTTGGACACAGGTAGCTGGAGCGACGCGGTATTTCCTTAACCTTTCCCTCGCTCTTTATAACCTGTTATTATCGATAAATCCTCCTTTTTTAGGGTTCCGTACCTCACAAGGAAAAACGGAACCCTTATAGGATCACTTTGTTGTCTGTCTGTCAGTCTGTCAAGAAACCTACAAGGTACTTCCCGTTGACCTAGAATCATGAAATTTGGCAGGTAGGTAGGTCTTATAGCAAAAATTCGGAGAAAAATCTGAAAACCTTGAATTTGTGATTACATCACACAAAAAAAATTAAATTGTGGCCATGAACTAATAATTAATATATTCAATTTTCGAAGTAAGATAACTATATCAAGTGGGGTATCATATGAAAGGTCTTCCTTCACCTGTGCATTCTAAAACAGATTTTCATTTATTTTTATGCATCATAGTTTTGCAAAAACACGGTTGTAGTACGCAACCCTTCATGCGCGAGTCCGACTCGCACTTGGCCAGTTTTTTTACTGGTTACACACCAGAGCATCAGGTTCCAGTACCATAATGCCTGTAAGTGCGAGCGAGAGGTCGATAAAACTGATTTATTTATGACACAGTTCGCACGATTGTAATGGCTCAACTATAGATATATAATATATAATATATAATACATAATATTATGTCATATACTTTTATGTACACAAGCGCTTCTGTGTTAGCGACCAAGAGTAAATCACAGGGAGTTTATGAATTAGGAAGCAAAGTAGGTGATTGCTGTGACCACCGTAATTGTTGTGCAGATTACCAGTATAGTAGCAAGGGGTCACTCACGATACTGGTGGTTCTTATCCGTCAGGGGGACGTAGATTACGCTCATTAGCTTCTTTACTGTGGTGGTACCATCGAGTGCCTTATCCACCTGGAATAAAATTAATTAAAATAAGTTGGTAACAAATTGTAGCTTTGTAGCCGCACGCAGCCAACGTGGTAGACTATGGGCAAAACGTGTGCTCTGTAGAGAGCTGTCGACGGGTTGATCATGATGAATTGTAGCTGAATCAGTCAAGTCTGGTAGTGATACCCAGATAGTTACGGGTTCGAGTCCCGCCAAGAGAAATTTCCTTAACGCAATCCCCATACAAACATCGTTTAGTTCTTATCTTTAGTTTTAGTTAACCAATCAAATTCAATATTCAATAAAGTAGGTATGTTCGAGAAACCAATGTCTGGTTTACCAGATTTTCTTAAAAATGTGTAGTCTCAAAGTTACACTGGCTGGATATAACAGAAATCTGGAAAACACAGATATTAATTTCGAGAATGTGTCCACTAAATTTCATTGTTTGTTTGGTTAATGTTCCTCCTCTTAGTACTTAAAGTTTATTATTTACTAGCTATTTTTCGTGACTGTATAGAACATTTATGCATGTACTAATTTTTTTTTAAATTGCCATGATTTAAAAGGAGCCTTTTTTATTTATCTGTACAACCACTGCAAGCTAAACCTAACTTATGAATAAAAGACAGACACACTTGCAATAATTGTACCAACTATTAATGCGAAAGTGTTTGTTTGTTGGTTTGTCCTTCAATCACGTCGCAACGGTGAGACGGATTGACGTCATTTTTGCATGGGTATAGACCTAGAGACCTGGACATAGTCTTTTTTTATCCCGGAAAATCAAAGAGTTCCCACGGAATTCATAAAAAACTAATTCCATATGGACGAAGTCGCGGGCATCAGCTAGTTAGTGTATACAAATCATACTTGTGTGAGATGCTGTTCACCTCCCTCTGGGCCCACAGGAACAATCAGTCGACCGCCGGGCTTCAGTTGCTCAACAAGCTGCAATAAAGTACATTTTGTAGAATCTCCTACTAATTTAATACATTTTTCCAATTTTCTTAAGCCACAATAGCTCAACTGTTACAGGAGTGGGCTGAATCCTGACAGGTCGGCGGTTCAAACCCCACCTATTATCGTCTATTATTATACACTATTGTCGTACCTACTCCTAGCACAACTTTTTTTTTAGTAAAATTTCAAGTATGAACCTACAATTTCAAATTTCAATTTCAATGTTCAATCTATCATTTAGCAAGGAACATATTTCTATGTTATCAATTGTTGAAAAATTACTAATGGCCAAAATTAATGTCGAGAACAGCTGAACCGATTTCGCTAATTCTTTTTTTATAATATTTCTTGAAGTACGAGGATGGTTCTTACGGAGAGAAAAATTTAAAAAATTTGAATCGACTGTTAGGCGGTACGAAGTTCGCTGGGGCAGCTAGTAATAAATAAATCAATCTACCTGCAATCTATTGATACGTTACAACATTGTTATTTTTCTAAAAAGACCATACAATTTTTAGGGTTCTGTACCTCAAAAGGAAAAACGGAACCCTTATAGGATCACTTTGTTGTCTGTCTATCTGTCATGAAACCTACAGGGTACTTCCCGTTGACCTAGAATCATGAAATTTGGCAGGTAGGTAGATCTTATAGCTGGCTTTAGTGGAAAAATCTGAAAACTATGAATTTCTGGTCACATCACACAAAAAAAATTAAATTGTGGTCATAAACTAATAATTAGTATTTTCCATTTTCAGGTCTTCACCTGTATATTCTAAAACAGATTTTTATGTATCATAGTTTTTGAATTATCCTGCAAAATGTCGAAAAAATACGACTGTAGTACGGAAGACTCATTGCGCGAGCCTGACTCGCACTTGGCCGGTTTTTGACAAATAATGTTAATGTTACTAAGTAAGTAGTACTAAGTAAGTAAGTAAGTACATTAAATATTGAAACCTAACGCTAGGTGAATAGCCCCCTGGATTGATCATACCAAATTGTATGCCAAAATTATGTGCGTTCACTCACATTGCCATATTGCAGTTATTTAACAACCCGTACGTTCCGACCCTAAAAGTTATTAATTAATTTATAACAACTGTACTTACAGCCTGAGGTAAGGTAGGAGCAGCCGCTCCAACATGAATTGCATTATATGGAGCTTCAGCAGGGTAGCCTTGACGTCCATCACCAACTAAAGTCATGTACAAATTATTTGCTAGAAACTGTAATTAAATTTGAATAAAGTAGAAAGAGAAACCCAAATTTAAAGGCGAAAATGATTATTAAACTTAAATAGCTTTAGGTTATAGGGAACTTTTGAAGTGAAAACTTATTTAGGTTTGGGCGGTTTTGGGATGGGTGAAAACTTCAAGGTTGCGGTCACCAATATGCTAATTGTTATAGTGCTTAGACTGCTGATGGATGTAAAAAGTAAACTAACGTTATTATTTTACAAATTATATGCAATTTTTTACACTACAATTAATTTCAAAACCCCGAAAAAACCCATTATTTCATTGTTTTAACTTTTAAGTTTTCACTTCAGTAATTTTATTTGATACAAAAAAATTGTATCAAATAACTTACCAATAAGTTTGACTCTTTCTTTGGTCAGTAACTCTGGATTATCAGCCTTGATGTTTTTAGTTGCCAATGTCACTAGCTCAGATATATGTTCAATACCAATTACCCTTCCCGTCTCTCCCAGCATGAAAGCCATGCAAGCTGTTAAGTAACCAGATCCAGAACCTACGTCCAGGGCCTTCTCACCCGGCATTAATTGTTTACTTAATCTTTCCAATGCATGAGCATGCTAAAAAAGGCAGAAAGTTTGATCACAATTTGTATTACCTTACTTTACAGAAAACTTCTCATACAAAATTAGTGATTAAGGGCCCGTTTCACTTCTACCCAATAAACTAAATAAACTTTGTCTGATGAATAAATTTGGTATTTTAGCAGTTTTTGTGTTACAGGATAAAAGCTATCTTTGAAACCTCCAAATTCAGTCAAGCAGATGGGCCTTTGAAACTCCTGTGAGAACTATTTGATTTTCCACAACAAAAAGTAGCCCATGTCCAATCCCAGGGATGCAAACTATCTCTGTACCAACTTACATCAAAATTGTTAAACAATTGAACAGTGAAAAGCTAGCAGACTGACACACACTTTTGCATTAATATAACTACAAATAATACTAGATGATGCCCGCGACTTCGCCCGCGTGGATTAACGTGGAACTCTTTGGTTTTCTGGGATAAAAAGCCTATATCCTTTTCCGGTATGCAAGCTATTGCTGTACCAAATTTCTTCAAAATCGATTGAACGGATGGTCCGTGAAAGGCAGACAGATGGACACACCTTCGCATTTATAATATTAGTATGGATTAGCATGGATTGAGTCTATTTATTTTTGTCAGTGTTGTAGTTATGTCAAGCCTGGAAAGACCCTAAGATACGAAAAAGTGACAAGGTTTAACCATATGAGGTGCACTGATTGTAGCAGAGTATCCAATTGATTGCGGGGAGTCCTGGTATGGGCCGTGTGGACAGTAATTCTTTCTGTCAACAGCTAGCATTGCATTCGCCACAGCATCCGTTTTTATGATGCCATTTGCTAAAATATAAAAATTTCACTTCAAGTTTATAAAAGTTTTATGAACTTCTGTATGAATAAATAACTAAGGTTTCCTATATATGTAGGCTATATATATAAAACCTTAGTTAGTTATACTCAAACATAATATTTTATCTCTGTATACATATAAAAGAATACACAACAATGTAATTCTCTAAATATTTTTTGAAGTGTAGCTAAATCACTATCAAAAAAATTATAAACGCGATTCTCTACCTGTTATGCATATTCTTTTTTCTTTGTGAATTAAAATAGGCAAAAAAATACTTAAAAGGAGAAACCGACTGACTGATATCAACATGCAGCTGAAATCGCTGGGTCTAGAAACTTGAGATTTTGCCTGGCCCTTTTTTATATTGCAGAACCTCACTATGAAACGATTTTGAGAAGCGCCTGCAACGTAACTTCAACTCGTATAACGAGGAAGTAAAATGAAAATATTTCTATTTACCTCTGAGATTGCGAACCAAGTCGGCATTGTTTATTCCGTGGCTTCTCCACGCCATACTCGCTAAAACTAAAATGCCTAAAGAAATAGAAATCTTACGCCATGGGAACCCTATTTTCGTATGTATCACAGATTAATAGGGATACTATGGTATGTATTTTGTTGATTAATCAGCGAAGAAAAACCGGGTGAAAAATTATATATTTTATTATATATTATTTTTTAAATTTATTTTACGGCCCTGGATAACAGTCTTTTAAGGCCTTTATTATATTTGACACTTATTGATCACAGACGTCAGACTCTAACAATTTTCATTTTTTTTTTTATTGAATATTTATTGGAGACATTGGAGTTCATTTGGAGATTTATTGAATATGTTGATCATAGAGATAGTATATGTATATGTCATAGGTATATGTTTTTGTTTTTGGCAGTTGACAGGTCATCATATGTTAAAAGTACTCTGTGCAGGTCATCGACATAGGAGGCTTAGATGATTCTTTGAGTAGAGTTTAAATCCACGAATCTATTTAAATCATATATATTCAAGACAGCTCTAAGGGGACTTTACCTACGACAACAAGGCTCTCGGCGTAATATAGTAGATAATCTATGCTCTCGGCACTTGAATGACATTGACAGACAAAGGCATAGAATGTGCTTAGAATAGAATCTTCTTAGAATATTCAAACAATAACAAAGGGGACACTTGACCGCAACGTTAGTTCTGATTTTCGATCTCTATGTCGCCACCAATGTATTCTGTGTTCACCACGCGCCAAGATAGCCTTTTTCACAGACCAATAACATATAGGCCTTTTTCGTGCTTGTTCGCCTCGTAGTGATTATATTCTCTTTGGTTCGCCTCAGCTTCCCACCACAGAGTACATTGCTTCCCACTGTACCTACTCTTCTACTCTATGTTTAAAAAAATACTCAAATTTTTGTTATGAAGAAATCTTAAAACCATTAAAATTGAAAATCTTTCACCGGCAACTATTATATATCACATATCATAACATCAAAGAAACACTTGATAACAGCCCCAACAATGGTGTGCGATGGACCGGATCCGCCAGATGATTCCCCACAAAACTTAATTCCACCGCCGCGAAATGAATTAATGGCTAACGGAAACCACGACGATAGTGATGAAGAGCAAAACGAGCATTTCGGATACGAGCCTCTACCACAAGGGCCGGAAGCTGTATTTACAGACCATGAAAGTGATGACGATATCGAAGTAAGTAATAATTAAGAGTGTCATCGTCGTCACAAGTGATTCAACGGATAGGTCTACAGGACCCTGGTGCTAGTGTTCGTGGTTCCGAGTGACTCGTTTGAAACCGTCCATTCACCTTGTGGGAGTCTTAAAATGCTTCGCTTTTTGGTGTAAAGTGACCTTAGGTAATGGTCTGCTCTTGGACGCAGCTCTCAGCTGTTGTACACAATACCTACAGTGATCACAAAGCAAGTAGTCCAATCTGAACAAGAAGTCAACAAGAAGAAGTCCAAGAAAAGATCTCAGCAGGGCTAGGAGTCCTTGGCTTTTTAACCGACTTCAAAAAAAGGAGGAGGTTCTCAATTCGTCGGAATCTTTTTTTTTTTTTTTTTTTATTTTTTTTTTTTTATGTATGTTCCCCGATTTCTCAAAAACGCCTGGACCGATTTTGAAAATTCTTTTTTTGTTTGAAAGGGTATACTTCAAAGTTGGTCCCATTTCAATTTGGTGAAGATCTGATGAACATCTTCGAAGATAGATACTAGAACTCCTCAACGGATAAGAGTAAATTGCTCGCGATCAGTGTAATAGCTTAGTAAACAGTAGATTTTTAACCAGTCATAGCATAATTTCATGGGGCCACTAAAAATTGTGAAATAAAAAATTTTTACAAAAAAAATAAAAACCGACTTCGTTACATAAACACTAAAAATTGAAAAATAATTTAATTTATTACCGAATATATTATGTATACAAGAGTTAATATAGTTCCATAATAATATTTTTTGGGGTCGGTGCCAATGAGGTGCCATTGTGGAGTCCCATAAAAATATGAAGTCTAGACGATTCGCGCAGCTAAAGCTAATTGGCACCGGCACCAAAAAGTATTATTATGGAACTATATTAACTCTTGTATACATAATATATTCGGTAATAAATTAAATTATTTTTCAGTTTTTAGTGTTTATGTAACGAAGTCGGTTTTTATTTTTTTTGTAATTTTATACAGACTGCCATGTTTTAAGTTCTGATTGAACTACTTTTGCCTTTGAAAAAAGGCTTAAGGTTATATCAGATAACAGAAGTGTTTGTAACATAAGAACCTAATAGAGTATAAATTATTTTGGGCTTTTGTGATTACTACAAAATTAGTAACATTAAATAAATTTTCAGAATAATGGAACACAAGAGACAGCTCCAAACAATGTGCTTCCAATAGAGCCAATGGAGAGTGCTCTAACTAGGGAAGTGTGGAATGTACAGAGAGCCACTGACCCCATACAGATGGACAATGAAAGAGCACAACAGGTAGTGTAACATTTTTGTTGTATCTTTTACTAACCTTTGCCTTGTTATTAGTATAAATTATTATATGTCTACCATATAAATTATTATCTGCCATACGCATTGATTAGACTAGAGAAACTTTAACCAACATTTCTAATTAGAAGAATTGGAGCATCCCTTTAATTAGCATCAGTTTCATCATTGTCATTCTGCAGATGTCTACTGATGGAGATAAGCCTTTTTCTAATAAGCACCACCACCACTTCCTGCTAGTACTGTTAGACAGTTACATAATTATGTAGGTGTTCCTTGTAGTTGTAGCATACAATGTTAATTAAACTGGAAACGTTCTTCATCATCATCAACTCATAGACATCTACCACTAGACATGGGTCTTTTGTAGACTCCCACACGCCTGTCTTCTCCACTCCTAATTCAGCAGCTCCCTGCAATGGTGATGATGTCCCTTGTTTGATTCTGTCTGTCCACCTAGTGGGGGATCTGCCAACAGTGTTATTTCTGGTGTTAGGTTCATTCAAGCACCTTTTCTCAATCGTCTATCAGTTTTTAAACTATGTTATAACTTTAGGCTATCATTAAGTAAATAATAATAGGAAACTGATTAAATTTCAGGTGATGTCACTAATGGCTGACTTCGCACTACCACAAGATTCTATCCCGGAATGGGCACAGAGTGTAACGGAAGAGCAGTGGAAAGAAACACTCAATGACAGGATAGAAAAAATACGGGGTAAAAGATAAATCAGGCCTATAGTAATGTACCAATTGCAGAAGCTTAATTTGGCTAAGGTCTCTACATCTAGAATTTTGGTTCACTGATTGCCATGAACTGTTTTAGTGCTTAAGTGTGCTGTTTAATTATTCATTACATTAGCCATAGATATTATCCATGACATGGATCAATCACTATTATGTAAATTGTATGTGTAACTGTAAGAAAGGCGATGCGATTTTTATTCAGTTTAAATAGTTATCATAGTTATCATCAAGTTAAAATGCTTGCAAAACAAGTAGTCCAATCTGAACACAAGGTGTAGTACTGTGCATTGTACAAAAACAAATGTCAGCTAGGCTTATGTATTTAATCCTTAATGTTGACCTTCATGACTTTCAAGACCTTCATGTTGCAACTTCAGACAGGAATATTTATTTTGCAATACAGCACAATCTATGAAAATAAATGAATTGGCCATCCAAAAGTCTGTAGTCTGCATATAGCTGCTAGAACTCTAAGAGCGACCACGCACTCATCCAATCTGAATCCGTGAAAATACAGATATAAAAATATCTACGTCATAATGTCATAAGCTACCATACAAATAGTTCTTTGACCACTTCGGAACATATTTTCACAGACTGATCGAATGAGTGTGTAACCGCCGTAAGAGATGATTTTCTTTGACAGCAAAGACTACAGATTTAAAAAAAATTCAATAGGTATCGAATGTAACCATAAAAATATAACATCCAAAAGAATGCCATATCTAAAAAGCACCAATATTAAAATACTTTCAAGGATTTTTCACAAAATATAATATATTTTATTTTGGTTATGTTTAAAGTTTACAATATTCTTATAATTCTAAGATATCTGTTACAAGTAAATGCACATTCGAATATCATAATAACTATGTATGTATATTTTTTTTTACATAAAAAACAAAAAGTTAAAAACTACTCTAATAAAGTTTTTTTTTTATTCCTACACAATAGTTACAGTTTGAATACAAACAAATTTTCAACTAAGTGGGTCAAATATAGCGGCGCTAAATGTGACAAGTTTAGTTTTCTCATTTCTGATGAACATGAAAAATGGTGAATTGACATAGAATTGCTCGGCCGTCCTAGCCAAGAATGCGCCCGTCGCTGCCACTGCCTCTGTACCATATTCTGTTGAAATTTAAACAAAGAAATCTCATGAATGCTAATATAGCTTGTATAGGAATAAAAAAAAAGGTTAATGGCCTCAGAATATTGTTTGGAACCAAACATCCATGCATAAAAAATGTGGTATGCGTATGTGTGATCTGAATGTGATGCTATGTAAAAGTACAGTACGCGGCAGACAATAATAGACATCGACCTTTAGAATGAGATTTCGACTTAGAGCGTTGTATGTCACTCATACCTATGTGACATTTTGTCAGTCTCAACGACAGAGACAACGCTCTACAATATTTTATGCCGAGAACTGTAATGCATGTATGTGTGTGTGATGTAATGTAAAAGTAAATTAGTTAATGTTAGTTTGTTAGTTAGTGTAAAAGGCAATTAGTTACACAAAAACTATGTGGCGAAAATCAGAATAGTTTTTTTCCCGTGTGAAGACGGGGCAGGTCGCTAGTAAAATATAAAATTTGGTATAAAAATTACCACTCACCATTAATCGTAATTTTGACGTCGTGTATGATTTTATCTATATATACGCCCGGATTCGGTAGAGCATCGATAATTTCTCTTAAATTTTTCGTTTCCAATGTTTCATCGTCATTTATCCTTGTTATCAGTTCGTCCTCGGTTTTATTTACATTTTTACTGTCTATCATCAGGGCAAAGTTTGCTTGCCCGGGGTTGAATAGTGACTGGAGACCCAGCGATTTGAATGGGTCCGCTAAATTAGCATTGTACGTTAGGTCCATTTTGGGAAATCTGATTATGCATACGTGGCTATTGAGTCGGTTAATCAGATTATTGATAGTAGTGTAGTTTAAACGATTAATTAACTCGACAAGGGTCATGTTATCCGGCTTGCGAGGTTTTATGACATACATCTTCGTGGTACTGTCGTTGTAAGGTAGTGCAATCATTTGGAGTTCTAAAAACAAAAACAAATAATTTTAAATTAATAAAAAAACTACTTTCGGCTTTAATCTAAATAATAAAAAACTTACTCGCTAAGACTTACAAAAATAAATAATAATTCATCACAGACTCACTAGTGAGCATAGATCTCCTCTCAGAATGAGAAGGGTTTGGCCATAGTCCACCACGCTGGCTAAGTGCAAACTGGCAGAGTTCACACACCTTTGAGAACTCTCTCACGATATTTTCCTTCGCCATCAAAGCAAGTTATATTTAACTGTGCATTATTAAAATGCACATTCACTGTTTTTTAATAATTATGCGTTTGGGTACTTAAGTCAATTCACAATATAATATTATGTACTAAGTATTGAAATTGTTTACCGTCTTCTAGGGAGTAAATGTATTCAAACTTTCCATAGTTCAACATGAGTTCGGCTCTTATCATTTCTTTAGGCTTTTTAAACTCCAAACTGAAATTGTAAAAATATTTTATTACTAGCTGATCCCCGCGGCTTCGCCCGCGTATATATTATATAGTCTATGTCACTCAGGAATAATGTAGCTTTCTATTGGTGAAAGAATTTTCAAAATCGGTTCAGTAGTTCCAGAGATTACCCCCTACATACAAACTTAACGACATTACCTCTTTATAATATTAGTATAGATTATAAATTATTTTGTTACATACAATAATGTTAGGAATTCATCTAATCAATACATATAATATCGACTATTAACTGGCAACCGGTACTATTCCAATTTTACAGCATAGAGGAAAAGGGGTTTTCCTCTATGCTGTAAAATTAAAAAAAAGGAATTAAGGAAGGAGGAAGGAAAGGAAAGGAAGGAAGGAAAAGGAAAGAAAGGAAGGAAAGGAAAAGAAGGAAGAAAACAGGGGTGTTTTCTTCAGCCATTCAGTTTTCTTCAGTGATTCTGTACGCCTGCCAGTGTGAATGTGAAGCCTCGCTAGTGTACCTACATGCTTTAGTATATTTTGTTCCAAACTAAAACTTGGCTCTCTGCTTGGCTCTATCACTTGTATGGGTATGTAACAGAGAGAGTGCTATACTAACTTCTCCGCGGAATGAAGTTATAGCGCTCTCTCTGTTTTTGTATGGGATTAGACAGAGAGAGCGCTTTATTAACTTTATTCCATGGATGGAGTACCTATAGATTATGACACTGCATAACTACGAAATAGCATAAAGTGAAATCGTAAAATTTTTTTGATAGAACATGTTGTCAGTTCAGTCGATATGACTTTTTATAGAAGCTGCAATATTTTCCGCAGGGTCTGACCCCTGCCCCCCTTAAACATGTAAATAACTTACAACGAAGTATACTCCGGGACGAATGGATGTTCCCACTGCCCACTAAAGTACATTGCACTCAGCAAAGCAGCCTTAGTGTCAACTGGCAGTGACTCCTTTAAAAAGTTTGATATTTTCCCGCTCGTCTGGTTACTCACCCATCTGAAGAAAAGATAAAACATATCAATGGAACAAGGGGTAACGGTACTTGGTGAAGCTACGAAAAAATACCGGTAATTCGATTCCTGCAAACCATACACCCGCGCGCGCACTTTATATAATTTCTTACGGATCGGGGTTAATGGCTTTATGTTTATTGTACCTACCTACTGGCGTAAACACTGTAACCCAAACGTCAGGAATTCAAGAAGTTTTAAGGACGGTACAGTTCCGCAATATTTAAATGCTTTCAAGAAAAATACGTTGGTAGAACAATATAATTTTGCCTTTGTACCTAATTCCAAAGTCACCGCACGATTTCTTTACTACAAGAACCATAAAATCTAGGACTACCGTGGCAAATGTAACAATTAAAAATTGGATATGCATGTATACAGCTACCGCCAATATTAATATTTCGTAGGTAAGTACATTTAAGAATAAAATCGGTCAAGGGCGTGTCGGACATGAAGGGTTCTGTTATCTGTACCATCGTATAAGAAAATATAATCCATACTATAATATTATAAATGCGAAAGTGTGTCTGCCTGTCTGTCTGTCTGTCTGCTAGCTTTTCACGGCTCAACCATTCAATCGATTTTGACGAAATTTGGTACAGAGATAGTTTGCATCCCGGGGAAGGACATATAGGCTACTTTTCTTCCCGTAAAATTGAAGAGTTCCCACAGGATTTTTAAAACCTAAATCCACGCGTACGAAGTCGCGGGCATCAGCTAGTACTTTATAATTTTTATGGCGGCCATGTTGAAATATTTAATATTTATTAATTTGATACAGAAAACAACAAGAATGTGTATCTCTTCCACGCTATTTTGAACTCTTGTTTAGTTATGATTTTAGTTTTAGCATTTATCAATGAATACTGGTCGAACATTTTGCTGCTCAGTGTGCGCGTGGTGTGCGCTGATCGTTTGTTTCGGTTTTTATTTGAATACCGAACGCTAAAAATAGGATTATAAGTATTTGAAAATAATAAAATATGTAAGTAGGACTCATGTCTCAGGCTCTTGAACTCACTCATTTATCAAAGTTTTCACATTTTCTTTGTCCGCGAAGTCAACCTCCCGAGCTTCGCCTTTGTACACTCTTTCCAAATAAGAACGGTATTCTTCACGGAGTTTTGAATCGTCGTCCACAAAAACCGCGTCGGCGAACATTGTCTTCGTTGATGTTGTGTTGTCATTCAACGCCGTTAGCAGCCCACCGAAAAGTTCGTGGTTCGCTCGATTAATTTTTACATCTATGTAATATAAAAAATAGGCATTTCTATTAACGCATGAAAATTGGATGATAAATCGATTACAAGATTTGTTCCGGACAGACAAACAAACGTGTTAATTAACCGCTCATTACTCATGCCGTGACAGTCTGTATATGGCGCGTAATTATATCTGGATCAGGGCTGAAAAAAGCTGTTTTTTAAAACAAAACATTTTTGTTTAAAAAAGTTGATATTAGTTAACAACTAAACACAATACATCTGTAGGCGCGCTAGTCACGTACATCAGAAATAGGAAGGAGAATGACCGATAATTATTATTATTAATCCTCAGCCGACATCAGAACGTATCAGAACGTAGTAATTAACCACTAGGTACTTTAATCAATGATCTTTACAATTAGTTCTCAGCACTTTAAACAACCTATTGGATGAGTCGGGATTTACTTTCTTAAAATGAACCAGGCCGCATATGTGAACTAACGATATTCTTGTGTTATCAAATTACATGGACTATCCTCAATTATTATCATGGAAACTCTCACGTATAGCACAGGGAAACTATCAACGCCAGGTAACGAGGTAAACCTAACCTAACCCTACCTAGGTCGCCTCCAACCACCCCTCACAGCGACCCCTCACCTCACTCTAAACTAGCTAGCCTGAGCTAAACACTACATCGTGTGATTAGGGCGCAATTGCCATTGCAACCTCTCAATCAAATCACGACCTATTCCGTTATCTAATCATCTCAAGGTAATTAATCACAACTTCATGAACGCTCTTAAAAGGATCATTGCATTGACTCTCTTACGATCTAAACCAGATCTTATAATTGACTTCTCATTACTAATTCAGACTATCGCAATAGCTCTACCTTCTCCACTCTGTGCACATCTGCATACAGAACACCATAGCATCGTGCGCCACACGCGCCACGACTACTATCCACCCAAATAAGCGATCACAACAGAAACCAGGTAGAATGTAAGCTATTCGATCTCATGGGCAACTCATTGTCTAATCCATTTCAACATTACACGAGAGTCATAAATGATTCTTTACCAACCGGGTCATACGATTCTAAAGCGGGTACTATCAAAGTTAACTTCAAGTTACTATCACACTAAACTATCACTTCAAACTAGTCATTATCTCAACTGCCGGTATATCTCCAATTACATTCTAAATTACTAGCGTTTGCAGAAATAACCTTAACGGATGTCCTTAGAATAATCTATCCACTGAGCCAAACGTTAACTCACGAATTACTCTAATATTCACCAATATAATTGATATTCCACATTCGTCTAACAACTACGCGAACATTATTAATAGTGCTTTGCAGACAAAGTCACCGGATAGCATTAAAGGTTAGAATTACTTTAAGGTTACGATTTAACACAAACATTCTACATTATCACAATCACAGAATTAAATATCACGATCATTATTATTCACGCTAAAAGCTACCTATCTCGAATTACCTAAGCTAATCTGAATTCTAATAAAAAGGCTAGAGTGAATTCTGAATCTGACAACCTACGCGTGTCTGTCAAAATCCAACTCTGCCAGCTAATCCAAGATGGCTTCTTTTCACAGAGTAAAGCTTCCTTCATGCAACGTTTCTTTTCACGGAATCTATGACAGTAAAACCTATTATAACATTGACACGCCTACACGGCCATTCTGACATGCGACCGTCCACGGGAGCTAGTAAGTAATCAAGCACAAACAATTTCCAATCGTCAGAACATCCGCTCGTCCATCCTGACGATCAGCACAAGCACAAAACTACATATTATAAAGCATGCATAACACAACCAAAGCATGTCACAACCAAATTACTTCGCAACCATAGCATGTCGCAACCATAACATGTCACCAACGCATGTCACAACAAAAGCGTGCAACCTGGACAAGACGAGCACATCTCTTCAAGCAACCGATAAGAATCTGGCACGGACGACACTGTCCATTCATCTAACACATCTGGAGCAAGCGCGTGCATCCCTTCAACCGACCTCTTCAGGTGCGGCCCGAACGATACACCTCAACCAGGGTCGAACATCATCTGGACTGAGCGAGTGCATCCCTCCAGCCAGGCTAGACTCCACAACATCTGGAAGAAGTGTGTCCCCTCAACCAACTCTTGCGAGTCTGGCCCGGACGACACTCTCTTACCAGGATAGACTCCACAACATCTGGAAGAAGTGTGTCCCCTCAACCAACTCTTGCGAGTCTGGCCCGGACGACACTCTCTTACCAGGATAGACTCCACATCTGGAAGAAGTGTGTCCCCTCAACCAACTCTTGCGAGTCTGGCCCGGACGACACTCTTACCAGGATAAACTCACACCATCTGGAAGAAGTGTGTCCCCTCAACCAACTCTTACGAGTCTGGCCCGGACGACACTCCCACCAGGATAAACTCCATAACATCTGGAAGGACACTCCCTTACCAGGATAGACTCATAACATCTGGAAGGACACTTCCTTACCAGGATAGACTCATGAACTTACTATAACATAACATCTGCAAGCAGTGTGTTCCTTCAACCAAGTCCCACAACACACAAGCACACACATGGACCGAGAGTCCCTGATGTTTCACAATTTAAAGGTCATCCATTTAGTCATGATCTCAATGTCACATCTGTCCATTACGTCAACTAACAACATACTGAAGCGGACCGGACACATCCCGTCAGCGTCTCATCCATCAGTGTGGAATGTCGTAAGTTCACACGCTGCCACAAACGAAGTGATCTACAAGATCAATTCAGATTATTTCATTGATAATATGAAGTGAAACTGAAACATTTTCTGGGTAATAAATTAAGTAATTGCCACCAATACTTTCCAAAGTCCCATGGCTTAGGAGTGCAGCACTCTTGCAGCGTCAGGATTAAATAGTTGGATCCAAACATTTTTATGGTAACGTCTCGCGAACTTCCTCTACTAATTAAAAAAAAACTATGCAAATCGGTCAGAAACCTCGGAGAAATCGGTTTACAAAAACGCGCCGAATTGAGTACCTTCTCCTTTTGGAAAGCCGGTTAAAATTGCAAAACAAAAATGGCGGTGCAAGCTATCAGCTGTAAACTCGCTGTGAAGTCAAGTCGAACCCAAAATACTGTCGACAGTTATAGGTCCAGGTAGAGAAATCGTCTGTCACTGTCACACACAGCATTCAGTTCGTTCGCTGACTCTCTCTTTTCACTTTTCAATAAAAGGGGCAGCCACACGTGCACGCTTTCATCCCGAAGGCTGGCATTGTTAAATCCAGGTAGCTCCATATTTATTAATAACGTTGTTAATACTACGTTGGTCCTGGAAGTAACTAGTCCAAGTGTAGCTTAGGATAATGCTTGAAGTAAGCATTTTTTTATTAATAAGGGTGTTAGAGCTTAGACTATTCACTTGCCACCCAGTTCACCATCAAAGTCATAATCATTGTCATAGTCAAACTGTAGTTTGATCCGGAACATCGACCCGCATAGGCCAGTCCCTCAATCAACTACACCACAGTCAACATTGTCATAGTCAAACCGTAGTCTGATTCAGAACATTGACTCGCATAGGCCAGTCCTGCGATCAACTACACCACACTTGCCAGTATTCCATACCAGATAGATACCAACATGCACTGCATCACGGGGTTTACACAAAGCATCATTTCACACACCATTTACTACTCTTCACGTTCAGAGGCAGTGAGAGTCCAATCCGAAATATTAAGGATCTTTTAACTCTCATATAAAACCCCGAAATCTTTTTCTGCAAATTTTACAACAAAGCCTAATTGTGGGTATTAAAATTGGAAAACTTTTCTTCTTCTTTAAACAAATTAATATCATCTTTTCT
The DNA here is from genome assembly GCF_902806685.2 of Maniola hyperantus. Classification (NCBI taxonomy): domain Eukaryota; kingdom Metazoa; phylum Arthropoda; class Insecta; order Lepidoptera; family Nymphalidae; genus Maniola; species Maniola hyperantus. The sequence goes on from NC_048543.1 coordinate 5,757,982, forward strand.
CGTAACTTTATCCTTTTATAAACCAGGCTAATGTGGGCATTATTTGCAAAACTGTGGGCATAACTTTCAAAAATGTGGGCATGTGCTCATCCCACTTCTGATGTAGGCGCGCTAGTCACGTACATCAGAAATAGGAAGGAGAATGACCGATAATTATTATTATTAATCCTCAGCCGACATCAGAACGTATCAGAACGTAGTAATTAACCACTAGGTACTTTAATCAATGATCTTTACAATTAGTTCTCAGCACTTTAAACAACCTATTGGATGAGTCGGGATTTACTTTCTTAAAATGAACCAGGCCGCATATGTGAACTAACGATATTCTTGTGTTATCAAATTACATGGACTATCCTCAATTATTATCATGGAAACTCTCACGTATAGCACAGGGAAACTATCAACGCCAGGTAACGAGGTAAACCTAACCTAACCCTACCTAGGTCGCCTCCAACCACCCCTCACAGCGACCCCTCACCTCACTCTAAACTAGCTAGCCTGAGCTAAACACTACATCGTGTGATTAGGGCGCAATTGCCATTGCAACCTCTCAATCAAATCACGACCTATTCCGTTATCTAATCATCTCAAGGTAATTAATCACAACTTCATGAACGCTCTTAAAAGGATCATTGCATTGACTCTCTTACGATCTAAACCAGATCTTATAATTGACTTCTCATTACTAATTCAGACTATCGCAATAGCTCTACCTTCTCCACTCTGTGCACATCTGCATACAGAACACCATAGCATCGTGCGCCACACGCGCCACGACTACTATCCACCCAAATAAGCGATCAACAGAAACCAGGTAGAATGTAAGCTATTCGATCTCATGGGCAACTCATTGTCTAATCCATTTCAACATTACACGAGAGTCATAAATGATTCTTTACCAACCGGGTCATACGATTCTAAAGCGGGTACTATCAAAGTTAACTTCAAGTTACTATCACACTAAACTATCACTTCAAACTAGTCATTATCTCAACTGCCGGTATATCTCCAATTACATTCTAAATTACTAGCGTTTGCAGAAATAACCTTAACGGATGTCCTTAGAATAATCTATCCACTGAGCCAAACGTTAACTCACGAATTACTCTAATATTCACCAATATAATTGATATTCCACATTCGTCTAACAACTACGCGAACATTATTAATAGTGCTTTGCAGACAAAGTCACCGGATAGCATTAAAGGTTAGAATTACTTTAAGGTTACGATTTAACACAAACATTCTACATTATCACAATCACAGAATTAAATATCACGATCATTATTATTCACGCTAAAAGCTACCTATCTCGAATTACCTAAGCTAATCTGAATTCTAATAAAAAGGCTAGAGTGAATTCTGAATCTGACAACCTACGCGTGTCTGTCAAAATCCAACTCTGCCGGCTAATCCAAGATGGCTTCTTTTCACAGAGTAAAGCTTCCTTCATGCAACGTTTCTTTTCACGGAATCTATGACAGTAAAACCTATTATAACATTGACACGCCTACACATCTTTAAATCAGTTTATTTGAAACGCATGTTTTAAATATTTGTTTAAAAACTCTAATGCCAACCCTGATCTGGATCATCAAATTCCGTTCCCCATCCAGTTTTGACATGACTAAGTGCAGAGTGTTACATCAGCTGATGGGAATCGTCGCGACACTACCCGGTATCCCCTAGCAACCAGTAGCAACAGTAGGGTAGTATACTAATATTTCGCGACGTTTTACGTTTGCGGGGTGGAGACTGGAGTGGGCTAGAAAGAGACCAATAAATATCTTTATGAGCTCAATGCTCATAGTTATAGCCCGAGAACCTGTACGAAATTTTGAAGTACGTGCTTGAAAAAAGCTAGCCTAACAGTGTTTTTAATGTAGGTACCTACCAGCTACTACCTATACTTAACTTGGTCATCTGCTTTACTACCACCGACAACTAGTTTGCGTTAAACAAAATAAAATCCACCTAATTATACACTAGCTCACGCTTGAGACTTCGTCCGCGTGGACTACACAAATTTCAAACCCCTATTTCACCCCCTTAGGAGTTGAATTTTCGAAAATCCTTTCTTAGCGGATGCCTACGTTATAATAGCTGTCTGCATGCAAAATTTCAGCCCGATCCAACCAGTAATTTGAGCTGTGCGTTGATAGATCAGTCAGTCAGTCACCTTGCAATCTATCAATTCTATCATAATACACCTCAAAATTTTCTATAGCAGCAGCCGAAGCAAATAAAATGTAATAAAATAAATAACTCTTATAGGTACCTAGATTTTAAAATTATCTACGAGTAGAAATACCCTTCTTACCCAGAATTAAAAAACCAGCAACAAACTTGGCGGTTGCTCTTTTCAAAGATTCGATTTACAATATTTGGCTTTGCAGGTTAAAAAAAATTGCAACTTTACTATATTTTATTAGTTGTCTACACTAATATTATAAAGAGGAAAACTTTGTTTGTTTGTTTGTTTGTTTGTTTGTTTGTTTGTTTGTTTGTTTGTACTGAATAGGCTCAAAAACTACTGGACCGATTTTAAAAATTCTTTCACCATTCGAAAGCTACATTATCCACGAGTAACATAGGCTATATTTTATTTTGGAAAAAAATAGGGTTCCGTAAGATATTTGGGTTTTTCGGACACAAGGTGTAAAAAATCAACCAGAAAAGTTACTTATTTTGCGTACGCTGCCTAAACTATAAAAGATAGAACCATAAAATGTTCTAATTAATTGTAGATAAATATCTACAAAAAAGTCCGCGACACACTATACCCATCTATGTCGAGTGAGGCACAGCAACCATTTTTTTATTTAAAAATCTTGAATTTTTTTTGGACTACATTTAAACGCGTTTATTTTACTCATGCTATTAATCCTTATCAAAATAAATGATTTCATCACTAAGAACAGTTTATGGAGATAATATTTGGTCTTTGAATGATTAAAATTGGACGTTTGGTTTTGAAGTTATGGCGAAATTAAAATATTACGATTTCTGCTGCACGGCCCGTTGTATTATATTATATAAAGAGGTAATGTCGTTAAGTTTGTTTGTAGGGGGTAATCTTTAGAACTACTGAACCGATTTTAAAAATTCTTTCACCAGTAGAAAGCTACATTATTCCTGAGTGACATAGGCTATACGGGATCTTTAAAAACCTAAATCTACGCGGGCGAAGCCGCGGGGATCAGCTAGTCTAATATAAGTAGCTATAGTAGGTGACTAGTAATAAAGTAACACAATAGTTTATGTGGTAAGTTACAACCTAGTACTATACTATTTTCCTATAGCTAATAGTTACCTTTACAACAGGAAAACTATATACCTAGGTACTTTGTGGTCAATAACGTAGTCCGAATGTCAGTAGGTACTTACTATCGTCTATAGACCTACTTTACTGACAACCGTAATTTATTCCAAAAATAGTTTAGTAGTGAACGTTCTGAGTAAGGCGAAGCGTTTGCAAAAATAGAAAAATAAATAGGTAGGTATGTCTTAAGTAAAGTCAAAATATGCGTACCTAAATAAGTAGATGATATTATCTAAGAAAAACCGGCCAAGTGCGTGGTGGGCCACATGCAGTGTAGGGTTCCGTAGTCACAATTCAATCACAAATACGATAGATACAATAAAACTATAATATACACTAATATGCAACTCATAATATCTACGTACAATAATTAACCTCGAAAAACACATATAACTCCTTAACCTGTGAACCCTACTTAGCCATGATAGTTTTCCTTTAAAATTGATTATATTTACTACTGCTGTGAATTTTTTCACGTTTCTTTATACTACCATTTGGCTGATAGAAGGGGGGGGGGGCGTGTTAATCTCAGAGAGATTAACCGAAGACGGAGGGGCATGGCGAAACTATAAGGGTTCCTTGTTTACTACGGAACCCTAAAAATGAGGTGACAAACGTGACGTGTGGTTCGCAATGTCTATTCGCGATTCGCGCAGATCGCTGCTTACCTTGGGAAAATCCGAGGATATTAGCCAGTTCGTCGTATGATTTACCGACACTACCCAACAATGCCATTGAGAGTAAACCTGAAAGAGAACATATTATAGTAGGTATTTATAATAAAACTAATTTTATAAATAAATAAACCATTATTTGTATGCAAATTAATTAAAACTAGCTTATGCTCGTGACTTCGTCTGCGTGGACTACACAAATTTTAAACCCCTTTTCAATTTACACCTCCTTGGTTGTAGGGTTGAATTATCATAAATCCTCTCTTAATGGATGCTTATACGTCATAATAGCTATCTGCATGCCATATTTTAGCCCGATCCGTCCAGTAGTTTGAGCTGTGCGTTGATAGATCAGTCAGTCAGTCACCTTTTCCTTTTATATAAGATTACCCACAGCTCTGAAAAAAATGTTAAGTTTAGATAATGTCATCAGCTATCTATGCGTCGTACCTATTCCTCATTGCCGAGGGTCGTGAGTCGTGACTCGTAACCTCTTTCCATTAATCATATAATAGTAGAGATTTTTTGGATTAATGCAGTGGGCTCCTAGATTCTTCCGCAATTTTTATATCGTAATTATAGACTATCAAATTAATATTAAAATTTTAGCTCATTCTTTACGTAGATTTGCCCCTTTTTTATCAACAGATTTGAATTTTACGTAGGGAAGTAAATACTTACCTACCTACTGTTAATTATCCAGTTATACCTACTCGAGCTGTAGAGTAAAATTGGCGATAAAAACATATTTTTCCCAGTTGTAAAGGTAATTTTGAACACAAATTACTGTAATAATCATCATCATCAATCAAATTATAACCGCGACCAGTACCTAACTATAACAATTTTTATAGTGCCGTATCTAAAGATTGCTAAACGAATCCCAGTTACCAAATCTCCGCTGTATCTTGTTCGTTCGTCTCTACCACGGCAAATAAAAAAAATTTAAACCCAAAGCGGGTCCCCAAGTTTAGTCACATTAGTAGGTACTCCAAAGTGAAACAATAAAACTTCTGTATCGCAGGTCGCTTACTTCTCCGAGAAGTAGCTTGCGAATAAGTGAGCATAAGGAAAAATAGATGGTCAGTGGGTACAAAATAAGGTTCTTACCAGCAATACCAGTTGGTGAAATTATAATATTCTTGTCATCATTGTCTTCCAACAGCTTAGTCACCAAGTTAAAACCGAGACTATTTACTGAATTTGCTAATTCATCTTTTTCAATATTCTGCGATGTTATTGTAGGAATCCTATAATGAAAACCAACAATTAAGTACCCTTAGACAAATTATATCGTTCATAATATGTACCTAATTAGTAATTACAGACCAAAAGATTTTTTCGAATTTTGGTGCTGTGCCATAGTTAAGTTGCCTTACCTATTGTGGCAAAAATGTACCTTACCTTAATACCTTTAAGGATCAGGAATCAGAAAAAGAAGAGCGGCAAAATTGTGGCAGAGTCTTAGCAACGTGATGCGTCTTTTCTGATATAACTCAACGAGGCAATGTAGACTTTGTGTCAAGCAGGCCTTGTCTCGAAGAATTCTCATCGAGTTGCTTTGACTCTACGCTAATGTGCCTTGAACTAAGTATAGGACAACTATTGAAGGACAAACAGAGCCGTCTTTATCCTATTGGAGGCACATTAGAACAATGGGGCTCCTATGATCTTGACAGAGTAGGTACTATTTTCTTAGAATAGGCAAAGAAAGTAGATAAGTCACGTTCTAGATTTTCGGTAATAAAATATCGGTCGGTCGGTTATAGTTTGGTGATCTACTACTACTGGACTAGTGCACCCCTATCGATCGTGGGCCCTTGGCACGTGCCCAGAGTGCCCAGTGGGAAAGAGGACCCTGAGGACAAACCAATAAACAAACACACTTTTCGCATTTACAATATGGGTAGCAATTATTTTATTACATTGGCAGGTCTAAGAGAGATAACTATGTGTATCTTATAGAAGGCAGATTCACGTACAACGGACAGGTGTGGAAAAGAAACCCAGGAAGAAAGAAGAAGGCAAGCTTTTTAAATTACTAATGTATAATTTTATTACCAATCTGTGATTTGTAGACAGATATCAAGCGTGATTAATGAATGTTGATTTGAACGATTTCATGGGTACAACGTAGGTATTATACTTATTTCTAAGGAAATATATAATTTACTCGTCATAAAAAGGACAAATTATACCAAAACGGAATAGGTATGGTAATTTGCCAAAATATGTGTGAAAATCGAGTGTAAATAGGCATTAGCTACGAGTACCTACCTTACTACTAATAAATAAATGTGCTTAGTTTCTAACAGGAAACGTAAATTGTACAAGTAAAATAATCCATTTAGTATTTACCCAATCGGATCATCGTCGCATTGAACGTGCTCGGATATGACTAAAAGAGTTACTAAGTAAAAGGTAATACCCGACAATGATATCGAAGCCATTTTCTGAAAAGATAGTTTACAAATAAATAACCGGCCAAGTGCGAGTCAGGCTCGCGCAATGAGGGTTCCGTACTACAGTCGTATTTTTTCGACATTTTGCACGATAATTCAAAAACTATGATGCATAAAAATAAATAAAAATCTGTTTTAGAATGTACAGGTGAAGCCCTTTCATATGATACATCACTTGATATAGTCACTCACTTCGAAAGTTGAAAATACTAATTATTAGTTCATGACCACAATTTAATTTTTTTTGTGTGATCTAACCCTAAATTCACGGTTTTCAGATTTTTCCCCAAATGTCAGCTATAAGGTACCCTGTAGGTTTCATGACAGATAGACAGACAGACAGACAACAAAGTGATCCTATAAGGGTTCCGTTTTTCCTTTTGAGGTACGGAACCCTAAAAATACATTTAATAAATACCCATTTCTAAAACTCACGGAAAACTTTTCAGGTAAAACTATTAAATAACTGGGCTTTTTTTTAAAAGTATTTTTAGTAATAATAATAATATGTAAGTACTTTTATTTTAATAGGAGTTTGTACTTACCTACTTTTTCGAAGTATTTGTGCTCCAATTCATTTAGATAAAAAGTTTGTTAACTACATAGGTTAGTTAGACGGCCGATAAAACAAACATTCTGTGCCAGCCCTTTACCGGAAACAAACTAGACTAGAGCATCAGTGTTAGTGATCAACATGGTCTTATAACATTACCGTGACATGGTGTATCATTAAGTAGGTAATTATACCCACATTTTTATTAGGGTTCCGTAGCCGAATGGCAAAACACGGAACCCTTATAGATTCATCATGTCTGTCTGTCCGTATGTTACAGCCACTTTTCTCCGAAACTATAAGAGCTATACTGTTTAAACTTGGTAAATAGATGTATTATGTGAACCGCATTAAGGTTTTTACACAAAAATATAAAAACACAATAAACTTTGGGGTTCCCCGTACTTAGAACTGAAACTCAAAAAAAAAATTCATCAAACCCATAGGTATTTGTGGATAGGTCTTCAAAAATGATATTGAGGTTTCTAATATCATTTTTTTCTAAACTGAATAGTTTGCGCGAGAGACACTTCCAAAGTGGTAAAATGTGTGTTCCCCCCACTGTAACTTCTAAAATAAGAGAATGATAAAACTAAAAAAAAATATATGATGTACATTAGCAAACTTCCAACGAAAATTGGTTTGAACGAGATCTAGTAAGTAGTTTTTTATTTATCGTGCAAAATGTCGATAAATTACGTTTGTACTACGGAACCCTCAGTGCGCGAGTCTGATTTGCACTTGGTCAGTTTTCAAATTATTATTATCATAAAATACTGGTATTATAAACATAACATTATAAACATAACAACTCTTGTTCTGGACTCGCATAGTAATTACTTACTCTCTTGACCTCTTTATCTCTTTTAGAAACAGCAGCAAAAAATGTTCTAACCAGATACCTATAGGGATCTTACCGACCTTTCTGCCCTATCCCTATGTATTACATTATATTATATATTTTATGAATCTGAGCTATTTGTGTTTTAGGATAAAATTTGAAAATACATAAGCACTTACCTATTCGTATTCTTGTAGATACCTATAGTTACTAACAAAACCTTTTTTAATATCACGTAGGTAAATAACGATATCTTAAATTATATTAATAAGTAGGTAGAAAACTAAATATTTTTCACGTCCTTTTTAAGCACGGCTGTCCCCTCCGACAACTTATGAACTTATGAAGCAACGCAAGCAACTAACTTACTGGCCTTAGCCGAGCCAACCTTGACTTTCTGAGCTCGTCAACAGACTACGATGGACAAAACACCAAACAAATCACACACCAAACCTTAGGTTACCTAATTAGTATTGTAACTTTAAATTTTACTAAGGTACAACTACAAAGGATGATCGCCATAGTTATATTTTTAGGGTTTCGTACCCGAAGAGTGCCAACGAGACCCTTAGCCTGTCCGTTCGTCTGTCTGTTAACGAACTGTATGATGTATCTCGTGAAGCATGATTGATAACAATAGATGGAGTTCTCCCAAAATGTGTTTTCTATTGCCGCTATAGCGTTCTATACTTACACATTATTATAGAATATATTGTTACGAGTATATATAACAACAAATAATAAAAATGTCAAAATAGCCAGAATAAAAAAAAAAAAGTTATTTCTTGTGTGCGAGTCCGACTCGCATTTGACCGGTTTTCTTACATAATTATGTAATATTATACACATTTTTGTTTTTACTTTTTACTTTTGTTTCAAGAACTATTAGTGAGTTCGTCTGTCTGTCAGTTACCGTTCACTTGATTGAGAATGAGATAGTAGGTACCTACCTACCATCAGATACAATGAGTGGGTACCGGGCAGTGCACGAATTGCATGTAACGCATGCGGGCATTTATAGTTGCCTAGTACTACCTACCTATCTGTTATTCTTTTTAAGGGTTCCGTAGTAAACAAGGAACCCCTATAGTTTCGCCATGTCCGTCCGTCCGTCCTCGGTTAATCTCAGAGACTATTAGTGCTAGAAATCTGTAATTTGGCATGGGTATTTAAATATTAATCACGCCGACAAAGTGGTGAAATAAATAATAATGGTATGGGTTCGTAACTACTCGGGCTAACGTCGACTAAACACGTTAGTACAGCCGGAAAACTATCATGGCTAAGTAGGGTTCACAGGTTGAGGAGTTATATATCTGTTTTCAAGGTTACAATAATTGTGACTACGGAACCCTACACTGCGCGTAGCCCGCCACGCATTTGGCCGGTTTTTTTACAAAACAATATGCGGTCGCACAACTTTGATAATTCTGTTGAATCTTTGTACCATTCTTGTTGGGACTTGTGGAAAGGTGTCTGACATAATATCCATAGGTGGCATGAGAGTTGCATTGCGAAAATATAGATAGCTCTTTGCTGGTCGTTCTTGTGGCGGAACAAAACGATGCGAACCATTGCATTTACCTACCAATATTTTTTTCCATAGGATGACTTAGTATTAATAGTACCTACCCTAGGGGCCTAGATAGATGTCCGTCCGGCCCATCTGTCTTTGCTGCTAATCTTCATAGTTCACACCGGGTTGTTGCAGATGCCAATACTGTGACATCCGCGGATGCGGATGTCTAAATCAATGCGAATGTTCCGCATTTGCGGATGCGGATGTGAATATCCGTATCACCCCTGTTGGGTACCATTGTAATTTTTTGATTGGTCAGTTAGTGAACGAAGATATCAACTACTTAGTAGGTAAACCGTAACACTCCTGGTTCACACCTACTTACCTAAGTATACAATGAGCTTATTCTAATTATGTAGGTAGGTACCTTTAGTAAATAAATAATTCTTGACCTATATATAAAATACAATCAATGTAATTAAGTATGACCTACCTACGCGTTTGATTTGCGCTATCCACATTTCACACGCCATCGCGTTGCCTGCCTGAAGCTGCGTCATTCCATCGCTTCATTGATCCAGACAGCCAACTGAAAACGGCGACAGAGGGTAGATAGGTAATATTGGTTTTAAGTAAAAACTCTAGTGTTTGCGGTACCTACCATTCTTCATACTGCCCAGGAGGCAGAAAAAGAATGGTTGATTAACAAACCAATCGCGCGGCAGCATAACTATTTTGAGACCTAAGAAATTATTTTCAAACCTAATTTAGAGAAGCTTGAACAGAGCTGATCGCAGCTTCTGCGCCACGCGAATGCGACTACTACAGACTACAACCTGCGCTTTTTATTAGTAAGTAGGTATAGATATCATTCGTAGGTATATAGATCTAAAGAACAATGTCGATTTTGAAAATAAAAACTAGTGCAGGTTCAACTCTTGACCTTAAAGATAGGACATAGGTCGGGAATCGAATTGGCGCTTAGAAAAAAATGCTTCATTTTACTTTTGAAATCTCGAAATCGATTAGTTTCGATGCCCCTTTCATGCACAGACAACGAACCCTAAAAATGGTCGTTAGAACACGAAGCAGTAACTTTTGAACTCGTAAGATAGATACCATGTGGGCGAATGCTACACACTATCTAGATCGGCGATATTTGAATCGAACCAGTCTTAATAAACAGATAGATCTGTTTACACGTTATTTTTTTACCGTGCCTGCACTCAATATTGCTAATTCATGCTCTATTTTCCTGTTTAGGTGTACGATGTGCGAGTGTAGGTAAAGCACGGTAAAAAATACGCCATAGAGTTCCCCATAGTATTCCTGTTAGAGTTGGGACCGAAGGATTCAAAATAAAACACTTAAATATCAATATTTTATAAATATTCATAAATGTAGTTCAAATGTGATACAATCAAAATCAGAGGAAATATTACCAACTTTTATATAAAAAGGAAACATCGTTTTCTACACTTTATCATTATTATCCTAATTACGAGCTGTAAAAAATATTTTACCATAACTATCTATAATGTATAGGAACTTGAGTCTATCAGGAATGGGGTGAAGATAATATGGTTTGCGATTCGCTTATAACTACTTACAATGTTTACTTATGGTAAAAGCAGGTGGTTTTCGATTATAAACTGTACCTACACTAAAAAAGTATATTCACCCCATCTCTAAATGTAAAGACTCGTCGAACTGAATTTGAGCTTCTTAAATAATTTTATTTAAAAAACTAATATAAAAATGCAAAAGAAATTGTATGAACTGTCGATATTTTTTTATGATTATCATGCTAAAAGAAAATAAAAATAAATGAGATAGAGTGTAGAAAATGGTAGTAAGTTATTATATTATCATTGACTATAAATCCAATAAAACATTATTGCTAATTCAAAGAAATTCTCATATTACCATAATTTTTTTTAAAGTATTAGCATTTTACTAGACATAGTTATTAGGTAAGTAATATTATAATATTATGGTCTTTAAAAATACTTACGCTTAAATGATAATGTTGCTTTATTGGTTTTAGAGACATGTGAAAGAAAGCTGTAATGAATATTGATTATCATTTACAAACTAATTAATAAGAAATAACCATTTTAATACTTTAAGACATAAATAATAACACATTTTAAACAATTTAACTTGCTTTCTTTGACTTAAAATCTCTTATTACCTAAATACTTTTGACTACACTAATAGTATAACCAAGTCCGTTATGTTACATTGTTTTATCCTATACTGACGTAATATAAAAGGCGGGAGGCAGATAACTCCTTACAGCTACGGACTCAGAAACAGAGTGTGAAATCAGTCCCTATCACCATCATCAGTATTTAATAACAGAGTTCTTCACTTTACAATATTTTAATACATTCAAGCATTCAGCAATGAGTAAAATTTCATGTCATGAATCATGATTAAAATATGAACTCAATAATAATTAATATACCATACTAAGGCCCAATTGCACAGGGACAGTTAAGGTTCGTACGCACCTGAGCGGCGCGGCGCGGCGCTTCAGTCCGACTGCAGAACGCGTCACCTCAGGCCGCTCGACGGTGCCTAGCGCACTACAACTTCAGTACGCGGCACCTCGCGTCACTTGCGCGTCACTTTTATACCCGTTCACGTACGAGCGCGAAGCGCCGTGCCGCGCCGCTGGGTATGTCGCACTAGCGTCACTGCACTGCGCGTCGCTTCGCTGCGCTTCAAAATATTCTCTCCAGCCGTGCCGCGCGGCAACGCGCGGTGAAGCGCTGTGCAGCGCCGCTCTAGTGCGATATGCGCCATACAAAATGATAGAAATGATATTTTGACGCTCTGTGCCGCGACGTGCAGCTCGCTGAAGCGCCGCGCCGCGCCGCTCAGGTGCGTACGAACCTTACTGATTTATAGTCCGTACAAAATGACTCGTCACGCGCCATTTTAAATATATGGGTCAACTGTCATGTCAAAAGTACGGTTTACCTTTAAAATAAGGACTAAAATCATACTTTTGACATGAAATTTGACACAAAAACGTAAAATGGCGCGTGAGGAGTTAAATTTTACGAGTTATAATAAAATTTTGTAATGACTTTTTGGCAAAAGCATAATTTGGTTGCCAAAAAGTGAGAGCATTAAAAATATTTGCTAAATCAAGTGTGCTTGTAAGAGTGGGTCTGAGGCCCATTTGCACAAGGACGTAATTTAATTTTATAATGCTGTCTAGACAAAAGCATACTGTTGCTGAAGTAACAACATTACAAAATATAGCTAAATCAGTTTAGTGTTTTTGAGCAATGTTACTTATCTAAGTTAAATTATTTTTACTAATTTTAATAATGTCAAAATATTTATATATACTATATTATATTATGTATAAATGAAACATTTACTGTCATTTAAGAAATGAACTCTGCTATTAAATATATTTTTGTATTATCAAAAATCTTGTTGCTGTTCCTAGTATTAAAAAGTTAGAAACACAAATGCAAAAATAAATTACATACAACAGTCATGAACAATTAGCTTATGTCATACAACTAACAGAATTAGGGAGATTCTACGCAAAATTTAACATTACATTTTTACTATCATGATTGACTCAATTATAACTAGAGTTATACACTGAATCTCACATAAAACTGTCAGTTACATATACTACTAAACACCAGTATCACAATATCATACACACATATAAATAACTACGTAATTAAAATCACACACATACACACAGATACGACCAAAATTGTGGCTCGAACTAGCGTAACTTAATAATGAATTAATGATCAGTCTTAACAAATTCATATGACCCTTTAAGCAGGATCACGGCACTATTTTATACTTTTATACAATACATTGTACATCACTCTGCCACTGAGTCAAACTTAAAATACATTCAAACTTAAGAAGATACTAACAAAAAAAGCAATGCTGGTTAAATTTTTAACATAAAAGATCAGCACAATGAAGCAAACAGTAAAAGTACTATACACCAAGTTATGAGCTGGAAAAACCTATAATTTCTAAATCTAGTAAAGTAAAACTATAAATAACACTTTCCACATCAATCTATGATGTACTCAAGATGATTCATATCATACATTACACTATACTTGATATTTCCATCAGCAGCAGGAAACAGCACAGGCCTGCCTGCCTACAAGCTCTATACAATAAAATCTTGATCAATATAACATGATCAAAATAGTCACAACTCATTCACATGAGATTCTGTCAAGGTAAGGTAGAAATGAATATTTTTTAACAGAATATTAGTTTACAAATAAATGGCTATCCATTAAATAGTCAGAATATTTCAAAAATGATTTAAATACACTTTTGTAAACTAGTCGGGCTTACATCGAACAAACATGTTAGTATAGCCATAATCATCCATATTTGTAATCAGTTTTGTAAAATAGAAACTCAAACAGATTTTACAAATCATAATATACAACTTTTGAATGATCTATAACAATTTTCCAAAACAGTAGCTTTAGAATTACAGGTCCAATTTGCTGGGTTCAACAGTTTGTGATTTCACATGTAGGTTTTCTCTATAACATAGACAAATGTAACTTAACATAGTAAATGTTATTACATACAGTGAGAGCACTGCACCATGAAATGCATTAAATACATATTGAAAAAATCTTGATTTTAAGAATGAATAAAAGCATATAAATTTTTTTTTAAATAGAAATAGCGAGCGAGCAGGCGGGTCACCTGAGGGCTTAACATGCACCCTACGAGAAAATTTTGTCTACACATTTTCTCGTGTTTATTCATTATAACACAAGTAAATCCGTAGACAAATTTTTCTCGTGGGTGCATATTAGGTGTGCTGATGTTAAGTGTGAGTAATTTATTTTTCATTTAAAATAACTTAGACATAATTTTCTTATCACATTTCCAATCCTTTAGCTATGGTCAGAAATTAATGTTATTTCTCAAACCCCTGATAGTGGTCTCAGCTCAAGATTATTTATTTTTTGGGATACAGAATCACGTGGAATGCATTACTAATAAGTTAATAAATAATTATTATTATTGCCACTAACAATAACTTACCAATATCAAATATAAAATCACTGGAATTTTTAGCGACCTACCACACTGGATTACTAGATATTGGATAATTCTTTGTTGATTAAGATTTTTATAAGTTTAAATTTTATTTCATTTTTTCTACTACCAGATGTCTTCACTCTTCTTTACACTAAATATAAGTGAAAAGATGCTGCTAGGGTATAACTGAATGAATTTTTAAAATTATTAACCACTACACAAAATATAGTATTATGTGACACATCACACAGCTGATATATAAATGTAAAGAAATTATCAGATGTATATAGTAGCCGCATGCCTGCATTATATTATTCATAATAATTTAAGAGCTAATACATTTATAATTACTTTTTGAAAATAATTCCCATTAATAGATTCTTAGTAGGTTCCCATTAGGTACAGTCCGCGCCAATTAAATAGTCGTTCTTGAAGAAGAAGCGCAAGACGCGTCGCAATAGCATTTTTTAGGCGTCAGTGGTGCGCACGTCGCTCCGCGCCGCACCCCGCGTTCGTCATCTACATAAGTGTGAGCGCTACATCCGTACACAGTACACGAGCGCGTGGAACAATACCTGCACGAGCGCGCACTCGCATCATAAGTCAGACGCGATTATTTAACTGCCAGGAACTTTCTGGATAATATATGCTAACGTTTGTGCTCGGGCCAACATAACTTTCAAGTAAATAATTAAATTATGATAGTTACTGTCTAACATTTTGTTTAATCCATCCTTGTCATTTTTATTCCTCATTAAGTTGATGGTTTTGTCAAACTCTTCCCATTGGGGCCAGTCCTCTAAGTATTTCTTCATAATGGTTAAGTAGATTTCCCCCTCCAATTCATGGATATCTCATAAGTTGATGCCAAACTCCTTGTAATGTATGTCAACAAGTTCAGTGTTTGTCAACACTGTACTCTGTTTATTTTTATTGTTGATCAGCCACTTGAAAAGTTGTATGGGCAGTTTATCTATATCCTGATCCGATTATGTAAGAATAACCATTTAATTGCTATAGCAATCGTCAAGAAATTATGCATTTTGATTGGTTGATTCACTGTTTACATTTTTCACAGCCAATCAAAGAGCAGAATTTCTTGACAATTGCGATTGCCATGAAACGGTTATTCTTACACAATTTGGGGGGGCTGATTCATCGTCATCCGAATTAATGGCAACAATATCTGTAGCTTCTTGCATCACCATTCTGCTTTAGATAATGTTTCGGTTATTTTAAATTTATTCAGTATTTATTACACCAATTTGAGCACCCCAGACCAAGGAATATAATATTTACAATATTTGAATTTTGAATGGTATTAACTATCCTTTCATTATTGCTGTTTCAATAACAACCTCTTTACATCAATCTCAGCATTATTGCTTGCATTCCATAATACGCTGAACATTAAACATCATGGGGAAAACTAAAGAAATTAACTAGGGAAGAAACTGAATGCCTACACTGAAATAATGTCAAACATATCGTATTGGCACGCGGCACATTGTATTACTAGTCATGTTCACCCATTCTTATGAAAATCAGTCATTCCTCGATCAATCAATAACTGTATTAAGGGTGAGTAAATCAATAATAATCATAAAACATAATTAATTTGAGACTAAACTAAGCACAGCGCCAATCAACTTACGTCACTTGCATCAATCAGTAAAGGGTAAGCCCGCACTGCAAAATATCGCGATTTTTCTCACAAATTCTGCAGAAAATCGCATGGTGGGTGAACTTTCATAGTCCGGATTTACCCTTCCCCCCCCCCCCCCCCCCCTCAATCTCACACTCAACTTAACTTCAAAGCGTTATAAACGAAACACAGACTTATCAATTTGTCACTTTGGAAAAGGTGTTTATACAACTAAACAAAATATTCGAGGAGGATGAGGTCTCTTCAAATAGACGCGATTTATCGAGCGGAAAATCCACAACTAGTTAGTAATACAATCACGAATGCTTCACTACTATAACTCCTGGTCGCTGTGGCGGAGCTCGTTCCACTTTTTTTGTCAACGCCAGAGGGGCATCAGTGCCTACTTCTCCGAACAGGTGATCTCCCTCCAAGTGACGGATGGCCTCCACAATGGTCTCTAAGTTCTGGCGGCTCGTGCTGGGCAGATACAGCCGCGAGGGAGCATCATGAGCAGCATCGGGCAGCACCTCTACTTCCACCCGAGGCTCTGCCTTAATGGCTGCTTCCAGCAGAGGGGCAGCCACTGCAGGTGGTGCTTCTGGTGCTGGTGGTTCCTCCACTTCAGATTTCTCCATTTTGCAGTCAACCTCTTCTGTTTCTTCATAGTGACCTACCTCATGTGTGCTCTGTGTCTCCATGGTGGTGAGACGGTCTTCCAGTAGACGCCGCAATTGCTTCTCACGTTCCAGCTGCACTCGTAACTCTCCACTCTCAGATTCCTTTTTTTGGCTGATTCCAGAAACCGTTATGACTGGTACAGGTTCCGGTGATCTTGAGTTTATAATCGTATCATCAGTGGAATCAGGAATTATGGAAGGAATATGAGTTATAATTTCACTTTTCCTCTTCTTTAGGGGTATATCTCCTCCTTCATGTTGGTTCAGCAACCTCTTCAGTTGACAGTTCTGAGATAGAAGCCTCGTTTTTTCTTGTTCCAGTGAGTAGATGTATTCTGCAGTTTGTTGCAATATGGCAGCCTACAAAAAACAAATCCATTAGATATCATGAACATCAACCTATCACTGGCTCACTACTGAGCACGGGTCTCCTCTCTAACACATACAAATAGCTATTAATAGACTGTAAATAAATTATACTTACTTTACTTAGTTTTTCGCCTTCATGACGTGGTAGCAAGGTGCGCAATGCTTGGAAGCCTGCATTTATACTCTGCATACGCCTCCTTTCATTGCTGTTTGCAATTTCACGCCGAATTCGCTTTTCTGCTTCCATGGTTTTGCTACCTGGTGGCAATTTGTCGCTTCTGAAAATGTTTAAAACCCCAATTAATTTTAAAATTAAACAGAGGCTACGTAATTGTTTAAAAAAAAAAAAACAATGAATCATACATCTAAGTAGGTGTTATTAATTTTTTTTAAGTTAACAGTTTATAACTTAACAATATAATGCAACAGTGGCACTACCCTGCCACCAGATCATTTGGAGGTTGAATTTTGGTCTATAACTAGATCAAAATCAAAACTATTTATATTATTAATGTTGTATTACAGAATTCATATTGTTTTTATTAATTTATTCAATGCTTATTGCATACTTTACAGCAGAAGTAAATAACCTCATACATTATGATCCTGTGTGCACGACATAGGTACATATCATAGGTTTATTTTATCTGCTACATATATTCATATTTATTAAGTGGAATACATTTACAAATGTATATTCGTATGAAAACATTATAATTTCATCATGTTGACAGGTCATACTGAACACTATATGCGGTATGTTTGATACTCGCGAGTGTGATAACGCTTACTACGCCTATTTGATTCGTCCAAACATGGCGGCCCAACAGCTGACTATGGACCGGCACAGGGCGGGAGCAAACTCATATGGACCCATAATAATATGTACTCATCACAAACATTACAGTTCATATTGTTATGAAAGAAACTGTCATTATTCATGAATGTAATCACCATAGCTGATACTATCGTTGCAAAATCTATAACCACGCCGGTTACACCTACCTTGAGTTAGCGTGATCAGATGCTTCTTCTTCGTACAAGTTGTAGTCTTCTATTTCTAGTAAACAAACGTCATTACCGTGTAATGACATTACTCAGGCACAAAACAACGCAAATGATTAAATCCACATCTAAACCACTTTAGTTAGAACAGAAAATCGAAATTAGTTTTAGCAAAGCCACAATGGCGGGAAATGACAATGAGTCTAGTCAGGTGACGCTACAGGGATTATTGACTTCACCACACCGTTAATCACTCACATCACACTAAAAAACACTTGTAACTATAGAATAAATTCTATGTATTAAAATGTTCTTTATATTATAAAGAAAACTTTTAAAAACAGTATTAAAAGGATAGAGTCAAGGGCAACTTGAGAAACGCGACATCGCGACATATCGATGCATTTGCCCATAGAGTTAAGCCATAGACAATTAATCAAATCAAGGCATCGTCGTCGGCTCCGGTCACTGTACAGTCGTCACGGGTAACATTGTAAACTAGTCAAACATTGTGAGTAGCTCAGGCGTGGCTCAGGCTAAGAAATAGACTTCTCAGACGCGTATACCCGAAAGGGACAAAACAACAAAAGAAATCATACTTACCGCCACTAAACACACCAGAGTATGATAGTACACCAAACAAATATTGATTACGTCACCACTAGGCTATCACAGCTTTACGGAAACTAACAGTAATACATAGTTACGTGGATAGTTAGTACATATATAATACACTTAAACCTAAATAGTTAGTCTCCAATGAAAAGTATTGCACTTATAAGGCGCAATTTATATGGGAAAGGCGGGCACAGGCGCGGCCATAGAGAAGGATTGGTGCGGTGAAGATAATATGGTGCCGCTGCCGCTTCAAAACCTATTCATACAAAATGTATGAAAGCGACGCGTCGTGACTCGTGAATTATAATACTCAGACGGCGCGGGGCGCAGGCATGCCTCTTTGCTCCAAGCGTTATTCGTTCGACGTCTGCGCCGCGCCTTTGTTTTACGCTTTATCTGTATAAATTGCGCCTTAACGTTATAATATTTTGGTACGAAGCCCTTCGTATGCGAGTCCGACTTGCACTTCACTTCACTACAAATATTATGTAAGTTTAGGAACACCCTAAACTACATCACACAAAAGTTTTTTAATGGCATCCTAAAATCCACTTTAATGTTGTGTTTATATTTTAGACAACAATAAATTTAAAATAAAAAACAACAATAAATTATTGTACAAAATTGATTTATATTTTGATTTGAAACTTACGGCAAAATAATATTTCGGCGCTAAGCTATATTTATACCAATGTTACCCGTTTTTACTGTACTCTATGTAAAATAACAAGGAGGTTGGACTTGGATTTAAAATAAGAAAAAATTGAACGCGCCTGTAACTTTCGGTTGGTGCTCCCGTCCATTGATTATGTTGGCATAACTGAAGCGTCTCGATGCTATTGACCAATCACAAAGAGTTTCAATTTTGAATTTGTTCTCGGTGGGTGGAGATTTTGCCTTGTCGCCATATTGTGTTCGGCTGTGTGTGCTGGAAGTGAAATAAATTAATAATTTTGGTGTAATTTCTTTGCCCACACTGTTCGGATTAAAAAGCCTTAAGGTAATATCAAAACTAGTATAAGTTTTTGTGATAATTATTTTTAAGATATCCCGTGTGATTCCCTACGCCTATGTGCCGGCTGTTTGTGCAGTCCTTTATCGTTGCTTTTAAAATAATTAGGTACTTTGATAATCGTACTTTAACTATGCTCTGCTTCAAAATATTAATTATGTTTATTATATTATAAAACAACATTTCCATTTATTTTCTAGAAGTTGAGGTAGGTACCTACCAATTATTTCTAAATGTGTTGAGGTAGATAGGTACCTAGCTGTTAACTTTTTACTTTTTCATATTCCTGTTGAAATTTATCAAAGTGAATTATACTTACCTAGCAGATGAAATATTAATTAAAGGAATAAAATGATCAATACATAGAGCTAATGCATTCCGGGAAACCCTGTTTTCATGCATTCACTAATCGTATCGAACGATGAATCATCGTAACTCAACCGGTGCACAGTTCGCTAAACAAAGGTTTTTGGTATTACCGATTTCATATTGTCAATTACATTACAATTTACTTCACTGTCCTCGATGTGTACAAAATTAAGTCTCCTAGAAATATTGGTTGAAAGAACACGACAGTAAAAGTTGTTTTTGTGGAAAGTGTTTATATGCCCACATCTGCTAGTAAATTTATGTTAAGAAATAAAAAAAATATTTTTAAAAATCTGTTATTCCATTTTACAGTACATCTGGTTATTATTTCATATTGCACTATGAGATGCCTCCACCTTTGTTAGCTGTGATTTTATAACCCTGCCGTATAAAAAATTCTATGTGTCACTCTCCAAGTCATTTAACTGCATATACCCATGGAAAAAGTTAAATCCATCAGTTCTGATTGAAAGACAAACATACACACTTTTTCGTTTAATATAATATTAGTAAAATTTTGCGAAATCATTAAGTAAGAATAGAATAGAATATATTTTTATTCAAGTGAATTTTTACAAATGCTTTTGAATCACCATCTAGTTTAATTTACCCCTGGTTGCCGAACGAACAATGCATAGTTAAGTGTGCTTTTGCTGTACACGTGGTGAAAATGACACACCCGTCAACTTCAAAATAAATAGCTTATTAGTTTCTTACTAATCTCATAAATCATACTAATATGATAAATGTGACAGCCAGCTTTTCATGGCCCAACAGTTTAATCGATTTTGATGAAAGTAAGCTTACATCCCAGGGAAGGACATAGGCTACTTTTTATCCCAGAAAATCAAGAGTTCCCATGGGATTTTTAAAAAACCTATCCACGCGGGCGATATCGCGGGCATCATCTAGTTGGCGTCGATTCTGATACATCGCTAGAAAGGAGAGAAAATGAAAACTAATACTTAAAATTTTAAAAAACATAAAATTTTAGTGCTTCTGAACAAATCTGCCACCTTAATTTACAAGGTTTGACAGTTTTAAATTAAAATAGATTTGTTAGTCCTTTTCTTGTTACATTGGCAAGAAAAAGATGTGAATAGATACTCGAAAATTTAGTTGCCATCAAAATCAGTAGCATTATTCTTGTTGAAAATGATAATATATCTAAGTACACTTTAATTAATTATCTACCACTACACTATCAGTGCTGCAAATGTTTACTGATGTAGATTCAGCTATATTTTCCCTCAAAAATCATTCAAAGTCAAAGTCAAATTATTTCTTCAAGTTGAGTATAGGTACCTTTGTACACTTTTTTAATGGAATTTTTTTGAATTTTTAAGATGTGGAATGTGTGTCAAACTTAAAATTAAAGCTACTCAAGTTCCAAACGCGCCCTGGTCTGAGAAGAGCCCACAACAAACTCGACCAAATCTTATTTTCATTATCACCACTTCACAAAATCACTTAAACTTATTAGAACCAACAAAGCTGTTAAGCAAGTCATCCCCAAGCTTTCTTATCATTTACATAAATCCACTTTGTAATAAGATTTTTCAAAAAGTTTGGAAGTTGTTGAGAGACACCTCCAATATAATATATTATGTATCTTCTGGGAGCTTATTATAAAAACTTTGCTAAATTGCTGAAAAAAATAATAATATGATTGTCTCTTGAAATTTATTGTCTGTGTTCAGCGCTGCTGTAAGTGTGGAATACACAGTTTCATACTATTATCCATATGAACTGTGAAAATAACCTAGAGGCTACATTTTTATCCTGGAGTCCCATGAGGAAACAGTTATCACACAGATAAAGTTTCGGGTGATATGTACCTACCATTCAAATGATTGAAATAAATATTTTTCATTCATTAATTAATTACTTAAATTACTCAATGAAATCGAAAAATTTAAGCCTATTTAGCCTGTCATGCTTATTCAGATTTATTAATTACATCCAGGATGAAATCATATTAAGGAAACCACAATTTAATGTGGAAACAACAGATTTGATTATGATAATATATTATTTTAACAGCTAATAGCAGGAATTCAGTAAGTCAAATGAATCTGATTTATATTAAAAAGAAGGCTTTTTATGGTTCATGGAAACCCTTTGTTTTCCCAGGATAAAAAGCCTCGATCACTCCTCGAACAGACCAGCCCACAAAAAATTATTTTAAATTAATTAATAGCCCATTAATTTTCAATGTTTCACATTGAAAATTAATGGGTCATAAGATAAGTTTGGTCTTGATGACTCCAAGGCTCCCGAATTTACTTACGGAACAACTAACGATTTTCTTAGCGAGTGCTCGAGCCGTTGACCTTGAACACGGCGAAGTCAAGGTCATCGCACAGCAACTTAAATTAATAAACCAGAACTAGCTTTGCTCTAAACGCCTCCCAAGTTCCATTGTTACAACCGCGACGCCGCGCCGATAGATTCGGGATGACAGTACAGTGCCTAAAAAAGTCGAGTGGAGGGGGAACGGAAAAGGTCATTCACCCCGCTCCGTGAATCAATTTGTAAAGTACATAACTTTGTATCACACATAGTCTGCTGATGAAGTACTTGTCTGCTACTTTTACAAATGTTACTATTTTTACGTTCGCTTGTTGTCAATTTTACGCGAGTTTCGCCCACTTTTGTTTTGTAGATTCGTAACTTCTACCTACACTGTTGTTAATTTACAATCATTTTATTATAAAATATGCAGATTTATACCTACTTGTTAAAACTTAGTCTAATTTTTATCTAACATGTTTTAATGTAAGTTGAACTGTTACCTCAATATTATTTGCTAAGGTTGTTGGTTAATATTTGTTTATTGATTTTTCGTAGGAATCTACTATTTGGCGTAAGTAAGTAGTTCTAAAACTATTATACGACTATAAAATTAATTATACCCTCAGTTTTTATTTTCGTTTCCGTTTACAATGGACCGTCTAGCTTCTGATATTGTCTGAAACGATTCTTTGTGCAGAGATAAAGACGTAGTAGGTACGGCGACGTGACTGGCGTATCCCTACTTTGAACGTTTATTTCTATAATATAAGTATCTATTTATTGTTAAGAGAAGTAGATATTTATAAAGAGGTCATTAAGTAAATTGCTTGATTGTTTAAAGCGTTCAAGTATATTTATATTGGTACAAAATATATTAAACTAAAGTAAACGACTTGTTATTCACAAAGTATCAATTAGACAAATAACGACGGTTTCACGGAAGAGTAACTAGAACTAAGATACCTAAATACACAATGATAACGACTTCGTTAATGATATTCATGTGCTTTTGTCGTGTTGTCTTTAAATATTCTCAATTTCACGTCTATCGTCGAAGCGGTAACAGTTTTAAGATATTTGAACCTCGAACACAATTATTCAGTGCAATATTTAAGTGTATGTTTAGTGTCCACATAATAATTTAGGAAAAGCCCATTGTGATTGTGTATTAAATATAATTTGGTGCGTATATTTTAATTATTTTTCATTAACGGTATGACGGGATTTCAATCACAATTGAATGCAAAATTCTAGCTAACGACTTAGGCGCCATCTCCACGGACGAGAGAATCGCGGCGATAGTCTCGCCGTGTCACAAAATTCGATACAAACTCTATGGGCCTATACAGGGCGATAATATCGCGGCGATAGTGTGTATCGAATTTCGTCACACGGCGAGACAATCTCCGCGATGCTTTCGTCCGTGAAGATAGCGGTTACGCACTCATCCGATCCGAGTCCGTGAAAATAGGTTCCGAAGTTGTCATAGAATTATTTGTATGGTAGCTTATGACATATGGCCGTATTTTCACTAATTCGGATCGAATGAGTGCGTGGTCGCTCTAAAAGGAATCTACTGTCAAAATTTCAACGTTCACCACAGGCTGAGCGATAGTAGATCAGGCACTAGTGCGAGACATCAGACAAGTCTTTTGACACGTTTTTATTAACTAGCTTTCTTTTATATGTATAGATTAATGTCCTAAATTCTTTATTGATCACGTCGCGCGTCGTCATTGTCGTAGTATAGCGTCTCGAACCCTGAATATATGCAGTAGTAGGTAGGTACAAGGCGGGAGCGGTGCATCTTGTTGCTATTTTGGTCTGCAACATTTATTTGTAGCTAGTTCCCAGCACCCTGACCTATTCACGCTTCTATAAGCAGCATCCTTAGCCTGTTTGGTTTTGCCTTGTCTATCGTAATCTGACTAGAGAAAATTGCCAAGTTTGCTCTACATTCGTAAAATTACTGATTTGATCACGAATGTACAAGATTATAATAATATTACGCTACCGGCCGTTAAAGTGTCCGTGAAAAAAGTGCAATCTTATTTTCAATAGTTCGAGATAGATAGCTATCTCTCTAGATAGCCAATACGAACACTTCTCACGAAGATTTGGTGGTATTTAACACCTTCTTCTTTTAACTTAACTAGTATACTTACTGTTTATGAAAAATTAATTATTGTTATAATTTGTATAGTCTATCAACAGACGTTTACGGTTAGGCGATCAGATAGCGTTAGATTTGTAGAATTTGCACATATTCAAATCCATTCAAGTCTTTGGAAGTTTTGCAATAGTAAAAGCAATTCAAATATTCGCTATAGGTATATACCTAAGTTAGAATTATGTTAAAATTCACACGGTAATCCTTGATTTGTGGGCTAAGTACGTAAGTAATCCAAACTCACAAATCACCTTAGTGACCAAAGTTTAGACGCCTAGTATGAAGTCCTTTAGTGCAAGATCTTGCCCTAACCTAACTACATATAATCGGGCTGCAAGTTGTCCGCTGCCGCGCCGGCAAGTCTTCGTTTAAAAGGATAGCTGATGCTAGAGCTTTTCTCTGCACTGGTAAAGATTTGCTGAAGGGCGGGAAACTTCGTACTTGGCGGACGTGAATTTTTCGTGCTTTGATTTTATTAATTTGTAATTTCAATTTGGAAAAGGATTGGTGTTGTTTTATAGTGTTAATATTGTAGTTTTAGTGACATTTTCATAGTAGTTAGCTGTATATATAGGTAAGTTTTTAAATTTAGTATAGTTTTCATTTCAAACTTATGGAAACTAGGCCTCCCGATCCCGGGGGGTCTGATCCCCTAGGATCGTTGAATATTACATCTAAAATGGACGTATTAATTGCGGCAGTTGAGTCGTCAATGGACACTGACGTTTCCGTTGTGTCCAATGCCGACCAACCGTTAAAAAGAAAAATATTTTCACGCATTTGTATGACCTGTAACAAAAGAAAAAGGAAAACAAAAGGTCGAGATGGAAGAGAAAGGTACAGGTGTGAATGCAAGTGTGAACCTGACAATAATAAAGTTCAGAATACCCCTTACCCAAATCCACAAACTGAATCCACAAATCCCACCGATAATAGTAATCAATCTTCATTGCCAAAGCGTGTGCCAATTGGTCGTGCTTATTATCAACAATCCGACAATGCCCCATATGTAATACATGTACAAAAAGAAATTGAAAAAACTGATAGCTCAACAACTCTACACCCAATAACTTTTGGTAGATTTTTAAAAAACAACAAATTTAGTGGTGTTGTGAACGGAAGCGTAAAACGTGTAGGTAGAAATCGCATTAGTATGGCGTTTTCTACCTACTTGGATGCCAACAATTTTTTAACAAACCCAATACTTGAACCCGCAAAATACAGGGCGTTTATACCCACATTTAATGTTACTCGCATGGGTGTGGTAAAAGGTGTCCCTAATGATTGGTCTGAAGAGGAAGTCTTACTCAATATGAGTGTTCCACTTGGTTGCGGACCAATCATTAAAATCAGGAGGATGAAAAGAAAAATTGTAGTGAATGATGTAAACCAATTCATTAACACGGGGACGGTAATAGTTACTTTTGATGGGCAAATACTGCCTACCCGGGTATATATGTGCTACACTGCTTTACCTGTAGAGTTATATATTTACCCCACTGTGCAATGCTACCAGTGTTGCCGTTTTGGACACGTCAAAAATCAGTGCCGGTCAGTGCCAAAGTGTTATAAATGTAGCCAAGGGCATTCTGGCGACACTTGTCAGGTAGAGGAAGAGTATTACCGGTGTTGCCTATGCAAAGGTTCCCATCAAGCCATAAATAAAAAATGCTTAGAGCATAACAGACAGAGAGCAATAAAAGAAACCATGAGCAAAAGTTGTATTTCGTATATGGAAGCAATTAAAATACATCCACCAGTTTCAAACATGTCATATGCCGAAGCTTTGGTTTCAACGCCTGTGCCATCCTCTTCATCACAGGATATACATGGTCCCCAAAAATCTAAACTTCCATCTAGTTCAAATTCAGTGCCGAATTCGTATAAAAAAACAGTCTTTATAAAGCCAAGATCACCCTCAAAGCATAGCAAAGGCTATGACCGCTCTGCCCACTCAGAAATAATAAGAGATCCTGTTTTACCTAAACAAAAGTTTAATTTTAATAATAATAGTTCTGAAAATAACATGAACATGGCAGACATTATTAAAATATTAATTCAATTATTATCACAATCAAATATAGTTACACCGTCCCACGTTGCCACAGTAATTGAAGCCTTATATCAAATCTCTAATAATAATGGTTCACAGAGCCAGAGTGATTCAGTGGAATTGCCTGAGCCTCAACAGTAGAAAACAAGACTTAATATATCTTATTAATAAACATGATCCCTTTCTAATCTGTCTCCAAGAGACATGGTTAAGAGGGGAATTTTTGTTCAAAATGCCGGGGTATGTTTGTCTCCGAGAAGACAGACCTGATGGGTATGGCGGAGTGGCCATACTCATCAGAAATACTCTGACATTTACACCTATCACTCTACCTGTACATAGCGATAACTTATCTGTTATTGCAGTTATTGTAAATAGTATATGTTATGTATCTATATATTTCTCTCGTCCTAATAATGAAATATTTAATGAAATAAATGAAATTTTTAATTTTTTACCGAAACCATTTTTATGTTTAGGGGATTTTAACTCTCATCACGAATTATGGGGATGTTCCACATCAACCTTCTATGGAGAAAAGTTGTTAGATTTAATAAGCTCCCATAACTTGTGCATTCTTAATACTGGGTCTCCAACACGGTTGGCACGGACACCTAGTGCTCCAGATTTGTCCATTTGCACTCCTGATCTAGCTTCATCTCTCACCTGGTCAACCGCTGAATCTACTGGTGGTAGTGATCACTACCCTCTAATTATTACTTTCCCTTTTGAAAAACCTCTAAAACATGTAAGACAGCCACGTTTAAAACATAAACTGACAGATGCAAAATGGAGTTTGTATAGTGCAGCTGTTGAAAAGAAAATCAATAATTTACCTGAAATTAGTCATTTGAATATATTAGAATCCTCACAAGCTTTATCTGCAGCTTTAATTGAAGCTGCAGATGAAACTTTTCCAGTAAAAAGGGGTGAGTGCATGGAATTTATTCCATCTCCACCATGGTGGGATGTAGAGTGCACTAATGCTGTTAAAGAAAGGAAAGCAGCAGAAAAACAATTTTGTCAAAATATGACGGATGAAAATTTTGATAATTACTTAAAAATTGCCAATACCACTAAGGAGCTACTTAGGGTAAAGAAATATGAAGGATGGCACAGGTTTTGTAAATCCTTGAATCCTACTGTTTCACCTTCAATTGTTTGGCAAAATATAAGAAGGTTTAGATCTGCATTTAAAGATTCACAACAGAATAAAATATCTCCAGCTCTAGCAGAGCAAATCATGGATCGTTTGGGTCCTCCTTATGTACCTGAATGTCCCATGGCCTTAACGCCCCTAATAGTATCTAATGATAATTATAATAATGTAGATTTGAATTCGCCATTTACACTTAACGAATTGAAAGGCGTACTGTCATCGACTAAGGATTCAGCACCAGGGGAAGACGGGATTCCTTATTCCTTCTTATCGAATCTTGACGACAATATCCTCAGGTACTACCTTTCTTTGATCAACAACGTTATGATGGCGGGTATCGTTCCTGAATCCTGGAGGTCCCAAACTTTGATCTTATTACAGAAGCCGAATAAATCGAGTTCAGATCCAACATCGTATAGGCCAATAGCATTATCGTCGGTATTAGCTAAAACTGCTGAACACCTCATTAAAATCAGGCTGGAATGGTTTTTAGAACATAATACATTATTATCAAGAAACCAGTTTGGTTTTAGGAAAGGTAAATGTACCCTTGACAGCTTGAGCGTTCTTACCACAGACATAAGACTAAGTTTTTCTAAAAATGAGTCTTTGGTTGCTGCCTTCCTAGACATAAATGCCGCCTATGATAATGTAAATATCTCGATTTTAAAAAATAAATTGCTAGCCCTGAATATTCCTAATTTATTAATTAATTTTATTGTAAATATGTTGTACGAAAGATATATAAAGTATTCGTTAGATTCGTCTGAAAATGAAATTATATATAGAACTGTGTGGAAGGGTTTGCCACAAGGCTCTGTTTTGAGCCCTATATTATATAACATTTATACTTACGATTTGGACATTTCTGTTAGCAGATATGCAAATGTGCTTCAATATGCAGATGATTTGCTTTTATATGTTGCAGGGCCATCTTTGGATAATATTAGTGAATTGTTAACTTTAGCGTTAAATGCTTTAAAGTGTTGGTTATATAATAATGGGCTAGATTTGTCACCATCTAAAAGCTCTGTTGTAGTATTTTCTCGAAAGCGAAATCTCCCATCTCTTCATATTAATTACAATGGTATTCCGTTAGCAGTTAAAGATAAGACAAAATTTTTAGGCGTAATATTAGATTCTAAACTTACTGGAGTTCCTCATTTTGAATATGTTTCATTAAGGTGTGAGCGAAATTTGAATATTCTAAGGTGCCTTACAGGAGTATGGTGGGGTGCACACCCTTTTACAATGAGATTGTTATATAATGCTTTAATAAGAAGTGTTTTAGACTATGGAACATTCTTATTACACCCTGGTAATACAACTGCAGCTAAAAAGCTGGATATGATCCAGTCGAAGGCTTTGAGGTTAGTTACAGGTGCGATGAAATCTGCTCCGACAAATTGTCTTCAGGTGGAATGTTGTGATCCGCCCCTATATATGAGAAGACAATTCCTCTGTGATAAATACTTTTTTCGTACATTACAGCTAAGTTCCCATCCGTTATTTTCAAAAGTACGACAACTTGCATATCAGGTTGATACCTGCAATTACTGGACCCATAAAGACTCTCCATGTCTTGTAAAAAGTCTTAGAAAATATGAAAGTTTGGGAGCTCCCACCCATCGAAGTATTACTCTTCCTCTATACCAGCATAACTACAAAAGCCTTATTGCTGTCCCGCAAATTAAATTTGATATAGGATTAAAATTAAAAGATAACCTTAATCCAAAACAGGAATTTACTAACATCGTCAATAATAAATGGCCCGACAGGCACTATGTGTTCTCAGATGCTTCTAAGCATGAGGATAAGAGTTGTGTTGGGGTTGGGGTATATCATTCACAGTATAAAGGTATACAACAAATTAAACTTCCACCTGAAACTTCCGTTTACACCGGTGAATGTTATGGTTTACTTAAAGCTTTAGAATATGTTTTAATTTTAAAGATACCGAAAACCATAATATTTTCTGATTCTCGCAGTGCTTTAGAAGCTATTAATAGATTTCCATTCAAATCCCATAAACAGTCTCCAATTGTTTTTGGGATTAGAGATCTTTTATATAAATGTTCACAGAGAAATTGCGATGTTGTCCTAGCTTGGGTACCAAGCCATGTGGGCATTCTCGGAAATGAAAGAGCTGATCAATTGGCAAATGAGGCTATACGCATTGGAGATACTGTCCCATACACCAATTATTGTTCTGACCTGATAAATTTATCCAAAGTATATTTGTATGAAACCTGGGATGGGGTATGGAATAACGATAGTTCAGTAGGTAAACATTATAGAAAAATTCAGACGTCCATTCCGAGAAAACCATGGTTCAGTCGATTAGTTTTCTCCAAAACTGTCACCTCTGTTCTGTGTAGAATACGTTTGGGTCATGTTTGTACACCAGCCCATTTGTACAAGATGAAAATTGTTCCCGATCCTTACTGTTCCTGTGGGGAGTATGGGGACTTGAACCATATTTTCTTTGCATGCACTTTGTATGATCGGTCTGCCTTTCTTGCTCATCTCGAATCATTGCATATACCATTTCCTACATCTATAGTTTGTTTATTATATACTAATTCTTCAAATATTTATAAAGTTCTAGCTTTGTTCCTAGAAAAAAATGATATCAAGTTATAGTATATATGTGGGTATATTATTATTAGATTAGTGAAAACCTTATCCTTTTCCTTTCAAATTCCAAATCCCGATTTTTCAATTTTATCCATAGTTTCCCTAACTTTAAACTTTAATAAATAACAAACCTGACATTGGCTAATCTGTGTAAAGCCAGAAGAAGAACAAAAAAAAAAAAAAGATTTGCTTACCACACTTCTACCTGTAATCTTGCATCGCAAACGTATTCAAATCGATAAAATCTAGCATACTTGACCCTATCCAAAACCTCGATTTTCAATATGGTCATTTAATGACTTGTGTTTAACAATTGCGCTTAAAAAGAAAAAATATAAAATATCACTAGGGTCATCTTGCATAAGTGTAGAGTTTACCGGGACAAGAATCTTTACAATTGATCTGTTTTCTCACAGAATTACAGCTGACGTAGTTGTAACCCTAAACTATAGGTACTCAAGTTCAATACTGTCTATTTCCTAAAGTTTGCAAAGGTATCATAGCTACACAAGTTACTAATACGTATTAGGTTGTAAACATACTTTTATGCTTTCCGTTTAGACAAAAACGGCATTTTCTCCGTGACATTACGAACGATATGCGCTGTGATGGCGGAACGTAGCAGTAATCGATGTGTCACATATTCCATCAGTTACGGTTAGTTCCGTCCTGACATAAGCCATAAGGGGACAGAGGCGGATTTCTACTAAACGAGACTAGTAAATAATTCATATTTAGACGCGTGACGATTACTACAAAATTTTACGAATTTAGCCTGATGCCCACGTCTTCGTCCGCGTGGAGTTATTGTTTTGAAAATCCCGTGGGAACTCTTTGATTTTCCAAAAGTAGCCTATATCCAGGTCCAGGTCTTTTACCATGCAAAAAATCACGTCGATCCGTTGCTCCTTTGCGACGTGATTGAAGAACAAACAATCACACTTTCTCTATTATAATATAGTGATGGCAGGATGGGAATGCAAACTGTACATATTAGTACTATTAAGCACTGTTGACTGGCTGACGGCGATTAACCCACCACTTCTCATCGCTCCATCAATCTCTCGGTTATATGGTCCGAATCGGAGGATCCTCGGTAC
Source organism: Maniola hyperantus (assembly GCF_902806685.2). Taxonomy (NCBI): domain Eukaryota; kingdom Metazoa; phylum Arthropoda; class Insecta; order Lepidoptera; family Nymphalidae; genus Maniola; species Maniola hyperantus. The sequence goes on from NC_048543.1 coordinate 5,789,541, forward strand.
ATGCTCCCATGTTCCCGGAGCGTCTTCTTGACTCCCTACAAATACATTAACTCATATGTTTCTCCGACTGCAATGAATTGCCAGTGTGTGCTCGGGGAAATTTGCACTGCTAGTGTATCGCCATAACGCCGCCGCGTGCACGCCTATTTTAACTAAAGAATGTGTCGATCGCCGGCGACCGGTCGATAGTGCTTAGTAAATAGCATTTAGGAACTATAATAATTTAGCAACTTGCCGATTTAAAAGTTAGGACATCAATTTTGGTCATGGCTCGTTTTGAGTATTTTGTGTGATGTATGTATACAGGCTAGAAGCTAGTATGGGTGCCAAGCAGAGCAAGCGCTCGGTGGACATCAGCGGCAAGGAGGCGGAGAGCGCGGGCGAGGTGGCGGCGGGCGCGGGCGGCGAGGGCCGCGTGGAGCAGCTCGCCGATGCCGACGCGCTTAAGCCGCAGCTCAACGGCGACGCGCACATACACGACACAGCGGTGAGTGACCTATGACCATGGCGCAGCAGCAGAGCGCGGGCCGGGCGAGGTGGACATCAGCGGCAAGGAGGCGAAGAGCGTGAGCGAGCCGAGTACTTCACAATTCTTTCATGCAAAAACTCCAAAAGGAACTCCTGGGCACGACTTCCATTACATCGAGTCTCTTTATTATTATTCACTAGCTGATGCCCGCGACTTCGTACGTGTGTGGGGAACTCTTTGATTTTCCGGGATAAAACGTAACGTAAGTAGCCTATGTCACTCTCCAGGTCTTAAGCTATACCCATGCAAATGTTGCTCCGTTGCGACGTGATTGAAGGAAAAACCAACAAACAAACACACTTTGGCATTTATAATAAGGATATGTGATACAGCTAGGTACTAGGTTTTTATGAGGCTCATGCCCCCTGAAAGTTTATTACAGGTGCTACACGGTTTAGTTACTCCATTATTAGTTCAATATTGACTTCGTTAGATAATTAATTTATAAACTAAAAAATATTTGAATGAAGTTTCGTAATAAGGGAATATTAGATACAATCCCTTATTGGGAATTGTAAATGGTTCAACAACGGACCCGCATTCGAATGTCACACTTGCCTGTCGGAGTTATTGCTGCTTAATTTGTTATCATGTTGTCTAAAAATAACCACGATAAGGGATCCTTTACATTTCATGTAACTATAATATTATGTATTAGATCGTCGAGAATGTATGTAGCTTCGTAATGCGATTGTAGCATTGATGGAATGTTGTGCTCTCCATTTAAGAATATGTCGGAATGTTAACGAAGATACATATGCCGGACACGTCATCGTATCCTGTTTATTAAAGGTTTCTTACATAGGCTTAGGATGCTACGATGACTTGAAAATGAATAAGAAATATTAATATCGAACTGAATGGTACAGGAAAAAGTAAAAGAACTAGACAGCGGCACGCCAGAGAATGAAAAGGACGCTACCACAGAGAAGGAAGGCAAAGAACAGGAAGAAGAAAAAGACAAAGAATCTTCCGTCGTCATAACGAACGGCGACAGCGAGCAGAAGGCAGACGCCGGAGAGTCCACTCCTTCGCCAGAGGACACCAAAAAACCCAAGAAAGAAAAGGTAAGATAAGCTGCCCAACTTTTTTCTGTAAACTGTCATATTATTTTAATCTTATATGTGTATTGGACCACAAGAAAACTATACGAGTATCAGTTCCCAGTATTTACAGATCACAATTATTTACAGTAGCTTAGTTTGTATAAGCACCAATAATTGTAAGACCCCTAATTGTACGAATTCTTGCAGCAATTCGTTATTAATCAATTTTAGTGGAATTGGCAATTATTCAGTTAAATCTAAAAAAGAAACGCGTTCTGCTTCACGGTTTAGTTAAACGTACATTTTAATGGATTTTAATTTATGTCCAGCTCATAGCACGTGCTTACATTTATCCTCACATTAATCTTCGGAACTAGTTCAATGCTATTTCGTTAGGGAGGCCACGCGGGCAGCATGAAGTTATTATGACTGACCGCTTCAAACTGCGACGACAGCAAATTACAATCTTTTCATTGTCATACACGAAATCGCTTGAGCAGTCGCGACCGCTCCGAGCGGTTAGCAGAATGGTGAAACTCCGTTGTAGAGCAGTTACAACCTCTCGACTTCTCTAGCTCTCGACTTCTCTAGCTGCCGACTGCTCTGGCGCAGATATTCAATTTCCATATAGCAACTGTAGTTGAATTTTCAACTGTAGCTGTTTAAAACGACTGCTCAAGCAGTAAACAATAAAATATTGCTCGGACAGTTGACAACAATTTGTTCAACTGCTCAAGCTGCCAGTGTGCAGCCGCCCCTCAGTCGTGTCGTATGGCAACGCAACGCGCTCAACTGTCGACGCATGCATGCGAGCTGGTAGATGTATAGTAACCGCGCTTGCACGTCCTGCACAGGTCAAGAAGAAATGGTCACTGCGGTCGATCAGTTTTAGTAGAAAAGACAAACCCAAACAGGAGAAAAAACAGAAGGAAGAAGAGGCCAAAACGAACGGAGAGCCGGAGAAGGTGCCCGAGGAGGTGAGTACGGCTAGCTTCGTGTAGCTTGCGAAACCCGCGAGATATTAACGCTCGACTTGTCCAGCCTAGAAAGTTAGCTTCACGCGACATGTACTTCCCAGATATTTCAAATATGTAAAAATACCTGCCATCGCATTACTGGTCCTCGCGTATAAATAACAAACAATTTCGGCGACTTGTTTATTTATTCATGTACCAATAACTTAGAACTAAAACAGTAAAAAGTCGCGCACAAAGAACTATAATAACTCTACCAGAGAGATTTCTTCCAGCAGCCCTAAAATGTGGAAAAATTAAATTGTTTATTTAATGACAAATTTTGGTTTTTTAAAAGGTCTTTTGCAACGTTCATAAAATGAAAGATGATTTGAATTTGAGAGATTGAAACCCCCTTTTATTATACCCTGTTTGCAAGAACGTCATTCTGAACTAGTGGTAAATTATTCTGACGATTCAAATGCACTTGTAAAAGTTTACTTCAATAAAAAATTATTCAGTTATATTCTATAGTACGCGACAGATCGAGATGGCAATCGGGGAGGGGACGTCCCGCACACCCGCACAGCCCCCGCGCTAATCCAGTGCGGGTGAGCGAGGGTGTACGGGGCGTCCCCCCGCCTCATATCGCAATTGCCATCTCAACCTGACGCGGACTATACCTATCTATTACTAAACAGTTTCCTTTTGGAATATATCAATCCGTTGTTCCTCTACATACAAGTAATTAATAAATGTAGAGGACTAACGGAGTGACATATTTCAAAAGGAAAAAACTCCTGAAATTAAAGACTATAAAAAAATCTATATGTAAACAGTGATACATTAACAGTCACATTATTAAAAACGCCTTTTCGTTATACATCTCAACAAGATGCAGCTGAAACTATGAGTGAAAGGTCTATTTTATGGCAGTGAGTTGCAATAATCATGTTATAATCAATATAACTTTCTACTTCGTACCACATCTTATTCGTATTCCATGAGCGCGGTCACTTCACAATGTGCGATGTACATTCGCCTGCGCCCTCGCGGCTCCGACCATCCATTATTGTGTGTAGAGACTTGGCCCACTTTCGTCCCGCTAACTCTGTTTATACTTTATACATTGATATTATATGTACTACATTTGTTAACATATGGCCGCAATTGGATCTTAAAATTGTTTGGTTAATTATTTGAGTCATCGACCCCGCTAGGAGAAACTCGAAGGCGATTTGAAATCAACTGCTAACTTAGTTTTATAACTAAAGGTGCCAAAACGATCGTAAAAACTAACCGCTCTATTCAAAGCGCGAGTGTCGATAAAAATAAAGGTTATTATTTGAAGACCTTTGGCGTAGCAAGCACAATGTTCCAGGCTTAAATCCCATAAATGCCTCTAAAAACACGGTATTATTTGCACTCGTATTTAATTTTGTTACCTACTATAATTAGAGAAAGTTTCTTTGGATATGGATTAAATTAGAGCTAATTTCGTCGTTTGCCTTAATGAAACGAAAAACGAGATATTTGGCAACGATTCTATCAGTTATACAAAAACCTCTAAACTCTACTGAATTGACAAGTCTGACTCTGAAACTCTTAAAATTGCCCTTTTCATGTTTCCAGCTGAAAAGAATACCTTAGTCCGCGACAGGTTGAGATAGCAATCGGGGTATGAGGCGGGAGGACGCCCCGCAAACCTGCGCGTCACTCGCGCGGCGTTCCCTACCCGAATGCCATCTCGACCTGTCGCGTACTTCTTCTTTTAGACTTCTCACATTATTTTTGGGAGATTCGTGGTTAGCCAAAGACGCGCTATTATCGTCATTTCAAAGTTGTATCGATATGAACATACTAAAATTAGATATATGTAGTAACATGAAGATTGTTATTACTTATAAGAAAGGTCTGTTATGTAACCTTGCGGGTTGCGGCTGACCGGGTGGAAAACCACCGATTTCTGTGACAAGAAACTATTGCGACGTAGTGCATTGCACCCGGAGCGGGGCGCCGCGATGAACAATGCGCATTATAATTCAAAGTGGTGCTATATCCGCGCTAACCAAACGTGAGCCGACATTGTCTGCCGGCGATATCGACGTATCGTGCCATTGCCGCTACTAACTCATTGATGACGAGCGACGACCAGCCCCGCGGCATACCGAAGTACGACATGAAACCCCGCGCTCTTGTGGTTCTGGGAACCTTTAATTGATAGTCGATGTGAATAACACTATTGCACAGAGTAAGTATTATGATATTACATACAGAGGTTCGACGAAGCCGTCTAGATAGAGCAATAGTTCGGTAAGTGCGGGACAAGGACGTAGGACTCTATAGAGTCGCCACCTCATCACTCGTCATGTACCATGAGACCAATGGCGTCGGACTTCTGTGTCTCTCTTTATATCGTGACTTTTGTATATTCTAATACCGATTGTTCAAAACACTGTTACCCGCATACGTTACTTCCGCAACGTTTGTGAAAATATCAATGAAGACATCTATTCTAAATGTACATATTAACGTTAATAAAGTGTCCTAGGGAGCTGGCGAACTTAATTATGCTTCTGAATTGTTGTAAATATTCTTTTTTTTTCTTTAATCCGGACGTTCTAAGCCCACTACAAATCGGAACTTATTTCAAACCAAAAAGACCTAAAAACTACACTGAAATAGAGTCCAAAGTGCATTATTTCGATCACTGAATACAAACTTAAACTCATTCTCAAGCAACACCGCCTAAAAAAAAACTATGCTAAAATTGAGTCCAAAGTTCGTGATTTCGGTCAGTAAGAGTAACAGTTCATCCAGTTTTTTGTATCACCTGTAAAATTTCAGTTCGCACAGTTTCACCGTTTTTGTTTGATAGCTTCTCAATTATTATGATATCCTAATTCCTATGTATATTGCATTAATGCATTTTACAAACACTTTGTAACCATAGCTAGAGTTCCGCAGGCAGTACATTTGACATACTGGAGACTTGAGCTTAAGCTTTCATGCTCGCAATGAGTATGTATTTTGTTTGCTACTGAGTTTTTTGGGAGGGGTTTTATAAACGCTCGCTGAATCATAAAGATTTATGCGTACAGTTTTGTCGATATGTGTATTTTCTGTATTGAAACAATCTACCCATACAAATATTATGAATCTGCTAGCTTTTTACGGCACATCTGTTTAATCGATTTTGACGAAATTTGATCCAGAGACAGTTTGCATCCCATTACCTATAGAAGGACATACTCGTAGAGTACTTTTTATCCCGGAGAAGTTGCTACGGGATTCTTAAAAAGTCTAAATCCACGCCGCAAAAATTCGGGAGCATCATCTGTTTAGTACAGAGATAGCTTGCATTTCCAATTGCGATTTTTAAAAACGTATTAATCCACGCGGATGAAGTCGCGGGCACCAATTATTATTATTACTAGTAAAATGCCAAGCTAGGCACTTCCGCAGCCGGTTACTTATTTGACGTGTATGTACCTGTTTGAGCTTAAAATTTCAGACACGTAATAAGTTGGTAGGTATGTTGTCTGGTCTGGTACTGAGTTATTTTGGAAACTTTCATAAACACTAGCTGAATCATAAAGATTTGTGAGTACAGCTTTGGTGATATGTGTATATTTTTCTGTTTTGGAACAACAATAAGCCTTAACGGCGAGCTCTCCATCACTCGCCAGTCGCCACATACAAACGTAGTTTGGTTATCATTTGAATATTAACGAATCAAACTTGATGTAATTTTTCTAGAAACGCTTGACGCTCTAGAATATCTCTATGCTTTTCCAGATTTCCGTAAAAATAGTTTTAGTTTTAAAGTTACGCGGCATTAAAGATTTGTGTGTTAATTCTTGACACTGTGTATTTTAATAGAAACTGAATATTTCAATAGAAGTCTAGAAAACCACAGACAGATATCAGTTCCTAGAACGTATCTACAAAATTTTATTGTGTTTTATTGGTGAGAGTTACATTTTTTCGGAGCACACTACTAATGCACCCCACTTAACATAGCAGTATCGTAATGTGGTAAAGACGTTTTGTGTTTATGCCTGTGCACACTGCACACCACGTGTGGACGGTCGTTAGCACTCATCTCCCACCACGAGCTTTGGACACGCTCAAACAATAACCCATTTTCGTCTCGCTGAACTTAGCGAAGCTCACTTAGCATCGGCGTGACACATTGAGCACGTTATTAAGCTGTTAATATTCCTAACGTTTTTTCTTTACTGTCCAAAACAGTTTTATTCAGTTGTAGTATATAAGTATAGCATTCCATTAAGTAATTAAGGCTACAATGGGGCTAGCGTGTCTGTGTCGGAGCAAGAATTAAGGTATTAAACAAATTGTTTCAGATTTACAAATAGAAGAAAATATTCATTCTATATCATAGTCTATAGACAAAATATGTTTCTAAAGAAGATGCATAGGTATTTCATTAAGAATCTCGGATTTTTAACTTGTTTCAAGTATTAACTTGACTCAAATCAAATGGCGTGGTAGTCTGAAGCAAATGGGTTCCTTGCTTTGCATTAAAACTTGTTTGCGTGCAAAATAAAATTAGCAGTCCGGGGCAGGTTTCCGAGGCCTGCCGTGGGCGCGGAACCGAAGGCCGCTCCTCGCTAGTCCAATGCGCGTCCGCTGCACTCGCAGACCACTTCCCCTTTCCACTAACTCATTGGACATACGCGATTTATTTTTAACTGGCTTATGCGCGCGATTTCGTCCGTATGAACTACACAAATTTTAAACTCCTGTTTAGGGTTTGAATTTTCATAGCGGATGACTACGTCATACTACGACTAGGTATCTGCATGCCAAATTTCAGCCTGATTCGAGCTGTGCGTTGATAGATCAGTCAGTCAGCTTTTCCTTTTATATATTATATAGAAGACTTGCTGTTATTTTATTACCTGTAATGCCCTAGTAATATCGCACCCCTAAATCAAAACTGTTTCAAGTCAAAAAGACTTTTTCCCGAAATTAAGAAAAACAGTTTTAATAATCTACAGAGGATATTAAAATCTTTAAAAAACGATTTGAATATTACACCGAAATATAGAGGAATAGATAATCGAGCCAGGGATCAGAAACTAAGCTTATATCAAAAGGCAAGGTTTTTGAGTTGTACCTGTTTTAAGATAGGGGTGCGATATTATCTAACAAATAAGTATAGCTTTAAGCATTCCAAACTAACGTCGTTAGGTATTCTTTGTCATATCCAATGCCTAAAGGTGGCGGATAAAAAAGAAACAACAGCTTGGTATCTATAAACGGAACCAGTTTAATATCGAGTTGGTGGTTATAGCACTTATAGCATCGTGTTGAGTGTAGACAATGGTGTGCTTGTATTTGTAATGAATAGGTAGGTACATGTATCAAAACTTGCTACCGGCAAAGTAACTCGAAGAGCTATAAGAGTTCATATTGCATGTTTACCGAATGGCCGACAACCGCTGTCCGCGCGAGCTCATCTGTCGTATTTTCATAATACTTACGAAGTTTGAATAGAGCTTTGACATAACAAGGAAGGATTTAGTTTCCTTCTGACACTATCACACTATTGTTGTGTGAACAATTTTATTGTGAACAGGCATTCTTATGAGAACGGGAGGTATTAGGAAAATGGTTATTGTAATGCACATAAAATTATAACTTTTTATAATATTTTACTAGATGATGCCCGCTACTTCCTCCACATGACGTTAGGTTTTAAAAATCCCAAGGGAACTCGTCGACTTTCCGGGATAAAAGTAGCCTATATTCATCCCCGGGATTCAAGCTATCTCTGTATCTAATAAAGTAATAACTATAGCAAGCGACAGGTCGAGATGGCAATCGGGGAGGTAACGCCCAGAACAGGCGTACAGCCCCCGCGCTAACCTGGTGCGGGCGAGCGCGAGTGACGTGCGGGGCGTCCCTCCGCCTCACAACCCGATTGCCATCTCAACCTGTCGCGTACTATAGATGATACCACAACTTTATGCACGTAAAATTCGATTTTTTAAATATCCCGTGGAAACTGATGGCCCCGGAATTCAAATTATCTCTGTACCTAGTTTCGTCAAAATCGGTTAAATGGATGGTTTGTTAAAAGCTAGCAGACAGACACACTTTAGCATTTATAATAAGTACTAGCTGATGCCCGCGACTTCGTCCGCGTGGATTTACATTTCAATTCAAAATTCCGCAGGAACTCTGATTTTCCGGGATAAAAAGCCTATGTGTTAATCCAGGGTATAATCTATCCCTATTCCAAATTTCATCCAAATCCGTTCAGCCGGTTTTGCGTGATTGAGTGACAAACATCCACACTTTCACATTTATAATATTAGGATTTGTATGGATTCCATTCAATACGTGAACTGTCTGTAACAACTCCCTCGATTATGAATTGCAAGAATTATTTAATTTGTTTAAAACTGAGTTACGTAATTTAAATTTAACTATGTACCAAAAACAATACATAGTTTGTTAATTACGAGTGTAATACACGGAGTGATATGATTTTTCTAGTCGTAATATAACCAGATAACGAGGTTTTATTTTCTATCTCTTATTTTAAAACTGTTTTTCCGTTGTTTACCTCGTTGAAGGTTGTATGATGTGCGTATGGCTAGTGGCTACCGTTGAGGATAATTGCGTAAATAAAAGTGAAGATAAACTCGACCGGCCGCAGTTTCACTTGCATGGACTTAACAACTTTTGTTGGTCATCCGACTGTGAACATTTTACGCAGTAACCGCTCCGTAGTACCTACTGACATCATTATAAATTAAGATTCAAGTTTTACTTATGAATTAACGTATGAAAATAGGTAGTTAATGGATAGGTAGATAAATGGTAGATATAGAATATAGATAGTATGCATTCACAGTTAAAAATGTCGTAGACGTGTTTTATATAAATATCATAATAGATGAGTTTTCTTCTTAAGATGTCTTCCCCGAAAACAACCTACAGTATTTATTGACAAACAAATTCCTTTTCTTTAGATTCTTCCTAAATTCATCTGTACTTCATCAAAATTCAAATCGTCAGAGAAAAAAATAAGAACCTCTGTATTGGCTGATTCATTACTTTAAGCAATTATTGTAAATATTCGTTAATTCCTTATTTTTATCAATACCTTTACAATGGAAATCATATTGTTAGAAATATGTTTGTAGTTCTTGACAGAAGCAAAAAGGTAAAATGACTCTGAACGAATTGAAACGGGATAAGCATCTTGCAGATTGTGTGACTTTTTTACCCTGCAAAATAGGTAGTGGACAGTGGTGTTCGCGAAGTGAAGGTAACTGGATACGTATTGGGAGCGATTGGTGTAATCGGTGCCAAGACGGGGCGACAACCTCTGATAGCGAGCTCGGACTATGATTTATATTATGATAGTGCGCCTGAACCGGCCGAGATGCTACTGCTATCTCCTCCGTTATTTATTGCCCATGCAAATTACACCCGCCCGCCGGTCACACGATGCCGTCTGCAATGCGACCACTTATGTCGTTAATATAATGCGAAGAATATCATTTTTAACTCCCAGGCACATAGTGCCTACTGCCTTAGCCTTATGTGTGTATATACCACGTATACATGGACCAAAATAATTGATGTTCATTAAAACCGTTTGTGACACTGCGTTCCTCACTGCGACACCAACAGCTATCAACTATACAATTAAAACTCTGCCAAGAATGTTTAAAAACAGTTTTATCTCAGGATTCAGGACGACTCGCCAAGAAAAACGACAACGTTAAATTTTGTAAAACTGCAGTGTTCCTGGTAATCTTATAACCGTAAACAATGTATGGAAACTGCTTTAAAGCGCTATCAATGCAAAGTTGAATCAAAATAAGTCCAACAGTTTACAGGAAAATGATAAATGACAAGATAACTGACCAACGGACATACCAAACTTGACGGTTTTTATTTGCATGTGTTGTGTGTTGGTGTGTGTTCGGTGTTTACCTACGAGTATAATTAACTTATCATTTTGTCTAAGTGGGTATTTTGTAAATTGTAGTGTACTCAAAATCGTTGCTATTATCATTTGTAGCGAGCATATTAGCAAAATCGTATCAAAATAAGTCCAGTAGTTTTACAGGAACATGATAAATCATACTAAACTTGACGGTCTTTATTTGCATGCGGTGTTTACGTATATTTTTAGCTTATCATTTTGTAAATAGTGAGTTAAAATAAAAATTAAAATCGTTACCTATTATGATTTTGTAGTGAACATAAAATCGTTGCTATTATGAGTCTTCCATTGTATTATGGCGTTGCTGATTCACCGCCTGTTTACCGTTATCGGATAAATGTACGCTCATTTGGAACGTGAACTGTTGAAATTAGCAAAAACCTTTGTTCGTCGTTAGTAAGGAACGGAAAGAACAATATGTGTCAGCAACCTTGCATTCCATATGGACTATGGAGGGTAATATGGCATAGAGCTTTAGTCAAGTCGGTAAGCGTGGAATCATATCCTCCGTACCACAGAAAGTACGTAACAATGTACGTACTCTATGGCAACAGGTTCTAGCAATCGCTTTTTACTAACATTTATTGTAGGTTGGTTAGATTAGGTAGTTTAATAATAGTTAAAGAAAAACCTCGTTTTGCAGATGTGAATTGTGATGCTATGATTGTAGAATCATACTCGACAGGGCGAGATGGCAATCGGGGAGGGAACGCCCCGCACACCCGCCAAGCCCTCGCGCTAACCCGGTGCGCGTGAACGCGGGTGTGCGGGGCGTCTTCCCGCCTCATACCCCCTATTGCTATCTCGACCTGTCGCGGACTATGGGTCCATTTTTCTTGAACGGCGAAAAACAGTTCTCTTGTTCTTTTTGATGCAGATAATTTTTCAGTCCAAAGTTTCATAAAATTTCATCGTAAATGAATAAAACTGAAACACTTTCCTACCGATAATATTATCGTAATTCAGCGGTAGAGTAAGTAATTAGCGTTTTATTAGTTGCAGTCGATTAAAATGCTAAATGTTTTAAAAAGACCTTCAGTTTATATCGAAGTGAAACTCACTTTGAGGCGTTCTACTTTGTAATCGTAATAGTCTGGGGGACTTAGTAAAGATTTTCGAAAATACTTTCGCTATAATTCACACAGCTCGCTATTATAATATGATTGTATTAGTTTTTACGTTTTATAAATTTTGACGTTTTGACAGATTTTCTGTACCTACTAAGCACCCTTAACAATATAATTATTGCTCAGGTTAACGCTATTTGACGATTACAAAAAAGCCCTTTTACTTGCGTACAAAGGGATACTTATTTAAATAATGAAGAGATAAATCTAAACATACGTATAAAAAGAAAAGCTGACTGATTGACTGATCTATCAACGTACAGTTTAAACTACTGGACGGATCGGGCTGAAATTTGGTATGCAGATAACTATTATGCCGTATAGACAGCTGAGAAAGAATGTTTGAAAATTCAACCCCTAAGAGGGTAAACTAGATGTTTGAAATTTGTGTAGTCCACGCGAACGAAGTTGCGAGCATAAGCATACATAATAATTGATTTAGTTCTAGATGTGAAACAACAAATATGTACCTAATAGAATAATAGGCGTAATACGTTTGTATTTAGATTTTAGAAGCGCGTATGAAGTATAACCTTAATTACACTAGAGAGGTACGTCTACAAGTTGTTTGTAAACATTATTCTAGTACCGTTATATATTCAGAGTTAAATAACAACGCGCGGCATGATAATGACCGACACGGTGTGAGCAAACAGTGGAATAAAAAAAATCTAAATTCTTCTACACATTTATACCTGCAGTCGTGTTTGGTATAATGGCATAGAAAACTGCTAGTCGGAAACTGTTGCGGATTCACGAGTATAGGGGGAGGTTTACTGATTGTTGGATTGTTGTCTTCTTTTTGGACATAAAACCGCGAAGTGACGGCTTCCTCAACCTCATCGCGTCGCATCTTCAAAACCTGTGAGCGAGTTCAGCGCTTGCAAGTTGCGACGTAGATTCCCGTTGCAACTTGCAAGACAATTTTCGGCAACAAGACGCTTTGTAATTGTAGCGCGAAATTGCGTAGCACGGTTGTACGCGTTGCGAATTCGCATCGCGGTTTTGAGAGCCCTTAATCCATTCTTCCATACTAATAAAAATTATAAATGCGAAAGTGTATCTGTCTGCTTGCTTTTCACGGCCCAACCGTTTAACCGATTTTGACGGTACAGATATAGCTTCCATCCCGGGGATAGACAGGCTACTTTTTGTCCCTGAAAATTATAGAGTTCCCCGCAGCATTTAAAAACCTTACTTCTATCCATTTGATGCAGACACAGCTTGCATCCTATATACGAATATAGATAGACTAATTTTATCCAAGAAAACCGAAGAGTTCCCATGGGATTTAAAAAAAAATCACACGAACCAAGTCGCGTATATCGTCTAGTAAATATCTGTCTGCCCTCTGACACGGAACAGACTAAAAAATTTAACTCTAGCGTGGTCTGCCATGCCTAGCCATGGTCTGCCATGTGCGTTCGACCTTAGTGACGAAAAAAGTCATTATATTTATGTACGTGAATCTGTTAAACAATACCAGGTAGCCGGCTTCCTGTGCGTGCGCCTCGGATGTTAGGCGTATTGTGCATATTGTTGTTCGTTTCGGACAATGGTTACGTTCATCGTTTCGACCTTTGTTCGACGGTGGGGTGCTACCGAATGCAATTAACAGTTTCATCCTATCAACAAATTGTAATGAATCATGAATAATATTGTATGGCACATATTCTGTAAAAGCCATAGGGCCGCGACTTGGCGTGATTTTAAGTTTTTAAAATATATATAAGCAATACTTACTTTACTTAGCTAAAATACAAAGTAGCCTAGATCAATGGGGTTGTTATCGATTCGACAGATTTTCGTTTCGCCAGATTTTTGTTTCGACATTAAAAGTACAAAGTGCGCTCAAGTGCGCTTATAAACTATATTTGGTCAGTGTGTTTGGACCTTAAGAATGTTAAATATATTTTTATTTTATAATATGCTTTATTAATATATCTGTCTTTTATTTTGCACGTACCTGTACTTTTGAGATGACAAAGTGACTCGTTGTCGAAACAAAAATCTGACGAAACGAAAATCTGCCGAAACGATAATAACCCGATCAATGCTCTACTGGCCGCCGAAAGTCCCGTCAAAAGCATTGAATACAGATACCTGTGCTCTAGCTCAAAAAAAAGTGATTCTTCTAGCAGATATATAAAAACGAAATTACTTAGCTAGTAAAAAAATCAAGTGGATTTTTTACCGTCGCGTCGTTCAGTTTCCGCAAACCTTGTGGACCGTTCAATACTTACCTGTCAGAAAAAAATTACAATTAGTAGTAAAGACTGTTGTTATTTTAAGCTAAGCTAGTAAGGAAAGTTTTCATAGATATAAAAACCGGCCAAGTGCGAGTCAGGCTCGCGCAATGAGGGTTCCGTACTACAGTCGTATTTTTTTGACATTTTGCACGATAATTCAAAAACTATGATGCATAAAAATAAATAAAAATCTGTTTTAGAATGTACAGGTGAAGACCTTTCATATGATACCCTTTCACTTGATATAGTCACTTACTTCGAAAGTTGAAAATACTAATTATTCGTTCATGACCACAATTTAATTTTTTTGTGTAATCTAACCCTAACTTCACGGTTTTCAGATTTTTCCCCAAATGTCAGCTATAAGATCTACCTACCTGCCAAATTTCATGATTCTAGATCAACGGGAAGTACCCTGTAGGTTTCTTGACAGACAGACAGACAACAAAGTGATCCTATAAGGGTTCCGTTTTTCCTTTTGAGGTACGGAACCCTAAAAGTACCTAAATATATAACTAAACCAACTGATATTGTGGCTAATTCCATTGTACACAATCTCTAAACTAAACTAAAATGTCACGCCTAAACCTATTGCTATCCCTTTCATAATGTTGCTTGCGGAAAAGGATGGCACTAGATTTAGACCTGTTAATTTAGTTTAGTTTAGAGATTGTGTACTAGAGAATCGGCCCCATTATCATCCTACTCTTATTTTAGTTAATATTTACAGACAAAAAGCATTAGCTATAAAATACAATTTTTATCATTTAAATAGTAATTCTGGGCCCGGAAGGCTTATCTGTATTCGTTTTACACTAATATCTCGTTTTCCGGTCGGATTGGTATGTAGTCCACGAACTTCAGTGTACCGGAAATCCTAGTTATGGAATGTTTGGATTTAATATTTATGAAAACTAGCAAAAACCCGCTATTTAACCCGCGTGGGCAGCTTCATTAATTCATAATCAAGTCCAGATTTTCTTCAAATAAATATTTTGTATATTTTTTCTTACATTTTCCTTTAATCGAAAATACAGTTGGTTATATTTCCAACTAGTGACCCGCTCCGGCATCGCACGTTTGTTTTTTTATTGACTTTTTTTAAATCTTTCATTTTATAAGTAAACCTTGTCGTGACAAATTATGAACCCAAAAAAATATAAGCCAAATCGATCGAGCCTTTGCGTTTTCAAGTGATACTGATGATCTTTCAAATATGTGGTAATTGATTTTAATTTAATAATAAGATTCATAATATACTCATGTATCTGATTAAAATATTTTTTAACTTATTATTAATTATACGTACAATCTAACGTACAGTTGACTATTGCTTGGGCTAGCTTTGAGCTCGGCTAGCGGTTTTATTTCCTATACATGTACTGAACGACGCACCACCGTAATCTATTGTTGTATAAGGATTCCCCTGTTAATGCATCAAATTGGAATACAAAACAGTTCCAATAGAGATATAATACATACATAGCATCAACCCGCATCTTTCATCTTTTAACTGATTCATATTATTGAGATTAGACTAGAGGGACTTGTATAGATAAATAGGTATTGTAACAAAAATCTTGGTAAAAAATTCATTGACGTGAATATTAGTTTTCTTGTTGAAATTCTTAAAATTATGAAGCGTACATGAACTGTCTTGTAAGGGCTGTGTTCGGGGAGGGGCGATGCACGCACAACAGACGGAAACGTTTAAGTGCGGAAACCAGCCCAGAATGAAGAAGAAGAAGGGCTGTGTTCCTCATATTTCTTTCGGAGTAACACATCATCATGCCACCGCCGCGGCCGGCTACACCTTTGAGCATGGGTCTCTTCAGAATGAGAAGGCATGCATGTTTCACAATGTTTTCCTCCACCGTTTAATTGCTAATATATCTCCCAAAAAAGGCTAGAGATTTCAACATTGCAGTAAAATACTAGCTAATGCTAGATGCTATTTAATTAGGTCTATTTTTTAATCCCAGAGACTTGTGTAAAGTTTTACTCTGACAATACATTTTCCTTATTAACATGTAAATCGGTTAAAAGTTAAAACAAGCTCACTAAGTAGGCAATTCATATTTGTCATCTTTGGTTTGTACATGTAATTTTCTACTAACAGTCGCGGTTCGTTGTGAAAAAAAAGGTAAAGCCCTTTCATAATTATGATACCCCACTGGGTATATTAATCTAACTTGAAAAGTTGAAAATACTGATAACTTGTTCATGAACACATTTTAATTTTTTTGTGAAGTTTTCGGATTTTTCCCCTTACATGTGCTATTAGACCTACCTACCTGCCAAATTTCATGATTCAAGTCAACCAAATTCCAGGTCAACAGGATGTACCCTATAGGGTTTCTTGACAGACACGACAGACAGACAACGAAGTGATCCTATAAGGGTTCCTTTTTTTCCTTTTGAGGTTCGGAACCCTAAAAATTGAAATATTCTAAATACACTACGTTCGCATTATGTTGAATGCAAGTACTAATATTGAAGTACATAATACATAATATAATATATTGTTTATTATTTCTACTCCAGTGAACAGCGCTGGCCTTGTGAGCTGGTGTCGTTTTTACGCTTGCCACACTAGTGCGGTTGCAAGTTAACGATAAATAAAGTGTAAAGAAGAGATAATTTAGGAAAAAAAAAATTATCTTTATATCTGTAGAAAAATAATTTTACTTTGAGAAAATTTGTTTAATGTTTGGGCACCTTTAAATTAACTAATAACAGTAATATTACCGTGCAAATAATACTTCTTTATTAAATAATAATCTGCTTGTTCTGCTGAACATATATATCTCTACTCCGTTCCGCTTAAGTGGATACCGGGCCTAAAAGCGGTTACGCACTTATTCGACCCGAATCCGTGAAAATACGTTCTGAAGTAGTCATAGAACTATTTATATGGTAGCTTACGCATTAAATCCGACTTCCGTCATCCGTGAGAATATCTCGGATGTGCCTCAGATTCAAATCGGACGTATGACGTAGATATGTCAAAGATGTCCACTGAATAGTTTGGATTTAGATCAGAGATCGTATTTGTGCGTAAGCAATATCCGAGTTCGGTCCGAGTATTTTATATCAGTATTTTCACGGACTCGGGTCGGATGAGTGCGTAACCGCTCGCGCTCTTATCTTGTACCGCTCGAATAGGTATTGCTTACCTATTCTAAGGAGTGTTAAAATTAAAAGAAACTGTTAATAGTTAAGCCCTATACGTCATAAATTGGCACTGAAGACATGTTTATTATCTATGGGATTCTTATGATGGCTTAATGTCACCATCATGATTTTGAAATATAGGTATTGAAGGCCCATAATATGGAGATCGTAGTAGTTATATTCTCTTTGATGGAGGTCTATATTGAGAATTGAGATTCAAACGTGCTTTAATGCTGCTTCAGTCTTTGATTAAACTTAGATAATACAAGTCAATACTAGTTATGGCAGACGATAAGGTACAACAATTCATAATTGTCAGCTTTAAAAAGTTGTTAATAGAAAAGCTGTTAGTGTCT
Source organism: Maniola hyperantus (assembly GCF_902806685.2). Taxonomy (NCBI): domain Eukaryota; kingdom Metazoa; phylum Arthropoda; class Insecta; order Lepidoptera; family Nymphalidae; genus Maniola; species Maniola hyperantus. The sequence continues at coordinate 5,806,968 of NC_048543.1, forward strand.
AACAGTATTATGTTGCATAATATTTGAATATTTAACTTTTAGGTAGCTGAATCGAGTCCAGAGAAGGAAACTAATGGAGTAATCCAAGAAGATAAATCTGAAACCGAAACTAGAGATGAGAAAACTCCAGAAACTCCAGTAACTGAACCCATCACAAACGGCAGCAGCTCCCCAGAGACACCACAAGAACAAACTCCCACCACAGATGAGCCCACTAACGCTACTAAAGAAAATGAAAGAACAGAATCACCAAAAGATGAAGTTGTACCAGAACATTTGCCTATTAATGGACTCTCATTAGAAGAGCCAAAAATTGAAATTTCCGAACCTGTCGAAATTGTAGCAAAAGCCGAGGAAACTATTGTCGAAAAGTCTGAACCCGTCCCAGCTACTCCTGATAAGAATGAGGTTTGTGTTGAAAAATCTCCTTTAATAGAGCCTTCGCCTCCACCACTCCCCGCAAATCCTCCTCCCTCGTCAGTGGCTTCCTTTGCCGCTACCACTATGGCACCAGAACTGACAGACGCTCCGCTCGCTAACCCTGCTGTAGTTACTTCAAACGCAACACGTGTAGATATTCCAGAAACTAATTCAGAAATTAAAGTTGAACCCGTCTCTCTTGATGTTCAACGTACTGATCCCATAGTTGAAACCGAAACGGTAATGAAAGTTGAAAACATTGAAGTCGAACAACTAATCGTAACATCTGAATCTGACGCAGATGTAAATGATAAAGAAATGCTTATTTTTATCACTAATGAAGACAAGACTGACTCTGAGGTACAAGAAACTGTTTCAATTGATATTGCACAAGAAAATATTAATCTGGAAAATAATGTTTCGAATGATATCGTACCTTTGAATGACAGTGTCAATGTCAAAAATGAATCCCAGAGTTTAAATGCTGACCGAAAATCTCCCGAAACTATCGTAGACGATTTACCTGAACAAAATATCGTAATAACCGACAACGACAAACATAGTGCTAACGACGACGAAAGCAAACAATTACAGCCCATCGAAAGGGATGTAGCACTGGCTACAAACAAAACTGACTCCGAAAACGGTCTGACGGAATCTGCTGAAGCGCCCAAAGAGATTTTTCAAAACGACGATTTAAAAGAAATAAACAAGATAAAAGATTCTACACAAACAGTAGAAGTCGTGGAATGTAACGGGCGATTGGGAGACGAGATAGCGTTGACGAACGGCGAAGCGACGCCCGCGATCGACGACGTGGCGGACTCGACGCCGCCCTCGCTGTCGGACGCTAGCCTGCCGCCGCCGCCCAGCGACCTCGGCGACGCGCCCGCGCCTCAGGTGAATACGCGGTGCTCTAGCTCTAGTAGAGGATTAGTATCCTGTTGTAAGGAGGGTTTGACGCCCCGTTGAACGATGTAAAATTAGTCGATGTACATTCTTCCCAGCATGCGTGGAACTGTAATTAACTAGAAGATCCGGAACGCGATCATTTCGATATTCATACTTCAGGCTTGATTTCCCTCCCGTTGTCGTCCCTCCTCCCTCCCGGCCCGACTCGCCTTTCCCGTATTGTGCTTTGAGTGTAGAAACTCTTGCATGTTCTCGAGCTTGCACCTAACCTTTAATATATAATTTCATTAAAGACACATTTCGATTTTTAATTCATATTTTAATTATTTTTGATTTGTATTCGTAAGGCGCAACGAACACTAGAAGAGTGGAGGTGCGGTTGTCTTTCTTGATAACAAGTGAAACGGAGCTTTGTTTACTTAAACGGCTGCAGCGCGCATCCCGATGTGTTTTCAGTATACCTATTCATTTCAACTGTATGTCAAAAGTGCATAAAGCTTAAGTTTTAAGAGTTTAAGTTGTTATCAAAAGGCTCGGCTCCACTCGGTCTGTATGCGTCGGCCCTTATGTTCGCGACACAACCGCGGAAATAAGATTGCTAAAAGTTCAGATGCTAATCGTCGTACTTATTCGGTTGACATGACGCACTTTTTATGAAATGCGCGGCGAACAGTTGGCGATGAAACTTTACGCGGAGTCACGTTCTTCACACCTATGTACATGACGGATCTTGGTGACGGTGTCTGTCGTGTTCTCTTGTGTCGATACGTGATCATGTCGCCTGTTTGCGACTACAATGTGTTATTTCAAAAACTTGTTTTTTGAGAAATAAAGATATGCAATTCTTTCATTTTACGAGGGCGAGTGGCTCATGCTTGTGCTTAAGTCGTATCGGTATAAGTAAGGTAAATGTGTGCGTTTGCTTGCTCGCGACTGATTGGTCCGACATGCACGCACATTTACTCTATGTCCATGTATACGACGTAGCCAAAAGTAAAGTTCACTCGCCTTCGTGAATTGCAAGAACTGTACTGTAAAGTTAAGTTTCTATCGAGTTTAGAATGATGATGTGTGTTCTGTAGAATTAACTATCCTGTATGATTGATTAAGAAAAAGTATGAATTGAATGTTAGTTTTATCATTTTATATTGGATAAATAGGTTTAGGACCTATGTATGCTAAATGATAAAACATTGTTAGTTAAAAATAATACTTTACCGAAATAACACGCTGTAGTCGCAAACAGGCGGTGTGATAACGTGTTGAATAGGTGAATTATTTAATTTAATATAGTAACAGTTATAGCGAGTTCGTCTATGATCGGCAAAATTTTATATTTTGAAAATAGACGTCATTTCCATAATCAACGCCTCAAGAAACCTCGAAAACAATATGATTTTAAAGTTGCGGACTGGCCGAAACACTACAGAAGAATAAGTTTGTTTTGCCAATCCCAGCATCTCCCCCTGTAACCCCGCATGCCTGTCTAGACGCCGCCATGCTTTGAACGTTCAATTACTGACAGCTACCGCGCCGAACTTTCAGTCGCGTTACCCGTTTTGCTTGCTATGAACTACAATTACATGCGTTCTCTTCGAAATAATCGCGCAATGTAAATTACTGAACTAACGCGACGTCAATTCAGTAGGCGTGTCATAGATAATTTTGAAAACATTGCGTACATATTATTTACATATTATATCCGAACTTTCGGCGACGTAATTTTCGCAGGTGTGTTGCGACATTTAGTTGTACATATGAATTAATATACTTTTTTAAATACTGAGTTTCTTGACTTAACCGTGCACTGTAGATGATAGTCATTGCACGTGTTATTAAATTGTACATTGTTATAGCATCTTAATGGAATCTGTAAATATATATTACTAATACAAAATTTGAAGCAATAATATATTATAAAATTTTAATTTTGGGTTGTGATATTTTCAGGAACTAATTTCAGTGTCCGATAAGATGGCCGAGCTGATCCCTGAGGTTCCTTCAGTGCCAGAGTTAAAAACTGAGCTGGTGAGTGTCGTGATATTCGCTAAGTCTGCTACGTTATCGTTTGTGTTCTGTATACACTATACACCAAGATCCTAATAGTGCCAGATCTGTCTTATTTTCTTAGTAGTAAAATGTGTGCGAAAGAGTAGCGTTTGTACGTAAGTATGTTTAACGTTCGCATATTGCTAGCCAATATACATAAAAATAAGCACGACTTTAAGAAAAGTGAGTAATGTTTTTACGTACATTTAGCAGCTGATATTTTTTAAATGCGCGCGCGCGCCCCCCCAAAGCTAGCCAATATGCGAACGTTAAAGGTACGTACAAACACTATTGGGATCTGCTCTAGTAGTATGTGAGGGTGATTATTAAATGTCATCCTTTTGTTACAGGAGACGACGACCGATGTGGCAGTGGCCAATTAAACACGCAGCGAGTTTGATACTTCACGTATTAGTCCTCGAGACAGATGTCTAAAAATGAGCCTTTAATTTATTTCCATTTAGTACCACGAGGTGACATCGAACTAAGTTCGATGTATAATTTTCGATTTCGATTTTGTGGATTTCAATTTTAAAAAGGACCTTCATATAGAATGAGTATAGTTTAAGTTTAGCGTGCTTTGCTTCTGTAAAATTAAGGTTTTTTGTATTTAAAATTCGCTAGGATGATCTTTTATAATTATATACAATAACAAAGTTATGTAGGCAGTATACGGTGCGATAAGTTGGTGCCATTATTACAGGGGTATTAGTTATGATGCTGGTGTGTGATTCACTCCTTGATTACTTCACAAAATGCTATTTTACTCCTGTTTAATATGTATTGTTTAGAAAATTTGTGAGTAAATTAGATTTAATTAAAATTAGCGGGTTTCAAATATTTCAGAGTTCCCTCGCGCACATGCCTAAATATCTAAAGTATCAAGTCTTAAAAATACCAAGGTTTTATTCGTAACGAGTAAGACTTTGATTACATTCAATAAAAGATCGGTCGTTTTAATAACACTGATGTCAACTATGTGTTTAATATATTAACTATTAATAATTGTTGTATATTATGGGCGTTTGTGTTGCAGCTTTTAAGAGATGAAAAGCTTGAAACATTGATCCCATTTTTGATTTTTTAATGCATTGAAAAATATATTATAGTTTTTAATAATGAGACACTATTATGTATATATGAATAATTAATTACGTTCTCACAAACCCTATTTTTCATAAATTCTGTTGTCAAATTGGAATTGAAATTGCATTTGTATATTGTTATACAAAACAAACTGATTTCATTTAATTAAGTATATTTTATGCACTTATGTTATTATTATTCTGATCTTTGTAATAATTATTATAAGTTGTATAAAAGTTTGGTTTTGAGCTCTCTCATATAATGCAAACGTGAAATTTAATGGAAATTTTTGAGTTGCCTCTACGCCTAGTGATATTGGGGCCGATTCTCTAGTACACAATCTCTAAACTAAACTAAATTAACAGGTTTAAGTCTAGTGCTTTCTTTTTCCGCAAGCAACATTATGAAAGGGATAGCAATAGATTTAGACGTGATATTTTAGTTTAGTTTAGAGATTGTGTACAAAGGAATTAGCCACATTGTAGGTCTAGGTGTGTCGTCTATTTAATTATGTTGTTTCGTTCAGATATTTAGGAGTGGTATTTACTAAATTGGACTTAATATTACTCAGTGGCCAAGTTTTTGATTAATCTATACAATTTTTATGCATATACAATCAATTATATGTACGATTTAGACGTAGTATTTGTAACAAGTTAGATAAGCAGTGGAATACTATTGCTGCTATTAGTAGACATTTGTTTCCACCTCATTTATAAATTAGATATTATCTACGTAAGGTTTGATATTACTATACAATTATTGTCATTTTTTATAGTTGTCTGATAAAATGATTTCCTCATCTTTTTTGTAATTTTATACATTTTTAATGAAATTTGAAGTGACGCATCTGTATGGACGGCGAAAATATCTCCGAGTATATCAGCAGTAAATACGAGTGAGACATTCCATATCAAATGCCTGCAAGTCTGATATAAGATATTCCAAATAGGTATACCTCTAAAGTATTTTAACTGGTGGTAATAATATTTCCAGAGTTTCGAATGTATTATAATTTGAATATAAAAACCTTTCAGGGTTTAGCATTAGTTTTAGCCACATAATTATCCAAAAAGTACCTACTAATTAATATAAATATTTCGTTGGCGACTTAATTTACTCACACAGAACTTAAAATAGTATTCTGGCCATAATACTAAAGTTTGAGAGCTACAGTGTGAAAATCGTAATCACTTCCGATTGCACTTTGGTGGTAAGCATTCAAGCTCATGCGTCCATTTAGTTCCATATTGAATTAACAACATTCTCCCTTTATTGACCTCAGGATGTATTATGTTGCCAATGAAAGTACTGTAGAAAATCAAAGTAACTAACTAACACTTGAACCTAAATTCCTAATTTTAGGACTGATGTTGACGCTCAAAATTATTTAAATTATTTTTAAGTACACAAATCTGCACAAATTTGATAAAACAACGGGAATAACACTATTTTGAAAATTTCTATAAAAAATGTGCAGAAGTGCCAATCGGAAATCCTTTTAAAAATATACCTATACTTGAAAAATATAAAATTATGGATTTTGACTGCTCATGTAACTATTAATGTAATGTAATAATGAGAGTTGTTTAAATTATGTATGTGATTGAACATTTTTTTATATATTTATTATGTTCAATTTACTGGAATTCGATGTTGATGTGTGAATGTCTCTTATCAATAAATTTTAAAGCAAAAGATTTTTTTTATTAAATATCTCCTTTCTACGCGGCTAAGAGCGATTACCCATTCATCCAATCCGAATCCGTGAAAATACGGATATTAAAAATAAGTTACCATACAAATAGTTCTATGACAACTTTGAAACGTATTTTCATGGACTCTGATCGGATGAGTGCGTAACCGCCGCCGTAAAGAGAAAATAGTACGGGACAGATCGAGATGGCAATCGGGGTATTATGAAGCAGCGGGGGGGCTATGCGGGACGTTCCCTCCCCGATTGCCATCTCGACCTATCGCGGACTATACTAGCGCGACCAAAGAATATAATCGAGCGCAACGGCCAGCTTTATTTATAACTAGCTGACCCGCCCCGGCTTCGCTCGGGTGGAGTATTTCGGACTGGGAGTGTCATCGTGAAGCCGTTGCTTGATACCTAAAATATCAATTCACTATCAGAAATTCTAAAATCCCCACGATTTAGGACTTTAGTACCTACTTTGCAGCATCAGGATTGAGGAGTTAGGATTCGAAGTTCAATGATGTAGCCTATGCTTGGTACCTAAGTAAATTAATTTTGCATCATCCGGAGTTACTGAAACATTATAGTTTAGGAGTGCTGTACCCTACATCATCAGGGTTGAGGAGTTGGGACTTGAAGTCTGAGAATAAAGTCGTTGCTTGGTACCTACAATATGAATTCACTATGAACACTTCCTGAATCTTGATAACTCAGGCGGGCAGTAACCCTGCAGCATCAGGATTAAGGAGTTGAATCCAGAATTTTTTATGTGACCACCACGAATTTGTTGATTTAAAAAAAATTGCAAATCGAGCCAGAAACCTCGAAAAAATCGACGTAGAAAAAAGAACCACCTCCTTTTTGACAGTCGGTTAAAAACCGATGACCTTGAAATATTTTCGGAACAATCTTTAAAATATCCCCTTTCTAACAAAAAAGAATGAATGAAATCGGACTACGCGTTAATGAATTACAACTCAGTATACATTTTAACTTTCATCCCCTCTCCTACGGGAACCATGCTGAATTTCGGGATAAAAAGTATCCTATATTCTTCTTCATAGTATGACCTCAAATCGTACCAAGTTTCATTGGAATCCATTCAGTAGTTTCAACGTGATGCGCGGCCGTGATACAGACACAGACAAAAATGAAAAAAATTACAGTTTTGGGTTCAGTAGGTATCGATTATAGAGTGCCCTCGAAAAAAAAATTTCAAAATATCTTCAATGTACAGAATTTGACCTGTTAGTTTTATTATTAGTATTGATATTATGTCTTATTGGTACAGTTAACTAGCCACGGCTAAAGCCTTCAGATTGGGGACAATTATTTTAGAACTTATGCCTACCTAAATGCTCAATGCTAGGACCTTCTTCTAATAAGTCAAACATTTTTTAAGGCTGTGAACTATCAATGCATTTGACTTGGCCAAAGCAAACACCCTCCTAGTCCTGTTGTGCTTAGTTTACTGAATCTAGGATAATATAAACAACTGCAGTTATGAACTATCATTTATTTAAAGTTAAATTCATATTATAGTAAATTATAACAAAGAATAATTTATTTTATTTTGAACTTCAAGACCCCTAAGTGCCTACCTACTACTAATAAAAATTTACTCAGGATTTTATTTGTCAACTGAGTGACAAATGCTAAGTCATGTGTAAGTAGGTACTACTCAGAACAAATACCTGAGGTACCTACTTAGTGCATAAGTTTTTAAAACTGATTTCCTTTCCTTTTCATGCAGTACCAGTATGATTGTACTTATATTGAACTGGTTGTAGCCTTTGAGTACCATTTATTCATTATATCAGTAAATAGTGATAGCCTAGTGGTTAAGACATCTATTCGGGCACATCTCTAATTTTTCAGTTATGTGCATTTTAAGAAATTAAATATCACTTTCTTTCATGGTGTAAGAAACATTGAGAGGAAACTTGCATGCCTGAGTTCTTAATGTTCACAAAGGTGTGTTAAGTCTGCCAATCCGCACTTGTCCATCATGGTGGACTATGGCCAACCCCTTCTCATTCTTAGAAGAGACCCATGCTCTGGTGGCGATGGGTTGATAATGATGATGATCACATTTATATGACTTATATTTGCCAAAATCAAGGTATTATAGTAGTAGTAGTTAATCATAGAATGTAAATAGTTGGGTACATGGTTTGTCCAAAGTTACAAAACATTGACTTCAAGATTGTGTATCAATGCTTTCTAAAACACTAATCATGTTATCCAGCATATCTTCATCAATATCATAAATTCGCTGTTGTGTATGCCCTTTACTTAGTGTTGTCATTGCCAACTGCAATAAAGGGTACTTTAATTTCTTTAGTTCGCTTGTGCCATAAACAAGCTTAACAGCCCAGTCAAACTTAGTTATTGTTTCTCCATATGAACTGTTATAGTTAAGTAAAGTTGCATACAACAATTCGCTTCTCCTACTTTCTATGAGGGTGGAAAATATTTTGCTTCTTTCCTTTTTAAAGCCTTTTGATAGTAATAATTCATACGCAGTTCCCGATGCACAGTCAGTCTTAAATATAATATCCTTTATTTCATCTCTAGCTGTTGCTATAGAACATTCATTTATTAATTTTATAGGTTTATTTTGTCCACGATATAAGCTATTTAGAATTTCTTCTGCTACCTGTAAAATAAGATAATTAAAGTATGTTAGTAGTAAATCAAATCAAATTATTTATTGCTTATTTGGGTTTACAATGGTTCTTAGTCATACATTGTGGTAAGTACAGCCAAATACTTTATATACTAAGGCATGCAATATTATGTTAGAATTATTTTACGTAATTTTTAATTATTATTTTAAATTTGCTTATTTTACAAAAAAAAAATGTATAAATATAAAATTTTGTCACAATAATAAATTAAATTAAATTAAATGAAAAAAAAAGATAACATTGTAATTTTATGCAAGATATTTATTAAATACCATTACAAGCATTTGGTTCAAAATCTTACAAGTGACAGAGATCGTGCCAGGCTTCTAGCATTATCCGAAAAGGAATCTGGGTATTGGCTGCATGCCTTGCCATCAAAAAATCTCGGCACACTTTTAGATAACGAAAGTTTTCGTGTGGCTCTAGGTCTCAGATTGGGAACACCACTGTGCCATCAGCACAGATGTCCGTGGTGAAAAGAGGTTGATAATTTGGAATCCACGGACTCTCTTGCCAAAGGAGCTCCGGTAGGCTGTTTAGGCATGGCTCTCTTAACGATACAATTAAAAGAGCTCTTGCCACCATAAATATTCCTGCGCTCATTGAGCCGGCAGGGATTAGTCGGGATGATGGCAAGAGACCTGATGGATTGACGCTGGTTCCCTGGGAACGGGGACGGGCGCTAATGTGGGACGCAACTTGCGGTGACACATTGGCCCCGTGTCATATCAGGAAGACAGCATCAAGACCGGGAGCCGAAGCAGAAACAGCTGAAAACGGCAAGCGGCGCAAGTATGCCTCTCTTATAGAGAGTTACATTTTTGTGCCGTTTGCCGTGGAGACCCCTGGGGCCATGGGAGTCTTAGTTGCTAAAAATTTTTTACGAGACATTTCCCCGCTGATTAATAGCCTCAACTGGTTGACAGAAGGGCTGGCTCATTTTTTGACGCAGCGGATCCAGCCTGGCTGTCCCCCCCCCCCCCCCAGCGCGGATAATGCAGCCCAGTATTCTTGGGCACCATTCCACGCGTTCCATGCATTTATATAGTAATTAGATAAGGCTAGCTTTAAGTTTTATTGTATTAAAAAAAAGTATAAAAAAAAAAAAAAAAAAAAAAAAAACACGAATGGATTAATAGTAATTAAAATATAATATATTGATAAAAAAAAAAATAAAAAAAAAAAAAAAAAAAAAAAAAAAAAAAAAAAAAAATTCAACCTTCACATACTCACATGTATAGAAAATCCTCTTCATTTTCTATAATTTAAATACACGTCCATGAACAATATTCTTTTAGGGCTAGTTATTAAAACACTAAAAAAGATAGGTACGCGTAATAGAATAAATAAAAAATCCGACTAAAATGTACATTCATATGTTATCACACAGTTCACAAACCCAACCACCCAACCGACACAATTTTCGGTTTTATTTATTTATTCTTCATATCTTTAAATTTTATTTGTCTTTGAGAAAGTTTATAATTTTTTTATGAAATAGTACTTGCGACCGAAGAGAATATAGTAGGTACCTACGTTTTTCTTGCGACTGCGAGAGATTTGCCAATATTATAATATGTTGTTTTTCTGTGTCATTACCCTAGTCATAGTCACATCACAGCCCACAGATATGTCCAGATTTGCAACTAGCGTGGCCCCCTCAGTCCCTCTCGCTCAAGCAGATTTTCTTACTTGTGAAATGTCATTCCTTCTACACTTCACGTTGTTTGTCAAATCTCAATACTCACGTACATTTTGACAAACAAAAAAAAGTGGCCACGGTGATAAGGACAAACAATAATCATTTTGTCACGTTCTAAGAGCTTAAATGAATTTAGCTATCTCGCTCTAACAGTAAGTGTCACAATAGGGCTACTTCTAACAGTCCTTATTCTGAGTCACAGCCCAGCCCACACTCCACAGGTACAGATAAGCAATAAATTAGCGTGGCCACGGGCCCACCCAGTGTTTCCATGTACACGGTAATTACCGTAGATGCACCGTAATTCAGTCCTAATCTACCGTCAAGGTAAACATGCCATTACCTAGACCGTGTCATCGTAATACAAAAATCACGTTAAAAATTCATAGTATACTGCGTAATACGAGTACGAATCTCAGTCACGTTAGCATATTTCGTAATGGCAACATTTCTCTTGCTCTCGGTTAATCTCAGCAATCTATTTTCGTCCTTATTCAAGCAATTAGGAAGGAGTGAAATGTAAAATTAATGAGATTTAACAAAATATTAATATTAATAAATCCGTATATGAAAAAGATATTGCTATGCTAGGAGAGTCAGATTCAGAATAATATTAATAATTGATTAAAAAGCAAATTCGTGACTTTTTTCTTTTAAAAATGACACGGTAATTTACACGGTATTCTTTTAGCTAATCCACCGTAATTTAATCTAGAAACACCGTAATTTTAACCCTTCAACACGGTAATTCTCGATTTACATATGGAAACACTGGCTCAGATGTTATTGGTCTGTGAGTCAGTCCCTCTCGCTTGAACAGATATGTGCTGTCAGAAAATGTAGGTACGACGCTTATTTTGTGGGTAATTTTAATTTTAAATTCACCCCGACTATTTTGAAAAATAAAGAGATAGTTTTTATTAAGTACCTACACAAAAATAACATAATTAGATAGGAACTTGAATAAAAAACTACTTTCTAGTAGGTAAATTATGTAAGTAGGTATGTGTTTATCATCATCAATACTTATAATAAAACTGTAACAGGTCAAATTCTGTACATTGAGGATATTTTGAAAATATTTTTTCGAGGGCACTCTATAATCGATACTGAACCCAAAACTGTAATTTTTTTCATTTTTGTCTGTCTGTCTGTCTGTCTGTATCACAGCCGCGCATCACGCTGAAATTACTGAATGGATTCCAATGAAACTTGGTACGATTTGAGGTCATACTATGAGGAAGAATATAGGATACTTTTTATCCAGAAATTCAACATGGTTCCCGTAGGAGAGGGGATGAAAGTTAAAATGTATACTGAGTTGTAATAGGCTACTTGACAATTTTTTTAAGTTGGTCTTAAATGGTTAATATTTGTCCTATTATATCAAAAAAATTAACACTATATTTTTTTGCGCCCTAAAAACCGTAAAACTTTAATTTAAAAAAATATTTTTCTTAGACAGGTGAAAACACTGTCGGCCATGTTTGGCCGATAGATTATCTGTGCTCTAGGGTTATACTGTTGTTTACAAATGCATGACGTCAGAGCACAGATAATCTATCGGCCAAACATGGCCGACAGTGTTTTCACCTGTCTAAGAAAAATATTTTTTTAAATTAAAGTTTTACGGTTTTTAGGGCGCAAAAAAATATAGTGTTAATTTTTTTGATATAATAGGACAAATATTAACCATTTAAGACCAACTTAAAAAAATTGTCAAGTAGCCTATTCATTAATGCGTAGTCCAATTTCAATCATTCTTTTTTTGTTAGAAAGGAGATATTTAAAAGATTGTTCCGTAAATATTTCAAGGTCATCGGTTCTTTTTTCTACATCGACTTTTTCGAGGTTTCTGGACCGATTTGCAACATTTTTTTTTAAATCAACAAAAAAAGTTTTCATGGTGGTCACATAAAAAATTCTGGATTCAAATCCTTAATAGTTAATCCTGATGCTGCAGGGTTACTGCCCGCCTGAGTTATCAAGATTCAGGAACTCCTCAATCCTGATGCTGCAAAGTACTACAGTCCTAAATCGTGGGGATTTTAGAATTTCTGATAGTGAATTGATATTTTAGGTATCAAGGAACGGCTTCACGATGACACTCCCAGTCCGAAATACTCCACCCGAGCGAAGCCGGGGCGGGTCAGCTAGTATATATATACTTATAATAAAACTGTAACAGGTCAAATTCTGTACATTGAAGATATTTTGAAATTTTTTTTTCGAGGGCACTCTATAATCGATGCTGAACCCAAAACTAATTTTTTTCATTTTTGTCTGTATTTCTGTCTGTCTGTATCACAGCCGCGCATCACGCTGAAACTACTGAATGGATTCCAATGAAACTTGGTACGATTTGAGGTCATACTATGAGGAAGAATATAGGATACTTTTTATCCCGAAATTCAGCATGGTTCCCGTAGGAGAGGAGATGAAAGTTAAAATGTTACTTATAATAAAACTGTAACAGGTCAAATTCTGTACATTGAAGATATTTTGAAATTTTTTTTTCGAGGGCACTCTATAATCGATGCTGAACCCAAAACTGTAATTTTTTTCATTTTTGTTTGTCTGTCTGTATCACGGCCGCGCATCACGCTGAAACTACTGAATGGATTCCAATGAAACTTGGTACGATTTGAGGTCATACTATGAGGAAGAATATAGGATACTTTTTATCCCGAAATTCAGCATGGTTCCCGTAGGAGAGGAGATGAAAGTTAAAATGTATAGGGTCAGATGTCCAACAATGAAACAGTGGTACACAATAAAACACTGTGAAATCTCTAAAATGCGGCGTTGCCAGATTGTGCAATATATTGCGTTAGGGCACTCTCGTGGACCCCCCGCCCTACCCCAGTTTGCATCGGTGTCGCGTGGGAGCAGACGTATTTGCAGAGTATTTTTAATATTTTCGACAAAAAGTAAGTATTTTCTGCATTCTTTGTAGATTTTTCATTAAATAGTGATTGGAAATTTCATATTTTTCATGATTACCTACCAATAAAGATATTTCATAGATTGACGTGCAATAGATCATATGTTAAAGTGTTACAATTTAGTGAGAAAAAAATTGAGTTTAGTAAAAAAAACCTTGGTAGTCCACAGTGAAACAGTTGCACAATGGACACAATGAAACACTGTTTCAATGTGTACTATCTCGTTTCATTGTGTACCATAACACGTTATAACAATAGGTACAAACATCTTTATTGTAGGTTTATTTCTGTAGGTATGTAAATTTGGTTACAATAAAGAATATTTTACTTTTATTTTACTTAGGTAACATTAATCGATCTTTATTTATTTTTCGTTTAAGATGGCGCGTACTAAAGCCCAAGAAGGTGATAACGTGCTCGTTTTACTGGACGCCAAAAAACTGAAGGTCTACTATGTTAATGATAGACTGATAATGTAGACTGATTAAAGTGAAATTAAGAATAAAACCTTTTGGATTGAACTCAATCGTTTTTTGTCATTTACCCACATTAATCCAAAATGACACAAAATAAGATGAGGCAGACACTATGAATAATTATGTTTCATTGTTGAATTAGTGGTGTTTCATTGCGTACACTACTGTGGACACAATGAAACATTTCCCATTTTTTATTTTTTTATTTATTGCTGATTGATTGCACATTAATTAAAAAAACTATAAATGGCATCTGATAACCAATAAAATTGCCTATACATCTGTAAAAAATTGGACTTCTATCTGTAAAAGCAAAAGGTGTATGAGTCTTTGAATTTTTAGTGTTCCATTGTTGGACACATGACCCTACTGAGTTGTAATTCATTAACACGTAGTCCGATTTCATTCATTCTTTTTTTGTTAAAAAGGGGATATTTTAAAGATTGTTCTGTAAATATTTCAAGGTCATCGGTTTTTAACCGACTGTCAAAAAGGAGGTGGTTCTTTTTTCTACATCGATTTTTTCGAGGTTTCTGGACCGATTTGCAATTTTTTTTTTTAAATCAACAAAAAGTTTTCGTGGTGATTTAAAAATTTTTCGTGGTGGTCACATAAAAAATTCTGGATTCAACTCCTTAATCCTGATGCTGCAGGGTTACTGCCCGCCTGAGTTATCAAGATTCAGGAAGTGTTCATAGTAAATTCATATTGTATAGGTACCAAGCAACGACTTAATTCTCAGACTTCAAGTCCCAACTCCTCAACCCTGATGATGTAGGGTACAGCACTCCTAAACTATAATGTTTCAGTAACTGCGGATGATGCAAAATTAATTTAGGTACCAAGCATAGGCTACATCATTGTACTTCGGATCCTAACTCCTCAATCCTGATGCTGCAAAGTACTAAAGTCCTAAATCGTGGGGATTTTAGAATTTCTGATAGTGAATTGATATTTTAGGTATCAAGCAACGGCTTCACGATGACACTCCCAGTCCGAAATACTCCACCCGAGCGACGCCGGGGCGGGTCAGCTAGTTTCAAATATGATTTTTGGCATTTATTATATTAGACAAATCACAATAAAAATGAAAAGAAACAAAAATAGATTAGTTACGATGTAAATAACATAAATTATAATATTTTACATTAGGTGATAGGCTGAACCATCAACGCACAGCTCAAACTATTGGACGGATTAGGATAATATTGTGGCATGCAGATAGCTATTGTGACAAAGACTTCCGCCATCCACTAAGAAAGGGTTCAGTTCAAATGGTTGAGACATATGGCTTAAATGCATTTAGCTATCTCGCTTTAACAGTAAGAGTCACATTAGCGGTACTTCTACAGGTATTATTAAATACCTTGGTACCATTAAAAGTGGTGTCTGCGCATAAATTAGTTTCGGGTTACGTGGGAATTTTAAAAAACTGATGTCATAGAGGCGATGGCCGTTGGAGCCGGAAAGTCCTTGAGTGGAGACCGCGTTTAAGCAAGCGTAGTGTGGGACGTCCTCCAGCACGATGGACCGACGATATAGAGGCTGGCGGGAAGTGGCTGGATGAGGAAGGCTGAGGACCGGGTGTGGTGGCGCTCTTTAGGGAAGGCCTATGTCCAACAGTGGATGTCCACAGGCTGATGATGATGTGTTGAAAAAATAACGCTACTTATGAGTTGGGAATTAGGATCACACTTAAAATTAACTAGTCAGGGTCATCAGAGTGACTGCCTTGGTCCTATAAATTATAATGTAACTAGATTTTTTTTTGTAATTTAGAGGCGGATAACTCAAATCCACTGTTTGCAGCTAACCGCTTTCTTTAAATAAGACGACAGCAATGCCGATGGCCTTCACAGTTGAAACAGCAGAAATAAGCAAGGTATTTAGGTGGGCAGGTAGGTATAGGTTTATAAAAAATAAAAATTAAATACAAATAATTTTATTGCTGTATTGTGATCTTTTGCAATAACAAATAAGCTTATTTACTACGGATTGCATGTCACTCTTTAAAATACTTACAGAATAATTGAAACCTAAGGCGTAACGCACACTGGTAGATTGGAATAGGCAATGGAGTCGAGGCGCGGCATCTATCTTGGTAAGGTATTAATTGTCAAACTAGACTTTATTCACTTTGGCATAAAAGAGCGGCGCGGGCTAGCCCAGGCGTGCTGCGTGTCATTCGAGTCTACTCCGTGATTCGAGTACCTATACCAACTTTAACCGTATATACATAAAGCAAAGTAGTATGTGCAAAAAATAAATTGGTTTTTACTTGGTATAGTTAGTATAGTAATAAGAAGTTGCAACACTAAACGTTTTTATCAAAAAGACTTGGCTCTACTCCACTCTACTATCTATTCCTCCTATTCTACTTGTGTGTGTATGCGTTTGCCCTAAATAATACAACTCGATAGGTACCTTTTTTTGTTTTCAAAACCAATGTGGAAAACATCTTACAGTAAGATATTATGTCAAAAAAGAACTTTTTTATAGATGTTTGAATTTTACAAATTCAATCATATTTAAAAATTTCCAAGATCCAAATAATAATCTATATAAAAAAGCCCTACTTTTAACAAGTGTTTTTATTTGGTATCTTCTGTCCATTAGCGCCAAATTATATTAACCTCTGAAAGGAATAGAATACAGAATTACTACTAAATGTTCAAATTATAAATATAATTAGTTACGCGAAACTTAAAAAATATATTTTGTAATATACATTCATGGGAATAAACTATACAGACAAGTTTAAAAAGGCTCAACTTGGTTTGTGCAAATGGCATGATACTAATGAGTATTTTGTTAAAATGGTAGGTCAATGAAGTATATGAAATGAAACCATTAGCTTTACGGCCGAAATTAATAAATAATTAATCTATTTAATACCTATAACGATAAGTTAGGTACTTATTTTGCAACATTAAGTATTTGTCAAAAACTGTATGTTCTTTTTGACAATTAACAACGTTGCTAAGTAACTTATCGACCGATTTGAGCTAAGGATTAGAGATAGTATTAACTATTAATTAGTAATTTCGGCGTTAAACAACAACTTAATCGCGTGTAAGTTATCATTGGTTGTTATAAAGTATTGGTCAAATCAATTACTTCATATTATAAATCATGTACTATGAAGTCCTGAATTCAATCCTCCTAATCAAATATCAATACTCCTATATTTTATACAAGCAAATAATTAAATTCTTTGTTAACGTAGAATAAACCACTATTCTGGCCTTAACAGGATAAAATAATAAGTAATAATAGTTAATCATCTATGATTCCTAACAATACATACATATTTGTTAAATAAACTAATCTGACAAAATATCGTCGATTGGCTAAGTTGACAAAATTCGAAACTTTATAAAAAAAGTAAATCTTGCATTCGTGGTTAATATGTAATAATTAATAATAACTAAATTCGAGGTCGTAAAATGCTTATTCTTTTGTTTATTTTTGCCTTCATCAGATACTACTCGTGCGCGATAAGTTGGGACTCGCCTGGAATGCAACCCTCCGCCAGCTTCCCCTGTAACTTCCCCTCAAGCTCCCGTGTTGTACTGTAGACAACGCCATTTTTTTAACATCTTATTCTCGTTCTTGCTTACACGTCACGCAACGACGACGCGCTCCGATTTTTGTCTACAGTTCAACCACGCGTCTGTGTCGCGTCACCGCCCCCCAGTTTAGGTTCAGCACATTACGATACGTGTGACTTAAGTAGGTTATTAATGTAAGCGTGAATTAGTCTAACTTGAGTCATATGAGTATCGTTTTATATTTTCGTGTAACCTAAACCACTTATCAAATGTGTGAAAATGGACTACGTAAATACAAATAGTCCATTTTAACACCGTGTCAAAATGTGTTAGTGCACGATCAAAATGGGCTGCTTAGTCATAGATAAGCGATATTCAAGTACCTACTTACGTGTTTAGGTAACGCAGTGCTATAAAATACCATATTATAATATTATCTTACACAGCCTTTAAAATATTAGCTAGTGCTATATAGGGGCCGATTCTCTAGTACACAATCTCTAAACTAAACTAAATTAACAGGTCTAAATCTAGTGCTTTCCTTTTCCGCAAGCAACATTATGAAAGGGATAGCAATAGATTTAGACGTGATATTTTAGTTTAGTTTAGAGATTGTGTACAAAGGAATTAGCCACATAGTGTTATATTTTTAAATTATAGTACATAAGTGCTCAATAATTAAGTATGGCATAAATTTTCAGCGGATCGATCGGCTATTCATAATTGCCTGTTAATCTAAAAAGGCAAGCTGTGAAAATCGTTAAAAAAACTAGGCGGAAGGATTCGGCAAAAAATGAAATCTTAAAGGTATCCTGACTACGGCCATGGTTTACATTGTAATAGCTTCAAATTTGTGCTTTTGGGGAGTTCGGTTTATGCTGAATGAGACGTCAGCCATACTACCAATCAGCAGGTATATTTGACAGTAAACAAATCTCAAAACTGTTATAATCAAAATTATAACCCTGCATTTACATATTCTTTGCATTTACGCATACGCGACAAGCTCTGCATTTACACTACATTAATTTGAACATGTGTCACAATAAAATATCATATACTGCTAAAAAGTTAAACTTTCAAGGTTCTTTAAATTATTGCTCACGATTGCACCTGTAGACTTACTACTACAAAATATTACTAGGAATAAGTTATTGCAAGCAAAT
Source organism: Maniola hyperantus (assembly GCF_902806685.2). Lineage (NCBI taxonomy): Eukaryota > Metazoa > Arthropoda > Insecta > Lepidoptera > Nymphalidae > Maniola > Maniola hyperantus. The sequence continues at coordinate 5,825,667 of NC_048543.1, forward strand.
GCACCGACTTGGAATATTGAACACAGCGTATATAGATGGACCACACCACAGTAGCAGAAATGTCGCCAGATCTAGAGGTAGTGTCTCGTAGCTGCCTCAAATGGCGTTGTAGCAACCAGAAATTACTAAATAATACGATAGTTGCGAGGTCAGCCCATTGCGGGCGATTGGTTGCGTTTGAGACCGTGATGTCGTCTGTATTGAGCACAAGTTACCATCAGTCTTGCGTTTTCATACAACTTCGTGCTAAGCGACAGTTTTGACGCTGTGGTGTGGTTCTGGCACGTTTGAAAGGAAAGACCCCTTATCACTTGTATACAGTTTCGGCAAGTAGTGAAACCAATGTAATTGATACTAGACTGTTGCCCGTTAGGTTACAAATGTATTGACAATTGATAACCCAAGCACGATGTAACGTGAATCACGCCTTAACCTGTTGCCTTCATCAGACAAGTCCAGATTTATATATTATCTTTTGTGTATGGAACACATTAAAATTAACAGTTGAATAAAATATTCTCATTCAAATAATAAGCTGGTTCCCTGTTGTGTGGTTCCACTGTTATGTTTTGGATGTTTCATCCATTAAGTTATTGCCATGTTTATAAAAATTAAGTTTACGAATAAATCGTTAAAGCTACCGAACACTCATTTTAAATCAATAAGTACGCAATTAGTTTTAAGCACACAAATAACAATCATCTTAACAAAACAATGGGGCCGATTCTCTAGTACACAATCTCTAAACTAAACTAAATTAACAGGTCTAAATCTAGTGCTTTCCTTTTCCGCAAGCAACATTATGAAAGGGATAGCAATAGATTTAGACGTGATATTTTAGTTTAGTTTAGAGATTGTGTACAAAGGAATTAGCCACAATACAGTATTATATTTATTATTTTTATTTCTACTTAATAAAATAAAGTTTCCCTTATAAAGGTTGACATTGTTATACTTTCTACAAGATAAACATTGGTGCTAATTCGGTCCTACCCAAATACACTTACGAATTTTAAAATAGTGCCAACATTAATACAACTGTGGCTATTTTTGTTTTACACAATCTCTAAAGTTAACTAATATGACAGGTCTAAATATATGTATTGCTGTCCCTTTCATAATACCCCCAGCGGAAAAGGATAGCAGAAAATTGCCAATTTAGATTAGAAATTTTGTACAACAGAATTAGCCACACTGTTCACTATAAAAAGACACTAATTTGTTTTTTTAAAGGATTTAGCTTCAGCTGCCTTTTTAGTGTTCCGTAACTCAAAAGGAAAAACGGAACCCTTAGGAACACTTCGTTGTCTGTCTGTCGTCTGTCACGAAAACCGATAGGGTACTTCCCGTTAACCTAGAATCATGTTTGGCAGGTAGGTACCGTGGATTTGTGGTTACATTACGTGAACAAATAATTGGTATTTTCAAATTTAGAAATAATTTCAAAGTAAGAAGTAGGTACCAAGTGGAGTATCATATGAAAGGGCTTTACCTATATATTCTAAAACAGATTTTTGTTATTTTATGCATAATAGTTTTTGATTTATCATGCAAAATGACGAAATAAATAATCGAGTACGGAACCCTCCATGCGCGAGTCTGACTCGTACTTGACCGGTTTTTTGTAGATAGATTAGCCTGATCTATGTATATATTATTATCGTTAGTAGTGGTAATTTTATTGTTAGAGGGTTTCCACATTTGTACAGATTCACTCTCACTTTATAGAAAACCTAGTTTAAATTTCCATAACCATAAGAATCCCATTTTTATCCCTATGCTAGCAGCTAGACCATACTACAATTGTACAAAAGTATCTGTACATATTTTAGAACTTTTGTAAATGTTTAAATGTCACCATTTATAAATCTTATGCCTAATAAAATTAGTAAAAATATAAATAATTATGTATTCTAATAAAGTAAAACAATCTATTTTAAAAAACAAAATAAGTAACGGGCGGTATGGAGTGGTAACTACGTGTGTACAATAATTGCCACAAATAATTAATTTAAGTTATAATAGTTAAGTATGTACTGTAGATTGATAAATAATTCTGAAACTCTGAAAATTTTGTTTCTATGAATTTTAAATCAGTCCCCAGCATTAATTGTGGCCCTGTCAAACGGACAAATACATCATGAATTTAACATAAATGTGTTGTTACGCGTGTCAAGTAAATTTACCCACTTTTTTAAAGATTATACTTGCTAGCTGCCGAAATTAATAATAATCTATCTATCTGTAACCTGTCAATAATTACTTTGCAACATTGTCAAATGTCATAAAAGACCATCCATTTGTTGATAAATAGCAAAGTTGCTATGTACAAGATGTAACCTATCAACAGATTGGATTGATTTTAATTATTTCGGCCGCTAGTCTGCAATGCGTATTTCAGTCAGTCTGGCGAGGGCTTAATTAAATAAAATAATTTTATTATGTATATATACACACAGGTATTCCTATTAAGTCACAGTAATTAATAATTCATTTATCAGAAAATTATATTTACAATATTCGATTTGTTTACATGATAATCACTCTACCCATATTATAAATGCGAAACTGTTTGTTTGTTGGTTTGTCCTTCAATCACGTCGCAACAGAGCAACGGATTGACGTATTTTTTTGCATGGGTATAGGTAAAGACCTGGAGAGTGACATAAGCCTACTTATTATGCCGGAAAATCAAAGAATTCCCACAGGAATTTTAAAAACCTAAATCCACGCGAACGAAGTCGCGGGCATCAGCTGGTTTTTTAATAAAAATAACAAAATCAGCCAACACCTATATACATCGCCATTTTAAGCCTTCGCCTGAGCTCAGCTTGTTTTTGAATGCATAATGGTTTCCTATTCAGTTGTAAACAAAGTAAATTGACAGGCCTAACAGAAAATTACAAGCTGGTATTTTTGCAAGATGAAATATTTTCTAAATCTATGTATCTATATATTTAAAAATATATTTATATTTAAAAAAATCCACACCTTTCGGATAACACGTTAATTTTTTCGTGAAGTAATGTATTATAACGGCGATTACGCACTGGACTTCCGTCATCAGAGTTCTATTAGTCACTCCTGAGAATACCAGCGATTATTTACGACATATGTCATAAGCTCACAAAAAGGACGTATTTTCACGGACTCGGATCGGATGAGTGCGTAACCGCCGTAACAATGTGACATCTACTCAGACATGAAATCAGCTATTTATTCACTGCTTTTAGCTAGTTAGAGATTTTGGTTATGAATGTGTTATGTTATAAAAATAATTTAAGCTTTTAATGCAAAATATTTTAAGATTTATTATTGTCTACTTATTTTAACTTGTACAACCTTTAAATGCTCGTCATTACAATATGTTAAACGACCAAATACAGAAACAATATAAGAGCGCTCTAAACAAATTTTTTTTCAATTGTTATAATTATGGACAAAATGTAAAAATCACACTTAATATTAATGATCTCCCTAAACTGGTTCAGTATTCAGCCATATGTTACTCAAACTAATCATTATTTTCTAATGTACTTACTTACTGCTTTAATCTTTTTAATACAGCTCAAAATGTTGAATATGAAAAAAATCACTTATAACTGTCGTGACGTCAATTCGTTGATAGATTGCATGAGTATCGGAAAGTATCTAACTTAGGAGTGTCAGAAGCGGTGTTTTCTTTTACGATTTTGATTTTACTTTAGTTTCTGTAAGAATTCGCCCTAAATTACCCTAAAAATTGTTTGAAATACCCTGATTAAATTCACGTTATATTTAAGTAGAGATATCAAATGTCGCGACATTTCATTTATAGTACCGACAAGGGATGTTTATGAGAGTGAACATTTTGCATTTAAATCGAAAACATGTTGAATATACGAGTAGACAGATCACTATATTTGTTGGTGGTCATAGTAAGTCTTACACACACCACACTACAAAAACTTACAACACAAGTTTAACACGTTTACCGCACTGCAAACCCGTAACTTGACCTTCAGAACAAATTGACGGAAACTGATCGTGATCACACTCATCACATGGAGAGTCAAACACTTATTCAATATGGAGTCCACGCTCGTGGGGGCTAGTGCTGGTCGGTGCTGGCTAGTTGACTTTGACGGCGTCCTTGGCCATGCAGTAGAAGACCGAGTTCTTGTCCTGCAGCAACTGCTCGGGCGGCGCGTACTTCACGAGTTGGTCGCGATCGACTCCACGCTCATGGCGGCTAGTTGACTTTGACGGCGTCCTTGGCCATGCAGTAGAAGACCGAGTTCTTGTCCTGCAGCAACTGCTCGGGCGGCGCGTACTTCACGAGTTGGTCGCGATCGACTCCACGCTCATGGCGGCTAGTTGACTTTGACGGCGTCCTTGGCCATGCAGTAGAAGACCGAGTTCTTGTCCTGCAGCAACTGCTCGGGCGGCGCGTACTTCACGAGTTGGTCGCGATCGACTCCACGCTCATGGCGGCTAGTTGACTTTGACGGCGTCTTTGGCCATGCAGTAGAAGACCGAGTTCTTGTCCTGCAGCAACTGCTCGGGCGGCGCGTACTTCACGAGTTGGCCGCGGTCGAGTCCACGCTCGTGGCGGCTAGTGCTGGTCGGTGCTGGCTAGTTGACTTTGACGGCGTCCTTGGCCATGCAGTAGAAGACCAAGTTCTTGCCCTGCAGCAGCTGCTCGGGCGGCACGTACTGCAGGAGCTGGCCGCGATCGAGTCCACGCTCGTGTCGGCTAGTGCTGGTCGGTGCTGGCTAGTTGACGAGGCCGGCGTCCTTGGCCATGCCGTAGAAGACAGAGTTCTTGTCCTGCAGCAGCTGATCGGGCGGCGCGTACTCCACGAGTTGGCCGCGATCGAGCACCATGACACGGGTCGAGTCCATGATAGTGTTAAGTCTATGCGCGATTGTCAACACCGTGCACGATGCGAACTCCGATCTGATCGTTTTCTGCAATGAGACAATTGTACGACATTAAGCATCTTGTTCATACTTTTTGAGATTAGTAAAAAATACTCAACGAGAATGTGCGATAAGTATAGGTATCGCTTTCAAGGGGAGGGGTCTGGGTGCCTGGTGCACTTCGACCACTCCTTCAGCGGTGTTCCCACTAGATTACAGGGTTATTCAAGGGGCAGGCCAGACAATGTAATCCTATATACCTGTATGAGCTCATCCGTCTCCAGATCGACGGCTGCGGTGGCTTCATCCAGCACCAGCAGCGGCGTCTTCCGTAGCAGAGCGCGCGCCAAACAAACCAGCTGTCTCTGACCTACAGACAAATTCTCGCCTCCTTCCGATATCTCGTGCAGGAGACCTGCTTGAAGACCTGAGACAACACAAAAATGATATCTATCAATTTACTGACAATGCCTTCAGAAAGAGACGATCGCACCAATTTGTCGATGACTTTTAAGGTCTAGCAACAGCTCCAAACAGATCACATAACTTCTGTTTATTGCTCTATGGTTAGAATTAAGTTAGGAGAAAAAATTGTTATGCCCACAGAGCCCTTTTATAACAAGAATCATTTTTGTTGCAATTAGTTCCACCTCAAACTCTATTTCTACATAACGAAAAAAGATTAAAGATTTGATACTGATTTGGGCTGGCTGGAGCAACTTTTACGTATAGATATTAGTATCTAATATCTATACATAAAAGGAAAAACTGACTTATCTATCAACGCATAGCTCAAACTACTGGATGGATCTGGCTAAAATTTGGCATGCAAATAGCTATTATGTTGGGTTTAAAAAGCGTTATATTTTCTTGTCCGTTGGTACGGAACCCTTCGTGTGCTAGTCCGACTCGCACTTGAACGTGTTTTTGCGATAGCTGTACCTTTCACAAAGGACTTGAGATGCGCATGCTCCAAGGAGCGCCAGATTTCCTCGTCGGTGTAGACGCCGAAGGGGTCGAGGTTCATGCGGAGCGTGCCCGAGAACAGCACGGGGTCCTGCGGGATGATGGTGATGCGCGAGCGCAGCTGGTGCAGCCCGATCGTGGATATGTCGATACCGTCGATCAGGATCTTGCCGCTCATCGCTTCTACTATCCTGTTCAATAAAATAGCATTTAATTCGAAGGATCTAAGGACCACATTAATTCTAATATTATAAATGCAAAAATGTATCTGTTTGTTTGTCTGTAACCTTTCCACGACGCAACCGCTGATCCGATGGCGTTTGGAATAAAGTTAGTCGTGTTTGCTAATGCACATAGTATTTTACAAGACCGAAATATTGATGACCAACATTTTTAGAGGCGACACACGGTGCGAGTTCCGATTAGCATTGCAGCGTTCGCCTCCGGCCAAATTATGAATTGTTAGTGTGCGTGCGTATATTGTGTTGTAGGTAACCTACAAGGTCGTTGTGTGTTTTGACGCTAGTTGTAACTTCAATATCGTGTTTGTGTGGTCGTGGGGCGCACCTGAAGAGGCCGAGCGTGAGCGTGGACTTGCCGGCGCCGGTGCGGCCCACGATGCCGAGCTTGTCCCGCGGCGCCACGGCGCACGTGAGGTCGCGCAGCGCGGGCTCGCCGGCGCGGTAGCCGAGCGACAGGCGCTCCAGCTGCAGCGCGCCCGTCTCCGGCCACGTGGAGCCGGGGCCCGAGCCCACCGCCCACGGCGCCTCCTGGGAAACGATGTCACCACAACCTTAGATGGGCTACACATGATCACGACTGGCCGGGCAGATCTGCCTACTGATTCGCCAACTCAGTGTCTAACACTGAATGATAGCCACCGAGCTTATTTGACATTTATTTTTAGTCCATTGACAGTTTTCTATGAAAAATTATTTTGATATCACTCAGTGAAGCAGCATAGAACCAACCAATGCCAAATAAGCTCGGTGGCTATCATTGAGTGCTAGATACTGAGTTAGAGAATCACCCCGCAGGAATCATTCCGTTTATCAATACAATGATAACGAATATTATGCTTTGGCTTTGATAGGTCTTATAGTTGCAATTTCTCAAAAGAAGAAAGAAAATATAATAAGCGTGAAGATTTTTTCACGCTTGTAAAATATTGAACAAACCTGTTTGGTTTCCGCATACTCTTTTATTCTTTCAACGGCAACTATATTGGTTTCTACTTCCGACGTCATTCGAACGAGCCAATTCAATGTTTGCGTAATCTGTAACAAAACAAAAACTAATTTTTTAAAATGTTCGATTTTGATACTAGTCAGGCGGCCATATTTATTCACAAACAGTTTGATTTTCGAGATCTTCAATACATCGATCGTGAAGTTTTAATGATTGTTTTCCCTCAGCGAAATGATTGTGTTAATAATACAACTGGCTTTTAAAAGTTTTTAGAATTAAAAAATGGTAGATTTACAATAATGAAATACAAAATTCAAAAGCAACCTCGAACAATAGTAATACCTGGTGATAGCTTCGCGGTCGGCCCGTGCGTGCAAGGTAGTTTATGTCGTAACACTACGAGTGAGAGCTTATTTTGCTCTAAACATTGTCATTTTGTCGGCAGCTCGTGCAATTCGAGTAGAACCTACGTTATAGCAATTGAATTACTATTGTTTCTCACGCTTTCGAGTTAAAGATTATATTGTTGTTAATTATTTAAAAAAAAAAACATTTTATTTTTTTAAATGTAACTCTGTTTCGATAGTATACTGAGGGCGAATCATTCTGCCACGGGAAAACGAACATTATTTCACACTGTATATGTACCTGTAAGGCGTAGCTAACAGAGAGGCCAACAACGCCCGCCTCGATGGTATCTCGGCCCAAAACGCTGAACACCGCCGAGAAGAATATGATAAGATTGCCCATCATCTCGAGACGTATGGCCAGCCAGCGGTTGGCGATGCAGCTCGGGTAGTAACACGATTGGTTGTGGTCTACACCGCGCTCTGACTCTTCTATGAATCTACAAGACAACCAGTGAAAAGAATTAATGAAAACGAGTTTATTGTAAACTATTGAAAATCGGTCAGTCGCGAGTCGCACACGAAGGGCACCATCGTACAAGAAACAACACTTTTAACCTTATTTTAAATTGTCATGGCAGCCATTTTGATTTTTTTGTTATTTGTTGTTAGAGCGGTAATAAAACTATTACGGTTCACGAGATACAGCCCGCTGACAGACAGACAGACGGACGGAGAACGGAGGCTTAGTGATACGATCCCGTTGGCACTCTCCGGGCACGGAACCCTAAAAAAGAAATAGATACAGTGATAATAACAATAATTTTAAATAATTTGGGTTAGGTAGGTAATTGTATGAAAATGCTTTACATACAAATCGGCCACAAAGTTGCAACCTTGGTAATTCCGCGCAACATAATTTGAATACATCCTTATGTTCATCCATACAAATATGCGAATGTGTGCCTGTCTGTCACGGCCCATTCATTTAACCGATTTTGACTTTCGTACAGTGATATCTTACATGGCGGAGCCGTGACACAACGGACGGAGTATGGACACAACACAATACTAACTCGATTATTCAATAAACTTGAAATAATAGTCGACATCTTCCACTTACCTCTGCGTAACTCCATACGCTCGAATCGTAGTAGCCCCGGTTATACTCTCTCCGAAGTGAGAGTAAATAGGTGACCGCGAGACAGACTCAAGCCGTTTCAGTTGCCTCGAGGTGGCCACGTAAAACCGCTGGATTACATAGTATACCACTCCGACGGGTAGGATCACCGCAACGAATATCGGTGTCGAGATACTGATCACGAATAGAGTCCCCAGGACCTATTAACAGAACCGATGATATAAAGGTTTAATTAAATCATTTAACTTCAATTTTTATACCATTATATTATTGTCTATTTTTGTATTTAACATTTTGTTTTAATAAAAATAAAAACATATACTAGTAAACATATGACGCGTAAAAAGCGTTGTGGTTAACTCCGTTCTTTAGTTATGGTTAATTCCACAGACAAATAAATAATAAATATAACATATTGGGATCAGTTTATTATTATTGTACTACACATGTTAAAATATAAAGTTTTCAAGTTATAAAATCATGTTAGTAGCACCCACGTTTTGAATTCAACAGAATCGCAAAGCTAACATAAATATGTTAGGAAACAAATACGAAAGCAAAAACATACTACCCAAAGTTAGAACAAGTTACACACACACACATCCACGCACAACCGCAACTACAGGAACATATTGCTTTAGCAAAGAATAAGTAATCCTATTGAATATTATTTAAATGAATAGGTGGCAGCCCAATAAAACTTATACATAAAGTGTGCGGGCTATTCTTGTAATGCGTAGTGCAACCTCTATAACGAAAAAAAAATTAAATGAATGAAACAAAGTTATTACCAAATCTACTCGCGTTAAAGATACACATATTTTGGTTATGACCTTATTACCTCAAACGCGCAATATATCACGTCGGCGAGCTCAGTAGGTAGCGACGTGTCGACAACGTCCACGTCTTTAGAAAATCTAGAGAGGATCCGGCCGAGGGGCGTCACATCGAAGAATTGTAAGGGCGCTTTTAACACATTGTCCAACAAAATTTCGTGGAGAATCCTCGCCGCCCGCCAACAAGCCAAGTATGGCATTAAATCCGCGAAAAATGACGCTATAGCTGCAAACAACGTCCACCAATTACATTAAACTATCTAACAGGCTCTCAGTCGTCGATTTAATATACGATATAATGAATACATTATTTACGACTATCTTACGGTGTGCTGTTGAGTATCGGCTCTCATAGCTACTGGTGACACGATGACAACAATTACTGTGCAAATTAGGACGAGATAAAGTGCGCTAAACTCACTATAACAAACTAACACATGCTCTACAAAATTAGAATTTATTTAAAAAAAGGCAAGCCGAGATCTTGTTAGTTGTATTAAATGATCAAGAAAATAGTTACGAGTCTAAGCACGTTTGGTAGGGATTCAGGCATAATCATAAACTGATCCCAAATACATTATAATAAGTATCTTAATTTATTATTACTTTGTAACTACAATTTGGTACATGAAAAAAAAAAAAAAGATCTATTCAAAGTTAATATTTTGGACAAGGGATGCAATGAAGTACATGGGGACGAATCGCTGTCGAATAATGCAATAAGATTAAGAACTATAAAACTGTATTTTATATTCATAGCTAATTAACACCTATATAAACATGCTTGAATTATTTTGCTGTTATATTTTTTTTTTTGATAAACATAACTGCTACTTAGAGATATCTTAATATGACTCATTATTTGACCCGATATTTTGTTGCATTGAGATTTCGAGACGAAAAGTAGGGGACAAGATGGAACACTTTGAGAATGGTGTTTTGGAATAAAAATATTTTAGAAATTTATCGGTGCTGCCAGTCGGCGGCATTTGCAGCGGTCGTCTATTTTACTCTGGTCATTGCAGTAACTATATCATAAGCTTCTATCACCGCAAAAGTGAAGGCGTTTTGGCAATATTTTTGATTGTCGGGAAAAAATGTGTTTTTGAAGAGAATACAAAAAATTGTTTTGTATTCTTCTACATTAATCTCAATCTAGTTTTGGTAAATATAATATAAAATAATACGTCGATTTTCATCTTGTAATATTTTTTTAAAGGTTAACGTTTATAAGTGTGTCATCTTGTCCCTTACTTACCCTTTTCTCTGTTTCGCCGTCTGACAATGCGGTAACATAGCGGGGTCTAGTCATAATAATATATTCGCTCGCGAATCGATTGGGAGGGTACAAGGGGATGGTAGTAGCGTGTGCGGGCGTACCGCAAAGAAGCAGGAGGTCCAGCCGCGCAGCGTCATCGGCAGCACGTTGTCGAGCACGTCCACGTCCTTGCTGAAGCGGTTGAGCACGCGGCCGACGGGCGTGCAGTCGAAGAAGCCGATGGACGGCGCGCGCAGCACGCCCGCCAGCAGCGCCGCGTGCAGCACGCGCGCCGCCGTCAGCGTACCCAGGTACAGCGCCAGCGACGACACCGACACCGACACCACTGACACACACGCTCACACCGTAAGCCGCGTAAACGCCAGGCACTAACTTGCATCGTGTGTTGCAGGCGGCATGTACGTTCAAAATAAAAATAGGAGTTAATGACCATCATCTGTCAACTGCCACTCGAGAATTAGGGTTAAAAGGATTAAAAAGGTTAAAAGGATACTTTGCAATTTACATACATAAATGTATTTAAAATATCAGCATCAACAACATCATCATTTGCTCCTATTGCCGGCCCAATACTAAGAAAGGATCTCCCAAAATGAGAAGGGTCCAGTCCCATAGTTCACCACGCGCTCAACTGCGGATGAGCATACTTTTTTTTCACACACCTTTAGAACTCTCAGGCATGCAGATTTTCGAACGATGTTTTGCTTCATCATTAAAACAAGTGATATTCAATTGCTTACCACGACGCCTAGAGGTGCGTGTCCGAGATCGAACTCCGAAGCCTCCAAATAGGACGACGGCCGACGTCTTAATTACTAGGCTATCTCCGCTTTTATTGAAAATATATTGAATAAAAATATATTTCTAGCTAAGATGGACATTGTGAAAAGTCATTCCTATTCTTATTTTGAACGCGTTATAATATAGGTATATTTTCGCCACAAGTTCGGATCTTGGTGCAGTTCAACGCACAATACAAATGTTCACTGGCGCGGATGCGGTTTTACACTATCCTACTGTACACTGCAGCGATCATACACTGCAGAAACTGCAAAACGCTGCTACACGTAACGGATCACGGAGTTTAATGCCGTTATAGTGCGCGCAAAACAAGTACAGTTCGTTCACAGTTATTTTACCTCTGACGTTATATTGGCACCATTGCTTTGTTTGCTTTATTCCTTAGAGGGTTTATTATTGTGTGATTTGCAATGGTGCCAAATATAACGTCAGAGGTAAAATAACTGTGAACGGACTGTAGTCCAATAACTGCGCCATGTTGCAACTTCAGATTGAAGCACTTGTTTTGCGCACACTATAACCTTTCTGCTGGTTAAAGAGAGTACGTTAGGCTTTAGGTCTCGGTTATTTACACCATTTGATAAAAATCATTATAGTCTAATGGTAAAAAAAAACTTACTCTAAACATGAGCTTTTTGTTCATTAATTGGGACGGAGTCAAGTTGACTATGATAAATAATGAAGCAGAGGTCATGGCAATCGCTTCGCAAGTAAAATGTATGATCGCTTAGTTGTGGGTACTTACACTACTCTCACAACGCGTGCCGCTGTCTAAAACGCACTTTTCAATCATTTAGAGTTCGACGACGAAATCAAAATAGTTTAGTCGCATGTACTAGCACTTGTAGTTGCTCCAGTAACTTTACGTTACAGAACTAATAAACTAAGCTCCTTTGAATTTTGAATCCTACAAATACCTCATACATGACATTATTTTGCTGTCTTAGTACTTATAGTAGAATAATCTTCGCTACACTGTATGATTACAATAGTGGATCAAACAGAGGCACATGTTATTTCAGTTCAAAGTAAAATGTTTGTATACTAAAATATAATAAAATAAATCTATTATTAAAATATATAACAGATTTTAGAAATATAATAGAACATGCAAATTTTTTCAATGATAAAATAATGATTAACTACAGATAATGAATAATAAAAAACCTTAAGATTAACATGCCAATAAAAATATACCAAATAAATAATTTGGTAAAAATTCATGCGAAAAAGGTTAGTTGCCGATCCCGTAATGAAACCATAATAATAAATTAAATTGTTACAGAAAAGTAATTTAAAATATTACTTATACACAACGTGAAATTTTAATGGTTGTTTTGCCGCAGCGAAATGATTTTGACTTGGTAATACAAACGATTTATTAAAAAGATATTTGAAATTGAATCAAACAATGGCAGATTTACATTATTGTCAAAAACAAAACTCCAAAGGAACCTCGAACCAATAGTAATATGTAAATACGCGGCCGGCCATGCGGGCGTGTTAGTTAGTGCTGTTCTAGCTTATCTTGCTCTAAACATTTTGACTTTGTCGCCAGCGCGTGCGATTCGAGTAGTACCTACGTTTTGTCAAGTGAATTACTATTATTTCTCACGTTTCCAAGTTGTTTTTTTTTTTAATTATTTTACAAAAATATTTAAAGTGTTTAAAATTTGACAGTATCGAATATCGATAGTACTAATGAGGGCAAATCGTTCCACCGCTGGAAAGCAACCATTAAAATTTTACGCTGTATATAAAACTTGTAAAGAATGTATTCATTATTATTCATTTATACTACTTAGTAATATAAAAAAATGTTTTTCTTATGATAATAATATAAATTATATTTATTTAAATAGAATAAAGCAAAAGATTAAAACCAATACAGGTCACATTTTGAAATTACAAAGTAGAATTAATAAAAATCAATTGCTAGAAACATGTACGAAATTCTTTAAATATGATCATTATTTTGAGTTTGAGTCTTTTATTTATTTACTGAAGTTTAGAATAGAACTATATATATATATATTAAACAATAGCACAGTAAAACATATACATTCATCATCATCATCAACCGATACACGTCCACAGCTGGACATAGGTCTCTTAGGGACTTCCACACATGTTGCGTCGGTCTTGCGCCGCCGTTCAACACACCACGTGCCACGGCGCAAGAACGGCGCAACATAATACATTACGTAATATTAAACAACCTATATGCATAGAGAAAATTTAAGTTTTTATAAGAAATTTAGACACTAATTGTAAACATTCAGTAATGGGATATTCAATTAATGTAAATGTACTGATCATCCAAGTACATAATTAGATTGCTGCTGAATTAATTTAGCAGAAATAGGATTTTAATTAACCTTCGATTATTATTTCATCCTTATCACAATAGCCATCAACAAACCAGTGTGAAAATACATACATAATAATATAGGACGCTTTTATACCATACACTATTAGTGAAGTACAAAAAAAAGCTTTTGTCATATGCACATTATTTACAAATTAGCATGTCAAGTATTTGTGTATATTTTTTAAAATAATAATAAAATAATTTTATCAGTGAAAACCATTATTATACTCGTTTATTAAAGTCTTCTGTGAAATTCTTCTTTGCTATCCCGTTTTAATATGTTATTAAACATAAACAGCTCACTGTAGAGGCCGAGATGAAAGAGTGTCGAAGCGCGGGTAGAGTTACCACATGTAAAATTAAACTCCTAACAAAAAGCCTTATATCTGTCTGAAGACATGTGAAAATATTATAAGTAATAATATGGCGGTTTTACATTACAATAAAACCGATATTATGTGCCGAGAGGGAAAACATACAGCATTTATGTATGAAGAAGCAATTATGTACTCACCGCATATATGCGCGCTTCATCCATAAACATGTATATTCCTATGCAATAATGTAGTTTACCTTACCGGATATAGGGGCGCTAGTGTCTCACCCAGCAAGGCAGTGAGCCGCTGCCATCTTGGATGTCATAGTCTTCACCAGGAAGAAGTTCCTGCAATGCTGTATGTTTTCCCTCTCGGCACATAATATCGGTTTTATTGTAATGTAAAACCGCCATATTGATGTGCCTCCGGAAAACATACAGCATTTATGTATGAAGACGTGTTTGTTATCTGCTGGTGAAATGTATTACCCACAACGCTATGATGAATCAAAGGGAGTTAATCTGTCAATTGAATAACAAAAATATTAATCGTTAAGTTAGATCATATAACCACGTCCCCTTCATTCATTGTCACCTATTAAAGTTATTGTTATTTCTAACCAGGGTTAATAAGTTAAAATATAATGTCTAAAAGACAAACAATTTAAATGATTTATGTCTGTAATTTTGATAAGGATTACTAAAACTCAAACCGGACCATATAATGATTATATTGAAAAATAAGCTTCAGTTATTTTGAGATCTCCTCCGGGCAATAATGATTTCAACAAGAGTGTCTGGTAATCTCTAGTTACCACGAGATACGAGTATATCGTCCATTGATTGGTTATCTGTCCCCAAAGAAACTACTGTTGATCCACTGATGAATCCCTGGGGATACAGGAATGCTGCCACATTGCTTAAGAACTGAACTGTTCCAGTGATCTATTACAGTACGTGATGCGGCTTCAGTTTCATTACAGTTGGTGATAAAAAGATTACAATATATTTAAATTCTTAACTTCATTCTGCTTGACCTATTTTCCTGTGTCAAAGACATACATGTAGTACTACTGTAGTATACTAGTACATTAATAGAGAATTATGTTTTCTGTTATACTATTATGTTTTGAAAGTGTCCATCCGTATTTATGTTAAGAGTGAGTGTCAGTCTTTGGGCCAAATAAAGTATATAATATATTTTTCCCGGTGACACAGACTTTCAGTTGTCAACCCTTCGTTCCAGGGCAACAATTGTCCATATAGGTTCGTCTAGATATCTCGGGAAGTGTGTGCTTAAATGAGAGCTTCTGTAGTTAGCGCTTGAGCTCTACCTTAAGGTCCTGTATGATAAATGGTTTAGTAATTTTGAGTTTAGCCACGTCAATAATTGCCTAGTGTCCACATGTGGATCATAGAAAGTTAACCGCCACCAGGTTTCGCACCAGTTTAACCATTTTTGATGTCTGGTAGGTAGGTAGGACAAAAATTGCTTCCAACAAGCACCTGTTCTTTACTTCTCGTATAGACTACTCCTTTATTTGGGCACCCATCCTCAATTTTTTCAGCTTCCGTGTAAATGTCTGGTGGACACTGTAATGTCGTGACATCTATCAGAGTCCCTGATAGGTTCTATAGTTCATTTGAGCTCTGCTTTCAAATCTTGAAGCCCAAAGGTCTTTCACGTGCCACATTTAAGTACACCCCAGCTGCACTTGTTCAAGTAAGTCAGTACTTTTGGCAATTAGTTTGGAGAAGAAAACACCCATGCTAAATTGATGTCTCAATGACCTGTTGAAAGCATCTATAACTTGCTGATCAATCTTTGCAGTCGATAAAGACATCACACCATCTTTATTCCCTACTACAGTAATCTGTTGTGCTGCAACCAAATCGATCTCGGACGGCGCTTGAGGGAAAAGATGACACTCTGTGGGAGGTTTTCCTCGTGACAGCCTTGAGCCAATAATGTAATCTGTTATGTGCGGGAGTTCGATTGTTAGAATCAGTAAAACCCACGACTTTGTTCATTAAAATGAACGTTAGAACGAACGAGTGAGTGAACGAATGAGTGTTCGATTGAACTAAGACTTGCGATTTTTACAGAGTTCTTGTGCTGTCTTCAATTGCCACTATAACTGCATAAAGTTCCTTCTATTGCTGTGCTATCATTTTTGATGCACTCACCAAGTTTCTGGCATTAATTTCCCGTTTAATTGGGCACTAAAAGCCAATCAGAGGCATTATTCGCCAAGCAGTGGATGGCAGGTTTTAGGTGTACATATTGGCAGCCTGAGACATGTGGTTCCGCGCCGCCATGTCATTCCCTGTTCCACGATTGTGGATTCAGCAGTCTAAAACATATTATCGAAACGTTTGAGGCGTATTTGGATCTGATCAGAATGTAGTCTGCTTCTGGGAGTTACTAAACTGGCGAAGTCTGACTGTCCTAGCAACCGTTGCATTTCGTGAAGAGTGATTTCAGATATTTTCAGTAATAATTCTCTCAAAGGTCTCGTTGATAGTTTTTTACTCTTTATTATGGGCAAGAACATTGAATTTTCTTATAGTCTGCCAACGAATACCCAGGTATTGTAGGTCTTGTGTGAGTGTTAGAATTGACTTTTAGTAATTGATCCCGATGTTGCTTAACTTCGGTGATCGGACGAGAACCGGTGTCTTCAACATGGTATGGACGTTGGCTTTTGGTAATTGATCCCCCTGCCCCGAAGTTCCAAGGACCTCACGCTTCCGCAGCGTGAAGGAATAACCTGGATTGGTCTTAGTTGACCAGAATTGCCAGCCCAGAAGTTCCAAGTGCCTCACGGCTTCCGCAGCCTGAAGACATAACTTGGATTGGTCTTGATTGACCAGAAGGAAGTCGTCTAGGTAGACTAGCACTCGACATTCCTTCGCATGCAAGGTTTCCGCAACCGAGCATGTTACAGGTGGGGCGCTGCCGCCAGACCCAAAAATTAGACAGGTTGTCCAACTTTTGTTGTAGAAAGCTACGAACCGGTATGACAAATCAGACGGGATAGTTTTGTTTCACAAATTTGTTTCGTTCTCGAGGGTCGAAAATCAGACGCATCGATCCAACGTTTTCCTTCCGCAGAAAAAGCTCGGAGATAAAACTGGGCATTTCCTTGTGAACCACTTCTACTAGTTTTGGTCCAGTAATTCTTGTGTCATTTAAGTCGTGACAGGTGACCAGGTTGCATGTTGCATTATTTGTTTTGTGGGCATTACCGGGGGTAGTTTCTTGTATTAGGGTATTCGAAATACCGTAATTGACATTTACAAAAACTGTTTGCACCAAAAGCTTGCCAACGATATTAGAATGTCATTACATAACCTGTAACATATTGTGTTGGATAGGTTTTTCGATTGTAGGCATTTATAGCTGTAATATTTATAAATATGGGCCACCAGGGGATTGCATAAACGCAGTGAGTGTTGCTTTATCCAAAAAGAACCTCGTCACTATTGTTAAAAGCCAATCCGGTATTTGACAACTAGTCAAATCAGTATCCTATAAAGCGTTAAAACACACGCTCAGCACGCGAGGCCCCATGAAACACTGGCATGTGACGTCACAATGATTTGACGTACTTTTCCAGCTTAATCAATAATTTAAAATGGTTATCACACCCAAAACTAACAAAGGGTGCGGACCTCACATATCAGATATGTGAGGTCCGAGAGGCTTCCAGTGGAAGACCCTCCATTCAGCCATCACTGAGAAACCATTCACTTTTGACATATGCAAATACCGTATCCAAAATTTCCTTAGAGTATTTAAAATAAACATCTCCATGAAAATTCTGTCTGATATTCATCTCCTGCGCCTTACATAATATATTATGCTATACATTCGCCTGTTACCCAAACAATTTGTAAAGTTTGTTCTGATAATTTTTAAGACAAAGATGATTTGCTGAATGTTATTTATTTATTTAACCATCTTTATTGCTAATCATTATATTCAAAAGAATAAAAATGCAGGAGATACTTAGACCAAAGGGCGACTTTATCATCTGAATGTTTCAGTCATTTATTAAAGGGGGTATCTGGATTCTTAACTGAGTTCTGTTTGGTATAATAAAGCATTGGTGGTAACGGCCATGATGTCCTCAGTGGGGCCAAATAAGTGTTAGCTATTGTTTAGTGAGTACAGTTCTCCGTTATTTTCAGTTTACGAAACCCCTTTAAATGAGCAATTTAACCAATGTCTTGTTATAACCAACATCTCGCCACGTGGGCGAGATAAAATGTTATCATTCGATTCACTGGCGTAAAATTTAAATTGCACTCAATTAACTTTGTACATAAAATAAATAGATTCAATAACCGATTATAGGTAACCATTGGGACTTTTCCTCGCCAAAATTTGTATTAAAGAAACCTAGATCCAGATTTAGATTTCGGTGTCGGTGTCGACACGTTCGTCAACCAAATCGCCATTTGTTTAATTTGGTTTCTCAATTAGCATCTCATTTGCATTAGATACACAATATGGTAAATGCATTATAAGATATGTAAGAAAACTCACCTGGTTGTATAACGCATCGATCCGAGGATCGATCGTTACCTGGTAATTTCTCGCCGTTTCTCTCGGGAGTCACTCTCAATCCTGCTCGTTGCTTGAATCGCTGCTGGATGTCGAGGTATCCCCTTTTTCAAGAGCCCTCTCAGGCACCAATAAGCGCGAAACACCAGATCGATTAGCTTACGTAGCCTATCGACATTGTTCGCGCACGTGGGGTCCAACCAAAATGTCCCCACGGTAATATTACGAAATAATAAGAAAATATATATCATGATCACCGTATTATCACATTTATTGCACTTATTGAAAATAATTTTTTTGCAAAGGAAGACGGATTAACGATATAATTTTAGATTCGACGCGCACGCGGCGAAAGTACACAACGCTATGACATCCAAGATGGCAGCGGCTCACTGCCTTGCTGGGTGAGACACTAGCGCCCCTATATCCGGTAAGGTAAACTACATTATTGCATAGGAATATACATGTTTATGGATGAAGCGCGCATATATGCGGTGAGTACATAATTGCTTCTTCATACATAAATGCTGTATGTTTTCCGGAGGCACATCAATAATATAATATTCTTCATTCATATATTTATTAAGATAAATTTATGAATGAAGCATATTGAGAGTTGGAGGGGGGCGAGAGGGGGTAGGGAGAGAGGGAGATAGGAGGAGAGATAGATGAGATGGGGATAAGAGATTACGAGATAGAAAGAGGCTTTTATAAAATTTTAAGCAGCAGCCTGCGGCCCTTGTGAAAGCTGAATTGTGCTTCGCACCTGGAATTTACTCTTAATTTTTCGTGACATTGTGGCTAATTCCGTTGTACACAATCTCTAAACTAAACTAAAATGACACGTGCTATCCCTTTCATAATGTTGCTTGCGGAAAAGGATAACACTAGATGTAGACCTGTTAATTTAGTTTAGCTTAGAGATTGTGTACAAGAGAATCAGCCCCAATAGCCGCCTAATCTAGCAGTACTGTTGAACTAAACAGTTTTCAATGTCTTGGATTTCACGAGGGCCAGTGGCTCATGCTTGTGTTTACGTCGTATCGGCATAAGTAAGGTAAAGTAAATGTGTGCGTTTGCGAGTGCTTGCTCGCGACTGATTGGTCCGACATGCACGCACACTTACGCAATGTCTATGTATACGACGTACCACAAGTAAGGTTCACTCACCTTCGTGAATTGCAAGAACTGTAACAGATAAGCTAGGTCCACTATACATTGTGTAATGTGAGTAATGTGTGAGCTTACCTTGTCCGATACCGAGGCCTCCGTACACACCGAGATACAGATCTCGTACTTGTCGGTTGACAGTTCCATTCACTATCTACAAACAGATAAATGTTATATTTAGACAAAACATTCACAAAAACACACAAAAGATTTAGGAGTATTTTTTTTTTCAAATTTCAAACATTTACTTTTAATCTTATGTTTCTACAAAATCGAGATGTTCCCGAGAAAATCAAAGTTTCCACGAGATTTTTAAAAACCTACATCCACGCGGACGAAATCGCGGGCATCAGCTAGTTTATAATATTAGCATGGATATACATTTATACAGCAGGCATTATAAATATTGACCTGTCAGCGCTGACGATCATCGTGCGGAGAGAGTGAGAGAGAGGGAGGGGGGAGAGGAGACACAAGAGAGAGGAGTTTACACGATAGAAAATCAGGCGTCGTAACAAGAGTTGTTAATAACTTTAACGTCTTTGCGGAGTGAGCCTTCTGTAGCTGCAAGGTACTATTAAGTATTCCATGGTAATAGTGCTAAATGAATTATTTACGTTATAATTACCATATTTTCTTCGACGGACCACTTCGCGAGCCAGAAGTTGGAGCCGACCTGGAAGAGCTGCAGCACGAGGTTCATCAGCACCGTCACCAACGACGCGGTCACGCCCACTGACGTCAGGTAGTGCTTGTACACGCTCCATTTCACCTGCCCGATCAAAAACATACATCATAGGGCATAAATACACTTTCTGCGCACGCTAACGACCAGGGTTGTTGCGGATCCCAATGTTTTGACATTTGTGCAGCAGCAGGAAAAATTGTACATCGACCTTTAGAAAGAGACTTCGGCTTCATAGAGCGTTGTCTCCGACACTCATATCTATATGACGTTTTGTCGGTTTCAACGACAGAGACAATGCTCTACGAAACCGCTATCTCTTTCTAAAGGTCGATGTACAATATTTCCTGCCGGCTACTGTAATTAAGTGGCCCAAGGGCTAAACATTATGCTATGTATGAGAGGATAGGAAATTTTACACTAATGCAAAAGTCCGATAAAGCTTAAAAAATGGAAAATTTCAACTCACACTGCCTGTCTCCATTTTCTCAGCATCAATAAGTTTGTTTTTCTCTTTGAGGTCATTAGTAGTTGCGGCATCTGGTGTGCGTCTCTTTACGCTGCCGCTTCGATCACCTTAAAAAACATAGCTATTTATGATATTTAATTTATCAAATTTGAATAATATTATAATTTTACTATCATGGGGATTATAATAATAATTGATGTTGAAGTATTTTGATGGATGTTTGGGATGGCAATAAAAATACCTATGTCCGCCTCCGATTAAATTTTGTCAAAATCGGTTAAACGGGAGGGCCGTAAATGTGGCGAAAATTCGAATCGAATGTGGTGGATGTGACTTTAAAATATTAACGTGGACGCGTTAGTATTGATGTGAGAAAGAGAAGGGAGGGAGGAAGAGGAAGAGGGAGGAAGATGAAGAGGAGACAGGGAAGCGTCGAAGCGCTGCGCGAGCAGAATTTTTCTTTATTGCGTCGTAACAAGAGTGGCTATTTATTTAAACGTTTTGGCAGAGTTAGTTTTCCGTACCTGTAACGTTAAAAAACGTTGATAGCCTAGCGGTTAAGACGTCCACCTTCTTCTTGGGAGGTCGCAGGTTCGATCCTGGGCATGCACCTCTAACTTTTCGAAGTTATATGCATTTCAAGCAATTAAATATCACTTGCTTTAAATGGTGAAGGAAAACATCATGAGGAAACCTGCATGCTGTGAGGTGTCCATGTTTTCATGTGTGTGAAGTCTGCCAATCAGCATAAGGCTAGCGTGGCAGATTATGGTCTAAACCCTTCTCATTCTGAGAGGAGAGCCGTGCTCAGTAGTTGGCCGGCAATGGGTTGAACATGACTTGTAAGGTACTATGAAGTATTCTGTGGTTGCACAGCACTTACCGGCGGCTGGTTGCTCCGACTCCGACGCGCTTTCTGAAAGCGAGCGCGCTCTCTGCAGCTTGTTCTGGAACTCTGACCCCAGTTTGCTTTCCAGTTCTTGTTTTATTTCATCCAGTTCTACAAACAATCGTATAAAGATATTTTTTCAATATTTTAGAAAACCTTAATCAAAAAAGTATTTACACTAAACAATTTCCAAAGTTATCTATTTTATTAAAAAGGTCTGACCCGTAATAACGAAATGCAAAAGCCTATAATATAAGTTAGCTGTCTTGTCCCGTTCGGATGGAATTTCTTTGGATTGGAACAACGTTTGGATGAAGTTTCTAGAGTCAGTGGTTTTAGCAGTATGTTGATATGTCTGTCAGTCAATTTCTCCATTTATACATATAGATTGATGAAAACCCCATAGACGTTGCGGTTTTAAGGTGCTAGAGTGGCGACATCACTGGCACCGGACAATCGAGTCGCATGGAGCCGCTGGATGCAGGCGGCGCAAGACCTTGGTGTGTGGAAGTCCCTACAAGAGACCTATGTAAACGTATATTAGTTGACGATGATAATGAATAAAGATATAAAGCTACAATTTCAAACCTTCTGGGGAAGTCCTTTCAATGTCACTCAAATGGTGTATAAGGAATTCGGCGAAGGCACCCTTCTTCTCCAGAAGCTGTTGGTAGGTGCCCTCCTCGGACACTTCTCCGTCTCGCAGCACTAATATGTGATCGGTTTGCGCCAGGTACGACACGTTGTGGGTCACCCACATGCGGGTTTTGTCTTTTAATAAGCCATTTGGACCGATTACCTGCAAATAAATTCAAGTATTGTTGTAAGAGTGCAAAAAGCGGTGATCCGGTGATCAGTGAAAAATCCGGCCAAGTGCGAGTCAGGCTCGCGCAATGAGGGTTCCGTACTACAGTCGAATTTTTTCGACATTTTGCACGATAATTCAAAAACTATGATGCATAAAAATAAATAAAATCTGTTTTAGAATGTACAGGTACCTTTCATATGATACCCCACTTGATATAGTTATCTCACTTCGAAAGTAGAAAATACTAATTATTAGTTCATGACCACAATTTAATTTTTTTTTGTGTGATCTAACCCTAAATTCACGGTTTTCAGATTTTTCCCCAAATGTTAGCAATAAGATCTACCAGCCAAATTTCATGAATCTAGGTCAACGGGAAGTACCCTGTAGGTTTCTTGACAGACAGACAGACAGACAGACAACAAAGTGATCCTATAAGGGTTCCGTTTTTCCTTTTGAGGTACGGAACCCTAAAAAACAATATTTATTTATTTCATGTAGGACAAAATGCTACATCTGTGACTCCTCTACCTTTACTACCGGTTCGGAATTCTGAAAGCCTGGTGGGCCAGCGATAGGTTGATAATGATGATGATGATGCGGGTGATGCTGATGAGTTGTTTAAATGCGATACCGAATTCAGGTTATTTAAGCCAAGTTGAAAGGTAGAATTTTAGAGGTCTGAACTTTGACGATTACTTTGGCCTCTTGAAGGGTAAGTCGTGTTTTTAGTACTTTAGAAGAGATTGCAATATACCTTATCAAATATGTGCTTGCCGACATGCGAGTCAACGGCGCTGAGCGGGTCGTCCAGGAAGTAATTTTCCGCGTCGAAGTACACCGCACGCGCTAGCGACACTCGCTGCTTTTGGCCACCCGACAAATTTATACCTGAGAAGAGATCCAATGTGAGCGATTTTGCATTAGTTACAAGTCGCACCTTCAGAACTATAGTTCTATTAAAGCTAAGCAAGCGTCGAAAAATGATTAGTATGTATGTAAAAACTTTAAGCATATTTCTATACCACAATAAAGTCGTGGAAGGTTGTTTTGACTCAAAAGTCAAAACCTTAAAATTTCAAAATAGGTCTCTACAAAATAGTCGGTATTAATTATTATTTATTTTATTACATTGTTGCGGAGTTGGGTACTTAGCAGGCTGCCCTGATTGCAGCTTAAGCTGAAGATTATAGGTGTTATTGTATTATAAGTCGCGGCACGTAAGTCTAGCGCTGAACGAAACGTGGAGGGGACTGTCGCGCACGCAATACAATTTAATTAATTATTTAGCTATTAATGAACTAACGTAGTGATTTATTTTATTTCTTTAATTATTTATAATATTTAGCAAAAAAGCAACATCTCACTGGAAAAACAACAAAAATTAACAGCAATAACAATACAATTCAGAACGCGACTATACACTGGAAGTGCGCGGGGCGTCCTACTAGCTATCTCGTCTACGTTTCGTTCAGTGCTAGACTTACGTGCCGCGACTTATACACGCTGCGATGCCACAGACGGACAAACAAAGCGTAAACTCATATTATCCCTTATGAGGGGTTAAAAAAATCTAGACTAATGTTATAAAGAGGTAAAGTTTGTGTGTAGGAAGTAATCTCGGAACTACGGCACCGATTTTGAAAACTCTTTCACTAGTAGAAAGCCAACATTATTCATGAGTAAGATAGGCTATATTTTATTTTCAAAAAATAAGAAATCCCCACAAAAATTGTAATAAATATGTATACTATATAAATATAAATAAAGTTACTCGTGCGAAGCCGGGGCGGGTCGCTAGTATTTCATAAACGAGTAAACTAAAACTTGTTACGGTGCATTTCCATCCACGTCTACAAATGTGCCAGACTCCTAACGACTTTTCTTAACAGAATCACACAATTTTCTAAAGGAAAAAGGCAAACACTTCTTTTCGTACCTTTTTCTCCAATTTCAGTTTGATCTCCGCCGGGCAACACCTCAAAGTCCGGCTTGAGCGCACACACGTTGATCACGTTGTTGTACCTGCTCTGTTCCAGCGGCTTGCCGAATATGATGTTGTCTTGAAGTGTTGCGTTCTGGATCCACGCTTGTTGTGACACGTACGCCACACTACCTGTCCATTTTAGAAAACAAGTTAATTAACGTATTTTTTAAATTATTACTATGCATAATGATGTTGCATATTGATAAGCGTGATAGCTTAGTTGATAAGTCGTCCGCCTCCTATACGGGAGGTCTGGGGTTCGATACCTCTAAATTTTCGAAGTTGTGCGTTTTGAGAAATTAAATATCACTTGCTAACGGTGAAGGAAAATATCGTGAGGAAACCTGCATACCTAAGAGTTCTCTATCATGGTGTGTGAAGTCTGCCAATCCGCACATGGCCAGCGTGGTGGACTATGGTCAACCACCTTCTCATTCTGAGTGGAGATCCGTGCTCAGTACTGAGTTTGTGTAAATTAACGTTTTTTTTCGATTATTATTACTCTCATTCTTTTCGTCGCAGGAGAGTCACGGGCAGGCCATGATCGTCACGAGCAGGCGACAAAAATGGGAACTCTATCGCTCGATTGTAAAATGGTCCTTAAGTCCGGAGGCGCACTATTGTGTGCCTGGTGCGCCTCAGACGGTGTGTAGGTACATTTTATTAGTTCCAGAAGCGGATCTACCTCGGCAAACATCGCAGGTTGGGCTGCGCGAACGAGTTTGTTCCCAGCCTCCAGGCAATGTGTAGGACAAAGTGGGATAATAGTCAGTTAAAGTCATAAGAAAAGACATAACCTCCGTGCCTTCCCGGGCGCAGTGGTACCTATCCATGACAGATTTGCCAAGAAAGAGATAATAGTAAAGGTTAGAAAAGATAAAGCTTTTACCTGTAGTATTAACGCGTCCAGATATTTTGTTCATTTCGCCTAGTAGTGCGGACAGCAGAGAACTCTTTCCAGAGCCTACCGCGCCCACCACCGCCACAAGGCTTCCGCGCGGAATACGGATGTTGATGTTCTTTAGAGTGGGCTGCGACTCATCGTCCCATGTGAAGTGCCCGCTTTCAATCACCAGAGGATTCGCTAAAAACAGATAACATTCATCATCATCAACCAATAGACGTCCACTGCTGGACATAGGTCTCTTGTAGGGCCTTCCACACGCCACGGTCAGTACTATATATATATATATATATATAATGTTATCAATATTACAATCTTTGAACTAAATTCATCTGCCGTTCTTTTTCTAAAAAGCGGCTAGTTAGAAAAAGTAGTTTTTGAGTTTTCGCCAAAAAAACACGGGGAATTTTCAAAAAGTGATGTTTGATAAAAAGAATGCTACGTAGGACCAAGGTTTTTAGTCTGATCATACTTTGATGAAATACGTAAAAGAGACGTAAAGTTCTCTTTCGCACTTTTCATTAAAGTTTTTTCATACCATAGTTTTGGCATATTTGAAATCTTATGATATTTATGGAATGATATTATATAGATTAGATATTATAAGATGTTTATGGAATGCAAAAAAAACATATTAGTGGTGTATTTTTTATCGTTTACAAACCAAAGAGGTTTCTCTACAGCTAATAATATCTAGGAACAAAATACTTACGTTCTTTTGGATCGTGTTCTACAGATTCCACATTCAGTTCCTCACAATTCATGAATTTGTTCAAGCGTTTTATACCCACTGCTGTCTAAAAAATAAAACCTACTATATCACTGAGTTAACCCCGTAAGATTCGAATGAGTTAAGATAAAATACCACTATTTATAATAAGAAAACCAACACAAAGTAAAGAAATAATAAATACAAATTATATTTATCTATTTAAATAACATTTTAAATAGTTTTAGTGGCATTTTATCCTATACTATTGAAATGCAATGTTTGCCATTCACCAGGCATGCATTAATTTGAATGAAGTATGGTCAATAATGAAACAAAATATGTATAAGTCGTGCAAAATAAAATTAGACCTGGACTTCTTAGCATAAATCTTGCGATTATCGTATGGCCTTAATTTTAATTAGTGCGATTGGCTGAATTTATAGTATTCCTGCTGCAACAGTGCATTTAGCCAATAGAAAATAGGTATTATTAATTGTTATCGACCGATGTACAATTCGCGTAAGCAAATTCGGACACACCGTGTCCACCAATATCAGTGCCACATTGGCGCAGTACCTATCGTGAACAAGTGCGAGTGTGGGCATGTGCGATGGAGCTTATTATATTATGTATTGTATGTTCCAACTTCCAGTCGTAGTTTAGTTAGAATCTTTTTCATCTTTTATATTTTTTTACGTTAATGACAGCTACAATGTCAAGATCGCAATCACCTCTGATTGGTTGACGCTCGCTCAGTGCTCACTATTGGACACAGAGACCAGTAGGGCGATTGCCTAAAACCTGCATCAATCATTATTACAATCTCAATTGTTGTCTCAATGGCTGAATTTGTGCGATTCTTGTTGCAACAATGCATTGCAGCCAATAGTGGGCGAACGCCAACCTATCAGGTGATTGCGATCGTGACATTGTAGCTGTCATTCTACCGCAATCGCGCAGCTGGTCTCCTTGTCACAATACTTCACACCTCACCTTCCCGTGACCAATGTATTGTTTTCAGTACATTTCTAGCATATTATTTGCGCACTGTACAGTAGAGCCACCAGGCCAGGTCTCATGTTATCATACACTACTTAAACAATATGTAAATGTAATATTTAGTAGGGCTGTAACGAATGAGTGTCAGTGTCATACTCCGAATTGAAATTAATGGCGTTTTACCAACACCTAGATTCCTTATGCTTACAGTTAATTGTTATTTGATGTAAGGTAATCTGACAAGTCTAAATATATTGCTATCCTTTTATAATGCTCACTGCGGGAAAGGATAGCACTAAATTTAGACCTGTCAATTTAGTTAGTTGAGAGATTGCGTTAACAAAAGAATTAGCAACTATGTGACTATCATCAGATATATTATTTTATGGGAGGTGTCTTCGCGGTTTGTCTAATTGTCTATTCCTTAGTTTTCAGTAACAACCGAGGACCATTTACTTTACCAATCTGTAAAATGAATGCTTAATAAAAATCTACGCACGCTAATACGAGATTTTTCGGAACTACTCGTAGCTCATTGGTACACTAATTCTGAGCACACCTAAATTTTAGAGTGTTCGCATCCTCTTCTTAAATACTAATGATATTAATGAAAAGGACACAAAGTTTGACAGTTTTAAATTTAATTTAGAGCTGTCAAACCTCGTGACTATAGCTGTCAGTCGCGAGCCTATTGTTAAAGTAGCGTGCGAAGCGTTAATTTTGAGTCTTTAAATGTAAAATTCATGTTGCGTCCTTTTTTAGCAGTATTTAAAGGAACAGGATGCAGATACTCTAAATTCCGTTTAGAGAAAGACAGCAAAATCCGTGTAAATGTTAGTTTATAAAACCAATTTGGTACCTATCTAAGTAGGTATAACATAAAGAAACAAAGGAGCGGAGGCATACGAAATTTAAAACACGTGAATATAAAAATAAAATGTCATTCATCCGAATTTTTCGTTACAACCCTACATTTTAAATGCAATGTTTTATCAACTGAAACTTACTTGTACTACATTCGATATAACGTTAGGCAGCATAGATAGTGGGAAACGTAGAATGTTGAAAAGAGACAATGCTACGAAGGCGCGTTTAGAGTCCAGCACTTCGTGATCATTCACCAATACAAAGCACCCAAATGACATCAGCGACACCTACGACCATTCCGAAATACAGTGTATTAAGAGAAGTTTCCCTAGCGCGCTTCGCAGCGAGCGCTCTCCATCCAAAACTAGTTTGGCTCTCATTTGAATACTCACCAATTGAATTCAGTGAAATTTTGTAGACTTGTTCTAGATGATACAAATATCTGTATATAATATGGTTTGCCAGATATATGTAAAACGAGCGGTTTCAAAACTACACGGGGTAAAAAATTTGTATGTAAATCTCAAAGATTTACAAACAATATTTTTCCCATGTAACTTTAAAACACATTTTTACGGAGATCTGGTGAACTATAGGCACAAATATTTATTTCTAGTACATGTCTATAAAATTTTATTGAGTTTGATTGGTTAGTATTCAAATGACAACCATACTAGGCTTGCATGAAACGCGCTATAAATAAACTCCTCTTAGCTGCTTATGTGAATTAATTTTAGTTCAATGAACTGCTGCTATATTTTAAGATTCGTGAAACTAAACTAACATAAAAACGGTGTACTACTTGGCCCCTAACATTTCTTTTTAAAAATAAATATATTTCATTTTATATTCAATTTTCTGCGATTTTTTTAGTAGGTCAGATCATCTGATGCTATGAAAAAAGCAACTATCCCCTGTGTCGGCTTTTGAAATTGTGTTATTAAAATAGAGACGCACGACTTCTAGAAGTAACTATGTAAATATTTACTACCACCATACGCTCATTTTAACGAGCCTTTCATTAAAATTAAATAAAACAATAGAATCGAATTTCATAAAATTTAGCAGCAGTTATAAAATATTATATCATGAAAGTACCACTAGACAGGTGCCTCCATACAGGTTAGATATGATTTAAATTAATGTATTCTAGTGCAGACATGAGAAACAATAATGTTATATCATGTTTACGTTGTATCACCTTAAAATAAACGAGAAATCACACTATTTGGTATTATTCTTTGTTCATTCGACATCACGTACATTTATTTAGAATTTAACACAAGCTAAAAATAAAAGTAGGTACCTATATTGATTTGGGTGTAGGATACCTACCAGGAGGTCGTCATTGAAACTTGTATCAAAGGACAATTCGAAGACATATCCTGTTACTAAAATACATGCAGAAAAAAGTACTTTTTGTAATCTGAAATAAAAGCAAGAACTCTTCTAGAGTTCTAAAAGCATACAGTATAATACTGTGTTTTTATATTCTAAAATGAACTCGATACATCGCAAACCTCTACGGCTTATTAAATTATGATGTGTGTTAGTGTTCGCTCATTCATACCCGAAGAAACCAAAGCCTCTTATCGATAAAGGTGTGTGCACATTGGCGGCTCTACCTCGATTATCGAGACGATGATGATGGGGAGTAGGCCTAAAGGCAAATGCATAACATAAAACAGGGACATCGATACAAATATAGTATCTGGTTTCAAGATATTGTTGTCAGGGTCGGAAATCACATAAGTGAAGAAAGTTAAGAAGGTCACCTTAAACAGAAAATACATTCAATATTATAATATTAGACAATTATTGCTACGTGAATACTTGTCGACTTGAAACTTTACTAAAATTACATAATGGCAAAGATTCTACGCTAATACTTAATACTTGTATTTTGAAATCTTGTGTTTGTACATAAAAGGGGATAGATTTAAATAATTCCAACAACGCGACGAGAATAAATACTTCGACGCTACGTCCAGATCTTACAAAAACCGGTAATTAAAAGCGGCCATAGACCTCTAAATACAACGAAATTTTTAATAACTACAAATGTACAAAATAATGTTCACCTTGATACAGAAAGATCATTTTTCATTTTTGTCTGACATATTTATGTTTTATCAAAAAACATACTCACGTTGGTGATACAAAATTCTAGATAATCTTCAATTATCCAACTTTTACCAATATTTTTTTAAAAATAATATTTACCTAATTTATAGTCATCGTATAATATCTTATACACACGTTCCTATATACTTACGGATAATTCGTATAATAAGAACTGTAACCTAATACATAAGTTAGATTAGTGACATGTGCTAAAAATATAAGGTTTCCTAGGGGCCTAGGGGCATTCTTATGAGATAGTTGAGCATAAAGTGTATTTTGCAAGTACATAATATTAATGGGACAAGAAAGATAATATGATTAAAACATAGATGAAGTTTTTCATTAGTAGAATGTCTATCATAATAAAAAAAACAGCTATATTTGTTCATCAATCATCCTCAATATTTATTCATTGGTAAACAACTAGGCGTGTAAAGAATCAATATCTATAATACTTATGTGCTTTTAAAGTTAAGTACATAATTTAAACTCATTGAGAATGCCGTCCTTGATAAAGTTATTCAACAAAAGCCTTACAATGGGTTGTTTGAGGGATTGTTGGAAACTAAATTTGATCTTTTGTCGAACAGCGTGCAATACTGAGTAAATGAAATACTACTTTGTACATCATTTGGTACCGTAATTTCAATACAAATTAACAAATAGTAGGAGTAACAAATATTATGAATTAATTCCAACAAAATATACTGAGAATATGGATCAGTATTAAATTGCTGTAAAGTATTCAAAAACTAAATTTAGGAATTTATAATTATTTTAAAACAAAAATATACTATTTTCGACTCTCCAATCAACCAAATCCATAGTTGTTCTATACACCATCCCTAATTAAAGTTCTACAATTCGATTGCATGTATTAGATATAAAGGGAATAAATAATTATTGATATACGCCGATTGTTGATAATAATATAAGACTGTTAATCCATACCGTTTGTATGGATTACATTAATGATAAATAATAATAATATTTATTTACTAGGAAAAACTACCAGTTTTTTTAAGTTGTCATTAATTAGTCTACTACGGAATTTATTTATCAAATAAATTAAATACTCTCGATTCCGTACTTATATGTCATGCTTTGTTCTAGTGAAACCACAAGGACAAGGCCCGTGGGAAAATAGTTAAAAATAAACGTAGTTATATTTGTGTGACCTTAAATTAAAACTTATGAATATGAATGAAAATATTGTTCAATAATAATATCAGGCTGCAATTAAAAAGTTTATTTTATAATATGTATTGTTTAACCGTTCATGTCGACATAATTCCACCCTAATTTTAATTAACTACTGTTCATAGTGAGATTCAGAGTTATTCAGACTTTAAAATGTAAAATGGGTTTTAATTAATTAGATTTAAAATGCTTGCTTGTTATCCAAAAGTGTTTATATTTCCTGAAAAGTTCTGTCAAGAACAGTGAGTGATACGAGTTTCATAATAAGCACTCGATATTATTTTAAAATTAATATGATATAATACCATTGTGACACTTGTACATATTGTTACAAGTCATTGTCCCGTTATCGATAGTATTTCTCAACTCGGTATAACGATTTATTGACATCATATTATGAAAGGATCTATTCGGATTATTTTTATCTTTATGTGTATACAACAAATACTTGAAAACAGCATTGATTTTAAAACGATAATCGTATTTAAAAATTTGATATCAGTAATAGATACTCTTTTTTATTATAAACATACTTGTAGATTTAATCCAATTACTGGCAATAATGATAGCAATCGGATCCACAAAGCCGCGTTCACATCGACTGTGTTGTCTCGCATGGCGAAATTATTGTGTCGACTGTCTAAGTAACGTCTTTATGTGAGAAAAGATTATTTGTGGCATAAATATTAAAAATATGCAGCGTTTAACACACGGCATTAATTTTCATTTATTTGTACGTACATCGCGTGGCTTTATTATTATTTTCAACCCAAACTCCCAATATTGGGCAAAGGCCTCCCTTTCCTCCTTCCTGTTAGTTAGGAAGTCCAGAACAGTCCATATAAGTATCGACGCCTCAGTCTGTCTCGATGTCTTGTTGCCTTTTATCCAATGTATATAAT
Source organism: Maniola hyperantus (assembly GCF_902806685.2). Classification (NCBI taxonomy): domain Eukaryota; kingdom Metazoa; phylum Arthropoda; class Insecta; order Lepidoptera; family Nymphalidae; genus Maniola; species Maniola hyperantus. Next base: position 5,858,100 of record NC_048543.1, read on the forward strand.
ATCCAATTATAATATTAGCCAATGTGTTGCGGACTACGATCTTCGCCTATAGTTCATCAAACATGCGCACCACAAGTGGCTTTACATTAAAATATTGCATTATAACAAAATGTGTACTAGCTTGAATTTAGTACTACAGCTACTAATCCTTGACCTCAATTGCAATAAGTTTTTTCTTAACATGTCCCGTTGTTAAAATCAACGTATTTGAATGAGTTGTAAGTCGAACTCGTAACATTCACTAATTGCTCATTCTATTCAATAAACACAATTCACATAGACTCTGCAGATTATAACTTGCTAACGATTTATAAATTATAGCCCTAGTGCTGTAAACGATAAGAACTATTACTTATTTGTACGAATGTGCACGATTGTACAGTTTCACTGATTTAACTAAAGATCTATTTGTAATGAAAAACAACTGATAAATTGTGTTTAATTAATTTTATTTCAACGTTTGCTAACATTATCACTATTAACATAGCTTAGGTATCTACTTGTTGATTTTAATAATTATCTTTTATTAAATGATGACGCGATGAAATAAGTTATCGAAGGTTGTGAAAATTGTATGAAAAAAGTGCATGAAAATCTATTTTGTAATCAACAGACAGAGCAGGTTTTCAATTGGACTTTGGTATTGGTGATACTAATTAACAATTGTATGTAATTGTGTGTAATTATAATCAATTCTGAACGACATGGTCTTTGAAAATTTTATTCAAACATAATATTTGAACGATCTAACTGAAAATATATTTATAGACTTTATTTGCAGGGCAGATATTATTATATAGATGTGTAAATTGAGTATAAAATTATCACATCTGAGCTAGATATTCGACCGTTCTATTACATCACCAGATAAGAAAGCAAGATTTGTAAACCATATTTTAGATTACTTAAATTAAATTTTCTTCTAATGTTTACAATCACGGCGACCTTTTAGTACTCAATTTTGATTACAAATAAGTAAAGATTTTTGAAATACCGTTCTGCCACAGAACAGTACAAAAAATGGGAGTATTGAGATTCTTATGTGGTAGACATTTACTTGCAAGAAACGTTTTTGTTCAGACTTTTCTGAATTTTACCGCTAAACAATGAAATGCTCTTCCGGCGTTCATATTTCCTGCCTCTTATAACTCGAGCACTTTCAAGACAAGATTAAATAGGCATCTTCTAGGCAAGAGTTCCATTCCAGATCGCACCGTTGCTTTCCATCAGGCACGATTGTTGTCCAGCGCAAGTCCATCTTGCAATAAAACAAAAAAAAGCCGACACAGTTATGCACTTGCTGGATATAGGCATCAACCATGTAACGTCTACTGCTGGACATAGGTCTCTTATAGGGACTTCCACACGCAATGGTCTTGACACTTGAGCCGCCTGAATCCACCAGCTTTCTGCGACTCGTTAGATGTTGTCTGTCCACCTAGTGGGGAATGTAACGGGTATTTAGAAAATGTAACTTACCAAGAATGGGGCGCAAGACCATATGAATGATGTTGCAGAGTTCAGATAGGCTGTCTGTTTTAACACATTCATCTCTTTGTTTCGTATTTTAAGTATTTGCTCCTCGAAACTCGGCTCCCAAGCGTACATTTTCAAAACCTAAAACAGGAAACCGTTACAAATTATTTGCATAAACGGCATCTCTCTCTCTCCGCTCTCTGCGGTCGTATTCCTCGTTGCTGAGGGTCGTGACCCCTTTCCTTTAATCGCATAATGGTAGGAGTTTTCTTGGTATATTGAGTTCCCAGATCCTTTCGCATACATACTAGTAAATGGCATAAACATCTCTAACAGATTCAAGCACAGTTACTCTCTACAATTATTTGTGTACTAGCTGAAGACCGCGGCTTCGCCCGCGTGTATTTAGATTTTTAAAATTTTGTGGGAACTTTGGATTTTCCGGGACAAAAAATAGCCTATCCGATGATTCTTTAAAAATCCCATGGGATCACCATATTCATCTTTTTGCGTGTCGTGGTAACTACTGATTTAATTTTTAAAGAAACAACCAATAATTTGTTAGAAATTAATCATGATACAAAAGTATTGTTTCACACTATGGCCACTTTTCCTAAATGATTGGTCAAGGCTTCTACGAGTATATCGATTGTTAGCCATGTCACAATTACAAAACTGGGTTAAGCTGAGTCGGTTCAGGTCATTATCTTATTAATTAAAAATTTTCGACGTTAGCTTTACGAATACGCAGCCTTCTTTTATAGAAATGTCAGTTTTTGAACGACCCACGTTTTTTTTCGAGAGCTCAAACACTATTTTTTGCAGTTAAAGGCTAGTAATAGAACAGCAGAATTAAAAGCGCGACTTATTTTTGGCTGTATTCAGCTAACCTGTTAGTTAGTGTTTTATTAAATACTTGCTAGCTTTTATCCGCGACTTCGTCCACGCGATATACCTCATGGCACTCGGAGATAATGTAGCTATCTATTAGTGATATAATTTTGAGAATCGGATCATTAGTTCCGGAGATTACCCCTACATCTAAACTTACAAAATTCTCCTCTTTATAATATAAATGTAGATCATAGTAGAATTCAGTTTGGAAGATCGGTATTGCAAAATATTTAAGTGTTACAAATAAAGACACAATCGGGCTCTCAAATACCTACCAAATAGAACCAGATATTCAAGGTTTAGTGCGTTATCATTAGTTATCTTGTTCGTATATTGATATCTTATCACTAGGGCATAGATAATAATTTAGAAGACGATCGAAAATGTACATATGATATATTATAGTAAAATTGAGTTTCTGTCGCTTGGTATGTTTTAATAGTATAGTATATTTATATTTATGACACTTTCATTTGACATCCCACTCGATCCAATAGCAAGAAAAACTTTTAAAGCCCCCCACTTTTTTGGATGTAACATCCGTCAGATCAATTTTGTTGGTATAAAATGTAGCCTATGCCACCCGGACCATAACAACGAATCAATTGACACCTCCTTCATCAAAATCGGCCCAGTAGTTTAGCCGCTACAGTGGAACACACATAGATACAAACATACATATACATCTGCATACATATGCGACTGCCAAAATCATAACCCTTCCTTTTGGCTTTGCCGTAGTTGCGTAAAAATTCCGTTATAACGTGATCAAGTCTCCATAATGGGTAACTGAGTGGGTAGCCTAAATATGGATGACTAGATAAATTGTATTTTGACCCCGGTGTTTTTGGGTATCATCATCAATATCATTATCAACCCAAATAAAGTCGTGATTTAAAAAATTAAATAATTCAATAATAATAATATTTTCAACATTTGAAAATGGCGTCATACAGCCGCCAAAATGAATCTTTTTTCAAAAAAATTATAGCCAGTTTCACTCTGGATGATCTAGGGATTCTAACGATACATTGCATCTAAATCTGTTCAGGCATTTAGAAGTTATGGTGGAATAAAGAAACTCACATACATACATACTCGTACAGGAACCCTGAAAACATTACACTCCTTTTTTGGCGCATAAGTTTAATGACGCAAATATCGATGGCTGCTGGTATCAATGCCTGAACGATTCCTCCTAATCATTCACCCATGACTGAATGTCGCGATTATGGTTCAATTGTTCTTATTGAAAATTGCACAAGGCAATTGGCAAGTCTTAAATTGAGGCCAGTATGCCAGTGCTTTCGCTTTGTATCTTTAAACAGGTCGGTTATTATAACTAACATTTTACAGATGTTTTATTGTTTAATCTTTAAAAAATACAACCAAACAAACTTCTTTAGCTTAAAGATAAAACACTATATTCAATCTATCACCAGCCACTACTGAGCACGGATCTTCTCTCAGAACGAAAAGGGTTTAGTCCCCCACACTGGCCCAGTCTGAATTGGCGGACTTCACACACCTTTGAGAACATTATCGAGAACTCTCAGGCAAGCAGGTTTCCTCACGATGTTTGCCTTCACCATTAAAGCAAGTGATATTTAATTGTTTCAAAATTTTAAAGACAAAATACCGAGGTATATGTTCCGGTAGATTCAGGTCTTACCATACGATTAATGCTAAAGTTTAGTTTTGGGGTTTATTTTCAGTTCTACCTAATATTGTTTTTATTATCTGGTGTCCTTGATTGCGTCAACACTGCTCTACTGACAGAGATCTATTGATTAGATTAGACACTGAATTCGCTGATTCATCATTCAAACAGTTACATAATAATCTATCACATAATTTATAAAACATTATAACAAGAAGCCTTTTCCATCTTCAAAAAACCAGTCAAGTGCGAGCCGAGCTCGCACACGAAGAGTGCCGTACCATCTTACAAAAAATAACACTTTTTTGTGATGCAACCACAAATTCACGGTTTTCGGATTTTTCCCTCCTTGCGCTAGCCCTTATCGCGGTAGTAAAGCTAGGGGGGCAGATAAGTTGATGAACATTCGAAACCAAGTAATTGATAAAAGTCATAAGCTACAGAGATTAACAAGCTTATTTCTGCGACTTTGTCCGCGTGGACTACAAACATTTGTAATCCCTATTTTATCCCCTTAGGGATTGAATTTTCGGACATCCTTACTTAACTGATGTCTACGACATAATAGCTATTTGCATCCCAAACAGCCTGATTTACAGTAGTTTGAGCTGTGCGTTGATAGATCAGTCAGTCTGTTAGATTTTCCTTTTATAATAGATTTAGGTACTTGCCTTGATTCCATTAAGTATTTCATTCATCAGTTTGACTCGTTCATCTTTGTACTTCATTTGTCTGATTTGCAGTGTTTTGACTCTATTGGCAATAAGCCCATTAACCGGTATAAGTACTATCATCACAGCTAAGCCCGCTAGCACGGAGGGGCCTAAAATGCCCCATAGGAAGTACAAGGCCAAAGCGATTTGGAGTGGCGCGGACCATATCATGTTTAAGTACGCTGTCAATTCCACAAACCTAAAAGTAATAAAGTTTTAAATCCCAAATCTTATATTTTAGTGAAATTTTTTATCGACCTTCCTGGTGACACTATACTTGACTTATAAGTGGGAAGTCCCAGGTCTGGGTCTCATTCCTGGATGAGTCGATTTGAGAATTTATAATTTCTGGGCTGGTCTAGTGTAATGCTGAGGCAGTAGAAAGTTACCACCATACCTGTGCGCCAAGCCATTTAGTGTCCCGGTACGATGCGGCGAAGAAATCAATTTGTATCCAGGTTAGCCCGCTTACTGCTACTTATTAATTAGACGTCGTCGATGTTTAACCGTCATCACATAAAATAAAACTTCGAAGATACTGGTACCTTTGAGCATCTACGGACATCAAGTTGACAATTTCTCCCACCGTAGATTCCTTTCTCGCTGCATTCGATATACGCAGCGATTTCCTGTAGATGGCACTCGTGAGGGCGGTTCGTATCCTCATGCCCACGAGGTACATCCTCGTGAAGTAATGAGCCAGCAACATGGTCTGAGCTGTAGCACACACTATGAGACCCACAGCGTAGAGATAGCCCTTCCATATTTGCTCTTTACTTTCGACAAATCCTATTAATAGTCTAAAAATAAAAATGACTAGATTAAATTTCGAAAATCTATTGCTAAGTTAGTCATCTAATAGCTCAGTAAATGAAGATGTCGAACTTCTTGAAGGTTCTGAAGTGGTGACGAGTAGCGTCGAATTAGCACTACTGATATCAGCGGGAAGACAACATGGAGCGGGAACAGAGTATACACCTGCTCGCCCTAAGTTCGTCCTGCGCGAGGCAGGTGCTTTGTGTATCACCACCATCACCATCATCATGATCAGCCCATGATGATGATGATCCATGCTCCTGAGGACGGGTCTCCTCTCAGAATAAGAAGGGTTTGGTCATACTTCACCACGATAGCCAAGTGCGGATTGGCAGACTTCACACACCTTTGAGAACGTTATTTAGAACTCTCAGACATGCAGGTTTCCTCACGATGTTTTCCTTCACCGTTAAAGCAAGTGATATTTAATTGCATAAAACGCACACTCCGCGCGAATAGCTAGAGCGAAGAATAGGACGTCTTAACCACTATGCTATCACGGCAGGCCGCTTACCTAGGCTATGACGCGGGTGTTTATTGCGATGCAAAAAGAACTTCAGAGCATTAAAGAAGTATATCGTTACCTGTAGATATCTACGAAATATGCTTGTCTTACTGTGCAAGACTTGCACATATGACATTATTATGGTTTTTCTTGCATTCTGCGTCAAATTACTACGATAGAGAAAGTGCGTTGGATAAGCAGCAGGACTAGCTTAAAAGTTGTTTGCTGTTTATTTCCCAGCTAGCTTTTGCCCGCGACTTCGTCAACGTGATATAATTTATAGCCTCTCGAGCACTCGGGAATTATGTGGCCATCTATCGGCGAAACAATTTTCAGAATCGGGTCAACAGTTCCGGATATTACCTACTCCTTAAATCTAAACTTACAAACTTTACTTCCTTATAATATTAATATAGAAATTAGAATATTAATGCTCATAATTTTTGTCGTTTATTAACGTCACAATTCTTGTTCTATTAAGAAAATCTTAGGAAAATTTCAATCGTAAAATTAGCATTTTAATAACTAGAACGACGTTTTCCCTTAAATCGGTTTGATTGATGACGATTTGAATTTATTTGCCGATTATAATAATAAATAATCTATAAATAAATTAACTTTATCGTTTTTTTGTAATCTATTGAAGTAATAAAACTAATTAAAAATAAATCTTTTAGACCAATTTTTACATAGGTACATACTTTGAAAACTAGGGTTCAGATTTTAAGTCGATTCTTCAGTTCCCTTATAATCCAATATTATATCCAATCTACATAATATTATGATTTTGATAAATGTGAGTCGGTAGTATCCTGAGCGTTTAGCGTGTCAATTGCTATTATAAAGTAATGATTAATGACAGATCCAATATAGCGGATGTGACTTTTTAAAGAAATACTAGTTTTTAGGTTTCAGGACATGTTCAAAATAGTGAGAAATGGAAGAAAGAAGATAAAATAATTAAGTAGATACAGTACTACTACTATTATAAGTCGCATCGGCAAAATTCGTTTGCGCAGAAAAAGCGCAAAATAACGCCGACTAAAACCAACGACTTAAACCAAAAACGAATGTACACCAATGAAAAAGAAATCTTATTGATTGACGTTAAGATTTTAAACACAAGAACAACAGAAACTCGTGCTATCTCGCTCATAATTCGCGCGTACAAAACATGGCGCGTATGCAACAACCAATAGCGGACGGACGAGCGCTATTAATTGGCTGACATATTTCCGCGCCATTCAAAAATAAGATTTCTGCGCAGATACATTAGCGTAACTTATAAAAGTGGTAGTATAAGTCCCGCAAATTGCTATTGCGCTGGAACCATGTCTCATTATGATCGAAATGAGGTCATTTTGAACTTAGCCGAAATAAAAATATACCATCAGCTCGAAACTTCAGTCTAGTGCCGTCACTAAAATGGCGGCCACGCGCCTTAGCAATTTGCGGGACTTATACTGTCATTACTCGAGTAGGTACTTACTTAAGTAGCTGCGGCGACACGAACATAAGTACATCGTTGATGAGTTTGAGAAGGGCGCCAAAAAAAAATTGCCCACCAAAAGCAAGACACAAAGCAGGCAGTATGGATGCAGGCTTCCTTTCCTTTTCGGGTTTGAAGTTGACGCTCGCAGCGTTTTTACTGTAAGTCGCTTTTGTGCCGCTGGCGCTGAAAACATTTCTTGATTGTATGCTCAATGGTCGGCTCGTCAACTCTGCCGTTCAAATCAAAACAAAAGTAAGTGATATGCAGTCTAAATCGTAACAACCGAAGTGCTATTAGCTTACTATGGAGAATTACATAAGAATGTTCAGAGACATTCGCGGGCGATGGAGAGAGTTATGATTGGAGTTTCTCTAGGTGATCACATGAGAGATCCGTAGGAGAACCAGAGTAACTGACAATCTAAATGGGTTGCAAAGCTGAAAGTGGCAATGGGCGGGGCACATAGTTCGAAAAACCAAAAGAATTTTAATGTCCCAATGTACTAGATGGCAACCTCGCACTGGAAAGTGCAACGTTGACAGGCCGCCCACTTAGATAGGCAGGACAGATGACATCAAATGAGACAATATACGTCTTGAATCACAGAGTAGGACACTTATGCTTTTAAGTTCTTGTATATTTGTCAAGTTAATATGGGTTGTGTTATACCCACTCTATACTCTATACTTGTGCCAAAAAAGCCCGCCAAACTCTTCCGATGTTAGTTTTTATCCGCTATTGGTACTGCGAAATCTTTTAAAATAACACCGAAAATTACGGGCATGATCTGCGTTGCGCCAAGACGAGATTAAGGCTGTACATCGATTTACAACAGTTATCATTATGTTTCTAACGAATTGGCCTTGACCTTTTTACATTAAATTCAATACTAACAAAAACAATATTTAATTAAGATGTAGAAGGTCGTTGGAGTACCTACTGATTTACAAAAATACCTTTACGATGTTACATCATTTTATGATAAGATTGCATGAAAAAAGGTATTTTAGAGTCAACGCGACGTGATGGTGAATTGTTTAAATTGGCTTGGGAATTGTTTTGCTATTTGGTATAGGTTGTCGGTCTGGTCTCTCTAGACTCTCGCGTTTCCTCTCAGTACACTCGCACGGCCAAGTAATTTATTCACCTACTAGCTGATGCCCGCGACTTCGTCCGCGTGGATTTACGTATTTCAAAATCCCGCGGGAACTATTTGATTTTCCGGGATAAAAAGTAGCCTATGTGTTAATCCAGGGTATCATCTATCTTCATTCCAAATTTCAGCCAAATCCGTCCAGTAGTTTTTGCGTGAAGGAGTAACATACACACACACACACACACACACACACACACACACACACACACACACACACACACACACACACACACACACACACACACACACACACACACACACACACACACAAACTTTCGCCTTTATAATATTAGACGGGAATTACATACCTGAGTATTTGTATACACCGGTTGATGTAAAATAAAAAAAATTATCACCCCCAACAGGTCAACGTATCATAATATTGCATTGTAGTCGGGATCGAGTCCATAAGAAAAGTGCAAGTAATATCAACCAATTGGATGACTGAGATCCCATATCGGCTGAGAAAACAGCTGATAATGCTCAAACGGTTGAACAGATTTTCATCAAATATAGGTAAGAAGCATCTCAATCAAACAGGCCTTCGAATAAAAAAACCGCATTCAAATCGGTCTATCCGTTTGAGCGTTACGACGCCACAGACAGATATACACTTAGCGGCACGGAATGTGGCCCAAACGCATTATGTGTGTTATTATCGAAATGAACTGCGAAACGGTTGTTTTTTTTCTTTGAAAACCTTTATTGTTTATTTAAATCGTAAATGAAAATGATTAATAAAGAAAAATTGTGGCAACTTTATTAATTTTTTTATGAAATCAAAAAGAAAGACATTAAGCTCTAAATTTAACAAATGTTTATTAATCGATTTTACAAATTAAAGTTAATGGGTACTTAACATTAGTAGCGGGTGTTTCCACCTCTGGCTCTGATGACCGCCTGCATACGATCAGGCATGCTGTGGATGATGTTTTTTATATCCACTTGGGGTATTTCTTCCCAGGCGGCCACCAGAGCGATTTTCAGCGCACTGAGAGTCTCTGGAGGGTTGAGACTGGATCTGAGGCGTCTTTTAAGCATGTCCCAGACATGTTCTATAGGATTCATGTCTGGGCTTCGAGCTGGCCACTCCAATTTAGAAATTCTCACCTCCGAAAGATAATCATTAACACACCGGGCAGTGTGTGGTCGTGCATTATCTTGCATTAGTTTGAATTCTTCAGTCCCAATGAATTCTACGTAGGGTAAAACATGATCTTGGAGGACCTCTTGAATGTATCGCACTGCCGTCAAATGACCTTCAACTACCACCAACTCTGTACGTGCGTCTGTACTGATCCCTCCCCAAACCATAACAGATCCACCATGAAAACTTACGGTTTGCCTGGTGGTGATCGGCAGAAACCTCTCTCCACACCTTCTCCATACACGTTCACGGCCATCTGGAGCTCTTAAGGCCACTCTGCATTCATCAGTCCACAAAATTTTACTCCACTGTTCGTGAGTCCAATTCGCGTGTTCGCGAGCGAACCGAAGTCGTGCTACGCGATGTTGCCGGAGGAGTTCTGGACCTCGGGCTGGTCTTCGAGCACGCAGGTCCCGTTCCTCCATTCTCCTTCTTATCGTCCGCTCACTAACATTGACCCCTCTTGCCGTTTGCAGACGCTGCCTTATTTCAACCGCAGTAAGGAACCGATTTCTTAAAATCGCGAGAGTGATAAATCGGTCATCCTGCGCTGATGTACACCTAATCCCGCCACTTCCTGGTCTCCTTGTGTATAGGCCGGTCTGATCGTACCTTTTTAAGGCGTACCTGAGGGTTGTACGCGGTACATTTAAAAATTCAGCGATCTCCCGCTGCGTTCGCCCTTGATTGCGAAGTAACACGGCTTGAGCAACTTGAGGAGGAGTTAGAGGCATTGTGTTCCGACTGTGACCACAAAAAAAGATAACACATTAATTAAGAAACAAAATGAATTAAGATTCACCAACAATAAAATGCACATCATTTGAATAATGAATTTTAACTCACCTGTGTTTCCTGCGTTCTAACAACAAACTAACGTTAAGCGTCACAAAAGTTAAACAAATTAATTTTTTTTTTGTGCTTACCCTCTTCAATTAACAAAAACAAACGTGTTGACAAACGCCACTTGAAAATTTCAGTCACGATACCAAAATCGCCTGTTATCGGTTTGCTTATGTTTGGGCCACATTCCGTGCCGCTGAGTGTACATATATAATATATTGTTAGGTGGATTGTTGATAGTGTGTTAGATGAATAATGTTGATATTCTTTCTGCACACGGCCTAGCACCCTCTGACATTCTCAGAGTCTATGGTTTCAGATAGACTCTACACTCTCTGGTGACGCGCAGAATGGCGGCAGTTCATTGTAAACCAATTATTAGGCAAACCGTGATTAAAAGTATCTTAAAGTACATAATATATCAAAGTGGTTTTCATTTTAACAATACACAGTCACACACGTCAAACTTATAACACCTCCCTCATTGCGTGGCGGTTAATAAAATAGGTGAACTAACAAGAACATGAAATAAACACACGAATCGAAAACTTATATACGGTCTTTAGAGAATAATAATTTACTAATTTGCTATACTTCTCTCTTTTCTTGAGCGTTTTCTCCCAAAACTTGTCAAACTTTGGTACAACTTCTTTCGAGGAATCTTGCGGATTGAGAGCCCAGAGATCGTTCTCCGTCAAACTTCTACGGAACCCTGTGAGAGCCAACGGGTCGAACCAGCTGAATGTTAAGCGACTCGGAAATCCTGACGCGCTTTCCGGGCATTGATTCTGTTAAAAATTAAAATAGACAATTGAGAATTAGGAAATCGATACGTAAAACAAAGGTCGACGTGAACATGAGCATGTGTTACCTTCTCAAATTTATACGGCGTATCTCTCGGCGGCAAGTCAGCGAAGCAATTTAATATGAACATCAATAATATCAGAGAGTAGTATATCATGTAACTAACGAAGTTGTACTGCACATTCTCGTCATCTTTCAGTGTATAATGTGCTATTACTTCAGATCTAAGTTGCGGTAGCCCCGCGAATATTAAGAGTAACCAAAAGAAAAATAGCACACCCGACGCTCTCATACCATATTTTCTATTGTAGTATAATAGTGTGGCTGATAAAATCTGAAATAGAAAATTAATTTATAGATACCATAGGCAAAAGGTCATAATGCAAATGCAATGTGATAAATCACATGGACTGATGGATTTGAGCAGTGATAGCCTAGTGGTTAAGACGTCGGCCATCTCGGGAGGTCGGGGGTTCGATCCCGGGCAAGCACCTTCAACTTTTCGGAATTAAGTATGTACGTTTTAAGAAATTAAATATCTCTTGCATTAACGGTGAAGGTAAAAATCGTGAGGAAACCTGCATGCCTGAGAGTTCTCCATAATGTTCTCAAAGGTGTGTGAAATCTGCCAATCCGCACTGGACCAGGATGGCAGACTAAGGCCTGAATTCTTCTCATTCTGGGAGAAGACCCGAGCTCAGTAGAGGGCCGGCGATGGCATAGGCTTGATGATGATGAATGGATTTGATAAAATTAATACTGAATATTGTTATTGATTGGATCCCAAAAGTTTTGTTTCTCAACGACTGACCTACCGGCCTTCATACGAATACGTAATAAGCTTAGGTATCATCCGGCGATTAAGGTATCTACATAAAAAAATATTTTTTACCTCAGAACAATAGTTATGACAGCGATTAAGTTTATCTACAAATCAAAAAATGCAATTGCAGAATGACTCAGATCCGTCGCTTTTGAGATGTTTGGTTAGTTTACCATTTATTAGTAGAAGCATTGGGTTTCCAATATGTAAGTAGGTATTTAGTAGATATCCTAACTTACATCCGCATTAGCTAATTAGATATTGAGGACATGATAATATTATGCTGCATGTGAATTGTCCTCAAAATATATATAGGCTATTATGTCTTGAAAAAGAAGGCAATAAGGAACTAAGACGTTCACGGGTTTTTATTGCAGGAATCGTTCACTGGGTTACAAAAGAAGAACAAACCGCGGAGGTGGAAATTGAAAAACCGGCCCTTTTGGGTTTTTCAATATATCTCGTAAACAGAGCAAAATTTTGATATATTGAATATAACACTTTGTGTAGACAATTAAATTTTCCATCGGAATGGTATTTTTAAATTTAATATAAAAAAATATCCATATCCAATACCAAATCCATACCAAAATTAAGTTTTTTTTTTTGCCCCCCTATAGGCCCATGTCTGTCTCTGGGATGTCTGTAAGTTATCTCTGAACAAAACGCCCAAATCCAGACAGACACGGTTTAGCATTTATAATATAAGAACAAATTAGGGAACAATTTTTTTTTAATATTATGAAGTCTAACAACAAGGTCATTTTAGCTTGATGATTAATAAAAATAATAAGATACTTAATTGAGATTCACAATACATAATTCTATATTGAGGAAAACCTTAAGTTTTATCTACCTGTCTCAGACTTTCTTGGTTATATAAATATAAGTACACTGTACAGTATATTTTAGTCAGAAAATATACAGGAAAACTGATTTTTATGTTTCGCTCAACATACATAGCAAAAAGATACTATTGTGTATTCTTCCTAGATGGTACTTGACGGTTTCCTTGTCATTTCTTAATTCGGCTTTAAATATTAATTCCGTCATCTGTGTTAAGTTATATATAAGTTCAATTAACCGCTTTATATATTAGTTTTTATGACTCAGTTTAAATACTCGACTCGATGTAGCCTTACGGCGTCTACAAATTATAGAATGCCTACTAGATGATGGATGGATTTAAGTTTTCAAAAATCTCGTGGGTACTCTTTGATTGAACAGAGATAGGCTGTACCATTCATCAAAATTGGTACAGTAGTCGGCAGGAAATATTGTATAGGTATAGAAAGAGGTTTCGGTTTCGTAGAGCGTTGTCTCTCACTCACTTTTGAATCCGTGCCCCGTCCGCGCCTCGTTCGTGGCATGGCCCGCGGCCGCAACGTGCTGGCATAAATCATCCCTTATGTGTACCTAAAAGCTTTGCTTTGCTCTATTAGATCGTGGTCAAACGCAAACCTGTTATGTTTAAAGAAAAACTTGAAATAAACCGGATTCTGAGTTTTGTTCTCTGTTTTTACGATTGATAGGTAGGTATAAAAATAATACCACAGAACTTCTGCATGACTTTTATTAATAATTCCTACTAAGCACCAACCATCTACCCTTTGATAAGTTATTATAAATGATTATTTATTCTAGAGTAAATAATCAAAGCACCTATAATATAAAAACTAGCTGATTGATCACGGAGTGCAATTTTAAAAAACCGGCCAAGTGCGAGTCAGGCTCGCGCACCGAGGGTTCCGTAGTACAGTCGTATTTTTTCGCCATGTCTGACAGTTGACGTGCGAATGAGCTAATCTTGATCAAGCCGACACAAACGTCGCGTCAAGCAAAAAGTAGGTATAAAATCGCATCAATCACGCGTCAAGCACGTACATGCTTACTCAAGCATCAAGCAGACAATTGTTAAACGGTCAAAATGCTTGACTCAAGCAAAAATCTACATGCTTGACGTCAAGCCGCTTAACCGTCTCGGAATCTCTTAATACAGTAGTCTAGTAGGTCTAGGTAGGTAGGTATTGAAATAAAAATATTCTGAAACACGCTTGGTGCTAGCGGGCGTCCCCGCAGAGTTACTTTGCAGTTTAACCTACCTATTTGTGCGTCGTTTTGAATGAATTAACTGTTTACGACAGTGTACTGTGTGCCTATTAAAAGTTTTGTGTACAACCGCGGGATTTTTTACCCTGTTTTTAGCTTATTACATCATTATTTTTCTAACCATGTTACACGATGTTTCACAATTATTATTAACTTTAATAACCATTGTCACTATCGTGGTAGCACCCAGTAGGTATGTAGGTACTTAATATCACGATGACGTAGGCTTTTTCAGAAAGTTCAATGTTAAGATAACAAACTGTATATACCTATTACTTACCTACATACCTGCCAACAGGTGAGTATGATTAAATATTACTTTGCAGAAATCCATACAGTACAATTCCTATTATTGTATTGGACCTAAGTAACTTCTTCACGCGGTGATAGCCTAATTAATGGTTAAGATGTTCCGCCTTCTTATCGGGAGGTTGGGTGTTCGATCCAGAGCATACACCACTAAATTTTCGGAGTTATGTGCGTTTTTAAAACAATTCAATATCACTTGCATTAAAGGTAAAGGAAAACATCGTGGGGAAACCATGCTTGAGAGTTCTCCGTGTTCTCAAAGGTGTGTGAAGTCTGCCACTCCGCATTGGGCAAGTGTGGCACTCTGGCCTAAACACTTCTCACTCTGAGAGGAGACCCGCCTCAGATGAAATTCTTCACAGATTACAGATAGAATGATTAATGCTTTGACTGTGAGACAAGCTAAGGATTGGAAAATAAGTAATTGTTAGAGCTACTTACAAATGTAAGGATCTTCACTGTTGGAGCATAATAATCGGCATTAAAGACATCCTCTTCTTCTTTCGATGATTTGTGAACAGCTACACCCAGATCCACAAACTTCAAAAGTATCAGAAGACATGTGACCAGTAGTTTGCTTATGTTTAAAATATTCCATGGTATATTCCTTTCTTTGCTGTTTATAATGTAATAGGCATCGAGGAAGGCAGCCACCCAAAGGTACAAACAAGGTATCCATATTAATACGGTTTTTTCTAGACAAGGGGTGAATTTAGGATTATCTGTATACCATGTTAAATTGCTGTCCTAAAAATGAATTAAAATATTAGTACATTCAGTAATACATCTTGATTATGTAGAGTAACACAAAACTTAAAAAAACATTAAAAACTCAATGAACGAAAAACAAACAGTAATCTATACTAATATTATAAAGAGGTAATGTCTGTAAGTTTGTTTGTAGGGGGTAATCTTTGGAACTACTGAACCGATTTTAAAAATTCTTTCACCAGTAGAAAGCTACATTATTCCTGAGTGACACAGGCTATATTTTATTTAAAAAAAAATTAGAGATCCCTTCTAAAATTGCAATAAAGTGAAAAAAGGCGTCTCATCTGTGAGCTTCCTTGGCGTGCGCTGCGTAAATGGAAAATCAAAAGTACCCACGGGATTTTTAAAAACATAAATCCACACGGCGAAGCCGCAGGGACCAGCAGTAATGATAGAAAAAGAATGTGATCTAGGTAATCTAGCTGATATACTTAATATATTTAAACGAAATATGGTGCACCTACAATAATAATAATAAATATTTTTTATAGAATTTTATTGAACTTATTATATATAACTTTGATTCTTTTATCATTATTTTAATTTTGACCTAGTTAGGGTCTACATGAATGCAATGTGTATGGAATCACTAAATGTGTTGCTCATCGCAAATCTCGAGAACAGCTGAACCAATTTCGCTAATTCTTTTTTTATAATATTCCTTGAAGTATGAGGATGGTTCTTACGGAGAGAAAAATTTAATTCAACCTCCCCCTCAATTTTCTAAATTCCACCCGAGCGAAGCCGGGGCGGATCAGCTAGTTCAAAATAAAATATCATTTTGGCACTATGCTAATACCTACTAAGATCAATATCAAAAAATAGTTATAACTGTCAATTGTTTAAGATACTTAACTAGGTATTCGTTATTTGAAGTAATAGTTGAATCAAAATTTTTAATATAAAAATTTAAATTATCTGATCAATGATTGAGTATTTTTTAACATTTATGTATAAAAAGAAGATCCGTGCCTTAAGTTAATAAAAATATAAAGGATTAAAATGATACCTATTATGAAATAAAAAAACTGGTTTCTTCATGGTTACAATACTTTAGAAAATGTCTACGGTCAGGGTCATTTAAGATTGTGATTGAGTATCACTGAAATTAGTATGTTATGGTTATGACTAGGTAGGTGCCTATAATGATTTTCAACTTGAAACTTTAACTATGTATTTGATAGGGGACTGTTATAAATTTGGTAATACTACTACAAACTACACTACCTAACTAAACTACACTATAAATTTGGTATTAGATTCTGGTATTGTAGGAATTCAAGAACATTCAGATTATATATAAAAGGTATCACTTAGGGAATTGATTGTCTTGGGAAATGTGCATATAAAATTGTGTTCATATAGAGAAGAAAACTTCTGTGAACTACTATGCTTGTGGATTTTTGTAGATTAGTCCTTAGCTACGGTGTGAGATTCCTCTTACAGTGGAAACTCGATTAACCGGACTAATTGTTGTCGTTAGGGATTCGGATAATCGAAAATCCGGATGATCGAATGTTTATTTTTAAGCATAATAGTTGTATGTATGTATGTATGTATATAGTTTATTGCACCACAGAAACACAAATGACAGGTTACAAAAAGAAATCTTAATAAGTAGGTACAAAAAGGCGGTCTTATCGCTAAATAGCGATCTCTTCCAGACAACCTTAACGCTAGGGAAAAAACGAACAAATGGACAATGGGAGGTGGTGTAAAATAAACCTAAATACCAATAGCTAAATAAACTAAACCATATAATAAGAATATAAAATACATATTGTTAATACACTAATACATACAAATAAAGTATAATAGACATACATAAGACTACATAGATATATATACACCTATAGATTTAAATAATAAACTATGCCGTTACTGATGATAGCAAAGAGATAGGTAATGATCTTTGACGTCAATTTTAAATTTGTTAAGGGATTCAGCACGATGGATTTGCGAGGGAAGCTCGTTCCATAAACAGATAGCAGTGACCGTGAAGGAATTCTTAAAGTATTTTGTCCGATGTGTAGGTGGCGCTAGAATGAGTTTTCCCGCTGATCGTAAAACTCTATCTGGTCTGTCATGGCCTAGAAATTTGAAATTTTCTTTTAAATAACTTGGAGTCATTGGATTGTACAATACACAGTACAGAAGAGAAACAATGTGCAGATTCCGGCGAAAGCGAATGGGTAACCATTTGAGCTTTGAACGAAATTCGGAGACATGGTCATATTTGCGCAAGCCAAATATAAACCTAATAGCAAGGTTTTGAATTCGCTCAAGTTTATTAAGTTGGTCCTCGGTTAAATCAATGTAGCTTGCGTCTGCATAATCGAGAATAGAGAGCAGTAAAGATTGAGCTAACATAATCTTAGTAGGAATGGGAAGCAAAGAACGTAGGCGCCTGAGAGAACCCATGGCAGCAAAGGTCTTTCTACTGAGTTCCTTTAATTGATGAGACCACGAGAGAGTAGTGTCCAAGTAGACACCGAGATTTTTCACAGTAGCACTATAAGGTATAACAACACCATTTAATGTAAGTATTGGTAGATTATCCCAATCAACCCTCGAAATCAAGCCAGCACCACCAATAATAATAGCCTGGGATTTACAAGGATTCACTTTTAAACCATAACTCTTACTCCATTCACTGACAGCCGCCAGGTCCCTATTAATAGTACAAATAGCAGAGGGCAAGTCTTCGAGAGTTGACTGAGTGTACACTTGGAGATCGTCTGCGTACATGTGATAGAGAGAAGTAATGATTTGGGAAATTGAATTAATGAAGATAGCAAAGAGTAAAGGAGACAACACGCCACCTTGAGGAACCCCAGCACGCAATTCGCACCAAGATGAAAACATACCTTCGATGCGAATACGCTGCCGCCGCCCACTGAGGTAACTCTGAAACCAACCAACCACTGATGGAGATATGTTAATGGAACGTAACAGACTCAGCAAGATGTCAAAATCGACGGAATTAAATGCATTGCTAAAATCCAGCAATACCAACACAGTGAGCTGTTTATTATCCATGCCCCGTCGAATGTCGTCGGTGACTTTTACTAGCGCTGTAGTCGTACTATGGCCCGACCGGAAACCAGACTGAAGGGGATTTAGAAGGCAATTTCTGTTTAGGAATAGGTACAATTGGTGGAAAACTAGCTTCTCAAGAACTTTAGATAGAAATGGGAGAATTGAAATAGGGCGAAATTCAGAAAAATGTGAGGCATGAGCCTTTTTTGGGAGAGGAATAATTTGAGCACTTTTCCAAGCTTCAGGAAATTTAGACGTTGAGATAGATACATTTAAAATATGTGTTAGAACAGGAATAACAACGTCAAGGATAGGTAAGATCATATTACGACTAACGCTATCATCACCCACGGCATTAGACGAGACTGATAATATGTTCTTTTTAACATCACATTCAGTGAAAGGATTAAAATTAAACGGTTGATAATCAGGAGCTGGCATAGATGAAAGAATACTCAGAGTGCGATCCTTATCTGAGTTATCGACTGTACTAGCTGAAGTAAAATGTTTATTAAGGAGATCAATATCAATATTCTGATGAGGCGAACTAGGGGACGCTTTACCAACTCCAAGAGATTCTAGAAATTTCCAAACTTTGGCAGGGTCGCCGTTTTCGACAGATTTGTGAATGTGGCGTCGTTGTGCGTCTCTACACGATGTATTGCAGCGATTTCGAGCTTTATTATAATTCCGCTGATTTTTATCAGACTTTTCGGGCTTAAGTTTACTTTTCGCAAACCCTTTATTCATAATAAGTTTTTTGAGATCATCTGTTAGCCAAGGTGCTGGTAAATGTTTGATTTTTATAGGCTTAACCGGAGCATGAACGTCGTAAAGCTGAATGAGAAAGGAGTTAAATAATTCGACTTTCATGTCAACCGTAGCAGCGTTAATAACAGCAGACCAGTCCAAAAGGCGAGCATCTTCAACAAGACGTTCTTTGTCCATTCCACTAAAACTACGTTGCAGAAGGATTCTCGATTTTGCTTTTGGTGGACGGACTTTATATGAAAGAAATAAAAGATCATGGTGAGAAAAAACATCAGCCTCGTGCTGGCCATGCTTCAGAACGAATTCAGGTGAGGAAACAATAATTAAGTCAAGCAAAGATGGGACACAATCGGGTTTATTATGAGTAGCAAGGAGCGGCAATATATGTAGATTACACGCATCGGTAACCGACTGTAACTTTTTACACCGATTGTCGCCTTTGAGTAAACAAGTGTTGAAGTCACCCATTACAATGGTATGACTATATGACGGGGTCAAATTTTCAAGTAAACGTTCAAAGGCAGAGAAATAATCAATGTGTAGAGATGGACTATAACAAACGCCAAGAAGAATTTTAGTATGGGACAGTGTAACTTCAATGAATAAATGTTCGGCCGCATTAGAGGGAGGAGGCTGAGTGGACGAACTCACGACCGCAAAGGGAATGTAAGATCGAAGGTAAATCGCCACCCCTCCACCCCCCCTGCCAATACGGTCGTTGCGTATAAGAACGAACCCTGGTTAAATAGTTTTTAATTTATCGTACAAAATGGCGGAAAAAATAACCGAGTATGGAACCCTCGGTGCGCGAGTCTGACTCGCACTTGGCCGAACAATTTTCGGTTGGTAGTCCGGATAATCGCGAATCCGTATAACTGAGGGCCGGATAATCGAGTTTCTACTGTATTTTCAAAATAATATGTAGAATTATTTGCTTGTATTAATATTCCTTACACATAATGTGATTTCATATAGGTCTATTAATACCTATCAATTGTATAAAATGTAGTTAGTAATTTTTAAAAGCACTAATCAGAAAATGAAAAAATACTCAGTCATATTTTATTGTTTTAAAAACTATTTAGAGTGAACTTTATGATTATTAATTACACTTTTATCGAGCTACTCCTTTACTTCCTTTTACATAAAAGATAACACTTAACATTTATTTAATCAACATTAATATATTTAATAAATAGGTGTTTATATAACAAAAATAACCTATATAAACACAAAGATATCATTTTATTCTACATATTAGTATAGATTATATGATGTATAAATTATAATTTACTACATGAGTACATTTCCCATTTAACCTTGGAGTTACTGTAATTTGTAGCTGTTAAGCCAGGGTCAAAGACCTACTTACCCAAAATTCAGATCCACAGAAATCATCCAGTGAGGAATTGTAAGACATTGTCACTTTATGAAAATTATTGTTTTTGCCATGCAACTGTCGATAAGATCACTGTTTTAATATTTCAGTAAACTATGCAATAATTGTTTTGATCGCCACTTCCAAGAACTTATGGCATCCATTCACTGTTTGGATAATTGCAAAACTGCCGTAGACTTTTTTATACGCTTATGCGAACACTGCAGCAGTACACTAGTCGGTTGAAAAAATTACAAATCTGTTACTTAAGTACATATAGCTATACAAAGTCTAGACTCCAGAGGCAACGTTGCAATTATTTTACAACGCCAACGCCTCACCCTACTCTAAACACGTTGATTTTTCACGCTGTCGCTCGCGCCACCATATTCACCGACCAAAAAATATTTTGCGGAATGCCCAAGCCCAAGGCCAAAGCCCAAATGTCAATTGTCAAACCATGCCCTAGAGTAGGATGTGTCAAACCAAAGTCAGTGTTTCCATGTTCAGAGTTCAGTTTTCCTGTAAAATAGACAAACTTCTATTGACATTAATTATTTCAGATTTTTCGATTAGCATTTAGCACATTTCGGAGATACGGGGGGAGGGGGAAGGGGGAGCGGAGACAGTAAAAATAAATAAAAATCTGTTTTACAACGTACAGGTAATATGATACCCCACTCGGTACCTACCTTACTACCTAACTAGTTAGTTAGTTAACTAGTTAGGTAGGTACCGATTTTTCAAAGCCCCAATTTTTCCCCCTTGGCAATGGGCGGAAACCAGCCCAGAATGAACAAAAAAGAAAGCCTCCAACGTCGTCCCCGTGAATTTAGATTTTTAAAAATCCCGTGGGAGCTGTTTTATTTTCCGGGATGCAAGCTATCTCTGAAAGCACCTAACTACAAAATTTTGGGGTGGGCTGTGAAAAGGTGACCAATAGATAGAAAGAGTAGACAGACACGCCGTTGCAAATAGTATTAATAATATAACTAGTTAGTTACCTACCTAGATTTTTTGTAAATATAACTATAAAAAAATCGCACTCGCTTCACTCGCGTTTTTATTTTGTCTTAGTTAACGCCCACAACTTCACCCACATGGATTTAGGTTTTGAAAATCCCATGAGAACTCTTTGATTTTCCGAAATAAGAAGCCTAACTAGTTATGTCTATTGTGAACTATCTGTGAATTGTATAAAACTTTGGTACAGAAGGTAACTAGTTAGGATAATAAGGAAGGAAATATTTTTAATTTTATACATATCTTACACCCGGCGTGTTTAGTTGACGTTAGCCCGACTAGTTTCGAAACCATCCGGGGTCCTTTTTCAAGGAGTCAGTTTTCAAGGAGTCAGCGCCGACTTTTTGAAAAAGGACCCCCGGATGGGTTCAAAACTAGTCGGGCTAAGGTCGACTAAACACGTGAGTATAGCCGGGTGTAAGATATGTTTAACTAATATGGAAATCACTCACGATAGTTTAAACGCAAAAATATTTTTGATTTATTGAATTAGAGAAGGATATTATTAATGTAACTAAATGTTTATTTTTATAACACTGACAGGCAGGGGGCGCAGGGGCACTGACTTTTTAACCGACTTCAAAAAAAGGAGGAGGTTCTCAATTCGTCGGAATCTTTTTTTTATTTTTTTATTTTTTTTATTTTTTATGTATGTTCCCCGATTACGCGAAGACGCCTGGACCGATTTTGAAAATTTTTTTTTGTTTGAAAGGGTATACTTCAAAGTTGGTCCCATTTAAATTTGGTGAAGATCTGATGAACATCTTCGAAGATAGATACTGGAACTCCTCAACGGATAAGAGTAAATTGCTCGCGATCAGTGTAATAGCTTACTAAACAGTAGATTTTTAACCAGTCCTAGCATAATTCCATGGGACCACTAAAAATTGTGAAATAAATTTTTTTTACAAAAAAAATAAAAACCGACTTCGATACACAAACACTAAAAATTGAAAAATAATTTAATTTATTACCGAATATATTATGTATACAAGAGTTAATATAGTTCCATAATAATATTTTTTGGGGTCGGTGCCAATGAGGTGCCATTGTGGAGTCTCATAAAAATATGAAGTCTAGACGAATTGCGCAGCTAAAGCTAATTGGCACCGGCACCAAAAAGTATTATTATGGAACTATATTAACTCTTGTATACATAATATATTCGGTAATAAATTAAATTATTTTTCAATTTTTAGTGTTTGTGTATCGAAGTCGGTTTTTATTTTTTTTGTAAAATTTTTTTTTGAAATCCCAGTGGGTGTTTAGTACTTATGCTCTGTATCGTTGCGGCACCATTTGATACATGATGTGGTTCTTCAAAGTTAGATTCTCATGATAAACGAAAATTGCCTTAAAAGTAACTTTATGTTACACGAGAGGGTCAAAAGTTACGAAAAATGCAACAAATGTAATCATCTGGCAGCACTGGTAGCTTGACCGTGCTCACAGAGACCGTGTTTGACGTGGGCAAGCATGCAACGCAGACCCGCCAAAAGGATAAGTACCTACATTAGTGTTTTCTATGCCTATGGTACAATACTCTTTAGTATTTCCCCCAAGTGTTTTGGTTTTGGCTAGAATCCAGAGCTGGAAAACCACACACACCTTTAAAAATAAATTCGGTTGTTTTCGGTTTTCGGCGACATCGACATTTTAATTTGTTGGCATTTTGGTAAAGTAAAAGCAATTTACTTTTATTTAACACATAATTGTATTGAAATGTTTATTAATTACATCTTTTTTTAAATAGGGGTTTATTCAGAGTTCTAGTTGGGTTTGTATTTATCACCATATAAATAATTGTCACGTAGATAAGCTATTATGGCCGAGTATTTGGCGGCTATATTTGGTACCGAAAAGGACAAGTGAGTATTTAAAGTCTTGTTAATCAATTTATTAAATATATTAAACATACTATTCATTAAAAAATATATGGAAAGTTCTATAATGAAGCCATTTGTTTTCATATTGAGGTTATGTTTTAAAGTGGCGGTTTATGCTCGGAAAGATAATTAATTCTAAATGTACGTTGCAGCAACCTAATATTATGCATTTGAATAAAACTTTTTTCGAGTTTTAAAGATCCTATTCAAAACTTGCTTCTGAAGGAGCTAAAATTGTCGTGTTCAAAAACATTCGCTTATAATTTTTGATAAATTTATCTCTTGTTACAGAGTAAACTGCTCCTTTTACTTTAAAATAGGAGCATGTCGACATGGGGACAGATGTTCTCGTATACACAATAAACCTACCTTTTCTCAAACAGTGTTATTGCAAAATTTATATGTGAACCCCCAAAACTCTGCTAAATCTGCAGATGGCAGCCACTGTAAGTACAATATCATAATTTTTCTGTTAAAATCTCATGTAGTACAGGTTCAACATGCACTAATTACAGTGCACTTCGAACTACAGCACAGTATAGAAAACTGACAACACAGTATTGAAACTTTTCTATTCTCTTGCTCTGAACTTAATTATATATTTTTTATTATTTTCGTAATATTTTGTAATTGGCATCACATTTTACGATAGAACCAATTTTCCTGAAAGGAGAATGGGCACTTTTGTATGAGTTGCGTCCCCAGAGTGTATCAAGTTGTGATATATGTCATTTCAAAGCTCATGATAATAGCTTCATTTTATTGTATGACACCAACAATGAGTTGCGTGCAGGGAAAGAATTAGGAAGCATTTAATTTCATTAATCCAGTGAAAGTCTGAATGAAATAAAAATATATTTTATTCAATTAAACTCTTACAAGTACTTTTAAATCGTCATATGCATCTACCACTGGCTCGGAATGCCTTTCCCACCGAGAAGAATCAGCTAGAAACTCGGCGGTTGCTCTTTTAAAGATTTGATATACAATATTATGCCATAATTATCTATATAAAAAAGTTATTGCAGTTCCGCTAAAACAGTGTTATACGTTTTTACATTTATTTTGTTTTTTAAACAAAGAATATTTGACTTTTAGTTTGGCTTATATTTGGGTGCTGGCATACCGTGCGGTGCGTACCTATTCGTTCGGTGCCGGGGCGGGCTGCTGGTGGGGGACGGCGTCGCGGCGTGTTGTTACTTGTTGTGACGTGTCCCTGTAGCCGGTTACTAACGCGGCGCGCATACGCACACACATTTTGCTCTTTCGGATCTATACTTTTCACACCACATCCACACACATCTAACACAATGTGGATGATAACAATGATGCACAAGTTTTGCCATCTTAACAACGTATCCAATCCTCCTGCAATCAGTACCATTATTATAAATGCGAAAGTGTTTGTTTGTTGGTTTGTCCTTCAATCGCGTCGCAACGGTGTAACGGATTGACGTGATTTTTTACATGGTTATAGATAAAAACCTGGAGAATGACATAGGCTACTTTTTATCCCGGAAAATGAAAGAGTTCCCACGGGATTTTAAAAAAACCTAATTTCACGCGGACGAAGTCGCGGGAATCAGCTAATTGGTGCATAAAAACTAGCCACAAGCAAAGTATAAGTAGAAACTCAAGTCCTTTAAACGTGCAGAGGTCAAAAATACAAAAAAAAAGTATAGATCCGAAAGAGCAAAATGTGTGTGCGTATGCGCGCCGCGTTAGTAACCGACTACAGGGACACGTCACAAGTAACAACACGCCGCGACGCCGTCCCCCACCAGCAGCCCGCCCCGGCACCGAACGAATAGGTACGCACCGCACGGTATGCCAGCACCCAAATATAAGCCAAACTAAAAGTCAAATATTCTTTGTTTAAAAAACATAATAAATGTAAAAACGTATAACACTGTTTTAGCGGAACTGCAATAACTTTTTTATATAGATAAATATGGCATAATATTGTATATCAAATCTTTAAAAGAGCAACCGCCGAGTTACTTGCTGATTCTTCTCGGTGGGAAAGGCATTCCGAGCCAGTGGTAGATGCATATGACGATTTAAAAGTACTTGTAAGAGTTTAATTGAATAAAATATATTTTTATTTCATTCAGACTTTCACTGGATTAATGAAATTAAATGCTTCCTAATTCTTTCCCTGCACGCAACTCATTGTTGGTGTCATACAATAAAATGAAGCTATTATCATGACCTTTAAAATGACATATATCACAACTTGATACACCACTGGGGAAGAAACCGCCCATTCTCCTTTGAAATGAAGATAGCTTATACCTACCCTGTATAGACATAGGCTACTTTTTATCCCAGAAAATCAAACAGTTCCTGTGGGATTTTTATAAACCTAAAAATCCACTCAAAGTCATGGGCATCTTCTTCTTATACTTTGGGGCAATGAAATCTTGAATACCCTGTATCACTTCAACAGTCTCCGATCCATTGTGTTCGCCTCTGCTTCACATTTCCTCGTCAAATCCTGTGGCCGCCAGATACAGCAACACTTTTTTGACTGGAAATGAAGTAGCATACTCAGGGTATACAATGTGTTTCCCTAAATGAATGCTACATTTATGCATTAGGCCAGGGCAGTTGCAGACTATGTGCAATAGTCATAATATTAAATAATGTATTTCATTTCACAGTGGTGGTAGCAAATGTATCAGATGAAGAGATGCAAGAGCACTATGACAACTTTTTTGAAGATGTGTTTGTTGAGTGTGAAGACAAGTATGGGGAGATTGAGGAAATGAATGTATGTGACAACCTTGGGGATCACCTTGTGGGCAATGTTTATATTAAGGTATGGTGTCCATATTTTTTTTTTTTTTTAAGAATATTAGCCATATTAAATGACTAATATTCCCCTTTCCTCTCCAATTAAGTACGACAATAGTGCAACGGGCGGGATTTGAACCGTCGACCTTTCGGTTTTCAGTCCACTCCTATACCGGTTGAGCTATTGAGGCTCTATTCTCTATTGAAGGACAAACCAACAAACAAACACACCTTCGCATTTATATAAGGGTACTGATTAACCTGATGGTTAAGATGTCCGCCTCTTCTTAGGGAGGTTGGGGGTTCGATCCCAGGCACACACCTCTAACTTTTCAGAGTTATATTGTGGGTTTAAGCAATTGTTAGCATTTGAAAAAGGTAAAAATTAATAGAATAGAATAGAATTTATTTTACTTAAGTAGACTTATTACAAGTGCTTCTGAATCGTTAACTTGTTTAATTTACCACTGGTTCGGAATGCCGTTCGTACTGAGAAGAACCAGCAAAAAACTCGGCGGTTGCTCTTTTCAAGTGATCAATTTACAATATTATTATACCATACTGTACAAGCAATTGCAGCCCCGTGCATTGCAGGAGCAATAAGTTATGATCATAATCATCTCAGTTAATTGTTGGCTCTGTACTGAAGATGGGTCTTCTCTCAGAATGAGAAAGAGCAAGAAGCATAGACCCACCGGCCACCACCATAGACAAGTGGAAGATCATGTTTCACTACTTTATAAAAGCTCCCTTACTAAATGCGGGTTTTGAAATTTTGATAAAGAGTTGCTGATTTTGATCCCTATTGTTATGTATTCCAGTTTCGGCGCGAGGAAGACGCGGAGAAAGCCGTCAACGACCTCAACAACCGATGGTTCGGGGGGCGGCCGGTGTACGCGGAGCTGTCGCCCGTCACCGACTTCCGCGAGGCGTGCTGCCGCCAGTACGAGATGGGCGAGTGCACGCGCAGCGGCTTCTGCAACTTCATGCACCTCAAGCCTATCTCCAGAGAACTGAGAAGGTATGACCTTACTTGTTTGTAGGGTTCCATACCTCAAAAGGAAAAAAGGAACCCTTAAAAGATTACTTTGTTGTCTGTCTGTCTGTCAATCTGTTGTGTCAAGAAAACCTATAGGGTACTTCACGTTGACCTAGAATCATGAAATTTTGCATGTAGGTAGGTCTTATAGCACAAGTAAAGTAAAAAATCCGAAAACTGAATTTGTGGTTACATCACAAAAAAAATATGTTCATGAACAATAAGTATTTTCAACTTTCAAAGTAAGATTACCATACCAAGTGGGGTATCATGATGAAAGGCCCTTTACCTGTATCTTCTAAAATAGATTTATGTTTATTTTTATGCATAATAGTTTTTTATTAATGACCCGTGCAATTGGGTTCAAATATCGACAAATAAAAACACAAATTAATCGTGGTATGTATCCGTTTTATACATTAAAATATGTCGTTAAACCACGAAATAAGCTTAAAGACATCAGACGAGTCGCAGGGAGCCGCTGGATTCAGGCGGCGCAAGACCGTGGCGTGTGGAAGTCCCTACAAGAGACCTATGTCCAGCGGTGGATGTCTATCGGTTGATGATGATGATGAATTTTGAAGTGTCAAGGCCTTATATTGTGGCTATCTGTGGTTCATCTTTGTGCTAATCATGTTCAATAAAATAAATCCAAATTATTGTATTTTAATACAGAATACAAACCAATATCAGGTTATGGGCCCAGCGCTTCCGCTGCGCCAAAGATACAATGATCACTTTATTTCAGGTACCTATACGCGCGTCGTAAGGGCGGCCGAAAGTCGCGCAGCCGGTCGCGTGAGCGTCGCCGTCGCTCGCGCTCGCGGGAACGTCGCGGCCGCGAGCCGCCGCGCAACTCGCGTTCTGGACGATACTAATCTTACACACAAACTCCAATTACACTTGCGTGGCCAGTGTTTTACAACAAGTTTTTTTTCTACTCTTTCATCATTAATGCTGATTACAAATTACGCGCGGAACGCAACCATTTTTAGGATTCCGTACCCGAAGCGTGCCATCGGGACCCTATTACTAAGCCTCCGTTGTCCGTCCGTCCGTCTGTCAGCAGACTGTACCTCATAAACCGTAAATGAATTTTTCACAGAATGTATTTGCTAATGCTGCTACAACAACAAATAATAAAAAAATCTAAATGGCTGCCATGAAATATCCAAAAATAAAGTGTTATTTCTTGTACGATGGTACAGAACCGAGTCCGACTTGCCCGATTTTTTCAGTACTTAAAATGATGATGACGCGATGATAAGCAATGATATGCAACGCACATGCGGTCGGGTCGTCTTATGCTACAGTTTCAGCATATTTAGGTCTATACTGCATACTGAAAGGTCTTGGCTGGCGCTTGCAGCGCGCCCTTGATTAGTTTAAGCTCTATGTCTTGACTCAGGTTTATGCGAAATCGATACAATGCCTTTGTTTACATTAGTGAACTGCTGACTTTACTATATATTTGTTGTAATCATCTTCCCAGACACTATATTATAGCTTGTTACCATCGTCCCATCGCATTGCTCTTCGCATTGTGTTAATAATCATGTTAAGGCGTTAACAAACTATAGTGACGTGAGGTATCGTGATGCAACACTGGCGATTGGCGAAGGAACGTGCACATTATGGTCTGACGCTCCTCCGATTTGTTGATCGTCGCGCCAGAGTATGTTGCGACACAACAACATTGATTTGTTTACACATTTATTTCTCTCTGTTAAAAATTAAGGTTGCGCAAGAGTATTTGAAGTGTTAAAATTAAATATAATTTTAGAAATAAAAGATTTTTGTTTAAATAAACTTTTACAAGTATGAAAATCAAGAATTGTCAAATGCTTCTACCACTGGTTCGGAATGCCTTTTTTTTTTACCGAGAAGAACCAGTAAGAAACACGGCGGTTGCTCTTTTCAAAGATTCGATTTACCATATTATTCCTATCGCCTTGTGCGTTTTTCTGTTCATCTTACCATTTATCATCCAGTAAAAAATGATTTTAATTTAAAGTTAAATCATCTAAAATCTATGTACACTTCCTTCGCTCTAACGAGTTACGATAAAAATACGACACCTGTGATGTTACAAATAAAAATTAAATAAGGAAGTATGGGAAGTATCAAGTTACAAGTTTTTTTAAATAATAATAATTTAAATATTAGACAAAAACAACAATCCAGGTTTGTATCTTAACACCAAAAATGTTAGCTCTAATATTTTTATCATGAGAGGAAGATTATGGGTTGAAGAAAAAAGCGCACAAGTACCAATAGTTAAACATAGTATTTATGATATGCTTTTTAATCGCAAACGAAGAAACAATTCGGTACTATTATGTACTGTTATTTAAGTTACGAAAAATATTCGTTGTTTTAGTGGAACAACTACAGTGGGATAAAAGCAGAACTTATTGTGCAGAAAAAAACAAAACAATTCTCGAGCAATATAAGGGCGCCTTAAAATTAGCCACAAAGTGCCGCGCGGAGGCAGCGCGGCCGCAGCGCTGCAGCTTTGTAAATCCTTATAAATAAAAACGCGCGACTGCAGCACTACACCCGCGCTGCGGCCGCGCGTAAATTCGTCGATCAAAATTATATGGATTTACAAAGCGCGGCCGCAGCGCTTCAGCCGCCCGGCCATTTTGTGGCAAATTAAAAATTTGCCGCCCTAAATGTTTTTTTTGTAGGATAGAGCTAATGTAGACGATTGTTGTCTGCGACCGATTTTAGTCCGACAATGGGGCCGATTCTCTTGTACACAATATCTAAACTAAACTAAATTAACAGGTCTAAATCTAGTGCCATCCTTTTCCGCCAGCAACATTATGAAAGGGATATCAATAAATTTAGGCGTGACATTTTAGTTTAGTTTAGAGATTGTGTACAATGGAATTAGCCACAATGGCGGACTTAAGAAGTTGAGAAGTCGAAGTTGATGTCCGATTGTACGCAGATTCATTTTACTCGTTATTTTCTATCCAATATAATATAATGATGGAGAGAATATCAAAAATCAACGAGATTTGCCCATACATAATCCCATTTTTGGAAAACCATTTTCTTTGTTAGACATTTGCTGTGAAATAGTAAATGTCCTTCCTGTGTTAAATTTTGCTACTATTTAATTTAATCGGTCTACTGCTATTGTATCTGCGTCGTCGTCTGCGCTAGACATGTATTCTGTACAGTTGTTCCCATTTCATTTGTATGCAAATGATGTGAACTCATTTTATTCACAGTTTTATTAACACAAACTAAGAAATGATAAGTTTAAGTAACCTGATTTACAGTATTGCTGTATTTTTATTATAATAGTGTAATAAATAATAAGAAAATGCAACGTAATGCAGTAATAATAAGAATTCATTCCTATACTTGGGCTGTTTATTTGTTTTGCGCTGATTTTTCAATCTTTTTTTCTTTTTTCTTGAACGATTCCGAGCGCGCCCTATACAAATGAAGTTTGATTCTTATTTTAATAACAGTCAATCAAACTATGTGAAATTTTGTAGACACGTTTCCGTAAAAATATGTAGTTTCAAAATTACACCGGATTTATATATGTAAATCGTTGAGCCCGTGTAACTTCGAAACCATAATATGATATTTTTACGTAAAGCTGGCAAACCACAGACACATTATATTCGTTTTTAAAACGTGTCTATAACATCATTGACTTTGATTTGATTATACGTTTCAATTATAAATAAAGAAAATAAAGAATAAGAATCAAACTTCGTTTGTATGGAGCGCGCTTCGGATACATCTTAACTGAGGAATTAGTGTGACAGTCTGAGAAATTGCGTATACGAAGGCATAACGCGTAAAGTTTTACTCCTCACGCGCCATTTTAACTTTATGTGTTAAATTTCATGTCCAAAGTACGATTTTAGTCACATTCATATAAGATTTTAGTTTTTATTTTATAGGGGAACCGTACTTTCGACATGACAGATGAGCCATAGTGTTAAAATGGCACATAAGGAGTAATTGTGTTCGGACTATACGCATCGTAATTCGTAATTTAACATTATGACAATATCTGAATTCTGCACCTTGAACAAACATACGGCATATGTAGCATACAAAGTTCAAAGTGAACAGCAACGTACGTAAATGTTGCATCGCATACGCACTATGGACGTGGGACCAGTCTGTCCTTTATTCCTTAAAGATCAGCCCTTAATCTACGGATTTTTCTCTGTCATTGCTTGAAAATCAAATGAGAGTAATTGGATATAGTAATAAGTGAAAAAATCTGTTTTACACATAATATGGTTTATAAAGTCACATCAATACCAATATCCTAACTGCCTCACGGATCAGGCCTTTTTATACGTTTTTTAATACATGTAATTGGTTTCTATAATTTGCATACCTATACTTTTTTCTAATGCTTTAATTTTTTTTAAATAGGTAGGAACCTACATTAAAAAAATCTGTTTTAATTGGCTGAAATTCATCGTGAATTCATAGATGACTTCTGTTCAAGGTTCTGTTCACCATTAATTATAATTTTATCATTATCAGCATAAATGTCATCCCAAAAATCGATATTTTCAGCATCGATATTTATATCACACTTCAGGTCTCTATCAATTATAAGACAGAATCGTTCTTTATTTGTAAAGGGTTTCCACTCTATTGCACTTTGTGACGTAGGATTCCTGGAAAATAAATTAAGGTTTATTAATATACTAGATAATGCCCACGACTTTGACCGCGTAGATTTTGGTTTTTTAACCGACTTCAAAAAAAGGAGGAGGTTCTCAATTCGTCGGAATCTTTTTTTATTTTTTTTATTTTATTTTTTATGTATGTTCCCCGATTACTCGAGGACGCCTGGACCGATTTTGAAAATTCTTTTTTTGTTTGAAAGGGTATACTTCAAAGTTGGTCCCATTTAAATTTGGTGAAGATCTGATGAACATCTTCGAAGATAGATACTGGAACTCCTCAACGGATAAGAGTCAATTGCTCGCGATCAGTGTAATAGCTTAGTAAACAGTAGATTTCTAACCAGTCATAGCATAATTCCATGGAGCCACAAAAAATTGTGAAATAAAAATTTTTTACAAAAAAAAAACCGACTTTGATACACAAACACTAAAAATTGAAAAATAATTTAATTTATTACCGAATATATTATGTATACAAGAGTTAATATAGTTCCGTAATAATATTTTTTGGGGTCGGTGCCAATGAGGTGCCATTGTGGAGTCTCATAAAAATATGAAGTCTAGACGATTCGCGCAGCTAAAGCTAATTGGCACCGGCACCAAAAAGTATTATTATGGAACTATATTAACTCTTGTATACATAATATATTCGGTAATAAATTAAATTATTTTTCAATTTTTAGTGTTTGTGTATCGAAGTTGGTTTTTATTTTTTTTGTAAAAAAAATTTTAAATCCCGGGGGAACTCTTTGATTTTTTCGGGATATACCTAACAATAATGAAAACAATCAAGTATATTTATTATTTACTCGATAATGCCCGCGAATTCGTCCGCGTGGATTTAGGATTTTAAAAATCCTGTGGGAACTCTAATTTGTCTTTCCCCGGGATGTAAGCTAATTCTGTACCAAATTTCATCAAATCGGTTGAACATGTTAAGCCGTGAAAGCTAGCAGACGGACAGACACAATTTTGCATTTATACTATTAGTATGGATAATAACCTGCCCGCAGGAAATGTTCAGGAGGTTGGCGAGTCTAGTTTACCAGATATGGATACACGGAACGGAGCTCTTACAAACTTAAAACTTTCAGCTTGTATCAAACATCCCAAAATATAGAATCACTCTTGCTACTTACCCAGTGGCAGCGAACTGAAACCACAACTGCACTATTTGCTCTATAAGAGACTTGGAATCTTCAGTTAATGGAATATCCAAACATGTAATGTTGAACAAGTATGGCAAATCATCCGCGTGACAAACTCCGGACACTGTATCCATCTTATAAAACTTCTTCGTGTAGTTTCTTTCTGTTTCTGCAGTAAACTTGTAGATATAAACAGGCATACCTGTGTAATGACTGTGGTAGCGCCCGAATCTAAATATATTGTATGCAAACAATCTGTCTGTTTCGAGATTTATCACTTCTTGCAGCATACTTTTATTTAAATCGATCCCCTGAAAGTAAAAATTCCGAATTTTTCTATCGACTTCTACCTGTTTCTCTTTATTAAATTTAAATTTCAGTTCCCTCGGTACAACGACGCCCGTTTTCAATAGAAAGTTTAAAGTTCCAGGAAAATTTCTTCCTAACTCTATTCCTTCGCCCGATGTATACCCTAAGATAATGGGAACTCTGAAAATTCGCCCTTTTTTAACCAACTCCGGTGGTTCTTCAGTTATAAAATTTTCGACTTCTAGATTTGATTTCTCAATCACAGGAGCAAATATAATACCGTCTACCAAATCTTTATTGCCAAGCTCTAGTGAAGGTAATTTTACATTAACTAGGGATTGTACAGGTACATTTCTTAAAAAATGTAGCAATTCATTTTGGTCCTTCGTATCTTTACCCAACAATTTTCCTAATTGAAATGCCCGATCGAGTCCGTTTAGACTGTATGCCCATTCGTTAAGACAAACACCACTTTGGCAAATGGCTTTGTTAAATAAACCATGGCTCATTTTTGATATAAGATGATAAGACGTAGATGCAGCGCCAGCACTGAAGCCGAAAATTGTAATATTATTAGAGTCACCTCCGAATGCGGCTATGTTATTTTTTATCCATTTTAAAGCAGCTACTTGATCTTTTAAACCTGCGTTACCAGGTACGTCTTCATTATCGAGGCAAAGGAAACCGAGGGCTTCTAATCTGTAGTTAAATGTTACGAGAATCATTTCATGTTTCATGAAAAATTCAGGTCCGTAATAATCCGAATTTCCGGAGCCAGTGTAAAAAGCGCCGCCATGGATCCATGCCATGACTGGCAATGGTCGAGATGGTGTCAGTGTTGGGGTGTACACATTGAGGTACAGACAGTCTTCGCTACCAGTTTCCAGACGCTGTAGACGTTCGTTATATTGGGGGCATACCGGTCCATGCTCTGATGCGTCCCGTACGCCTTGCCAAGGTTTTGGGGGTTCAGGAGCCTAGAATAAAAGTACAGTTTGCAAATCATCAGTTGAAGCAACATAAAGGTGTAGGTACTTTTTGCTTATGTTAGCTGAAATGGTGGTAAGTTTACACTTTTGCTGAAAGAAGGAAAGTATTATAATATGTTGTAAGAAATCTTTTTACCGAAAAGAAGAAGGAATGATTGCATTAAAGTTTCCTAACAAGGGCAAATA
The DNA here is from genome assembly GCF_902806685.2 of Maniola hyperantus. Lineage (NCBI taxonomy): Eukaryota > Metazoa > Arthropoda > Insecta > Lepidoptera > Nymphalidae > Maniola > Maniola hyperantus. The sequence continues at coordinate 5,892,864 of NC_048543.1, forward strand.
CTAACAGTAAAGAAATACAGCGAAACGGAAAGGTCAAAATATGCGAACTCTAGGTATCCGACGCCTGAAAATACTTTATCCAGAAAAAACTTTTAAAATCCATTATCTGCAGTAAATAGACGATAAGTATTTTTTAGAAGTTCGCTGCTAGCATACCTACTTAAGTAGCATAGCATACTCACCTTAAATCTTAATAAACCAAGCGGGGGCTTTGCGTACGGTATTCCTTTAAAAGCAATGTATGTCACATTGTTATTATTTACTACAACACCTCTTAAAGTGCCTTGTTTACTTTCAGCTGTAGTCATATTTAATTTGGTTCTGTAACAATGTTAAAGCGTTAAATGTTCAGTTGGTTAGATAGGTATATAGTTACGGACGAGAAAGTAAAGAAATTGCTAAGGGACATTGGTGATTTGCCAATCAGACAGTATAGTAATAATTTTATTTATAATTCATTATGTAAGTGTACGCCCTAGATAATAAATACTATAGAACGCTGATGAAGTTACTTTTGTATGAAAACCGCGCGAGCCACCTCGCACACTATCTTAAAGAATCGCGTATTCAGCACACAGCCATCGCGACTTTACTATTGGTCAAAAAATTACAAGCAAAAATCGTCTGTATCTTTTTTACGGTAGGGTTGATTTTGAAGTACCATTCAAGTATTGTATTGCCAGCTATGATAAAAATTTGCACAATAAATATTTTCAGTTCTTAATATCATGTTCCAAGCGTTGATAATTATTGTGCTTATTGTGCAAACATCTGAAAAACATGTTTCACTATATAAAGTACATGTCGCTCGAAGCAATCACTTTAAAAATAATTAATTAAATTATTGTGAAAAATTTTGTACGTCACTGGCAATACACAAGCCACTGACAAATAGTGATGTATAACAATTGGAAGTCGATATCGATAATAATTATCAAGACGTCATAATTATTGGCTATCTTAAAGGGCAGTTAAAGATGGTATGGCATTGTTTAAATTTATTTACATACATGACGATTTCTAACTGACTTTCAAAAAAAAGGTTCTCAACTCGACTTATATGTATGTTAAATATCAGTCTGTACCTACCTAAGTTACCAATCTTCTCACTTCAGCCGAGATCCTGTTCTTACGATTTCAAAATCAATCATGGTACCGGAAATGTCTATAATTTAGTCATTCTGTAAAATACCTAGTCAATCCATGATATACCTGTCTTGTTTTGGCAAAGTATAAAATATGCAATCTATTGTTGTCCATCATCATCATGATCAATCCATCGCCGGCTCACTGCAGAGCACGGGTCTCTTCTCAGAATGAGAAGGGTTTGGTCGTAGTCTACCACGCTGGCCATGTGCGGATTGATAGACTTTATATAAGACTAGATAGTAAATAGATCAATTTGTCAGTCAGGCCGAAAGAAGTCTTATTATATAAATAGATCTATTATTGTTGTATTACTACCTACTATAAATTATGCTATAGTACTTACACTTTTTTATAACAATAGGTACCACAAGATGTTTAGCCTTTATTAACAAAAATACACTATCGATAAAATTATCGACACACGCAAGCCCAAAATTAAGAGCGTTGACGCGTGGGACCACTTCGCAAGTTCTTTGTTTGTTTGAAAATGAAGGAAATTTTTATATGAATTTGTTTTGTTTGCTGGCCATCTTTTTTTCCCGACCGCAGCGATAATCCTTGAAGATACTTAGTGTATATCCCCTTATAGCAATAGCTTCTAATCTGCCCACAAGAATAGGAACAGAGACGGTATTAAAAGCCTTGGTGAGATCAATAATCACGCCTACTAGGTACTTTGTTCTTAGCTTCTATACGATTAACAATTTGATCAGTCAGAAGGTTGATGGCATCTTCTGTAGACTTTCCCTTCCGGAAACCAAACTGATTCTCAGATAATATGTTATGTCTATTCAAGAAGCTGGCTGGCTGGTTGTTCAGAATTTTCAACTTAATTAAGGTACTCCAATAAATTTTGTACAATTGTGACTTTTAGGATTTTTTTCTGAAAGAAAACCTTCACGCTCTGTGCACATGCAAAGTGTCAAAAAAGAGTTCCATACAAAAATGTTCTAGGGAGCCTTTTGAAAATTAAAAATAAATTTTGTATGGATGTGAAGTATTTTTCACTGGTTCACAAATCACCAGTGACCCAAGGTGTCGAACATTTTTTGTTTCGTAACCGTCTGTCTGATAGTTTTCAAGAGCCTTAAGGGTATCCTAGTCAGTTTTTCACGTCTGGCTATCTTTATGATCTTGTTGCCCTAGAGTTTTCACTTTTACGCACACGGAAAGTTTGCTCTGCTTGACCACAATACGTGATCATCATTAGCTATGATTGGAAGACTTGAAATTGGCACAGCTACGAAATTGTCTACTCCCTATTACCTATTATATTATGGTAATAGGGAGTAGACAATTTCGTAGCTGGGCCAATTTCAAAAGTAGCCTGTGATTTAGTAGGATTTACTAAAAGACCATGCATAACTGCACAGTTCTTTTTTGTTTTGATATTTCTAGGTCATCTGTAATCAGTCATTGGTATTTTTATGAGTGTGTCAAGAGTTGGGAGAAGGTCATCCCTTCGAAAAACTCTTCTCATAAGGCTTTCGGTAGCTTTAGTGCCCACAAGACAGTTCTTATATTCTTCTAAGTAACACTGTCAGACTATTCGTATGGACGTATTCGTATGGATAGCTTGGCCTTATGTTTCTTAGCATTGCTATGTATATCTTCTCTTATTGTAGTCATTACGAGATACTCGTGTGTTGCCGATGTTTTAGTAAACCACATCGTCGGGTGAGTAACGATGGGATCGTCCATCGTTTATGATAATTTTTCCACTGGACATACCTAGATGTATTTAGATCGGGTAATAGATCCAGTTTGAAATGATGCAAAAATAAGCTTTGGGCTTTGGACACCGTCAACACTCACTGGTGGATTTGATTTATAGTTGAGACGTTTTGTGTCTCCAAAATTTTGTAATACCTATTTCTCAATAAGTATATTTTTTCACGTCATCTTGATACAATTAAGAATTTGTAGTCGGGCAAAGACAGCTAGGTACCTACTTACACTTTTTTATCGATTTCAAGTTAGCCTTTGATTGCGATCCCACGTGGTGGTAACTGGTACCTAAGTGATGGTCTACGTCTAAGATAGAAGCAGGGTAACTTGGATTGAGAAGGGGCTTAATCGGTTTCTACGCGACAATAACACTTAAAAAATTCTATGTAAAATGCTCGTTTTAGAATGATTAGTGCACTAATGGGATGAGAATACTGACTGTATGGACCGGAGCGTGACAATTGAGACGTTTTATCATAAAAGATAACTTTGTTATCAGGTACCTACGAGTGTACCACCATGCCTAGACGGGATTAATTATATCATTTTGTCATGTAGTGTATATCTAATTATTTTACCTTTTGTCAACATACTAACTGAATACATCATAATCCCTTAATTCATAATTAACAAGTATGATATACTTAAATACAAGTCTGATAATAGGGTCCAGTGGACTGTAGTAATAAAATGACGTGATTTTTTGTATAGTTTATGGGGCTAGAATTCCCCGAATGCTATCTCGACCTGTCCCGTACCATACCGACCCTTAAAAATAATTTATTAAATCTTCATAATTCGATAATATTTTCTTCAAAAAATCGACTGCAATTTCTCCACAGACCACGATCGATTTGTCCATACTTCCTTGTCAATTCTTTGCGAAACAGAATAAACTTTCTCTTTTTTACTAGGTACTTGTAACGCGTATTATCTACCTATTGTATTTGCTGGATTTCTAATTACCTAGGTACTTATTATTTCACAGTTTTCGATTTAGCGTTTCGTCACTAGGTAGGTACTTAGGTAAGTACCTACTGATTTAGATTGGATTGCGTGTTTAGGTATAGGTAATTAAACCCTGCGCTTTTTAGGGTTCCGTAGCCAAATGGCAAAAAACGGAACTCTCATAGATTCGTCATGTCTGTCTGTCTATCCGTCCGTATGTGACAGCCACTTTTTTCCGAAACTATAGGTAAGAGCTACACTGTTGAAACTTGGTAAGCAGATGTATTCTGTGAACCGCATTAAGATTTTCACACAAAAATAGAAAAAAAAAACAATAAATTTTGAGGGTTCCCCATACTTAGAACTGAAACTCAAAATTTTTTTTTTCATCAAACCCATACGTGTGGTGTATCTATTGGATAGGTCTTCAAAAGTTATATTGAGGTTTATTATATTCCAAAGTGGTAAAATGTGTATCGTCGTGTAACTTCTAAAATAAGAGAATGATAAAACTAAGACAATTGGTGTGAACGAGATCTAGTAAGTAGTTTTTAACCGACTTCAAAAAAAGGAGGAGGTTCTCAATTCGTCGGAATCTTTTTTTATTTTTATTTTTTTATTTTTTATGTATGTTCCCCGATTACTCGAAGACGCCTGGACCGATTTTGAAAATTCTTTTTTTGTTTGAAAGGGTATACTTCAAAGTTGGTCCCATTTAAATTTGGTGAAGATCTGATGAACATCTTCGAAGATAGATACTGGAACTCCTCAACGGATAAGAGTAATAATTGCTCGCGATCAGTGTAATAGCTTAGTAAACAGTAGATTTTTAACCAGTCAGCATAATTTCATGGGGCCACTAAAAATTGTGAAATAAATTTTTTTTACAAAAAAAATAAAAACCGACTTCGATACACAAACACTAAAAATTGAAAAATAATTTAATTTATTGTTCTTGTATACATAATATATTCGGTAATAAATTAAATTATTTTTCAATTTTTAGTGTTTGTGTATCGAAGTCGGTTTTTATTTTTTTTGTAATTTTTTTTTGATTTATCGTGCAAAATGTCGATAAAATACGATTGTACTACGAAACCCTCAGTGCGCGAGTCTGATTCGCACTTGTTTATTATTATGATTAACCTATGGCAGGCTCACTACTGAGCACGGGTTTCCTCTCAGTATGAGAAGAGTTTGGTTTTTATTGTCAGGCATGAAAACCCATAGCACTCATAAAAAGTTACACTAAAATAAGTACATTATATTATGATTCTGAGTTCTTGCTCCAATATCACTTGCTTTGTTAACGGTGAAGAAAAACATTGTTAAGAAACCTGTATGCCTGAGAGTTCTCTATAATGTTCTCTCTCATTTTTAGAGGAGACCTGTGCTCAATAAATGTTCAAGGAAAAAAGCTTAATTTGCTATAATCTGCTGAAATACTTATAAGTAAGTTACATCAGTCATCTCACTACCTAGGTAATACTTCTATACAACATATATAAAATGTTGTTGATGATAATGATAAACTATAAAGCCTTCCGTCATATTAATCAGTGAGAGGCAGTTGCCAGTTGTGTATATCACCTGCGTTGTCTTTTGAGATCGATAAATGATTGCCTTTTTACATTGTAATGAATGTAAAACAAGACCGGAATGAGAGACAAAAAACAAGCCACTCCAGGTGCTATACGTGTCGAAAGCGGACCTTGAAAATGCAATGCCCACTTACTTATTTAAGTTTAAACTCAAACTTAAAATTGAAGTATCTGTCTGAAGTTGAAACTGCCCTTAACAAGTTTATTGTTGCGGCTGCAGAATAGACCGTACCTACGGTCTACAATGTGAAAAAACAACATTGATTAAAAAAAAATCTTCCCAAAAATGTACTCGTCCCTATTTATAAACGGTTCGCTCACTTCGCTCAATAGTTATAGGTATTTCATTCCCCCGCAATAAGCTTAAGTGTTTTTCTTTGGAATGTTTTACCATATTTTATTACAGTTTAAATTTCCGCAGTAGGTCTTGTTAAATCTCAGACTAAAAGAAATAGTTGGACGCTAAACGGATCTTCAACAAATGAAATAGAAAAATCAAAAACAAATATGGAGAGTGAGTGCTCTTGCATTATATTTATCCATTCGATGAGTTTTTTTTTAAATGGAGGTTAAATAAAGGACTTAGTGTAAATGAACGCTAGCGCGGTGCGACGCACACTGTTTTCCTTTAATTAGGTACCTATATAGAATTGTGTTTATTGGGCATGCTTTATATTTTTCTGACGCTATGGTTGTCAAGTTAGAAAGTGCGGTGCCCGTGCCCTGTCCGATCCGAGCGCATGGCCGCGGCATGGCACGATCCTTAAACGATGCTGCAGTAGCCGGCAATAAATATTGTACATCGACCTTTAGAAAGCGATAGCAGTTTTGTAGAGCGTTGTCTCTGTCGTTGAAACCGATGACACGTCATATTATAGGCGATTGACAGAGACAACGGTCTACTAAGCCGAAATGTCGTTCTAAAGACTGTGTACAGTACGGTCAGTACGCGGCAGAAAATAATGTACATCGACTTTTAGAAAGAGAGCGGTTTTGTCTCTGTTGTTGAGACTGACAAAACGTCACTTAGGTAAGTATGCTGTATAAGTGACAGAGACATAACGCTCTACAAAGACGAAATCTCATTCTAAAGGTCGATGTATATTATTTTCTTTATGCGTACTGTACAATATTTATTGCCGGCTACTATACCTATATCTAATACTAGCACGTTTTTTTCACTTTTATAAGCATGTTTTTTCGTAAGGTCTCCGTCTATCTGTTGACTTTATTCTGTGGCAATGGTATATCTATTCTATAGACTTTTTACTAAAAAAACAATTTTGATTGAAGGGGAAAGAGCAGAGGGTCCGTCTTCCCCGCGGCACTATTAGGGTCTTGCAAACTACAGATACTATTTGGAATTCCTCGGGGAACAAAGGGTGGCATGTGAAATGAAAACTGCTCATGTGAAAATGCTTTCATTGCTTTTTCCGCGCTGCCACAGGCAATTCATAATAATAATAAAATGTTGTTGTGCTCCACAGATAGTGTTCCTTTGAGGGACGGAAAATGACATCGTCTACGCTCTGTGGGAGCTGCTGAAAATGTATTTTGGCTCATTGATTTCCTGTTTAAGTTTCCCTTATCTATCAAAACCATTTTTAGGGTTCCGTACCTCAAAAGGAAAAACGGAACCCTTATAGGATCACTTTGTTGTCTGTCTGTCAAGAAACCTACAGGGTACTTCCCGTTGACATAGAATCATGAAATTTGGCAGGTAGGTAGATCTTATAGCTGACATTTGGGGAAAAATCTGAAAACCGTGAATTTAGGGTTAGATCACACAAAAAAAATTAAATGTATGACCACATTTAATTTTTTAATAATTAGTATTTTCAACTTTCGAAGTGAGTAACTATATCAAGTGGGGTATCATATGAAAGGTCTTCACCTGTACATTCTAAAACAGATTTTTATTTGTTTTTATGCATCATAGTTTTTGAATTATCGTGCAAAATGTCGAAAAAATACGACTGTAGTACGGAACCCTCATTGCGCGAGCCTGACTCGCACTTGGCCGGTTTTTTTTTAGATTGAACTGTTTTTACACCATCTTACCTAGCTTTCATATAATGTGCAGATCAAAGAGGGTGGAATGGTAAACTGTAGGTAGCGTATTTAGGGAATATATACCTACTTGTACATATAGTTTCGCCTTTTGTCAGCACCTGAAAAGCCAAAAAAACGGTCAAGTGCGAGTCGGACTTGCACACGAAGGGTTCCGTACAATGGTACAAGAAACTTTAACTTTAACTTTGTTCTTTTCAATTTTCATAGCGGACACTTTAAAATTACTATTATTTGTCATTATATCATTATAACGGAAACAGAAATACACATTCAGAAAATTTCAACTCTGTCCATTATTGCACGATTTACGAGATACAGCCTGCTGAGTGCTGACAGACGGACGGATAGACAGCGGAGGCTTAGTAATAGCTGCCAATAGGGTCCCGTTGGCACCCTTTGGGTACGGAACCATACAAACACAATAACAGTGGGTAAGTAAGTACCATATTAAGCGCGCGCGTACGCGTACTCAATTTGTAATTCAAGAAACTGTGAAGCACATCACAATGCAGCGCGCGGAAGCAACGGCGGCAATGCACGATTGCAGGATTGTGGCTTCTAAGTAAGCTTCGCTGTTTGAACTGATTCATAGTGACAAGACTTCTAATGTGCTTCTAATACAACCTCTAGGAACCGGGTTGGAGTTCCGTGGCGTTCTGTCTCCGTCGCGCGTGGTGTGTTTTAAACTTGAGTGAAACTACACGCGAGCAAAGCTACAAGTTTGAGGTTACATAACTGAAGTAAGTAGAGGTACCAATCCATCCGAGAAACATCCGCATATCAGGTAATCAAGAAGAAATCGTAAGCCAGTAGGTACCTACGCAGGTATTAAGTTTTACGATAAACTTTCACTAAATAGCATTGATACTGGAACTTGACAAAGTAGGTAGAGAGTAGAGGCGGCCACGAAGGTGAGACGAATAGATTCATCCATCATAACATTTATCGAATTCGTATGGAGATATACTCATGGGAGGTAGGTATACATATTAATATTATGCATGGATTTTTAATTAATTAAGAACTAAGTAATTTGTGCTCATTGCTCATTCAAAATATGGAACACGGTGACCTGGATTATTTTCTTTATCGTACGGGTTATCGATTCTACTATAGGTATGCAAAACTTCAATTAGTAGTTAGTACCTACTTATGTAGTTTTTTTACGTAAAAATCGGTCGAGTGCGAGTCGGACTCGCATACGAAGGGTTCTGTACCATCATACTTACCAGAAATAACACTTGAATTTTCATGTCGGCCATTATGAAATTTTTAGTGTGTGTTACTATAGCGGCAGTAGAAATACACATTCTATGAAAATTTTAACTCTCTACCTATTAGGGTTCACGAGATATCTACAACCCGTTGACAGACAGACCAGCCAGCTAGTATAAAGGTCCCGTTGGGTCATCATCATGATCAACCCGTGGCCGGCTCACTACAGAGTACGGGTCTCAGCAATGTGAACTGTTCGTTTTCACTGTAGACCTAACTTGAAAATTGGTATTGAGTCAATTTTAATTTTAAAAAAACCTTTGGATAGATCGATTCATGAATCATAATATTAAGATTTTCTCGTTTGAATATTTAAAATCAATATAGCCGCGACGTCTGTATATAATTATGCAAATACAAGCACCCCTAAAATGATGACATTTGATGTGTTATGGTGTGGGGGGGTACGAAATATAAGAGCAGTTGCATAAATTTGGCCAATTTGACACGGAGCACCCCGAGGGAGACAAGTTCCCGACAGGGTTGCTGTGCCCCGGGCGGTGCGCGCAACGATCCATCCCCCGCAATCATCTGTAATTGCGCACCAGCCCTCGTACAAAAGATAACTATTATCCTTTTATTAAGATCACTAGCCAGCCAAAGGGATACTCATAATTAAATTACACACCAAATTTACTGCGATCTTGGAATGACGCTGATTACCTACTGGATTTAGAACTAGTTTAGTGATGTTACTGTTATGGGGTGTATTGTTTTCCAATATTCACATAAGTCATAAGTTATGTAGCTTATGTACCCACATAACAGGATATTTTGGGTATCTACTCATTCATGATTCACTTCAGATATGTCATAAGATGGTGATGCGTTTCGTGGCCGTGGCATGTAAAAGTCTCTACGTACAAGAGACCTATGTCCAGCAGTACCTACACGTTCATCGATTGATGAGAATGATGATGCTTAATTAAAAAACTGGCTAAGTGCGAGTCAGACTCGCGCACCGAGGGTTCCGTACTACGGTCGTATTTTTTCGACATTTTGTACGGTATATCAAAGACTATTATGCATAAAAATCAATGAAAAATCTGTTTTAAAATATACAGGTAAAGCCTTTTTATATGATACTGTTATCTTTTTGTGATGTAAATACACAATGGGAATACCCTAAAGGTTTTCTCGACAGACAGACGGACAGACAGACAACGAAATGATCCTATAAGGGTTCCTTTTTAGGATTCTGTACCTCAAAAGGTTTTTGTGTTGTTTCGAATTGACTATGCTGCGTAGGCCCTACTGGCCGCTACAGCGTCACCGGGGGGGTTGGCGAGCGCGAAGCTCCGCCTGGGGGTGAGCCCTAGGGCTCGAAGAAATAATTCGCGAGGTCGGGGGGCGACGTCTTCCTAAGGGCGCCTCCTGTGAGGCTCGAACCACGGCTTAGGATGACGTTGGGACGGGGACCTCGTCTGCTATCTTCGATCTTCGTGCTGTATAGAGCGGTGTCATCCGCGAACTGGGCTGTATGAACATGAGGGGATCTGGGAATGTCGCTGGTGTACAGCGCGTACAAAAGTGGCGAGAGCAGGGAGCCCTGAGGGACTCCTGCTCGGAGAGGTCTTGGGGAGGATAGGGTCCCATCCAGACGGTAGCGAAAAGTTCGATTGGTGAGAAATTCTCGTAGTAAACGTACGAGTCTTTCGGGCACGCCTAGATGGTAAAGCTTGTAGATCAAGCCGGCGTGCCACACCTTGTCGAAGGCTTTGGCTACATCGAAGAAAAGGGCTCCCGGGATGCCTCTCGTTTTGAATCGGTTGAAACCGAGGAGGATGTGCTCCGTGAGGCGGGTGCACTTGATGAACACACGAGTGTCTGGTTCGGAAGCTAAATTGCTCGTCGTTGAGGAGGTTTTTCTCCTCTACGACGGACCTAAGTCGGTTGAGGATGACTTTCTCATCTACACCTTGCCAAGAGTGTTGAGCAAACTAATGGGGCGGTAGCTAGTGGGGAGGTTCCTAGGTTCCCTCAAAAGGAAAAACGGAACCCTTATAGGATCACTTTGTTTGTCTGTGTGTCAAGAAACCTACGGGGTACTTCCCGTTGACTAACTTATCTACTCATTATCGTAAACTTTTTATAATTTTTATGATAGTGTTTTTAACTACACTTCAAGGAAATTACCAAGTAATTTTAAATACATATCAAAAATTGCGTAACCAGCAGGAATCGAACCTGCATCTTCTGGGTTATAAAATTATTCAGAATCATTAAATTTGGCAGGAAGTATAACAGACATGAGGGGAAAAATCTAAAAACCGAGAATTTGTGGTTAGGTACATCACAAGAAATAAATTAAAATTTTAAAAATTTCAAGCAAAGCTAGGAGCGCGTGCTTTACTTGTACATTCTAAAACAGATTTTTATTTATTTTTAGGCATAATAGTTTTTGATTTATCTAGCAAAATGTCGATAAAATACGATTGTAATACGGAACCCTTAGTGCGCGAGTCTGACTCGCACTTAGCCGATTTTTCCTTTTAAACACGGAAACCTAAAAACCGACTATGGTAAAGTGCAAACTGCTAAGCAAAAGCTCCTTGAAAGGTTGTCTCTACTAATGTGCTCTTAGCGGGATGTTGCACGCCTGTATCATCACCGCACAATGCAAGATAATAAATAATTTACTACGTGTCTGCACGCGCGACATCCGTTGTGTCTACCTATAACCTAGGTTGCAAGAATTATTAAAATATTCTGTGCTTAAGCCACAAAATATAAGAAAATATACTTGCTTGTTATGCTTGAATTTCTCTACGTAACTAGGTACCTACTTTTTTTTTCAAATAAAAAATTATTGAGGGGTTTCTTACTTTGTGACCAAATTAAAGGTAGCACACCTAATCTGTACCTTCACGCAATTATGTACATTTGCCAATGTCACAGCCTTCACAAGAGTAGGTATCATACCTACCTACCAATACGCGGTGTAGTCAATTAGGTAACGTGGGCGAGAAATGTGAATGTATTACCTACCAAGGAGCTAAGTATATTAAGCTGGAGACTAACTTTTAACATTTTGTTGTAATGTATCGAGTTTTTGTAACTCAAACCAATGACTGACTTGTAATAATGTATCATTCGCGGCGAGCACCGCATCACTCAACTGGACTGTCGGTTTTTACGCGAATTCCCTTTGAGTGTGGTAGGTAGGTAGGTACCTACGTATATTACAATTTACAATTGGTCAGTGCGTCGCGGGTTGCAGAGTAGAAATTGAGCATACTCGGGCTAAATGCTCGAATTACAAACACGTCACGCTACAAGTCAGTCGCGGTATTGTAACAACTAATAAGATCGCCTCGAATGGTACATTTCAAATGAACGATACAAGTCAGTCTCCAGCTTTATACTCAAAATATCTTTGGATTCTAGCAACCTATTATACCTATTGGTATTCGCTACGCGATTACAGAGCTTCTTGGCGAACAATGACATTGGTCGTACTCGTACCTATTGAATTTTAGGGTTCCGTACCTCAAAAGGAAAAACGGAACCCTTATAGGATCACTTTTTTGTCTGTCTGTCTGTCGGTCTGTCAAGAAACCTACAGGGTACTCCTGTTGATCTAGAATCATGTAGGTTGGTAGGTCTTATAGCAGACATTCGGGGAAAAATCGGAAAACCGTGAATTTGGGGTTACATCATGATGTAATCACAAATTCACGGTTTTCAGACTTATTGTGTGATGCATCACACAAAAAAATTTACATTGTGGTCATAAACTAATATACTATAAATATTTTCAATTTTCGAAGTAAGATAAATTTTAAGTGGGGTATCATACCTATGAAAGGTCTTCAGCTGTGCATTCTAAAACAGATTTTATTTATTTTTATGCATCATAGTTTTTGAATTATCGTGCAAAATGTCGAAATAAATACCCGATACAGAAGACAAAAAATCATTCAGAGAAAAACATGGAGAGAGCGAGGAAAAAGATTGAGGATTTCGGAGACGGGTCAAGAGCACGCTTAAGGTATTGAAGATAGGTGGGAGGTGCTCAAGCAAATGTCATTCGAAACCTCATCCAATTGCCAAAAATTTGAAAAAGATTTCAAAATTGTGAAAACAAATGGCCGCCATACAAATTTCATCGGTGTCCATCTGGGAGGGTATGAAAGATGGAAGAGTATTTTCTTAACAAAAGGTGATCAGGATCCGAAGGTCTACTCGATGGATTGAAAAAAAATTCAAAATGGCGGAATTTATTTTTTCATAGAAAATGTATGACGTTTTTTAAATTGTTCAAAATGGCGATTATAAATCTCGAGAGCTGCTTTAGCAGCTCGAGCAGCGAGCACAATACTAGTTTTAATTCTATGGTTCAACTGTCATGTCAAAAGTACGATCACATCTATGTTGTACTACGAAGTAGTACTTAGAAATTCTTTATATGCACCTTAGATGAACTATCTCTATGATATGCACATATTATTATAATATCATTAGGACTAAAGGCGTACTTTTGACATGAAATTTGACACATAAAGTTAAAATGGCGCGTGAGGACTGAGGAGTTAAATTTTACGCGTTATACCTACCTACCTAAAGGAAACGTTTAAAACCTTTCGTAAAATTGCATTATTATATTTAAGAAAAAGTTTAGATAAGTAGGGTACAGTCTGCAAGAAAAAGGTTTTCTTAAAATCAAAAGAATTATTTTATTTAAGGTACTAGGTAAGTATCACTAATAGGTACCTACAATGTCAGAAATCACAGAAATGAATTTATTTTCTTATGGGTGTAGGAATATAGGCGTACCTTTATGGACAGTTTTTTGTTAGTTAAATTCTGGCATTTTTTGTTAATTGTATAAGCGTTAGTTAATTCTGGAATTTTAACTCTAACTCTCTCTACCTTGCAGCTTTTAGGCAACTTCAGCTGGTTTTCTCAGAGACTTATTATGATCCTTTACTTATAGAAAACCATTGAAAGAAAATGAAATTGATTGGTATTATGTTTGATATGAAAACGTGTCACTTTTAAAGTCTTAATTAAGTAACAGCTTTCAAGCAGAATTTCTAGCTTAATCCCAGTTTAACGTTCAGTGTAGTGAAGTTAAGTTAAAAATAAGGCATAGGCCTACCTAGCTGCTGTATGTTTTGCTACCACTTTTCCAGACAAGACAACGGAAACTTACATTCTATCCTACTCTATTGTTGTAGTCTCTCTCCCACATAAGGTAAACGCGCGGCGTGCGGCGTGGCTTGACTGCATTCAATTCAGTTGTTGACCAGCCTTGAGCTAACCGTCGCTCTACTCTGTAGTTACGCGCGGGTTGTGTATTCGATATTCGCGTCAAAGTTTTGTTTTTGCTTTGAAAATGAAACAGACACGTTTGCCAAAGTTCATAACAAACTGATGTGGTGGTGATAGTGATGGTTGCTGAGCAGTTTTGTTTGTGTAAGAGTTTAAACTAAGACATTCCTTATGTGAGTGAAGTGAGATTGTTAAATCGGAGTGAAATATTTGTTAAGTTGTGTTGCAAGATGTCTTGGAGGATTTGTTGAACCGTATTAAAAATTGATTAGAAAGTTACAACAGCACCAACATGGGGACCCACTGGTTGCTTTCACCAGTTACTTGGCTGCTGATTTGTACAGGTAAGCGAAGTGACTACAGTGAACTAAGTCCTACTTACTTTCTGACTCACGGCGCTCCGCACGCCGCACCGCAGCCGCCCGACTCAACAACTGGTTGTGAAAACGTGTTTGTGTTGTATTTTTTTGTAGATGTGTGCCTAGCTGTTGTATGCAGGTTAAAATTTTTGAGGATCACTTATGCGATCTTTTTTGCTTAAAGTAAGCTATCTGGCTTTGATTATTTACTTCAGTTACCTATCTGCATAATATCCATATGCCTATCTGGTACACAAAAGTCATTTTACGCGTGCTAGTTTTTTTTGGCAAGGATATACCTACTTACCTACCTATAGTGATTTAAGCTTTAACGTAAGTCGTAACTATGTATTATAATTTTTTTTTACAAATAAAATAAAAACCGACTTCGATTCACAAACACTAAAAATTTAAAAATAATTTAATTTATTACCGAATATATTATGTATGCAAGAGTTAATATAGTTCCATAATAATACTTTTTGGTGCCGGTGCCAATTAGCTTTAGCTGCGCGAATCGTCTAAACTTCATATTTGTATGAGACTACAATGGCACCTCATTGGCACCGACCCCAAAAAATATTATTAAGGAACTATATTAACTCTTGTATACATAATATATTCGGTAATAAATTAAATTATTTTTCAATTTTTAGTGTTTGTGTATCGAAGCCGGTTTTTATTTTTTTTGTAAAAAAAAATTATTTCACAATTTTTTGTGGCCCCATGGTATTAAAATATGCTATGCCTGGTTAAAAATCTACTGTTTACTAAGCTATTACACTGATCGCGAGCAATTTACTCTTAGCCGTTGAGGAGTTCCATTATCTATCTTCGAAGATGTTCATCAGGTCTTCACCAAATTTAAATGGAACCAACTTTGAAGTATACCCTTTCAAACAAAAAAAGAATATTCAAAATCGGTCCTGGTGTCTTCGAGTAATCCGGTAACATCCTACATTTAAAAAAAAAGATTCCGATGAATTGAGAACCTCCTCTTTTTTTTGAAGTCGGTTAAAAATGATCCTTCTCAAATAAATACCCTGCATGCAAGGAGAAAACGCTATCTTTTGCCGCTGTGATTTTTTTTTATTTTTCCTTACCTACCTGAGTCGTTTGCTTTACTGTGTTGGTTCTTATTCAGCTTACTACCTACTTAGGCTGCTTATTAAATTCTTATATTAACTTAAATAAGATAAAAACACTAAAACCCGACTGAGCGGAGGCTGTAAAACTTAATCAAGTCAAATCAATTATTCAAATTGGGTATAATTGCTATTGCGCTGGAACCATATACCTACTTGATTTTTCCTTCATCATGATCAAACCATCGCCGGTTCACTACAGAGCACGGGTCTCCTCTCAAAGAGAAGGGTTTTGGCCATAGTCTACCACGCTGGCCATGTGCGGATTGGTAAACCTTAGTCGTTTTCCTTAATTCCTTACAAAGTTAAAAGGTTAAATGCGTATGAGGCGCACTATACGCGGTCCATACGATCTTGTTACCGCGAACTGACAATAAAATCACCATACGAGCATCATACGAGTGAAAAACACCAGAAGGTCTAAAGCTTAATTTAAATCCATTCTAGGTACTATTAGCTGGTATCACTTTAATTTAATCAATCCAATCATACACAAAAAGTGAATTGCACTTTTCACGCTGATTGTACCCGAAATCAATAAATGCCGATAGAAATAGCTCCAAAATAAGGGCCGGTCTCTCTACAGCATTTTCCTGCTTTTTACAAGATTTCCCTTTAATTAACCAGACAATTACAATAGTAAAGGTTGCCAGGCACCAGCCCAGTTTTTTTATATCTAACTAGCTTATGCTTGCGACCTCGTCCGCGTGTCCTACACTCAAACCCGTATTTTACTTCCTTATGGGTTTAATTTCCTAAGTGGATGTCTACGTCATAATAGCTATCTGCTTGCCAAACAGACTGATCCGTGCACAAGTTTAGGTTGTACGTTGATAGATCAGTCAGTCAGTCAACGTTCAAAATACAAACGCGTGTGTTCGTGTCGTGTGTGCTTGCTTGCAGAGCTAGTTAGCATTTGCTTTTTACCCGACTACGGCAAAGCCAAAAGGAAGGTTTATGAGTTTATGTAAGCTAGGTTTGCCGTTGGGCTAAGTAGATTTTAAAATTCTGTACCTCATAATGAAAATATAAACGGAATTCATATTATGATGAATAGGATCACTTTATTTTCCATCCGGCCGTCTGTCCGTATCCTCTTATTTCGGTAACGTCAAGTTTAAAGCCACAATAGCTCAACGATTAGGGGAGCGAACTGAAACTTAACGCTTACTTACTCGTAGTTGGAGGGGAAAGGGTAATTAATGTTAATCATTGTAAACATGGCTAATATTCTTTTCAAAAAAAGTGGAGTATCTATATCGAAAACTAAAGTAAAGCCTTGAGCTTCTACTGATTTCTAGTAAAAGATTTGCAAATTGCACTTATAAGAAGTACCATCATAGTAGCATCAGTTTTTGTCTTCATTTGCATTACGTTACCGGTAATTATAATAATTAAGATATTATAAGTAAATGAGTAGTTACCTAAATGGCTTATTAATTAATGATAATTATTATTATGTTATTACTTATATTATAACTCTAATAATATTATAAATGTGAAAGTGTGGATGTTTGGATGTTTGTTACTCAATCACGCAAAAACGGCTAAACGGATTTGGATGAAATTTAAAATGGAGATAGGTTATACCCTGGATTAACACATAGGCTACTTTTTATCCCGGAAAATCAAAGAGTTCCCGCGGGATTTTGAAAAATGTAAATCCACACGGACGTAGTCGCGGGCATCAGCTAGTAAGTAATAACTTAATAATAATTTTAAGTATCCCAATCTATTCCTTAATGTAATCTGAATGACATCGACTTTCCGCACTGGGTCGGTACTTCGGTAATCGGTATGAGTTTCCTCACAGTTATCTCCTAAAACATCGATCAAAAAATCGGCTAAACCTTCGTGTCGTGTGCGAGCCGAAGTTCCGTACCGTCCTACTTAGTACAAGAAATAATACCTACTTTTTAATAATTTTATTCTTAACTAGCTGCCCCGGCGAACTTCGTACCGCCTAACAGTCGATTCTTTTTCAGGATTTTTAAAAAAATTCTCTCCGTAAGAACCATCCCCATAGGTACTTCAAGGAATATTATGAAAAAGAATTGGCGAAATCTGTTCAGCTGTTCTCGAGATTTGTGATCAGCAACATATTCAGCGATTCATTTTTAGGGTTCCGTAGTAAACAAGGAACCCTTATAGTTTTGCTATGGCCGTCCGTCTATCCGTGCGTCCGTCCTCGGTTAATCTCAGAGACTATTAGTGCTAGAAATCTGTAATTTGGTATGGGTATAAATATTAATCACACCGACAAAGTGGTTCCCTCCCCGATTGCCATCTCGACCTGTCGCGCACTAAGGTACAAACTTATAAAGTGACGCTTCTAAAGAGGGTGATAGGCAAGACTAGCCAGAACACTACTAGGTACCTTACCTACTGAGTTGCACCAGAAACTACCTCTCTTCTGAGGGCATGCAGGCCTTGCATTTTATTTAGGCAAATCAAGGTGTGGAAAACGACTCAATTGATACTCATAGGTAGGTATAGCAAACGGGAAAAACATCATTTGACGTACAAAAAGTTGTCGATTGTGTTTGGAGAGTGAAATCATAAAACGAAACTGGTTTAGATGCAGGTGCGCGGCGCGGGCGCAATGCTACTGCTATCTCCGCGGTGGAACGCGGTTTTAATAAAAATAATGAGATGCGTACACGGCAGAGTTGCGGGCTGCCTCCGCGTTGACGCCTATAGAGCTAAGCGACACGTCACACGACAATAGGTAATATTATTGCCCGCGACTTCATTCGCGTCCACAAAATATGGGTATGAATATTTTCTATCCGTGTGACTAAGTAGGTACTTACGAGCTTTCAAAATATCTAGATAACTTACCTCATATTATTATGATTATTTTAACGATGGAACCCCAAACACACGTTCTAAAATTAGTTGTCCGGGTAATAATCGGAACGGCTGAAACATTTTGACGGGACTTTCACAGGCATGTAGAGGATTATAGGTACAAGGTGTGATCTAATAAGCTACTTTTACTCCGGAAAAATTTGCGTGTCCTTAAGAACTCTACCTAATGTCCTAATAATGAAAAATCTTTATTTTTCTCTTTACATTGATTGCCTTAAAATGAAGAACGGTAACAACTGCTTTAGTTAGAAACTGTTATTTTAGTATTTTAGTTAAATAGGCACGATTCACGAATCCTAAGGCTTCAGTGTACAGAGGGACAGCCAATGTTGTTATAAATCATTACAACTTTAAAAATTTTTGTAAAAAAATAACTAATTATGGTGACAACTAACTTTCGGGTGTTGCGCGAGACGTTCCACTTCTGGAAAAGTTATATAGTAATGCGAAAAGCATCGATCGCGTCGTAAAAATGCGTGAGTACCTACTCACTCGATTGCATGGCTACAGTCAAGTCAGTCAGTCTTTACAATCAAGTCAGTATTGCACGGCTAAAGTCATCAGAATTTCTTCGATGGGGCCGCTTGCCTTATACACACATTACTACACATTTGCTCATTGTGCACACATTTTCAGTTATTGAAAAATGCTTTGCGTGCGCCTTTTACGGTTGTTGGCTCATGCGGGTTGTTTTGTCGTATTCGATTAAAATCTTATCGGTACACAACTGCAAATGCGGAAGCTACAATTTTTATTTTATTAAGTAAGTAAACAAGTCATACCTACTAATTTCATCTACCCATCCATCCATTCATCAGCCATGCGTCCACTGCTGAACAAAGGACTTTTGAAGAGCGCACTACCACACATATTGCTCCGTCTTCTTCATATAACCACTGCTCGCCACCTTTTTTAAGGTTGACGGTTCAGCGTGCTGGGAGTCGTCCCAGTCCCAAACTGCGCTTACCGTTAGCCGTTGCCCGGTCTCCTCTGCCCCAACGGCCATCGAATCTCCGATAGACATGGTCTGCCCACTGCCACTTCAGCTGTGCTAATTCTCTGGTCTATATCAGTATATTATATTGAATCCTTCAGAGAAACGCCCAAGATAGCCCGCTTGCCCACGTTAATTAAAAATTTTAATGACGTTAACGGGAAGTACCCTATCGGTTTTCTTGACAGACACGACAGACAGACGAACAGGCGGACAGACAGACAACAAAGTTATCCTATGAGGGTTCTTTTTTCCTTTTGAGGTACGGAACCCTATAATAAACACATTCAAATTGGTCAATCCGTTTGAGCGCTACAAAGCCACAAACAGCCACACAGACAGACAGACATAATAAAACGGTCAAACCTTAGGGTCAAACGTCAAACCATAGGGTTAAACTTGGAACACTTCTTTTTGCGTCGAGCGCAAACAATTTGTACCCCCTAAACTCCTTGCACGAGTTAGGTGGTCAAGGTACGTGACCACAATTCGAATTCGCATTAAAGAACATAATGTTTGTACACAGTAAGCGGATGATTATTAATCGCCATTCGCATTCACTAATTACAGTACAGGTTTTCAGTTAGTACCTGTGGATTCCCACTATATGGACATGGTCCTTGGATGAATTAATTTATCCAAGACATATGTCATATCAGCTAAGTATTTACCTTACCTAATACGTCTACAGACTAGGTCTGTGGTCTATAATAATAAATGCTTTTTCCCGACGAACGGCGATGCGACGACGTGGTGACAGCAAAGACTGCAGGAAAAGGTGTCTATCAATCGATTCGTCTAAACCGTTCAATTTTATTTTTAGAAAACCAAAATTACTATCATCATCACATGATAGACGTCCACTGCTGGTCTTACGTCTCCTGTAGGGACATCCACACGCCACGTTTTTGTAGGTTGGTACCTATATGTAGGTACAGACTACAGTTACAAGCCTTGCTTTTTTCACTGATTGCCAGTGATTTCTGATATCCATTGTGAACTTCCGTCCTTAGCTCCAAAGATCAAAGAAAGAAGCACTTTTCGTGAGCTTTTTCATACACTGTAGCCTGTAGGTACAGTATAAGATACACTGATCGCGAGTGATTTACCGTTGTGGGAATCCCTCCTTCATTTCCGAAGATCTTCAATATCCAGGCACACAGTACGGAAGTGTGTCCGCCAAGTAAATATTACAGTGGAAACTCGATTAACCGGACTAATTGTTGCCGTTAGGGATTCGGATAATCGAAAATCCGGATAATCGAATGTACGAAGAAAAGCGGGTTTTGTGCATATTGTTCACTATAATAGTATTTTCATAACTAAAATAAAATAAAATTTCAATTTTCAAAGTAAGATAACAAGTGGGATATCATATTATGGAAAGGGCTTTGCCTAAAACAGATTTTTATGCATAATAGTTTTTGATATCGTACACAATGGCGGAAAAAATACCCGAGTATGGAACCCTCGCTCGCCTCGGTGCGCGAGTCTGACTCGCACTTGGCTGAAAAATTTTCGGTTGGTAGTCCGGATAATCGCGAATTCGTATAACCGAGGGCCGGATAATCGAGTTTCTACTGTATCTGTAAATGACGAACGGACCCTTTCCAACATTAAAATAGAAATTCCGAAATCGGTTCTTATTTAGGGAATCACAAGGACCTACTATTTAAAAAAAAGCTGTTGGGTAGTTTCTTTATAACAATAGGTAGTTAATTTTAACTGGCTCATTTCAAATAGTTACTACCCTGTTTATGTACCTATTTATCTACCTAAAATCAAATACAAATTATTATCTAACTATATAAAAGGTAAAACTTACTGACAGACTGACTGACTGATCTATCAACGCACAGCTCAAAGTACAGGACAGACCCGACTGAAATGTAGCACGCACATAACTATTTTATCGTAGACATCAGCTAAGAAATGATTTTTGAAAATTCAACTGCTAACGTACCTACCTACTTATAAAATATCCTACATTTATCACTCATCAAGTCATAAGGAACCCCCAGTCTGCGAGTTGAACTACTTAGCACTTGGTTTTTTATTTATTGTCCATTTTTTTGGGTGCTCCAGTCTCCCAAAAGCGCCATATGCGTAGAAAGGGGCTTTGGACTCGACTTGTGACATGTGGCGTCCGCGTTGCTCGACGGGCGGTGTTCGTGTCACACATCCGCCATCCGGAAAAATTTAAACTGAGATTTCTAAAAATTGCTCCAGTTCTATAAATTGTATACTTTCCTACGTAAAAAGGGAAGTAGCGTCCTTGAAGATCTAAAAAAGTCAGTAAAATTAAACCCTGCAGACTGCAAACGCTTGACTAAAATGGACTAAAGTAGTCATAAGTAGTCACTAGGTAGTTATAGTAAAACTACGGTAGAGGCAATGACTTCTGTGTAGTATAGAAGTACTGTGTAGTATACGTCATAGAAGTCAAGGTGTACTTAGTACTTAGTACCTAACGCCTATACCCTTGGATGTACTATCTCTATGCCTATACGGTATTCCTGTATGTCTGTGTCTGTCTGTACTTCTGTAGCAATAGCGCTGGAACCACTGAGTAGAAACTGGAACAGATGAGCTAAGCTGAATGTGGTATTTTTATTCGAAGGGCTTAATTGGGATGTTTCATGAAAATCTGTTGAGCCATTCAAAGATCTTAACTTTTATTACGATGGAAAATTTTACTGCCAGCAGTGAGCACTGCCAGCAGTGAGCACTGCCAGCAGTGAGCACATACCTACCTACTTGTGATAGGTATGTGCTCACTGCTCAGTTTCTTCTTCCTAACTATACCTACTACCTACATTTACATATCATAATTATGTACCTACTCAGTTTCTTCTTCTATTTACTATACCTATTGTTATCTAATATTCATGTAGGCATGTAATTTAAATGCGATAGTAGGTAACTGTTTATTATCTTTTCACGGCTCACAGAGCCGGACCACAGACCGCTAAGCAAAACTAGAACCTATTTTTAACCGACTTCAAAAAAAGGAGGAGGTTCTCAATTCGTCGGAATCTTTTTTTTATTTTTTATGTATGTTCCCCGATTACTCGAAAACGCCTGGACCGATTTTGAAAATTCTTTTTTTGTTTGAAAGGGTATACTTCAAAGTTGGTCCCATTTCAATTTGGTGAAGATCTGATGAACATCTTCGAAGATAGATACTGGAACTCCTCAACGAATAAGAGTAAATTGCTCGCGATCAGTGTAATAGCTTAGTAAACAGTAGATTTTTTAACCAGTCATAGCATAATTCCATGGGGCCACTAAAAATTGTGAAATAAAATTTTTTTACAAAAAAAATAAAAACCGACTTCGTTACACAAACACTAAAAATTGAAAAATAATTTAATTTATTACCGAATATATTATGTATACAAGAGTTAATATAGTTCCATAATAATATTTTTTGGGGTCGGTGCCAATGAGGTGCCATTGTGGAGTCCCATAAAAATATGAAGTCTAGACGATTCGCGCAGCTAAAGCTAATTGGCACCGGCACCAAAAAATATTATTATGGAACTATATTAACTCTTGTATACATAATATATTCGGTAATAAATTAAATTATTTTTAATTTTTAGTGTTTGTGTAACGAAGTCGGTTTTTATTTTTTTTGTATTTCGAAAAATCAAAGAGTTTCGCCGGGATCGCTCGGAGCGTAGCGCGGAGGCCGATCGGACATACATGAATCCATGCGGACGAAGTCGCGGGCATCAGTTGGTAAAAATACATATTATTGTGGAACAGGTAAATTTTTGGAAGCCTATTGAATATAGAATAACAATTAAAACGGAGTATTGGGTATGAGGCTATGAGCACAGAACTGCAACGGCTGGCTGCAGGTAAAACTATCCCGTTTCATGTTACCTAGAACAAGATGAATGCAAACAGCAAGGCAACGAGTAGGTGAGTGCGAAAGAGATGAATATTCTAGGTAGGCGAGTAGGCCGTGGATGTGAAAGAGATAAGAGATTAATTAGATTATAAGGGTGAGAAGGACGGTGAACCGGGTACCGGCTGAGCAGGTAAACGAGTAAAGAAGCATGAATCTTTAATATCCTTATCCGTGATGTTTATTGCTGTATTGGTGTTGAAATTGGTGGTATTTTTAGTTAATAGGTAGATTTCGTTAGTGTCCTAAGAGTCTTAAGTATAGGTAGTTGGCTAAATAATGCCCACGCCTGCCATACATTTTCTAATATTTATGTTTATGACCTAATCAATTTCTATTTTTAACCGACTTCAAAAAAAGGAGGAGGTTCTCAATTCGTCGGAATCTTTTTATTTTTTTTATTTTTTTATTTTTTATGTATGTTCCCCGATTACTCGAAAACGCCTGGACCGATTTTGAAAATTCTTTTTTTGTTTGAAAGGGTATACTTCAAAGTTGGTCCCATTTCAATTTGGTGAAGATCTAATGAACATCTTCGAAGATAGATACTGGAACTCCTCAACGGATAAGAGTAAATTGCTCGCGATCAGTGTAATAGCTTACTAAACAGTAGATTTTTAACCAGTCATAGCATAATTCCATGGGGCCACTAAAAATTGTGAAATAATTTTTTTTTACAAAAAAAAAAAAACCGACTTCGTTACACAAACACTAAAAGTTGAAAAATAATTTAATTTATTACCGAATATATTATGTATACAAGAGTTAATATAGTTCCATAATAATATTTTTTGGGGTCGGTGCCAATGAGGTGCCATTGTGGAGTCCCATTAAAATATGAAGTCTGGACGATTCGCGCAGCTAAAGCTAATTGGCACCGGCACCAAAAAGTATTATTATGGAACTATATTAACTCTTGTATACATAATATATTCGGTAATAAATTAAATTATTTTTCAATTTTTAGTGTTTGTGTAACGAAGTCGGTTTTTATTTTTTTTTGTAAAAATTTTATAGAATGCAAAGCTTGTTTTTTGCTTTTCAGTTACCAGTTTCTATTGTAAGGGTGGTAAATTGGGCGGAATGGAAATATACCCGGATACGGAATAATCTACCACCTTACGAAGATTAGAGGAAAAAAAAAATAATTTTACTTACTTGATCTATCTACCTAGTAAAGAATAGAAGCTAGCCGTCGACTCCCTTGTAATGTATATGAGGTGTTATAAATGAAATTTGCTAGATGTTAGGCAAAATTGTTTTTAATGTAACTTTTACCGGGGTCGCTTAATACATAGTGATGGCTAATAATGCTTAGTTATTCTAGCTTAATGCCAAGACTTAATTTAGATACATTAGAATGCCTTAGGTAGATAGTACATAAAATCTATGTTTTAAATTTAAGATGCCATTGGCATGGAATAGACAATGACACAGTAAATTTCATAAAATTGTTTCAAAATAAAGCTCAGTAGTAAAGACAGGGTTCTTACTGTACACATACACTAAGAAGGTTCACTAAACTGTTCCAGGATACAAACATTTGCTTACTTGTAGGTGCGAAGACTGCAAGGTAGCTGGACGGCATCGGCCAAGCTCCCAAAACTCGATTTAACTTGATTCTTCACAACCGAAATGTTTCATTACAAAGATTTTCACCAAGTCTTATCCATAGAATTAAGTTGCCAACGTGAATGTGCAAAAGAAATAAATACGAAAACCGAAAACTAAAAACGGAAACGCAAACGGAAAACGCAAACGGAAACCCTATTGAACTCCTGGCCACCAATGGTTTTCAGGAGTCCACCCACAACCCATTATCCTCATTTATTTGGGAAGGTAAAATAACTGGAACATAATTGATGAAACATTGAAATACGTTAGGATGACTAAATTTATAACAATTGTATTTTCCCAGGCGAAGCCATGGGCGAAAAAGAGTGAGATTTTCCTGGAACGAAAAAATTCGTCTTCACATGTTGACTCCAGAAAAATTCTAAATCTCACCAATCGGTGTTGCCAGACGCAACCCGAGTGTGGCCGCTCTCATTTAGTTTGATCATGAAGCCAATTCATTTTTGAATATTTGCGGAACCTAAGGATATATTATAAGAACCGTTTTGTTAATGACTTAACAATAAACAAATGATATTATGGTTTTATTTAATTATTTTGTTTTATTTTTACGACAATTGACAACGAAGCAAACGCCATCTATTGTGGCTCGAATGAACTCTGAACATCGACCCACGCGTAGTTCTGCACCTTGATGCTAGGTGGCACCAACATACTTTGAACAAAATAGATTTTAATTAAAAACGAAACGCTAGTTAGTAGTTCAAAATTTACAACGTCACAATACTTCCCCTCCTACGAAAAGGTTCAACAGGTTGAACCACGCTGCCCTCAGCGTCATCCAACAACTACTAACAATTTGCCTGAAACAAACAAAAAAACACAGAAGTTACGCGTGAACGCACATCTACTACTAACAAGGAAAATTGTCTAACAAAATAAATATACTGAAAACAGTGTAAGGTTTTATACATTATACTTAACTACACAACCCTAACTTCTAAAAAGAATATATACAAAAAAACTTCATGGTGTCTAAGACACTTGAGTGGAAACATCTTGGCATCATTCTTCAGCTGACTGATAGAATGCGTCTAGGCCTACGGTGGTTCACTCTTTTAAACTACCATCTTAATATTTGTTACTCAACAAATACGGAAAAACTGGTTGTGAACGGGTCCATCTGATATGGCAACCGTTCTCTATCCCATTCGGAAAAATAAAACCGAATCAAAATCGGAATATGAGAAAAAAAACGAAATAACTCTCCTAGAAAATAGATCTCGGAACAGAATCGGAAAAATAACAGAAATGATCCATTATCTAGAAGGAAAACGAAAACAAAACACAAAACCCCCCCCTTTTCGTTATCCCCAAAGTACGATATTTGCATTTTACTTTCTCAACCGGTTGGTCTACCACAAGCATTCCAATCATCACATATTCATCCCTACATACATCCACTACATTCCTCCTCAACTGAACCATGGTAATGTAACTGTTAACTCAGAACATCACTACACTCATTCAATTCCTAATTGAATATTGATAACTTAAATATTCAAACAGTTTAGACCAAACTAAGTAATGGCAAATATCTACTTCTTAATATCCTTAATATGCCAAGTGCCTATTGGGTGGTTGTCAGCTACTCTAACTAGTTCGTAAACCAAAGGTGACAAAACCTTGACAACCCTGCACTTTTCATACTTAGGTGCCAGCTTAGCTGCGAAAAAATTTGTAGCGTCGCTTTGTGGATAGGTCTTTTTCCACACTATATCCCCAACAGAATAGCTTGCAGACCTACGCCTTAAGTTGTAATGCGTTGCATACTCTGCATGAGCCTGAAACAAATTTCTCCTAACCTGACCAAATATGTCCTCCAAAGTTCCAAACTTTCCTGCGTATTCCTCCCTTGGAATTCCGGCCTCGTACTCCTTATCCGTGTCCTTATAGAAGGAACCATTTAAGACCGGTTCTCTAGCGTGGACAAGGAAGAACGGGGAGAATCCAGTGGATTCATTAACCGCACTGTTTATGGCGAACTGGACCTTGTACAGGTTTTCGTCCCAGGACCTGTGGTTATCTTTCACAAAAGCGGCTACAGCAGTCATAACAACCTTATTGTACCTCTCAACAAGGTTAACTTGCGGAGTGTACAGTGGTGTGTAGTGTAATTTCGGAATATTATAACGCTTAATGAGATTACGGAATTCAGATCCTGTAAATTGGGACCCATTGTCCACAATCACAGTCTCTGGAACACTATGGTTCAAAAATACAAAATTCTCTAGCGCTTTAACAACAGCGGCACCTGTGGCACGCCGTAACGGAAACAACATTGTATATTTCGAAAAACAACACGTCACCACAAAAAGAAATGTAAATCCTGATTTAGACCTAGGCAAAGGTCCGACTAAATCAGCCGAAATGACCTGAAAAGGTCTCTCGCAGACTTTAGGCTTCCCTAGCAGACCTGGAGTGGCTGATGTCGTGTGTTTATACGCAGAGCAAGTATCACAATTCTTAACGTACTCAACCACGTCCTTATACATACCACGCCAAAAATATCTGAGGGATAATCTGCGATGAGTTTTGAACACACCAAAATGACCTGCAGTTGCATCTGCATGGTTTTGTTGCATAATTCTAAGGATGTCGTTCTTGTGGACTACCTCTTTCCAGTCGAACTCACTGAGAAGCTGGTATTTACATTTACTGTAACGATATAGTTTATCGTTCAAAATACAAAAATTCGGAAAATTTGCTGGATTGATTTTACAGCCATTAAATGTTTTGTCATACCAGTCATCTACCAAAACTTGTTGACTAGAGTTATCATCACGATCACCAACTACATCTACGTGTATGAGTCTCGACAAGGTATCCGGAACTACATTATCACAACCCTTCCTATGTTCGATAACAAAATTATACCGTGATAATCTACAACCCCATCTGGCGAGTCGTCCTGAGGGATTTTCTAAATTTAAGAACCACTTTAGGGATGCATGGTCTGTGATAATTGTGACTGGCTTGGAACCAAAATAAGCCTGAAATTTCTCCACTGCAAAAATCACAGCTAGAGCCTCGCGTTCCGTCGCGCTGTAATTCCTTTCGTTTTTATTTAGGCTCCTACTGACATACGCAATGGGATGATCGCAACCATCGGTTTCTTGCGTTAGCATACCGCCAACACCATATGCAGAAGCATCACAATGTATTTTGAATGGTTTTTCAAAATTCGGTACCGCAAGAACAGGTGCGGTTACCAACGCATTCTTCAATGTATTAAATGCTACCTCTGCCTGTTCGCTCCACTCAAATTTAGGTGCGTTCTTTCCTTTACTCGTTAGTCTATTGAGTGGTGCAGCGATGGTTGAAAAATTCCTAATAAAGCGCCTGTACCAAGAACAAGTGCCTAGGAAAATCTTTACCTCCTGTGCAGTTTTTGGGGTCGGAAAGTTCAAAACTGCGGCAACTTTTCCAGGATCTGTGCGTAAACCAAATTCATCCACTATATACCCTAAATATTTCAAAGAGTTTCTAAAAAAATTACATTTATCAAAATTTATGGATAGTTGAGCCATTTTTAGTTTATCCAGAACTCTGTTTAATAAAATTAAATGGGTTTCAAAATCAGCAGAACAAATAACAATATCATCTATATAACAAAATACTATTCCATTTTCAATATCACTACAAAAATTTTGATTAAATAACTGGTCCATTAACCTCTGCTGTCGTGCTGGTGCACCGCATAGGCCAAACGGCATGACTTTAAATTTAAATAACCCTCTACCAGGAACTGTAAAACTGGTTTTTTCCTGAGAGTCGTTAGCTAACGGAATTTGCCAGAAACTTGAACTTAAATCAATCGATGATAAAAACCTTGCCTCTTTCAAGCTATCTAGAATTTGTGGAATGTACGGTATTGAGTATGAATCCCCCTTTGTCACTGAATTTAATTTCCTGCAATCTAGGCAAAATCTCCAGTCTCCATTTGCCTTTTTCACTAAAATTGCTGGGTTATTCCAAGGGCTTTCACTCGGAGTAACTACGTCCATTTCCAGCATCCTATCTAACTCTTTACTTAAAGCTTCCTTCTTTTCGGGAGAAAGTGGATATTGTTTTATTTTTATTGGCAAGGCATCACCGGTGTCAATAACATGTTCAATTAATTTTGTTCTACCCAATCCAATTTTCTCTGAAGAAATATCTAAAAATTTATTTACTACAGATTGGGCTAATTCTTTCTGTTGAGATGATAAGTTTTCAAAAGAAGTGATGGTATGAATTTGTTCATTATCAATCGCACAAATATTGTAAAATTGAGAAGGTGCCTTAATTAATTCTAAATTATCAAAAATTCCAGGGGCTAACTGAAATGTTTTCCAAAAGTCACAACCAAAAATAACATCCGCTATTATAGAGGGTACTACAAAAAATTTTATTATGTGAGTTACGGAATTATAAGTAATCGGAATAATCATATAACCCATGCAATCAAGTTTGTCTCCATTTGCCACTGAAAATGTGGTATCAATACTGCTATGCAATTTATAACCGAATTTCAAAAAAACCTTGTGCGCCTGGTTACCCAAAATTGACGCGCAAGCACCGGAATCTAGTAAACCTGTAATCTCAAAACCGTCAACAAAAACCTTTAAATGTGGCCTAAAGTCTCGTTTATCCACTGAATACAGAACTGTGTCAGGTAAAAGGGATGTTTTGTTGTTAATGACCAAGTTCTTTACTTGTGTCTCTGCACAGTTCTTACTAATTAGTTTTTTGAATTTTTGTCCGGAGCGGGTTTACTAATCGCCTTTTTACTACAACTTGGACATGTCTTTACTGTAAAGTTCTGACGTCCACACGAAAAACATCTAATAAATTTCGGGACTGTCCTGCAAAATTTAAAGGAATGGTTACCCTTGCCGCACTTGTAACATAGTTGTTTATTTGTTTTCGTAAAATCAGTGCCTTTACTTGTATCAACCTTAGGTGCAGGTGTGACTGAAAGTGTGTTTATCTGTTTTGTCACTTGTTTGTAAGCAAACTCTGAACTTAAAGTTGCCTTACTGTTAGTAGGCTCAGAAAATAAGGCGGAACGCTGCCTCGCAGCCTCTAGTTTGCGACACTTTTCCTTCAACATTGCGACAGACTTAATGTCAACAAGAGCTAATTGTTCTGAGTAAAAAGGGCGAATATTATGTAATAAAATTTGTAACTTTTGTTCTTCGGAAAGTGGTGTTGACAACCTTGAAAACATGCCAAACATTACAGCGAAATAGATAGACACAGGTTCTTCAGAGCCTTGTGTTCTTGCTCGAATTTCACCTAGCAACCTGTAGTCATAATCTACTGCATCAAATTCCTCTAAAAATAAAGTTTTCAATTCTGACCAAGACGAAACTTGACATTTGTTGCCTCTGTACCATAACAATGCTCGGCCTGTAAAAAGATGAAATGCAGAAACAAATAATTTTCCATCTGAAACGCCATAAGATCTTTTATATTCCTCAACGCGTTCGATGAAACTGCGCGGGTCACCCTGTCCGTTGAAATTTAACTTCCACTTGGCAACATTTTTATCACCAGTGCAGTCAACGGCGGTACTCTCGGAATCCAGTGATTCGTCGTGAGACGACTCATTGTCAGCATCTAATCTGGAAATCAAACTCTGCAACTTTGTATGTAATTCACTCTTCCTACTTATTAAGCTGAGTTCGGAACACTGTATTCTCAAAATTCTAAAGTACAAATGTGAAGCTAAAGCTTTAGACCTACAGAGGGCATGTCTATCTTTAGTGTCAGAACACTTTTTTAATAAATCTTCTAAGTCTTGAAGTTTTTTAGTAATAACCCCTAACTCACTTTCAGAAGTGAAATCCGTCTCTAAAATTGATTCAGAAGGAATTTCCTGAATTAATTGTTTTAACTGTTTCTTTAAACCTAGCACTGTAGGTGCTGGAGTTTCGGAACGAATGGATACCTCATAACACAATTCGTCCTTCAAAAGTGAATGAAACTGGGCAAAAGTCTGTTCCATTGTGTTAAGTCAAAACACATTTAACAAAATATCGAGCTTGTGTAACTGTCTATGTTTAGCCTTATACAAATTGGTTAAACACAAACACAAAAGAAGTTATTTAAACTATTAAATATACACAAGCAAAATACACAACAAAAAACAATATTCTTAAGTCTATCCTAACTATTTTATCAATTATGTTCCTATTCCAAAATATTGTTAATAATACAAGTACATATTATTACTATAGTAAACAAAATATAACAAAATAAAACTTCCCAAAATTGAATAAATGATTGTAAGGTGCAGTATCACCTTTATGAGTACACAGTGTGTTACAACCTTTACAATTACAAAAGTAAACAGGCAGCAAAGTTGCAATGAACTCTGACTAGCATATTATCTTTCAAAAAAAAAAAAACAAAGAGATTGTGCAATGGTTTGATGACTGTTACTTTACACTTTTAATACATAACCTAAAATACAACAAAATCTGTTTCTAAATGTCACTTTAAACTACCAGCATTCACTTAAACTTAACATGTTTTGTGTGTGAAGTAGCTTTTATCATAACCTTAACACAGCTCTAAACAAAATTTCAACAAAATAATGAAGTATCAAGTCACTGAAAAAAAATTGTTCATAACTTCATACTTGAACTTAATGTAATCTCTGAATATAGTTTATATATTTAGTTTCACAAGTTGTAACTCTTAGTATTTATAAATGTATGTGTGTAACTAGTTAACGGCACATAGCGTTTCAAAACTTTAATTATACTACGTTACCGGAATTTTCAAACATAAGATGTACTTACTATTGAAAGCAATACCCAACAACAACTCAGTTAAGCAATGTTTATTACTAAACTGAAGGCAAACATTCACTTATACACCTCCAAGGTAAGTCGATAACATAATTAAACGGCATAAGCACCATTTATAATGTGTTAATTAAATAAGAAAAAACCACTGTTGGACTATACTCAGAAAATTACTTAAACTATCAAACAAAATTTCTAACTATTAGTTATTATTTAGTTAGTTAACCATAAAAAACAGCTTAGTGCTCTTTGCAATGTGTCACTATTTAGAAAATTGTACAATCAGCGGAGTACATTTCATAAAATTCACAAAATTTCTCAAAATATACTGAAATAACTATATAAAAAAACGTTCGGGCGCCATTTGTAAGGGTGGTAAATTGGGCGGAATGGAAATATACCCGGATACGGAATAATCTACCACCTTACGAAGATTAGAGGAAAAAAAAAATAATTTTACTTACTTGATCTATCTACCTAGTAAAGAATAGAAGCTAGCCGTCGACTCCCTTGTAATGTATATGAGGTGTTATAAATGAAATTTGCTAGATGTTAGGCAAAATTGTTTTTAATGTAACTTTTACCGGGGTCGCTTAATACATAGTGATGGCTAATAATGCTTAGTTATTCTAGCTTAATGCCAAGACTTAATTTAGAT
Source organism: Maniola hyperantus (assembly GCF_902806685.2). Classification (NCBI taxonomy): domain Eukaryota; kingdom Metazoa; phylum Arthropoda; class Insecta; order Lepidoptera; family Nymphalidae; genus Maniola; species Maniola hyperantus. The sequence continues at coordinate 5,925,287 of NC_048543.1, forward strand.
ACATTAGAATGCCTTAGGTAGATAGTACATAAAATCTATGTTTTAAATTTAAGATGCCATTGGCATGGAATAGACAATGACACAGTAAATTTCATAAAATTGTTTCAAAATAAAGCTCAGTAGTAAAGACAGGGTTCTTACTGTACACATACACTAAGAAGGTTCACTAAACTGTTCCAGGATACAAACATTTGCTTACTTGTAGGTGCGAAGACTGCAAGGTAGCTGGACGGCATCGGCCAAGCTCCCAAAACTCGATTTAACTTGATTCTTCACAACCGAAATGTTTCATTACAAAGATTTTCACCAAGTCTTATCCATAGAATTAAGTTGCCAACGTGAATGTGCAAAAGAAATAAATACGAAAACCGAAAACTAAAAACGGAAACGCAAACGGAAAACGCAAACGGAAACCCTATTGAACTCCTGGCCACCAATGGTTTTCAGGAGTCCACCCACAACCCATTATCCTCATTTATTTGGGAAGGTAAAATAACTGGAACATAATTGATGAAACATTGAAATACGTTAGGATGACTAAATTTATAACAATTGTATTTTCCCAGGCGAAGCCATGGGCGAAAAAGAGTGAGATTTTCCTGGAACGAAAAAATTCGTCTTCACATGTTGACTCCAGAAAAATTCTAAATCTCACCAATCGGTGTTGCCAGACGCAACCCGAGTGTGGCCGCTCTCATTTAGTTTGATCATGAAGCCAATTCATTTTTGAATATTTGCGGAACCTAAGGATATATTATAAGAACCGTTTTGTTAATGACTTAACAATAAACAAATGATATTATGGTTTTATTTAATTATTTTGTTTTATTTTTACGACAATTGACAACGAAGCAAACGCCATCTATTGTGGCTCGAATGAACTCTGAACATCGACCCACGCGTAGTTCTGCACCTTGATGCTAGGTGGCACCAACATACTTTGAACAAAATAGATTTTAATTAAAAACGAAACGCTAGTTAGTAGTTCAAAATTTACAACGTCACACTATTTATTAGCAGACTGGGTTTTTTTCTGTCTGTCTGTCTGTCGGTCCGTCAAGAAACCTACAGGGTACTTCCCGTTGACCTAGAATCATGAAATTTGGTAGGTAGGTGGGTCTTATAGCTGGTATTAGGGGAATAATCTGAAAACCGTGAATTTGTGGTTATATCACACAAAAAAAATTAAATTGTGGTCATAAACTAATAATTAGTATTTTCAATTTCATAGTAAGATAACTATATCAAGTGGGGTATCATATGAAAGGTCTTCACCTGTGCATTCTAAAACAGATTTTTATTTATTTTTATGCATCATAGTTTTTGAATTATCGTGCAAAATGTAGAAAAAATAAGACTGCAGTACGGAACCCTCATTGCGCGAGCCTGACTCGTACTTGGCCGGTTTTTTTTAAATTACAACTCTTGGATTAGTAACAAAACCAATAATAAACATTTAGAACCTGTTTTTAAGTGATGAAGCCGTGTTTAAAAGTATTAGTTTAGTTCCAATATAAGAATTAAAAAAACCGGCCAAGTGCGAATCAGACTCGCGCACTGAGGGTTCCGAAGTACAATCGTATTTTATCGACATTTGCACGATAAATCAAAAACTACTTACTAGATCTCGTTCAAACCAATTTTCGGTGGAAGTTTGCATGGTAATGTACATCATATTTTTTTTTAGTTTAATCATTCTCTTATTTTACGGGGAAACACACACACATTTTACCACTTTGGGGGTGTCTCTCGCGCAAAGAAATATCATTTTTGAAAACCTATCCATAGATACCGCACACATAAAATGGGTTTGATAAAAAAAAATTGAGTTTCAGTTCTAAGTATGTGGAACCCCAAAATTTATTGATTTTTTTATTTTTGTGTAAAAATCTTAATGCGGTTCACAGAATACATCTATGTACTTACCAAGTTTCAACAGTATCTTTTAGTTTCGGAGAAAAGTGGCTGTGACATACGGACGGACAGACAGACAGACAGACATGACGAATATATCTAAGGGTTCCGTTTTTTGCCATTCAGCTACGGAACCCTAAAAATCACGTTTCAGAAGTGGCCACTCTGAGGACAAAGCACAAAGTCTTTGTGCTTTCCCTACTGTCCATTGATGCCTATAATGATAATGAATAAGATTTTTTTTTATTTGATACTAGCGGATACCCTGTGTGCTACTACGCTAAAAACACTCTAAAACCATCTTCTCATTATTGCCTTTTTAATGAAACTGGTTTTGGAAACAGTTTGATGGTGCCTTTAGTCTATAACGGACACTGGTAGAAACATTTTTGTGTTTTACATATTATAAATTAAGATTTCTTTTGAATAAAGAGTAGAATAGTATCTGCATGCCAGCGAGCGTTTTGCTCGACGACGACGCAGCTATATTCAATGTACTCTGCTGCAATCCGAGACATTGTGAGGGCTCCCGCATGCTCCCACGCTCTCGCTCGGAGCCACTTGTAACGGTCTCTGGCTCCCTCATTGTCACCCGGAGCACGTGTGAGCCGGTGTTAACTAAGAACAAAGGCACATTCTGTGTGACGGAAACTCGAAGTTTTACATTTTGATACATAAAGCGGTCCATACGTACTCAACTAAATAGAGTAAGGATTAGTCTGCTTACCACCAACCTTATTCAGCTCAAAGACCAATCCTTAATAGTTAATCAGCTCAACAGTTAAAGCTATGGATTGAATTCTGTAGAGAATATCTAATAGTCAAAATCCGAGCCGGTCTTGTCTGGGAAAACTAAGGCAAAATATTAGAATTTTACACAACTAGTACAAATGAATTAAATTTTAGTAAATCTTTTGAAAAGTCAAAGCTATTTAATTAGTGAGTAGATGGGGAAGGTCAGTAGGCACGGTCTATATTCTGGGAGTAGGATTCGTTAATATATTAGCGCTGATGTGTAGGTAGGTAATAGGTATTGGTATACCTACCACTAGGCTATCACTATTCACTGCGCACTCGTCACGCACGTCTAGTTTTTCGGGTTCGGATTATCACTTGCTTTAACGGCGTAGCAAAACATCGTGAGAAAACCTGCATGCCTGAGGGTTCTCCATAATTCTCAAAGGTGTGTGAAGTCTGCCAATCCGCACTTGCCCAGCGTGGTAGACTGTGGGCAAATCCTTTTCATTCTGTGAACAGACTTAAATAAATAATAAATATATGTGTTGCGAAGAATACTATTTCGGCCTCGGGCCGAACACTGAATATTCGGCCAGAAGCGTGGCTGAATAGCCGAATATTCGGTCGAACTATCCGGCCTTTTAGCGCACGTTCGAAAATTTGCCTGGTCTCTAATTGGCCCTCGGTCACAAAGCTTTTCTCCACGGCATCGTACCGGAATGCTTAATCGCTTGGCGGCACGGCTTTTGCCGGTAGGGCGGTAACTAGTCACGGCCGAAGCCTCCCACTAATCCAGACCAGAGAAATTAAAATTTAGAAATTATAAAATTCCAAAATTACCCTGCCGGAAATTGAACCCGGGACATCTAATAAGACCACGGTACTCACCACGGGCCAACGAGGTCGTTAAATTTTGTGTAGGTACCTATGTGTGATATAAGCGAATAATTACTCTTTGTCGGGCTAAGAATGTAAGGATACATTCATTATTAAAAGTGATATGATTAATTTACTATTTTTTAATTATTTCTTTTCACTGTCTTTATGGATTTGGTATTCGGCCGAATCTCAAAAAATAGGTCGAATGGGCCGAATACCGAATACTAACCGAATATTGTGATGATGATGAGATGATCATACTTGTACATGCACAGCTCAGCTTCAGGGTCAGCTCCCAGTGCATGCACTGGAGCAGAGCTGACCCTATCTACTCTTAAAAAAAACCTATCAAGTACATGCGAGTCAGACTCACACAATACACGAAGGGTTCCGTACCAGGGTAGACGTAAGTATACATATAAGAAATAAAACTTTTTTGTGATGTAACCACAAATTCACGTTTTTCGGCTGTTACCCTTTGCCTACTTGTGCTATAACTATAAAACATTGCTACCTACCTTTCATGATTCTAGGTCTAGACCCTAGGTCAACAGGAAGTAACCTTACAGGTTTTCATTCCCATGATGACACTTGACTGACAGACAACAAAATAATCCTATTAGGGTTCCTTTTTTCTCTGGAAATACGGAACCCTAAAAATGATCATTAAGTACCTACTAAGTAGTTTGTAGAGAAAGATGTCACCTATGGCGCCGACTATGGTGTACCGTGTTAGCATCGCATCGGGCAAGTCTGTCGCCACGGCAGGCTGCGCACGCGACCTCGTGTCATTGACCGCCACGACGCGCATCTAACGTTCCGTTGCGTTGCCACCAATTCTACTTATGTTATCATGGGCCCTATATGCCGTGATTTGTTTATCTTTCTGTTCCGTGGTTTATATCGATACACCTAACACCGATAACCTTTCTGTTTAAACTTTGGTAAAATAATCAAGAGCCTCGGCCGAATACCTACCTATCTACTGATTTTACAAGCGCCTTAAAGGCTGCCCACACTGAAATGTAAAACAAAACGTATCATAATAATCTGGCTTATGTCCATGCCTACGTGACTGTTTTTAAGGTTCCGTACCTCAAAAGGAAAAACGGAACCCTTATAGGATCGCTTTGTTATCTGTCTGTCTCGTTGATCTAGAATCATGCACTTTGGCAGGAAGGTAGGTCTTATAGCAGACATGAGGGGAAAAAATCTGAAAACAGTGAATTTGTGGTTACCTACATCACAAGAAAAAATAATGAAAAATGAAAATGTACCGTTACCAAGTGGGGTATCATATGAAAGGGCTTTACTTGTACATTCTAAAACAGAATTTTATTTATTTTTAAGCAGAATGGTTTTTGATTTATCGTGCAAAATGTCGATGAAGTACGGTTGTAGTACGCAACCCTCAGTGCGCGAGTCTGACTTGCACTTGGCCGCTTTTTGACATTAATTAACAAACCTCAAAAATGAAATTAAGAAAACGTGAATTCGGTAGTTAGGGCCTGAGGCCATAGATTGAAGATAAATATCAGATAAATATAGTATCTACGACACCTGAGGCTCTATTAGTTCAAATAATAAGATTTATACTTTTAGAGGGTACCTAGGGTGTGTCGCCTGGTTGCACTTGAAATTGCGCTGATAATATTATTATGTGCACATGAGTCGTTTGTGCTGGCTAGCAATGTTACCCCAAGTCGGTAACTGGGTGGGTGTCGTGTAATACCTTTACCATTCCTCAGTGCCTCTGAGAGTAAGTACGATACCTTCGATAAGCCGTCGGTCACGCTGTACTACTTGTTAATCCGGTTGTGGATGGCAGTCGCTTCGTATTACCTACTAAGTTACTACTTCCAGCCTGTCAAGTCGGTTTACAATAAGAGGAAGAACAGTCAAAACCTGGAAACAGAGATGTAGAGCCAGCACCAGACTGATGCTCAGGCTCAGAACATTTAGAAGGGATTAAAAACTAAAAAGTACATGGGAGGGTTTTATATCTGTATAGACTGTATACCCTCGTAGCTTTAGTTTTAAGTTCGCGTTAAAATTATCACCACTATATTATCATCTTACAAATGCAACAACCGACTATCAAAAAGTATAATTTATTACCTTTTTTGAATAAACCATTTGATTTGATTTGATTAATCCGAAAGAAGGATATACACGAGAAACTTGAATGTCTTCAAGGAGTTCTGGGGATGAAGTCTGAAGCGGCCTTACGGTATTTTCAATTCTCGCATTGTTAGACACTCGTTTGCGAAGAAGCGACGAATGACATACTTAAGGTTTAGTAGAAAAATATTTTTTAACGTGTGAATCTAAAACGCAAAAGGGTTATGCAAGCTACCAAAGTAGGTAACGATGTGAGAAAAGCGAGGTCCCACGTCAGTTCACCTAAAGGTGACCACATAATGAAAGACTACAATATTGTACTGGCATAATAAGAGACAAACCGCAAGACCCGGGGAAGGCGCAAGAGTCAACATCTACTCCATAGGTACAATTGCATATATATTTCAATAGATACTGAAAATGTCTGTTTCGGCCGAATCATCGTATCGAAGAAATGCTGATATCAGAGATGATGCAGATATTTTGTTCATATCAACATCTCTCTCTCTGTGTGCGACTTTTTTAGATCTTGGGTTTATTCGGTAGGTACTTATGCGATCACCGTTTCAAAATTGTAAAGACCACCGGGCAGCTTAATTGAAATGTCAAACTTATAACAAAATTGCTACCTAAAATGTTCTACTTATCTTTTACGAACTTTGTTATTACGTTTTTGTACGTTTTCTTAAAAAATAAAATCTGTAAGTAAATGAAATAGGTACAACCAAACAAAAAATAATTTTTGATACCTAACTGGTAAAAGTTTGATACCTATTAGCTTACCTATAGGCACTTTACAACTTACAATTGCCTACATAAAATAGAGAGTGGTATTTTTGTTTTTTGTTGTTTGGTTTAAATCCTACAGGGGTTACATGCTAACTTTGTGACCAAACCTGTAGGTATAAATTTTGATACCAAAAAAATGGAAGGAGTAAAATCAACATGCATGAGAACTACCTACCGACGTAGATTTAGAATTATTATCCTAAGATCTGCATTTGTGCTATCTATTAAAACGAAAACATTTACCAGATGGTGAATTGTTTAATAAGTACGTTTTAATTTAGGAAGAAGTTAAGTAGTGTATAGGTTAAAAAACATAACATTTGATTACTTACTAAAAGACAGCCCGCATGAAATCGCACGCAGCATTTTTCAGTACCTAAACTCCGGAAAATTATTGTGACTTGTGACACTAGGATTGTTATTTGTTACATAAGTATATATCGGTCGCATCTGGCGGATCGAAGAAAAGCTGATAGTCTCAGCAGAGTTCGGCGCTGACGTGAACTCGTTTTTACGGTGCGTCCGATGCGCGTGTCAATTTTCAGAATTCATCTCCGGTTATTCCATTTTTGGTACCGAGAAAATGGTTCTCTTGAGGGTCTTGCGGCCGTGTGCGAAGCGAACTCTACTGTCTCTACCGATAGGAAAACTATTGCAAAAATACATACATAGGTACATAGACTCCTAAAATCATAACCCTTCCTAGTTCCTTTTGGCTTTGCCGTAGTCGGGTAAAAAGCCTACACAAAAACATCACTGCCATAAGTAATACATATAAGCAGATCAAGGATTACAGTAAAACCTGGTGCCTACATATCTATAGGTAACTATGATGTTTTACCCGTAGTCCGGTTCAGTTGTCCGGTCAACCGGACTATGGATAAAAGAAATTATCCATGGTTAACCGGACTATGGAATTTTTTTTTATCCATGGTACAGTTGACCGGACCACGGAAGATCTAGTGCTTAAGCTAGATAACCTTTTTGATAACATTTTATGGTCTAGTAAAACTAAAACAATCTAATTCGCAGTTGACACATAAATAAAATAACTGCGAAGCCGTACATTGCAAACAGCTATTGAGTACTGTACCTACGTGGTATTAGGACATGCATGACAAAATATTTTACCACGCAAAGAAACTACTACCTACCTACTAGTCGTGTGGATCCATAACTTATTACAAACAAGCTTTTGCCCGCGACTTCGTCCGCGTGATATATTTATATTTTATAGTTTAGTCGACCTGCCCCGGCTTCGCACGGGTAGCTTGAGAAGAACTATTCCACAACATATTGTTTTCGTGTGATTATTTACGCAGCACACGTCACGGAAGCTCTCAGATGGGATATCTTTATCACAATAGCCTAAATATTTTATATAGCCTATAATATAACCTCCTTAGATACTTAATCCCTCTTTCTATTGGTGAAAATCGTATGAAAAACCGTTCAGTAGTTAACTCAGATTAGCCCAAACAAACACGAACTCAGCGCGGCGGGGGATTTTAATTTAATAATGTATCATAGCTCTCTGCTGCGCTGCTTTCAATTGCGTCGGCAAATGCTACAGGTAAAAGCATGAGTCAGCTAAAGGTTTTCTGAAAAAATATCTGAGTTACCCTTCAATTCAGGCGTCTAAAGATGTTTTAATTGAAAATGTCTGTTGTTTCAGTAATTGGTCACGTCTGGAGCGAGGATGAGCAACACGACGCGCGCGAGGGTGACGACGTAACGATGCAGTGCCGGTTCGCGCTGGACCCTCTGCCTGGAGAGTCGCTCACCTACTACTGGGTGAGGAGCACCGCTTCGGGCCACGACAACGTCGCTATTGGCAACCTCCCCTTGGAAACCAATTACCAGTAAGTAGTTTTGTTTTCCCCTTCACAAATTAGCCCTTAATCGCAATCTCATCTGGTTGTAAACGGTTATGCAGTCTACGATGGAAGCGGGCTAACTTGGTATTATTAAACCCAAAACCCCTTATCGGTTTCTACACGGCATCGTACCGTAACGCCAAATCGCTTGGCGGCACGGCTTTGTCGGTACGGTCCTAAGCCTAATTAGCCACAGCCGTAGTCTACTACCAGTTCAGTTTAGAAATTTACAAATTCCCAAGTTGCCCCTGCCAGGAATTTCAATTCCCGGGATGTCCCACTTATTAGACCACAGCGCTCACGCTGTTCGCTCACTGCGCAAAGGAAATTTAATCAAAACACCTTTTTTTTTCCTGTGAAGAAGAAAATCTTTTTGGACCTGTTTACTGGCATGGCGTGTCAATCTCGCACGTACGAAAACATTAAACAATTCCATGTGTGTTCGAGTTCAGCACGGAACCTCATTGAGACTTCTAACATTCGCCTCCAGCACTATAATCTGCAAAAAGGATAAACTTCTACAGTATCTTCTTTCTTTCTTCTATCTGGGCAGGTTTCCGCACTTACGTTTTCGTCTATTGTGCGTGCAGTGCCCTACTACAGTATATTTGAGTAACTTCAGAACTTACGATATCATTCCCATTTTTGCAGGATCCTGTACGCACCATCGGAAGGTCGCTTCGACTTAATGGTGTCGAATGTCACGTACGAGCGGGACAACGGTCGGTTCGAGTGCCGGGTCAAGGCGGGAGGGTCGGGCCGCACTCTGCACTCGCAAGGACACAATCTTGTGGTGCTGACGCAGCCGCAGCCTCCAGTGTTGAACACAGGGACGCAGACGCAAGCACAAGAAGGCAGACAACTCAACTTGACTTGCTCAAGTACGGGCGGGTCACCTAGCCCTACGATACAGTAAGTTGCGTCAGACGAATCTGAGTGTTATAGTATGTACTTACATAATATGTAGGTGCCTATAATAGTAATCACTCCTTACTGGGTAAAGCAACCAAAATATACCTATTTAAACTGGCTGCTACTGCTGATGCAGATATATGTCGCAGAACAAACTTAGTACACAGCATATTATAAGCGATGCACGACATTGCGCCTAAATTTTTGAATTTGCTTAAAATCCCTTGGAGACGTAGAAAAAGAGTTGCTTTGCTGTCTCCAAGTTTTATGTACAGACAATCACATTGATTTAGGAATAAGGCGTCTGAGTACATAAAATAATTAAGACCTCACTGGTATACCTTGCTTCATGTCGACTATTTTAATCATGGTAAAACAAAGCGTAAAGTCTTCACCAGTTCCGTTTCTCTCATCAGGTGGTATCGCGATGGATCCATACATCCTATGGAGGCGGTGATGGTGGTTGGGAAGACGCGCGTGGAACCCACAGTAGCAATACTAACTCTAGAACCGAATCGGGACGACGATGGTGCCACTTTTCGTTGCGTTGTGCGAAACCGCGCGATGCGTGAAGGACAGCAGCTGGAAGCAACCGTGGGGCTAAGCGTTAACTGTAAGTGAATATTTGCTTTGAGAAAAAGGTATTTTTCGCATAAGTGAGGCTATATCCAAAACTCTGTGAAAGAACAAATACATAATGTTCTGTGGGCTGGATTTGAGTTGAAGAGTTAACACCAGATGAGTTCGCAGTCAAGGGCTAGCTTGTAATAGAACTAGCTTATGCTCGCGACTTCGTCCGCGTGGACTACACAAATCTCAAACCCCTACTTCACCCCCTTAGGGATCGAATTTTCAAAAATCCTTTCTTAGCGGATGCCTACGTCATAATAGCTATCTGCATGCCAAATTTCAGCCAGATCCGTCCAGTAGTTTGAGCTGTGCGTTGATAGATCAGTCAGTCAGTCAGTCAGTTCTTTTTATATATTTAGATTTAAAAAAGAAAATTATGAGTAGGTTACTCCTTGGCTCTTATAAACACGTATTCATAGTTTCTTGTACAAAGTACAACTTCTAGTAGCCACATTAGACACTTTCGATCACGAGTTGTGTGTTTTAAGTTTATGGTTCCACTAATTAAGCCCGTCTATAAATCGATAGCTGTTTAGAACCACTTTCTAATAACATTCTCTTTAACGCCAGTTTTTAAATGTGTGGTTCGCTTTAGGTACCTAGGTACAAATTATAATCACAATTTATTACGCAGTCTTACCAAACAATCTACGTTGCTTCTGCGTGCGTAACGTTTCAGCTCACCAATCAAGAATATTCAATCCGTATTCATCCACCAATGTTATGAATACAAACTTATTTAATGACTGAAATATTGCTCGTAACGGTTTGTGCGTAACACTTCGGCGTAATTAAGACACTCAATTAATTCCGCTCCTAATGACAATCTTGGCGATGTACTTAGGTATTGCAATAATTCTTACTGAGAAAACAAATACATAAATAAAAAGGTTTATAAAAGTTCCTCCGAGTTCTATGTCCGAAATAGTGCTTGTTTCTTGATCTGTGATCTCAGTCCTAATGCCTTTCATTAATTTTATTGATGGATGTACTTTGGCCAAAAACCCTTTGACGAATGGGCGTTTTCTTTTCCATCATAATCATATAGGCAGCAATGTTCCGCTACATTGCTGCCGCGACATTGCTGCCTAGCTCGGAATGTAATCTCATATAAGCTTATAGTGATTGTATGGGGACCAGTAGTGCCGCGATAGCACTGTTGCGGCAGCACTGCTGCGTGCAGCGTGGTTCGGAATCATACCTTTAGACTCGCGCGCCACGTATCTATTTGTACGTTGATGTTACTAATATCAGAAACCTTCGTTCACGCATAGGTAACGAACAGACAGACAAGATAATAAATAATTATTTCCTAGGATTTAAGACCACATACATCATCAAGGCAAAGTCATCAAGTCGAATGAGTGAACCGCACAGGCCCACATAGCTATAAATATATAAAAGGCTTGCATTTCTTTAACCGTGGCTTTTCTGAAGGAGTCTTTGTGAGGTATTTGCTTTCCTCGCCGCAAATGGAGCGCGGACAAAACTTCTCATTTCACTTCACGGCCTGTACCTACTACGTACTACGCTATCCTTTTGTTTTTTTTTTTAAATTCAGATACAAGTTAGCCCTTGACTGCAATCTCACCTGGTGGTAAGTGATGATGCAGTCTAAGGTGATAGCGGGCTAACCTGGAAGGGGTATGGCAGTTTTTAATAAACCCATGCCCCTTTGGTTTCTACAGAGCATCGTGCCGGAACGCTAAATCGCTTGGCGGCACGGCTTTGCCGGTAGGGTGGTAACTAGCCACGGCCGAAGCCTCCCACCAGACCAGACCAGAAATTAAGAAATTATAAAATTCCAAACCCCTGCCAGGAATCGAACCCGGGACCTCCCACTATTAAGACCACAGCGCTCACCACTGCGCCAGGGAGGTCATCCTAATTTGCTATTCTAAACTTTGAATGAAAAAATTGTTTACTTTATTTTAGGTAGGTACAGTTTTTATTGAAAATTCATACTTCTATACTAATATTATAAAGAAGAAAGGTTTGTTTGTTTGTGATCGATAAACTTCAGAGTTAAAATCGGTTAATTATTAAAATCGGATTTTAATAATTATTTCACCTAGATAGCTACTTTATTCAGAAGTAACGTCCATTCTAATATTATAAATGCGAAAGTGTGTCTGCCTGTCCGTCTGCTAGCTATTCATGGCCCAACAATTTAACCGATTTAGATGAAATTTTGTAGGCACAGAGTTAGCTTACATCCCGGTAAAGTACATAATATGCTACTCTTTATCCCGGAAAATTAAAGAGGATACTTTACAAGATTTAAAAAAACCTAAATCCATGCGGATGAAGTCGAGGGTAAAAGCTAGTTGGTAGGTATTGTATAAAAAAACGTGTATTTATCTGTCTTTTTTGTATCAAAAATTTACACATAAGTAGGTAAGTATAACTAGGTACTTATTGAATTGATTTCTTCATGCTCTTGTGCGCTTAACGGCTGAACACTGCATTCTTTAAATAACTCGTACCTGCAAAACTGATTCAGACAAATCAATTAAAATATCTTAGTACAATAATTAATATTAATATTATTTTATACCCATGCCAAATTACAGATTTCTAGCACTAATAGTCTCTGACATTAACCGAGGACGGACGAACGGACATGGCGAAACTATAAAGGTTTCTTTGTTTACTACGGAACCCTAAAAAAATTATCACAAACATTGCATACGCGCTAACTGTATAAATAGGATAGTTCATTTATCAAACATCAATAAAACGTCGCCCGCAGACTTTATCCGCGTTTGAATCTGAAATTATACATACAAACAAGACGATAAATATAAGTATCTAGGTACTTTCCTCGTGAAATGATGTACACAGTGGTTAAAACCTAAAGACATTTAATATTATACTGAACTAAAAACTGTATTGAAATAAACTACAAAGCTTAGAAGCTAAAAGCGCAGAAAGCGTACCTACGCGGAATGGGATTTTGTTTTATGGATATTTGAAGAAGAGCTAATAGAGAGAGCCAGTGCGTGCCAGACCTTCCTTATTTTATGAATGCTGAAAGTTTCTCTGCGTTGTCCTCAACACTGGAAGGAACTTTTGTTTGGATCATAGTGGCTTTGGGAGATAACAGGTAATAAAGCTCGTAGCTTTAATTTTAAGTTCGCGTAATAATTATCATCACTTTATCTTACAAATCCAACAACCGACCATCAAAAAGTGTAATTTATTACCTACCTATTTTGAAAAAATATTTGTATTTTGAATTTTTGAATTTTGAAGGTGTAAAAACTACGTCAAAGTATAAAGTCTAATTTTTTATATTTTTTATCTAGTTGTTTATTAGAAATCACGTCAGGCATTGCCAGAAACTTAGTATCGTGGGAACCCCACTCCGCCCCGCCAGACACCCTTAAACGTTTATAATTTATTAAACTTTAAAGTCGCCTGGCAGGGGGTTGCCACCATACTAAGTGTCTGGCACTGCATGGCGTGACCTGACTTCTAATACTATTCTAAAGAAAATATAAAAAAATTAGACTATACTTTGACGTAAGATTTTTTACACCTCTATTACCTGTTATCTCCCAAAGCCATCATAATTCAAACAAACATCAAAACAATCCATTCCTCGTAGTGTTGGGGAAAATACGCAGAGAAACTTTCAGCTTTTATAAAATAAGAAAATTCTGGCACGCGCTGGCTCTTAGGTCATAAGCTAAACTAGTGTAACTAAATCGCTTCCTGTAGTTTGTACACGTGATCAGGGAGATGAAGATTTCATAATATACCTAACTGACCTAATATTGCAATAAATATTTATCTCTGGCATTTCTGACTTCCTGTCGGATCACCGGTGAACAACCGCCAGATGCCCGTATAATATTTTGTAATTGGGTGACCTGAATGAAAAACATGAACCAAGAAGAGTGCTGCTGATTCTAAATCGGACACGTATTGTAAACAGTGTTTCAAGCGGAGCAAGTATGGAGAACTCCCTCCGTTTCCTGTTTAGGACTCGTATAATTTCGTTTATCGACACTATCTAAACCTTTCTTCCTAATTGTAATTAGGTTTTATTCACTAATTCTGGGAAAGGATACACTTAAGTAGGTATATAATATTATTACTGAATCCAGGGAAACTAAGCACTCTCCTTCGGAAAAACTGAAAAATCCAGCTTGTTTTGCTATGAACCTTGATATTTTCGTTCTAAGTGAAACGCCCAAGTCCGTGTTGCTAGAATTTTTGCACAGTGTATCTTTAGCATAACCTACAAAAAGCGATCTAACTTAAAACTAAATTATGATATCTTATTTTTTTTTATTTTATTTAAATTAACTAACGGCTACTTACACTAATACATTTAAAAAAAAAAACTTAATTCTGAAAATATTACTTACTAAGTGCAGTCGCCAATTATAAGTTAATACAACATTTACAAACATATTATGTGACAAAATAAAAAAACAAACATCAATAAGATTACCGATAATACTTCCTACTCAAGACTTCCAATATGCAAAGATCTTTTCCCGAAACTTATATAAAGAGTCAGAATTAATGTCAATGACAGAGCTGTGGTGGTTAATCTTAAGTTATATCGCTGTCGGATGTCCTCCTCTCTCAAACTTCTAGACTTTAGAAGTAGAAGAGGAGGACATCCAAACTGAACATCCAATTTTGATATTTTGTTTAGAACAATATTGGGGCCGATTCTCTTGTACACAATCTCTAAGCTAAACTAAATTAACAGGTCTAAATCTTCCGCAATCTTTTCCGCAAGATTATCAAAAGGATAAAAAATTTAGACGTGCCATTTTAGTTTAGTGTACAACGGAATTAGCCACAATATGTAGTTTTAAACAAAAATCCTGCTTTCTAAAATTTTTTCATTACTGCGCGGACAGGTCGTATATTTTAGGTAAGCTATATTTGTATACAAAGGATGGAAAATATCCCGTTGCTTAACTTCGGAACATACCAATGTATTTTGTAATAGCAACATAATTTGTATCTAATGTTTGTTAGCTCGAATTGAAATGTAAGCTACTAGCAGATATGTTTATTTAAAAGAACCTAACATCTTAAGATTCTTATGTTTACAATAAAACGATTAGATTAAACAAATATGCTCCTAAATAGCTTCTTACTTGAACAGTCGGATTAGAAACAAGAGCTTTTTAGACAAAGCTGTTCGTCGAAACAGAATAAAACGATTACTAAGTAATAAGTATAGGTACTTACTTAGCGTATTTTTGTCCTCAGATTTTCCACGCGTTGAGGTTGGTCCAGAGAATCCCTTACGAGTAGAAATAGATTTAACTGCAGAAATGGTGTGTAAAGTGGATGCTAAGCCTAAAGTTAGCACTGTTAGATGGACACGAGATGGGAAATATATTTCCAATTCATTTAATCATATCATCCAAGGAGTAACCGTGCAGGATGCGGGCAAGTACATATGCAGCGCTGACAACGGACTCGGTCATCCGGGTGAAAACGAGATATTCTTAGATGTCCTCTATCCGCCTAGTGTTACTGTAGACTCTAAAACATACGAAGCGGAGGAAGGGGGCACTATAGAAATTCGGTGTGATGTTTCATCTAACCCTGATCCTATATCTGTCGAGTGGACGAGGGAAGGAAGAACCGATTTCCGTCAGAAAGGAAACACTTTATTACTAACAAGAGTCAACGCTGATATGGCCGGGACATACGTCTGCCGAGCTGTAAATATTATATCGCCCAGCAGCGGCAACAAAGCAGAACGGACTGGTTCTGCCTCTGTAGCTGTACTCGTGCGACATAAACCTGGTCGAGCTTACATTAGCCCCGATCATCCAATAGCTCAGGAAGGCGCAGGAGTAGTTTTAACATGCAGTGCCAAACCGCCGGGCTGGCCTGTCCCTCAGTACCGCTGGTTCCGTGAAATTGAAACTGGGGATATAAAGTCTTCCGTTCTTGCTACAGGCAATAAATATACCATACCCAGTGCACATCTTGGTAGCGAGGGAGTATATCACTGTCAGGCTACAAATGAACTAGGTCACAGCGAACTCGCTACAGTAAATCTGGAAGTATACCAACCCCCTCGATTCCAATCTAAATTACAACCCCACGTCATCAAGAATTCTGGCGAGAGAAATTATTCGCTGACTTGTGTCGCACTTGGCAAACCCCTACCCAATGTAAAGTGGTACAAGAATAATGCCGAAATTCATCCTGATGCTAATTTATACGAAGTTAAAACAGAAATAAATGAAAGTAGAAATGCAGTCTATAATATACAAAGTGTACTCAGATTTCACGGAAAAGCTAGGCCGAACGGTGATGACTTGTTGCCTGCAGATAGAGGTGTATATTCTTGCTCATTTGAAAATGAAGTTAAAAAAGTAGAGTCGTCCATGCAGTTACGAATTGAACGTAAGTATATCTATTTTATTCATATTATTAATAACTATAGCGATCTTTGTAGAATAGTAGGGATGGATAATATGAATTTTTGTTAACTTACAGATGAACCCATATCAATCGGTCAGCAAACGAAAGTGGCATACGACTTAATGGAGAACGCAGAAATATCATGCAGGGTTCAAGCCTACCCTAAACCGGAATTCCAATGGTTCTACAGCTCCAACCCTGCACCACTACACATGTCCTCAGATGGACATTACGAAATTATAACGACGACTGATGAGAACGATTCATATTTAAGTGTTTTAGTGATTAGGAACGTTAAAGCACAAGATTATGGAGATTATTATTGTAAAGTAAAGAATTCACTAGGAAACATTCGCCCACAAATAAGACTGCAGCCTAAAGGTGCTCCAGAACCGCCAAAGAATTTAGCTACTCAGAAAGTTGATGCAACCTACGTCACTTTAAAATGGGAAGAAGGTTTTAATGGTGGACTGTCGAACACAAAATATTTTGTGTTGTTTCGCCGAGTTAGAAACCCAGTGGGAGGGGAACATTGTACAGCGGATCGAGCCGATGAATTCGACTGGAAAGAATACGATTGCGGACGTTCAAATCCCTGCAACGTGACCCGTCTTGAGCAGCACAATTCTTACTACTTCAAGGTATTTATATCCACTAAAACTTCTAATAGATTTTTTACTAAAATTTTCTTTTACTATACTTACCTATTCAGTCTTTGTCATTCAGTGTGACTGAATGCTTTCACTTTTATTTGATCATTTGCAAAGAGCTTTTTAAATTTGTTCTATCCATTTCATCATTGCTTTAGCGATCACAAAAATGATTCGAAATCTTTTTCTTTAACGCTACCAGTTCGTGACATATATGTTTAAGGTAATTTCGAGTATTTATATTATTGCTTCTTCATAGCATTGCTTTCACTGCTGCTAGTTCATCCTTAGTTTTTGACTAAAACCTTGTCAAAATCACTTGTATTATTTTGCAGAACCAATGGTTTTGTGTAATGTTTCTTTGTCTTAGTACTTAGACAAATGAACGTTGGATAATTGGGTTACCTATATTAAAATCATCAGTCAAAAATCTCTTTATAAGTAACCAGATTTTGGATATACCCACGACTTATCGTATAATTCTCCGCAATTTCAGGTGAAAGCTGTAAATACGAAGGGGCAAAGCAATTATTCAAACGAATTATCGGTGACGACTAAAGTGGATAAGATCTTGCCGCCAGAACATGTGACGTATAATCCGAGCTCGACTTTGATAAGCTTCAGCGTTGGAGCTACTTGTTTGCCACTTGTTGCTGTCGTCGAGGGAGTTGGCCAGGGAGGACCTGATGGATGGCAGGTAAGCTGAACTCGTTAAAATCATATTGCCTAAGTGTTTGTAAGGTTCTCTTAAATTAGGTTGCCCAATTACGGCGGATTATCGTGTATCATGTATTGTTTATAGGTGGTGGAAACAATACCTTTGCGTTTGTCTGGCATGGGATCTGTGATGCAAGAAGCGACTTTGGACCCGCCCAACCGTGGACAGGATTCAGTGGATTACGTGCGCCAATATCCTCGGATGAGAGTCAAACTTTGCTTGAAGACTGACCACAACGTTTGCAGCGAAGACGTTATAGCTGACAGTAAGTTTGAACTCGTAATAGAAACTTTTCTTATCCGAAAGAACTACAGGCCAAACAGTGGGCTGTTACTTGTTTTACAAAATGCTTATTTTGAAAAGGGGTTATGCACTTCATCTTAACTTTCATGTTCATTATCTCGAAGTTTGAAAACTTGGATTTTTAATTTTGCTTAGTGAGAAATTGAAACGGCCTAACTTTTGGCACAGGGCAACAAGCTTTTTCAATTACCCTATTTGTATATAAAGTGCTTTTATAGCAGTGACAGCCTAGGTGTGTTTTAGGCCATTAAATATCACTTGCTTTAACAGTGAAGGAAAACATCGTGAGGAAGGCTGCATGCTTGAAAGTTCTCCATCATGTTCTCGATGGCGTATGAAGCCTGCCAATTCGTACTTGACCAGCGTGTTGAACGATGGCTTCAAGCTAAACCATTCTCATTCTGAAAGAAGACCCATGGTCGATATATGGGTTGTTGATGATGATTAAACGATGTATTCAAGTGTTTTTAAATAGTCAAATGATAAATTAATTGACTTATTTGTACACTACAATTATTGTGGTTTTTTTATTTACAGTTGGTACATCATACACAAAGGAAGCCGTAGCTCTAACGACTGCTACCGTCGTGGCTATAATAGTCTCATGCCTCGTCTTCCTCTTATTCCTAAGCCTTCTATTTATATTCTGTCGCTGCAAGCGCAACGAGAACAAGAAGGACAACTCCAAAGATTATGAAATGGATTCAATGAGATCGCCGATGGGATCGCCTCAGAACCAGGCACCACCGCCTTACTATCCTAGTACGGGGATGGAAAATAAGGCACTCGAAAACTCGATGGATATACCTTTGTCTATGGATGATTCTAAGAACGCTGTGTATGCAACTCAAGGGGGTTACGGATACCACATGGCGCCGCATACGCAAACACATCCTGGCCAGAACCTGTCTAATACTGATTGTAAGTACCAGGATAATCGTCATCTACTTCTTAACCCAAGTATTGGTCCAAGTTGCATTCGATTATAAACATTGGTGTAAATTCGATAGTACACAATCTTTGAATTAAGTTACCAGGTATAAAAGTAATTCCGGCAATTCTTAATGGCAGTAGGGGAAGCAACTTGTTAAGCTTTCGGTTGCCCACAAGATGGTGTATTGAATTGTTACATTGATAATAATTATTGTAACTTTTTAAGATTTGAAAAGACCAACTGCTGAGTTTGTTGCCCACCCTTTTCAGTAGAATCTGTATTTCGAACGCGGTGGTAGGACTCACAACCGTCACAACTCACAGACGTAGCATTAAAGACACCAGTGTTCTACATGAAATAAATACATTTTGATTTTTTAGACCTAACAATTTAGTTTACATTTTGTGTACAATAACAACCGAATGACCTAAAGCTCAAGAGCTTCGAGATTTATAATACTTGATTATATTATGTCGTAGCTTGTAAAGTAGTCATTTTTTATTTTGCTTTACAGTTAACAAGAATTGTGCATGCAATAGAGTATTTCATCTAGAGAAATTGAGTGTCTATTTAATAGACTCTCAATTTCTCTAATAAGCATAAACGAAAACAAAAAATAATGTAAGGCCTCGATTAGACCTGTAAGTTTTACTCACGTAAGTAGCTTACGTAATTAATTGACAACAAAACTAATGTATAAATGTACTTAATGTACATTAGTAAATTTTTCGTTAGTTAATCGTGTCAGCTATAGTACGGGACAGGTCGACACGGCAATCGGGGTATGAGGCGGGGGATGCCCCGCACACCTGCAAATCACCCGCGATATCCAGCACAGGGTAAGCGCGGGGGCTGTGCGAGTGTGCGGGGCGGGGCGATAGCCATCTCGACTTGTCGCGTGGTACTTAATTACAGGTGTATCCGTGGCCTAAGAACTAACAATTGTAACTTTCTTCTCATGCACGCACAAAGGACTAACCAGTAGTGACAGCGTACACGGTAACCCTATATCAACAATAACTGTCCTTATGCATACCGAATTGGAGAATTCCACCCGTAAACAAATTCCTAAAGTGCCATTTCCTGTAGGGGTAAACATGGGATACATAGAGAACAGCTACGCGAACAGCAACAACGGCGGCAGTGTCAACTCGCAGGACTCTCTGTGGCAGATGAAGATGACGGCTGCCGGCAACCCACAGGGGATACCCTCCCATCAAATGATTGACCGGCAAAGCAATTATGGGTAAGATTATAATTTTTAACGTGGCAGGGTGTCTATCGCAGGGAGCATTGTGAAAGTAATAGTAATGTATTTAGACCTGTCATTTTAGTTTAGTTAAGAGATTGTACACATGTGTGATTGTGCCATAATGCATGCAAGTGGACCCGCATACGATTACGGGTTTAACATGCTGTTTCATTTAGGTACGATCCGATCACGCACGGTGGCTACGGGACCATCGACGACTACGCACCGTACCCGCCGCTGCCGCACGGCGCGCACGTGCCCGCGCCGGACTACGGCATGCGTGCGTCGCAGAACCCCTCGCGACAGGACTACTGCTCCGACCCCTATGCTTCCGTGCACAAACCGAAGAAACGCATGGATCAGCATATCGGTAAGTTAATGTTTCTTCGTTGACTTTCGAGCATTTTTCCGATTTATTCGGGGTCTCTAAACTATCATCGACTTATTATGCCATCTGAATTCTGAAATGACGATCACGACCAACCAAATATTCCAAGTTTGCAATTTTTTTAATGTGGACGTTTTGAGTGCGCGCAATGTAAGCTACAGGCTTACTTTGTTTATATGCAACTTTTCCATTATCGAGCAGCAGTAAACGTTCTAGAACTTAGCACCTGTTTGGAGAAGTACCAGAACTCAGAGAGTCAACAAGTTTTGTTTGTAATCCATAGAATCTCCATACCACGAAGTGAGCGGTCTGCCGGAGAGTTACGGCGGCGAGGACGGTGGCGCGGAGGAGAAGCCGCCGCACCTGTCGCTCAGCTACGACGAGTCGCTCGAGTCCGGCTACTCCACGCCCAACTCCCGCGCGCGCAGGGTCATCCGCGAAATCATAGTCTAAATACCCTCCACTTGCTTAAGTTGCTACCAAGATATCGACCAACAGATCAAGAGCAAGGGATCAATTACGGTATAACGACAGCAGACTACAGTGCAGTGTGACGATCCCTCTCACTGTTGACTACGATGCATTATTTCATCAAGAATATGAATTCAGCCAAACACAACAACTGAAACTGTAGCAATGTTATGCAACGCATTTTCCGTATCCCGATCTTCTACACATAATGGCAATTTTGATTTTGACGCGATAGCTCGGAATACCATCCTGTGCTCATTCCATTTCACTGCAGGAGATTCATCCGGTTGTACGTCGGTGCAATGTCTTCGACTTCCTTGAATTTTTCAGGGATGATTTAAAGTGGTCTGTATTACGCTTTGTAAAGGCGTGGATATACGACGACGGCAGAAGGTTACTCTGAACGTGTGTACGATTTGTATATGCAGAAAAATTACTGTGTTATGGAGACTGGAGTGTGAGACTGATGTGACAGAAGGCGATCAGCGTGAATGATTCGATGAAAACATTATTTATATGAACCCATATTCTACATGACACTATTCCGTCCTGGTATAGCACTCTAGCGCACTGACGCTCAAGTTGCTACGGATATCAATTGTCACACCAGTCAGACACCACAACACAGTTGTTTGTCTGCACCTTCATATTGTATGAAGCATGTTACACTGCAGAGCGCAACTGCAGCAGCGCGCCTTCTATACGCAATCTGCAGTGTGAATTCTCTCATACAATTCTTAGCCTAAAGACCTATTGAGCGTACTTTGACTTTGCTCAGACTTAAGTCAGAGTTAAAGCGAGACAGATTTGTTTTTCTTTTTCTAAATAAATCTGTCTCGTTTTAACTCCGAGCAAAATGAAAGTGCGCTTTAATCTCAGCATTAGCTCTCGAGGATTGTGGTCGGTGACTCGGATTTAGGATTTAAGTTCGATCACTATCATACGACTTAACATATTAACACTGAAATAGTAACGATAGTGGCTTCTTTAGAGAACGATGACATGTATCATACTCAACCTTTATGCAATGCATAAAAGTTGGTATGACATATGTCGTCTGAATTGTCCTCTAAATAAGCCCCTATGTTAACTATGAATTCCAGTGTATATTCACTATGTGCATTGTATTATTCACATGTTAAGGTGAAAACATACTCCTAACACGCTACCCGTCTCGACGCTACGCGACGCGTTTTGTTTCAATAAAAAAACTCAACTTTATAAGAACGATCTTGTATCTTTTTCACTCTTTAATTTTTTGACAGGGCTTCTCCTAACACTCCAAACTTGCTCTAATTTACAGAACATACAATAATTTTACTAAACCTCTTGAGGTCTGGGGCCTCCTTCGCCTCACCCTTAGTCCGCCAATGCTAAGGATGCTTATTTGCCTCGGGCGAGGAACTTGGCGTGGAAATGCAAGTGGGGGCACACCCCCACTTGCATTTCCACGCCAAGTTGAGCCTCGTGAGGTGGCCGGGTTTTGCAGCTATTTTGACTACGCGTTGCGTGGCGTTGGGTCGGGTGACATGTTGTGTGTTTCTGATCTAATTGTTATGCGTCCAGTTCCATCCTACGCGTATAAGATTATTTTAAGATGAATTATTAAAACTTTATGGGTTTAATTTGTATCTGCCTGACTTTATTATTGTATATTTAAATTAGGAATTCATATAAAGACTTATTGTTGGAATTAGTTTAAGTTTTAGTTAATATTTTTATACTGCCAAAATTCCAAGTCACTATACTTACTTACTATGTAATATCTACTCAGCCAATTTGGTATCACCATCATAATATTATATCATTCATAGAAAAGTATGTTAAAAATTAAGAAAGTACAGTACGCGACAGAAAATATTACACATCGACCTTGAGAATGAGATTTCGGCTTTGTAGAGCGTTGTCTCTGTCACTCATACCTATGTGACGTTTTGTCGGTCTCAACGACAGAGACAGACAAAACCGCTATCTCTTTCTAAGGTCGATGTACAATATTTTCTGTCGCGTACTGGACTTAATAGAAAATATATTAATATTAAATCTTTTAATAATGATTATTTTCTAATATGATTGAATATTATTATGATCTCTCTGAAATAATAATTAACCTACACAAACGTATTTTATCATCATCAATGTCCCCTATCTGAGCAGATTGAGGGCACACTTCTTCAAGTTGATCTATCGGATGCCGAGATCGCACACGGTCGCAAGTGTGATGTCAACATTATCGGGCGGGCCGTAATAATGCGTACAAACAAGTCTTATAGCGCCATGGAAGTACCCAGGAGCTAGGAAGTACTAATTTTTGAGGTACCTACTACTTAGTACTTACAGTACGCGTC
This sequence comes from Maniola hyperantus, assembly GCF_902806685.2. Lineage (NCBI taxonomy): Eukaryota > Metazoa > Arthropoda > Insecta > Lepidoptera > Nymphalidae > Maniola > Maniola hyperantus. The sequence goes on from NC_048543.1 coordinate 5,948,625, forward strand.
TGAAAATGATGAACATCGGCCTTTAGAATGATATTTCATCCTTGTACACAAAAAATTTCACCGCTTCGGAAAATTAGATAGGTACCTACCTATCGTGTGTACTATGTAGGTACTTAGGTACATATTATTCTAGGTAGTTATTTCAAATAATCCATTCCTTGACTTTCGTGCCATTATTGATTGGAACATCTAACAAAAATATTATTTAGAAAAAAATTCATTCAATTTAAAAATTATTAGGTAGCTAGATAGGTACCTACCTGCTTAAGTATGTTATATTTTTAGACATTTTTTACAACTCTAGGTTTTTCATATGTATAGACGAACTACAAAATATCATCAAAATATCAAACTTATTAACATCGAAATAATCACAAACATCAAAGTAATTAAAGTCATTATTTCAGCTTTAGACGCGCGAGTTGAATGCCATCGGAGCCTGAGTATTATAATACAATATAATTCAGTCACGAGCTACCTACCTCAACAAAATATCATAAATCTTAAGGTGTGTAACCATTGTGTAACTGACCAGGAGCATTCGCTTGTAATGTAACATTTGCTCGGATTCGACCGTTACATCACTGAGTCGTACCTATAGGTACGTCAAGCCGAGTATTATATTAAGCATTTAACTATAATGAATGTGATACAACTTCGAACATTGCTGCAGTGAATGTTTCTGTGGTCCGCACTGCATCATTGTAATGTAAAGGTGAGTATATACTAGAGCATTTTCTTGAGAATTTCCATGTAAATTGTAAAATGCTCGTCGTTGTTTTCGAACTTCGAACGTTGGCGTAATGTTTGGCATTTACACTGCAATGTCAGATTTGCAAGTTGCAATCACGTCTGCTGCGTTTATCTTGATAAATTATATTTCATTAGTACATATTTAATTCATTTATTAAAATTACTTGCCCGCGCCCGTGTTTGTTTGACGAAATGTACCCAACACAAAGTCACTCGTTGGTTTATAAAATCAAGTTGTAACAAAAATATCGATGGTCGTGCTTAATGATTTTGGTTCGTGAAAAGGTGACACATTAGAGTGGCACTATGTTCTTTTCCAAGTAAATGCTCGATTGTATACTCATCTAAATGAAATAATAATACTAAATTAAAATAAAATTTCAAATTGTCACATTACATCTAAATGCTCCTAGTTAAGTCTGTACTCGCCTATGAACACTTATGTTATCTCAGTGTCTCTTACGTAGCCACAGTTGGTTCACTTATGTTATATTATGTAGTCCTCAGGATGATATTCATCTCGCATTATTTTTGAATCTACTCTAATCTAGTAAGTAGATTTTCAAAAACTTGTTTTCAAGTTTAGTTAGTTAATATTAGTTATATTGCGTTTAATTGTAGATGTATTTTTAGATCGATTAATTGACAGCTATTACGCAATAATCACAAATTAATGATTTATGTACTTATTTACTTTACTGTTACTAATGTACCGTTAGAGTTAGGTACATACTAGTTTTATGATGTATTTACTATTTGTAAGCATAAAAAATATATTACATACATATGTTTTTTAAATAACTTTTAATCCAGGTTTGGATACATTTGACATGAACTCGATACTTAAATCTGATTTATTTAAGTTAGGTGTAAGTACTTATTCTTTGTCCTAAATTAACGAAATAGGCCCACCTTTTTCAAGTATATTTAATTCCTTTTTTGTATAAAGCGGGTGCTATTTTATTGGACTGACTCATCAAGAATGTATTGTGTTAGATGCACTAAAAGCAATATTTTCCTTCCGTGTCTATGTTAATTTTAAGTTACTCATACTCAAATAACGCCTACTTTATAATTAAGTATAGATATTTTATAGTCTATAAATATAAATTAGGCTTCTGCGTTGTTGAACTTTTTGATTTGTTTTTTCTTTGAGCAAAAAATCTAACTTACTTAGCCTCTTGGGGCCCCGGTTATAATAATATTAATATACAATGTACATAACATAAGATTAGTATGACCTTCTTTCCTACAATTTCATTGTTATATGTGAACTTGCCTTCCATTAAATGACGTACATATTATATTATTGCTGGTGCTTGAATATTCACTAAGTAAACATATAGGTACCTTTCAATATCTGAAAACGTTAAAAATTGCGTTGTTATATTATTATACATCGGGCTTTATACTTTTGGTCCCTCAATTAGGCATGTTAGCCCGGGCTATACGAGGTTATAAAGCACTATAAAAGTCTCCTACTTAACGGTGCGTCTAGAGAACCATGATAAATCTGTAGTTTAAAATCGAAACTACATAATATATAACACAATATGGTTATATTCAAAATATTTTGTAATATAATCACATATTTCACACTACTGTAGACTACTAAAATCATAAAGTTTATACATTCTGTTATATTGTTATTTATCTGTCATGTTATTTATATAACAATGTAATGTCAAACATTTCAGCTCAAAAAAGCTGTGATAGCCTAGTGGTTAGGACGTCCACCTTCTAATCGGAGGTCGGGGGTTCGATCCCGGGCACGCACCTCTAACTTTTCGGAGTTATGTGCGTTTTAATTAATTAAATATCACAAGCTTTAACGGTGAAGGAAAACATCGTGAGGAAACCTGCATGCCTGAGAGTTCTCCATAATGTTCCCAAAGGTGTGTGAAGTCTACCAATCCGCACATGGCCAGCGTGGTAGACTATGGCCAAAACATATTCTAAAGGTGCGTCCTGAAACATGTTTTTAAATACATTTTTCATTGTATAACATTTTTATTAGCAGTTTATTTTGGCTACATGTTATATAACAATGTTCCATTGTAGACGCGTTATGTAACAAAAGTTTTTAGCATGTTACACATAAATACAAGCATTATGTAGTAGGTAAACTACGAGCTTGCTTGACTCATTTCGTAAGTAGCGCCAAAACAACTATAAATTCTGATGTAGGTAATTAAAAAGAATATTACAATTATTCCGGTAAGTTAGATAGGTATGCCGTTTGTAATATAATAGATGTACATGCATATTTTTTAGGGATTACTGTACTTAGGTCGCCAAACGTTAATCGAAAGAAAATACGCCATATTTTAGATATAAGTTCATAATATTCATTATACTTATCTGTTGCAAGTTGCAACAATAAAATGAATTTGTGGAACCACTTTGTAAATATTACCTATATTGATTTAGTTTAGTACTACCTACTATAACGTTCGGAAAATAAATGTTTCTCACTGACTATTTGTATTTATTTTAAAAAGGATTTTTTTGCCAGACAACTTAAAAAAACGATAATATTATTAGGTATGTATAATCTACAGATAGGTGAAAATTTTTATTACTGCACGGTGATAAAGTTCTAAGTGGTTCGGGCATGCTCGAGCGCCTATGCTCTATCTGCACTCACCTTTACATAATAGGTAGGTACGCTATCAAACTTATAATTTAGTATACGGGATAAGTAGGTAGGTAGGTTTCACATATTTTTAATTGCGTATTTAGTAAGAAATTTCGCCTCTTACTTATAAATAAATACCTACTGTGGCAAAAAAACTACCATGCACGTAAATACATATGTTAATACCACTACTACACGACCACCGAGAGAATGCAAATTTAAAAATGACGTCATAGCCAATGAAAATAAAAACTTGTACGGTTGACAAAAAAAAAAATATTACTTATGATATAAAATATTTGTAAGTAGGTGGATGTCTTGTGAATAATAATATGAATGCCTACCTCGATTGTATACCTAGAACAAAGTGGTTGTATTGATGTCAAAGGATTTGTGGTGATGATGGTTTAAGAACTGGCGCAGGCGCCTAGTACTTACCTACACATTCTTGATTTCTTAAAAATTAGGCGTTTATGTTCTTCCTTTCTCGAAACTCCCTTTTGGGCTTTAGGTACCTAATCGCTTGAATTCCCAAGAGTTTTTTTAAAATATTTAATATCCATTTCCATACAAAATGTTAATTCCGTTAGCATAATTTTAGCATTTTTCAAAGAGTTTAGCAGGTTTTCGCAGTTTTTAGTCCAGTAGATAGCGGGATCATGAATTAAAATCTGGTCATGTACCTACCTACTGACGTAGTATATTTTAATAAACAGAGGTTTGACAGCGTTGTATGCTAACGCTTCTCGAGGGTGTGCAGTGCGGGGAAGTAGGAGTCGAGGTAACTGCAGCTGCATTCTCTGGTTGGTCGTGTAGTAAGTACTTCATGAGAAAATACTGAAAATATTAAAGTCTTAAAGGTGGAAGACACGGTCTGCCCGCGAAATTCAAATTTAATTTGGTTTTTCGCAATTTGTAAATTAATACGACTAAGTAGGCTGATGGCATTCAAAGGAGGAGGAGGTTGACGTGAGCTACTTACAAATTATAGTCATTATTTTGACTAATTTCTTAAACTGGACACTTTCAAGTAAAGATTTTTATATAAACCTGTGAAGATGATATTGCTAGGGGCGAAATTTGAATGCCATAAGTCTACTTTTGTCGCATTAGTTTACTAATTTTGAAAATCCAAATTAATGGGCAGACCCGTGTCTTGGGCCTTAATGCATTCAAAATTCAAATAAGTAGGTACGTAGTACGTACCTACATAATTCAGGATGTACCTACATGATTCGCTCCAAGTCTACCGTGAGCGCATGCAGCTCCAATCGCTATGAACTTTTTAACGAGCATTTTATTCCATAGATGCTAGATGGGGAGATAGAATGATTATTACAGCCTTGAATAGATAATCTTAGATATATAGATATTTTTAGGTAAGTACTTAATTGAGGAACGTTTATTCTTAGAAAAGTCATAAAGAATCTAAATATATAAAAGGAAATGGTGACTGACTGACTGACTGACTGATCTATCAACGCACAGCTCACACTATTGGACGGATCGGGCTGAAATTTGGCATGCAGATAGCTATTATAATGTAGGCATCCGCTAAGAAAGGATTTTTGAAAATTCAACCCCTAAGGGGGTGAAATGGGGGTTTGAAGTTTTTGTAGTCCACGCGGACAAAGTCGCGAGCATAAGCTAGTCCATTTATAAAACTGCCCCAAATTATTGATTTTTGACTGGGTTCAACTGCGCAACTGCGGTGTTTCTACAACTGGTGTGCAATCTCTATGGGTGTTTCATTCAAAGGCAAGTTGACAGAATGAAAGGCTAGAATAGAACTAAGTATTTAATTTATTGCGTGAAATACTAGTAATTATTTGTTTACTGTACGCACAAGTATTAATTTCGGAAAAGCGTAAGATTTTGTGTTATAAGTTTTCAAGTTTTATACAAAAATGGGCAATACGCAAACTAGTGAAAAACCCTACAAAACCGGAAAATCGCCTGCAAAGGGGAAACATTTCATAAGAAATCTAAACAGAAAAAGTTCTGGGAAGGAAAGCAAGAAACATGGGCGTAAAAAGAGCGCCGGCAAGCGAGAGGCCGCCGATAGAGAACTCGATAAAACATCAGAATCTGATAACAATGAAGCTATTGAGGCGTCGGGTAACGATACGGTCGAGTGCGTGTTCAAAACATCGGGCCGGGGCGAGCGGGGCGCGGAACCAACGAGTGTGCAGTCGGAGGTAACGGTGACCAGGTGCGAGCCGCAGCGCCCGGAGCACCGGTCACCGACCCGCGACCAGTTGCCCGCCGCCGTCGCCGCCTCGCCCGCCGACCCATCCTCGTCCGACTCAGTGTTCACGGACCCCCTAACGCCGCTCGCCGTCGAGCTCAACCAGTGCTACTACTCCGCGGAGAGCGACAGCGCGCACGACGAACCTCCGCACTGCGTGACGCGCGCGCACAACGATGCGCCCGCGCATAGCGCGCCTCTGACGGCCAACGGCACCTGTCGTGCGCCAGTTGCCGAAATGCCACACGATGACACCTTTTCGCCGATCTCCAGTGATGCTATGGAAAAAGAAGTAAAAAGTGACGTATTCGATGACACTAGTGGCAGAGAGGAAAGGATCATGGGAGCGATAATATCGAACGCAAGAGACGATTCCTTAGATCGAAAGGACCATGAGTGCAACCACGACTTTCTGGACAACCGGCTAAAGCAGTGTCCGGGGCAGACTTCGTTCACTATCTCCAGACATCGGAAAGTTGAACTGCCACCTGTTGCTGCCGAGAGCTCTCTCAATATACTAGACAATGGTAAATATCTACTTTAAAATTCCCTCTCAGAATAATGAATTCCCTATAATAATTCTTATACTAGGTAGGTACCTACTTGTGAAGTTCTATTTTATAGCGTTATTTAAGTAGTCTAAAATATAATATCACAATCCATCTTATTTTTATCTTAAAGTAGGTAAGTAAGTTCCTACCTACCTACTATGTCAATCAAAACAGGTTTATCATAACATAATACTTTCATCTTATGTGATAGTGAATATTTATCTATGTATTTATCATTCTAAAATAGCTTGATTTCTACAGTTTTCTAGTAAACTGTACTAAATTTTAACTAAGCTATTGTTATAAATATCGACCAACTACGTACATCAGTTACAGATACATGTTCATTTATCTGTATTGTGACCTACCGCTAAAGTATACGTAAACCCGTTAGAGAGATTAACCATTTAATCCGCAGACTGCGTGGTAGAGTCGCTAAAGTGCGAAAAATTGTTTCGTTACTCAGATTAACTATAGTTAAGAAATGTTGAGATTCCCTAGGTGAAGCAGCTGTCTAACGACCAAGCATTCGTTAGATTCAAGATAAATTGGGGTTTTAGGGGCTTTTTACTTTTTAGGGTGGCCAGTGTGGTAGATTATGACCAAAACCCTTCTCATTCTGTGCCCTGTAGTGAGCCGGCGATGGGATGATCATGATGATGATGACGAGGGGCTTTACGCTGGAGGAAACCATTGATAAAATAAGGTCGAGCGAGGCCCAAAACTAAATTTAAGCACTCCATCTCACACTGACTTTCCGTTTTACCCCGAGAGTATTTATTGTAAAGGGCGAAGCCAGAAGCTTATGAAAGAGGTCGTGAATGAAGCAAGCCTACAAATCTGAGTGGAGCAAAGTGGGATCCGTAACGAAACGAAGGTCGAGTAGGTGAAGCTAAATGAAGGGATAAGGGAGCTACTAGCTAGCCTTCTGGCGTAACCCATTTACAAAAGTTGACACCCTTGGGCCTCTCACTAACAAATGAGTCGGGTTTACTCACTATTATTTTCTTTTTACATAGAGCCTATAAATTATATAAATATACCCAAAATAACGGTAAAGTACCTATTGAATCGTCTGCTACTGCTAGAAACTCAAAACTGATGCCGATGTATTATTTATTGTCCTATCGCTTAAAAGACCAAACGTTAGGAATATTGTACCAATTTAAAACCATATTCCAGAGAACGACCGTCGCCACTCCAGTGTTAGTGATGTGCCCGTGTCTGAATCGAACGTACTCCGCAAAGTTGCATCACTTACTCTCGACAAGCACACGGAGTCGAGAGTGGTGCGCCCAAAGTTTGTACCCGAGAAGTTGGATTTCCAACTGTATGAAAAATTTGAAGGTTTGTAAATTAACTTTGTTCTTACTAGTCTAAGAGCCCGTAGCAAATTTTAAGGAGGTGCTTGAAAAAAGTTCGAAAGTAAGATTAAACTTGTTCGTTATCAGAGTTCCTATATTACGGTAAACTAGACTTCCAGGTGGCCAGGTTGTCTGCAATGAGTATATTTTACGGGATTTGTCCCAACAGTAACTGTACATAGGCAAGTATTTAAAAAGTTTCAATTCAATCGAATGAACGATGGGCTTTTTGCTACAGCATGGGAAACGGACTTTATAGTGTAGAATATTGTACACTCGAAACTAAGAAACGGACAAACATTCCTTAATTTTTATATCTTTAGCTACTGATAATATAAAGGGGATTTGTTTGTTTGTTTGTAATCGATAAACTCTGAAACTACTGAACCAATTTTAATAATTCTTTCACCATAAGAACGCTATTGTATCCAGAAGTAACATAGGCTATAAACTACATACGTACCACGAACAAAGTCGAGAGCAAATACTAGTATCAAATATTTCCTTATTAGCCATATATGCTTCTAAAGTGTAATAAGAAAGTAAAAATTAATATCCGTAATCCGTAACCGTAATCCATAAGGTAAGTATATAATGACTTGATGAATAATAATTCTACGGTTTTATTATGTTAATATGGATAGACTACGTTACTATTTATGCGTACATACATTAATATGGTTAATAAGAGGTGTAACCATTAAATCTGTTGTTTTTAGGGTTCCGTATCTCAAAAGAAAAAGGAACCCTAATAGGATTACTTTGTTGTCAGTGTGTCTGTCCGTCCCCGTTTCCATTAAAAATGAAATAATTTCGTTTCTCCATATTATTTATCTAATTTTAGTAAGTAGTGAGACTGAGTTTGTTGTGGGCTCTTCTCAGACCTGGGCGCGTTTGGAACCCTCGTAGCTTTAGTTTTAAGTTTGCGTTATAATTATCACCACTATATCTTACAAATCTAATACCATACCAGACCATCAATAAGCGTAATTTATTACCTATTTTGAATAAATCATTTGACTTTGACTAAGTATTTGTTGTACAAGTACAGGATATAACTGAAATTAGACACTTTCCTAATATGAAGCCGATTTTGACTTATAGCGTCGAATTCAAACTCCACTTTATAGCCCCCGATTTCTTATGATAGCCCCCACTGAAATAAAGCTTTTTTATATTTTTTTATGCAATGTTAAGCTGAAGGCCATCAGTTTACATAAATTATCTTTAAATTTGAAGTAATTACGTTCAGTAATTTAGAAGTTATAAGGCTGTATAACAGACGGACAGACGGACAAGTGCAACTCGGTGATCTCGCTTCGCTCGGTCAACTAGGTATATCAAGTGGGGATCATATGAAAGGACTTCACTTATACATTCTAAAACAGATTTTTATTTATGCAGTTTTTAAATAAAATTAGATGCTCGTAGCTAGGTATTTAAATGGCGCTTGCAGAAGACACTATAAACTTTGTCTACTTATATTAAGAATATAGAGATACATAAAACTTAATTTGTGAGTTTTGTATGTAGGGGTAATCTCCGGAACTAATGATAGGTACCTTCGAGTATGAAATTTTTTTCGCTGAGTAGCTAAGTAGATAGCCACATTACGTAATAACTAATAGATATCCTCAAGTGCAATAAACTGAGAATAAAATATTGTTGCAAAAATGCAGTTTTTGTAGGTCAGGCAGACGAAGTCGCAGGCAAAAGCTAATGATGAATACAAAGATAAAATGCTTATCTACTTATCTTTAATTACCTAATCTAGGCAGGTAGCGTTAATGGGTAGTCTTTATCAAAACCAAATCATTTCGCTTCGTAGTGAATACGTGACCAAATAAGTTACTTGATCCCCCGATCTCGGTGTTACAATAAAATTATAATGCAGCTCTCAAGCAACAGAGTCAACTTTGCTACCTCCTTTTCACAGTACAACTATGTTCAGTTATTGTGTAACAATAGGCCCACGAAAAAACGTATTATAGATATTGTGACCATCCTAGGCCTCCATACTGATGATAAAGCGCGGTTTGCGGCTGAAACAATTTATACATCTAATAAAGATAAACCGAAACAATTGCCAATAAATAAAAGTGCTTATGTGTTATGTGTGATCAAAAAGTTGAATTTCAAAACTAATGAAACAAAGTGTTGGTCAAAATTGTTTATAACTGTTTACGGAGAATACCTAAATATGGAGGTTGTATGGGATTTAAGAACACGAACTATGACAATCGTAAGACGTAGCGAAGAAACGAGCAAAACTGGGTGGAGAATACATTTTTTTAAAATAAAATATGTATTTCGGATACGTAACCATCGTAAGTTATCTATCTAAATATATAAAAGGAAAGGGTGACTGACTGATTGACTGACTGACTGAATGACTGACTGACTGACTGACTGACTGATCTATAACGCACAGCTCTAACTACTGGATGGATCGGGCTGAAAATTGGCATGTAACTAGCTATTATGACGTGGACATCTAGAAAGAAATTGCGCCTGCAGATAGCTATTCTGACATACGTATCCGCTAAGGATTTTTAAAAATTGAACCCGTAAAGGGGTAAAATAAAGGCATCCGGTAAGAAAGGATTTTTAAAAATCGAACCCCTAAAGGGGTAAAATAAAGCGGTTTGAAATTTGTGTAGTCCACGCGAACAAAGTCGCGGCGCTTCGCTAATAATTTATAAAGTCCGGCATTCATTGCCGCATTATAATTTACTATGCGACGTATCTATCTACGTGATAATGCTACTATCTACGTACTACGTCGCTAACTATGGGCCTCATAAGAAAGCTCAGAGTCAGATGCCGATGGAGAGAGCTATGCTTGGAGTTTCTCTACGTGATCAAATCAGAAATGAGGAGATCCGTAGAAGAACCAACATAGGTCAACAGGTTGCAAAGCTGAAGTGGCAATGGGCAGGGCACATAGTTGTAGTTTGTAAAACTGTTAAAGAAGGTTTTGTATTAATTTATGTGTCACACTGGCTGTCTATTTTATTCTAATTCTTTTTAAAAATTGGAATGTCACTCTAACATGTCCTATAATAAAAATATGTTTTCTCAAAGTATATTATTTATTTAATTGAATTTTATCGATCCTAAAACGGACTCTAATATGGTAGCAGATCGAAAATAAATTCAAGAATTATTTTAGAGCAGAGACAAGCTATAATTTCTATTTTCTTTAAAAATTCTAACAAGATTTATCAAAATGTCGTCTTCATGGAATTCATCCACGAGCTTCAAAATTGATATTGGTCGTTTAGAAGGAAAGGAAAATTGGACAACATGGCGCTGCAAGGTACTGTTAATGCTAAGAGGTACTGCTGGATGCTTAGATGCGATAAATGGCAATCTAAACAAACCAAAGGAACCGGATAGCACAGCATCAGCAGAAGTTTTTGATTCTTATCAAAAAGCTCTGAGAACATACAATGAGATAAACAATACTGCAATGTTCATTTTAATGGCTAATATGTCAGATGCTACTCTACAAAAAGTGATGAGATTCACAAATGCTAAACAGGTTTGGGAAGAATTGCACACTCTGTTTGATGGTACATCTGAAGATAAAAGCTATACACTATGCTACAGTTTCTTCGGCTATCGTAAAGATCCTTCTCATGACATGTCAATGCATATATCTAAATTGAAAAATATATGGCATGAATTGAAAGTAGAACTACAAAAATCTGAAAAAGATGTTCTTCAAGATAAAGAAAAATATGACCTTCCAGAGATTTTACTCATCTGCAAGATCTTAGAAACTTTACCTGATGACAGCTATTTTCCATTTAAATCTAGTTGGATGCTTATGTCTAAAAAGGATCGTAATATTGATAATTTGACAGCTCAAATTTGCGCTTATGAACGATCGCTTACAAATAAAGAAGAAAATACTGAAGCACTAGTTGTACATAGTAAAATGAATAAAAAGAAGAAATGTGGTTATTGCGGCCTTACTGGACACAAAGTCAAAAGCTGTTATAAGTGGATATCGGATGGTAAACCTCCTAAGCCACAAAAACCATCAACAAGTAAAGCTAAAGATGCCAACTTTACACTTTCACTACTGCAGATTGAAACGAATGAAACAGTTAATGTAATTGAAAGAGATGATGAGAATTGGTATGTTGACAATGGTGCAACTAGTCATGTCTCTTGTTGCAATGACATATTTTCTACATTTCAATATTTTACTAAAAACCAATCGGTTACAACTGCAAATGGCGCTAAAATACAAGCTATCGGTAAAGGTACAGTTGATATAATAGCAGACGTTCATGGACAGCAAGAATATATAAGGCTTTGTGACGTATGGTATGTACCTGAAATAAAAAGAAATTTATTTTCTGTTCTTGCCGCACAAGACAAACTAGAGGACAGTGTCTTTATATCTGAAAGAGAATCGTGTATGTTGAAAGTAAAAGGAAAAATTAATTTAATTGGAAAACGCGTTAAAAATGGAGGTCTGTATAAGTTAAATATACAAGCAATTAAAAGACAAACTCCTGAATTGAACACTGTATCTAATGATAATATCCTACAACTGTATCACGAACGATTTTGTCACCAGAATAAAAGACATGTTAAACTTTTGTTAGAAAAGGAACTTGGTATCAAAGTAAAACTCGATTCTCAATTATGCACAGGATGTGTCTATGGTAAAACACACAGATGTAAATTTGGAACAAGAGAAAGAGCTAAAGTACCAGGAGAGATTATACATACTGATGTGTGTGGTCCGTTCCCAAATTCTTTCAGTAAATTTCGCTATTTTGTACTTTTTAAAGATGATTACAGCAAGTATCGTCAAATTTATTTTATCAAAAACAAGTTTGAAGTTAAAGATAAGCTTGTACAGATGATTAATGAAACAAAGACTGCTGGTCATGTAATAAAAACAATTCTCAGCGATAATGGTGGAGAATTTCATAACGAGGCTGTAGAAAATATTTTAAAGTCTCATGGTATTCAGCAAAGATTGATAATGCCATATACACCAGAGCAAAATGGGTGTTGTGAAAGAGATAACAGAACTTTAGTTGAGGCTGCTCGTACTATGATGCATGCTCATGAAGAACTTCCACTTGCTTGTTGGTCAGAGCTTGTCAACACTGCTGCTTATGTTCTGAACAGAACTGGACCGACTTCTACAGAAGGTAAATCACCATTTGAGTTATGGTTTGGACAAAAACCATCCATTAAACATTTAAGGATAATTGGTAGTGAATGTTACGCTCACGTTCCAAAACAAAAGCGAACAAAACTCTCCAAGAAAGCCGATAAATGTATTCTCATTGGTTATGATGGTAATGATGGTTACAGATTATTGGGCTGTGATAATAACGGCAATGTTAAATTAATCAGATCGAGGGATGTAACATTTAATGAGTCGATTATTAGATCAATTGGATTAGATTCAGATGCAACTGAAGCAGATGAACAAAGTATAGAAATTCACTTCCCTAAGACTAATGAAAATCATCCAATGTTCGATGCAAGGGAGGATGTATTACAAGATGATGCTGTTTCTAGTATGCCTCAAACATTGAATGCTCCAGATTCAAGCTCACATGAAGTAATTCCCACTTCGTCGACTAATGGAAATGAAATCATCAGTCAAAATGAAGACGAGTCTAATGAATCATATGTTACTCCTAATTCCTCTGATTCTGAGGATGAAGAAATTCCTGAAACAAGAACTCTTCGAGATAGATCTATACTAAGACCACCAGTGCGATTCGATGACTATTTTATATCTACTGTTGTAAATGATTTAGGCGAACCTGAAACATATAAACAAGCTATAAATAGTTCTGAAAAAGCTGAATGGTTGAAAGCTATGGAAAGTGAGCTAAATTCTCTGAAAGAGAATAAAACTTGGATACTTGTGGATAAACCGAAAGACAGAAAGCTTATTTCTTGTAAATGGATCTATAAAAAGAAGACCAATGCTGATGGAAGCCTCGACAAATATAAAGCTAGACTTGTAGCAAGAGGTTATACTCAGGAGAAGGGAATTGATTATGAGGAAACATTTAGCCCTGTTGCTAGAATGTCAACTATTAGGTCAATTTTAAGCATCGCTGCAAACGAAGGACTATCTCTCTTACAGTTTGATGTAACAACTGCCTTTTTGAATGGTTTATTAGAAGAAGATATCTATATGAAACAACCAGAAGGCTATAGTGATGGCACAAATAAAGTCTGTAAATTGAAGAGAAGTCTATACGGGCTTAAACAGGCTCCCAGATGTTGGAACAAATGTATTGTCGACTATCTGAAAAATATTGGCTTTAAACAATGTGACACAGATCCATGTTTGTTTATTAGAAATCGACGAGGCAATAAAATTATTCTAGCGCTCTATGTTGATGATGGACTTGTTGCATCAACAAATCAGAAAGATTCTGAGAAGTTTATAGCTGAATTGAGAAGTAGGTTCAAGATAACCACTAAACCAGCTAATTACTTTCTTGGTTTAGAACTTTCTAGTGATAAACATGGTGGAATTGTAGTTTCACAAAAGCATTATGCTCAAAAGCTACTAGAACGCTTTGGGATGAGTGACTGTAAAGCAGTCAATACTCCAATTATTAAAGAAGCTCATACAGATTCTGAAAAGGAGAATGATGTTAAGTTTCCTTATAGAGAAGCTGTTGGTGCATTAGCATACTTGATGACAGCAAGCAGACCAGATATATCGTACGCTGTAAGTTTTGTATCCAGGTCACTTGCTAATCCCACTACAGAAGACGTACAAAAGGTCAAGCGCATTTTTCGTTACATCAAAGGAACAATAGATTTTGGAATTGTATATAAGAAAGATTACAAGTCTGGAATCTTAGAATGTTATAGTGACGCAGATCACGGTGGAGATCCAAACACAGGACGCTCTACATCTGGAATTCTGTGTATGTATGCTGGAGGAGTAATTGCTTGGGCAAGTCGGAAGCAAACATCAGTAGCAATTTCGAGTACTGAAGCGGAGCTCGTAGCAGCTAGTGAAGCAGCTCGTGAAATTGTATGGCTTAAGAGACTGTTTAATGAAGTTACCAAATTAAAAGAAATTCCCAAGCTGCAAATTGATAATGATGCAGCTATAAAAATTTCTCAAAATCCAGAGCTTCATCGACGTACGAAACATATTGCTTTAAGACATTTTTATGTCAGAGAATTAGTTTCAGAAAATGATCTTGAAGTCAAATATGTTCCCACAGAATATCAATGTGCAGATATTCTAACTAAGCCTATCCATAAGCCTAGACTTATGTTTATTTGTAAGTTAATCGGCTTGGTGACATAAATTTCTCAAAACGGGAGGATGTTAAAGAAGGTTTTGTATTAATTTATGTGTCACACTGGCTGTCTATTTTATTCTAATTCTTTTTAAAAATTGGAATGTCACTCTAACATGTCCTATAATAAAAATATGTTTTCTCAAAGTATATTATTTATTTAATTGAATTTTATCGATCCTAAAACGGACTCTAATAGGTAGGTATAATTATAATTTACTATGCGACGTATCTATCTACGTGATAATGCTACTATCTACGTACTACGTCGCTAACTATGGGCCTCATAAGAAAGCTCAGAGTCAGATGCCGATGGAGAGAGCTATGCTTGGAGTTTCTCTACGTGATCAAATCAGAAATGAGGAGATCCGTAGAAGAACCAACATAGGTCAACAGGTTGCAAAGCTGAAGTGGCAATGGGCAGGGCACATAGTTGTAGTTTGTAAAACCGATAGACGTTGGGGCCTCAAGGTTCTGGAATGGCGACCTCGCACCAGAAGACGCATCGTCGGAAGACCCACCACTAGGTGGACGGACGACATCAGACGAGTCGCAGGGGGCCGCTGGATTCAGCGCAAGACCGTGGCATGTGGAAGTTACCTACAAGAGACCTATGTCCAGCAGTGGATGTCTATCGGTTGATGATGATGATGATGACATTTACGTGTACCTACCTATCTGGATAGGTACTAATAATATTGTACTAAGTTGTAGGACAAAGTAGCAAACACGACACATTTACAAAAATCAAGAATAGTGGGTAGTAGAACAATATAGGTGGGTTACCTATCTTATTTGTTTAACTGTTTTCATTAGATCCAATTACAAAAGTGCAACTTCCGTCCTTTGAGATTTGAAAAAAAATTATACTTGAAAATAATATCAGGGTTGGCCTTGTTTTAATTTTAATGATGTTTTTTATTGAACCGTGTTTGATACAAAAAACCGGCCAAGTGCGAGTCAGGCTCGCGCACCGAGGGTTCCGTAATACAGTCGTATTTTTTCGACATTTTGTACGATAATTCAAAAACTATGATGCATAAAAATAAATAAAAATCTGTTTTAGAATGCTCAGGTGAAGACCTTTCATATGATATCCCACTTGTAGTTATCTTACTTCGAAAATTGAAAATACTAATTATTAGTTTATGACCACAACAACAACAAGTTTAGGTCAACGGGAAGTAGTTGTTAGTGTTGTTACCCTCTAGGTTTCTTGACAGACCGACAGACAGACAGACTGTGAGACTGACAGACAGACAACAAAGTGATCCTATAAGGGTTCCGTTTTTCCTTTTGAGGTACGGAACCCTAAAAATGACAAAAAATATACCGTTGCTTCCTTATCTCGAAGTTTGCAAAGCGAAAAATTTAAAATAGAGCTGATAGATGTTTTACAGCAAAAATAAAACGAACGCACAGTTTTTTCGAAATCTGCAATTTAAAATCCTTTGCAAAAAAATGCCTTTGCAAAGTTTTGCGGTCTAAATAAAAGTGATTTGTTTTCTAAAATAAATTGAGATGTCCCCTTTGTTCTTGTTTGAATATTCTAAGATGATTAAGCCTTTGTCTGAGTGTGGCCTCTTTGTTCTCCAACAGCGCCCCCCTGTCAAAGTAATTCAAGTGCCAAAAGATCCTTGTCGTAGGCATAGAGCCAAGAGCTGTGGCATAGAGTAAAGTTGAATAGTCTAAGGTCGTATCGTAAGATTCGTAAGCAGTGCTTTCGGTGGTGCTTTGATTTGACATTTAAATTCGAAAAAGTCACAAACTTCGGTGGAGTATTTTTTAATTTGTAATTTTTCTTATTTTGTGATAAAACCACTACTAAGTTACGAATTATGCGACAGGTATAATACGGTCTATTCATTCTTATTAAAATCAGTATAATAATTTAATCTATTTACAATGGAGAGTTCTGTTAACTCGTAACTTTCTTGTTATCGTTATTTAATAATTTACAAGTTACTAGCCGGAATTTTTAAGTTAAGTACCTATATCATCTGATGTAAGTACTGATTGTTTTAACTTTCAGGGCAGATGCTTCTCAACTGGTTTCTTTCATCAATATCAGAAGATAGTCACTTAAAACATTCTCTAAGTTGTCAAGATTTAAAAACACTTGGAGTTCAATATTGCACTCACCTCCTGGCAGCTGGCGTGCTACAGCAGATTTCTGATAAGGATGCACCCACAGAGAACATTTTTAAGGTAACAACAGTAAAAGTTCATTAAATAACCTTGAGCGAATTGAAACAAGAACATCCTATAAGGCTATTGCACTATTATAGGTTAAAATAGGGCATCTGTTTCTAAAATATATACTTACATAGTAATTATTTTAATCAAGTATTAATAAATTTAATTATTTTAATCAAGTATTAATAAATTAGCACTGTATTATAGTTAGTGAACATTCGAAAATATTTCTACAATAAATACCTTGTTTTTATTAAAAAGTAGATGGGTTAGGACCAAATTTTCGACTGATGTAGTCCAACATATAATTGTGATCAAAATTAGAAACATATAGATAAATGAGAATAGTTTTCGATATAAAGTAACAAAGTACAACATATTATGGCCGCACAAATATTACTAATCCATACTAATATTATAAATGCGAAAGTGTAGTGAGCCGGTAATGGGTTGATCATAATGATGATAGAAATACTTAACAAGAAGAAAACTGGCATTATTCATTTGAATACTAAGCTCACTTGACTATAAGTAGAGATAGGATTATAAAGCTCTACTTGTTGTATTCATAATGGTATGAATACAATAAGTAGACAAACTTCAGAACAACATATGCGCCATGATAAAAAGAATATGTCCCAATGTTAAAGTATGTGTTTGGGTTAGGATAGGCCTATGATGGTGGAACCAGACGTAATAATCAAGGTTCAATACACTGCCGGTAAACCATGTGGCATTTGTGGTTTGTGGACCATAACATATTTGTGACTTTTAAAAGAAAAATTACAGTATATCTACACATTATCTAATAAATAGTTTCAGTAAAGCTCTAAAATAATATGTTTAATGTTGATATTTATAATTGCTTTATTTTAGCCTAACCTAATGTATTATTGGTCTCACATGGAGTTGCCAGCCTCCCAACCTGTTACCCCGGGAAAAATTGATAGATCTACATGGCCCCCTGAGAGAGATGCTTTACTAACAAAGCAAAACCAAGATGTTGATGTTTTTAATAAAGAGTATGAATTCACTGAGGAGATAAGTGATCTAGTTAAAGCTAAAATTGTAATATCAGACCTCAAAAGAAAACTATTACAACTAGAAACTCAATTAGAAAATATCAAGACCAGCGCTCAATTCAGTTTAAAGAATAAAAAATTCCAAAATTCGTTAATAACTTCACAAGAAAGATTATCACATAATAACAAAAATGATTTAGTTAGTAAAGAGGTCCAAACATGCAATGGGAATGAAATAAATAGGCTGGCTCATACACCTGTGATACATACATCTAAGGATGATCCCCATGTAAGAACAAATGTAAATATGGATACAACAATAGGAATAAGTAGATTAGATCACAAATATGAATTAGATGATAAAGATATTGAAGGGAAACCTGAATATAGATCTGAAAAAGTAGAAAATTATTGTAAATTAAACAAAAGTCGAGATTATAATAAGTCATATTGGAAAGATGATATAGAGGATAACATTCCCAATGATAATAAAATAAAAAGTAACAGAGGAACAGAAATCTTATGTATGAATCTTAAAAATTATGATCAACATATGAAATATTCAGATGAATTAAATATTGAATGTGAAAGCTCATCGGAGTCTTTTTTAAGCACAACAACCGAGCTATTGAGTGACAAAAGTAACAAATCCATGGATATATTTGGACAAGATAAAGATGTAAAAAATATTACAAATTCAATTATTTCTTCAACTTCTGCTCAAGTCCTTTTCACGAAAAATGATATAAAACCGATTGCTGCTGCAACAAGTCAATCTTCATCAGAATTACCAACTTCTCAATTAGTTTCCCAAGTGGATACTTCTTTGAAATTGTCAGAAGTAGAATCAAGTTTACCTAAATCGAGTAGTAATCAACTCTCAGAACATGAAGCAGGTCAGCCCCCACCACCACTGCCCGGTATGTCTCCATCGCCACCTCCTATGCCTGGAACAAATAAAACTCCAAGTCCTATTTCACCAATCAAAAAAGAAATTTCAACACAAGATTTTGAATCATCAACATCGAAAAACTCTACCACATCTAAAATAGAATCGCCATCTTCAATAAAACAAACACAAATCAATTCTAAGGCAGATGTGGTTTTAATACAAAAATCTACTGTGGGGCCATCAGTAGATGAGGAACATCCTCAACCTTCATTGCTCTCCCCTCTATCCCCACCCATGCTGGACATGGATCCTTCAGCACCCTCAATGCTAGACATGGGTGCTCCACAAACCTCAATACTAGGTACGGCACCCCCACCACCTCCAATGCTGGGTATGGACCCTTTACCTCCTCCACTACCAGGTGTGGCTCCTCCACCACCCCCAATGCCAGGAATGGGCCCCCCGCCACCCCCACCAATGCCAGGAATGGGTCCGCCACCACCACCAATGCCAGGAATGGGTCCTCCACCTCCCCCAATGTCAGGAATGGGCCCTCCACCTCCTCCTTTGCCAGGACTGGGCCCTCCACCTCCTCCAATGCCAGGAATGGGTCCTACACCACCTCCGATGCCAGGAATGGGTCCTCCACCACCACCCCCAATGTCTGGGACAGGACCGCCTCCACCACCTATGGCGGGACTAGGACCGCCTCCTCCCCCGATACCTGGCGTCCCTGCCCCACCACCGATAGCAGCTAGCCATACTGGACCTGCACCTTTTCCAGCTCCTCCCATTGGAGGGTGGAATATGCAAAGAGCCAGTAAGTAGAAACCACTGAAGTTGACATTTTATCATATTTAAATGTTATCTTTAAAGACAATTTTATTTTATTTTAGCTCTGCGGAAACCTCCGATAAAACCAACGGCGCCTATGAGACCTCTGTACTGGACTCGAATTTTAGCAGTACCGTCGCCACTAACTTGTCAGGGTGAAGCAGAATCGTCAAGTTTTAAACCATTGTGGCTAGAAATCGAAGAAGCCAGGATAGACAACATCGAGGAATTCACAGATCTGTTCTCGCGACAAGTTGTCAAAGCCCCGCCTAAGAAAAAAGTCGAAGTGAAAACTAAAATCCAACCAATAAAAATTTTAGATAGCAAAAGATCTCAAAATGTCGGTATACTCGCCCAAAGTTTACATGTGGAGTTTTCGGAGATCGAAAATGCAATATACAATTTCGATACGTCAGTTGTCGGTTTAGAAGCCTTGCAACAAATTTATGAATTGGTACGAAATTATTTAATTATAAAAACACATAACCCTCCTGTGGGCTTCGCCGCAGTCGGGTAAAAAAATAGCCTTGATTGCATATCTGCCCAGATAGGACAGTGAAATACGTAGTAGGTTTGGAAAAATGCACCATTTTGGTTAAGAACAATTATTACGCTTTTTGCATCGCGATTGCTCTGTTGTTCTGTGACCTAAAGACAGGTATTTAATCAAAGCATTTTAAAAATTCAAAACACAAAATCAAAACTATATAAAATAATCATAACACAACATAAATACCTCTTACAGAGAGCTACTCCTGAAGAATTAATGCTCATAAAGGAACATTTAGGTAACAAACCCGACATACCATTGGATAAGCCAGAAGCTTTTTTACATGATCTCTCTGGAATACATCATTTTGCTGAGAGGATATCCTGTTTTACATTCCAGGCAGAATTTGATGATGCTGTAAATACAATAATGCACAAATTGGATAACTTGAAACATACTTGTGAGGTAATTTTTTTTAATGGTTGATGGAGCTTTTTCAAGGGTTGTTGCAATAATAAACTAATTACTGATAAAATGAATAGATTTTCAATAAAGAATGGAACTTAAGCACTTTTCCTTAGCGACTTTTCCCTACTACCCATTTTAGGGTTTCATAGATTGGTAGCCTGGTCCAATAAGAAAATATACACTATCTAAAAATTAAGAAGCACTGTTTCGGTACAAACATGGTGCTCACCTTAAAATAATGTAGGTCTTATATGTAGAAGAAACACATGTTGTAGAAATACATACAAATTGAACTTTTATGTAAAGTAGGTACTTTACAATATAATATTATGAAATAAGACTAATGTGTCAATTTAAGCCTATGTAATAGTGTTGATTTAACTCATATTTTCATGATTTTACCAATAGTGAAGAATTTTGTGAAGAATGTGTCTATTTGTCCGAGATAAGATTTCTATACAAATCTTTAATAACTCTACAAGAGTCATCAGTGAGAAATTGGAGTTTATCATGTCAGCTAGTTGTACAATAAGAATATATTTTGTTGTAGTTCCTCATGACCAATGAATCTCTGAAGCAATTATTTTCTATTATTTTGGCGATTGGCAACTATATGAATGGCGGGAATGGACAAAGAGGACAAGCCGACGGTTTCGGGCTGGAGATACTTTCTAAACTAAAAGATGTTAAGGTAAATAGTGACATTCTCTGAATTTTTTTGTGCACTCGTAAGAGTGAGCAAGACAGAGAATAAGATTTTATATCGTCATCATCAATAACAACCGATAGACGTCCACTGCTGGACATCTCTTGTAGAGGCTTCCACACGCCACGGTCTTGTGCCGCCTGAATCCAGCGGCTCCCTGCGAATCGCCCGATGTCATCCGTTCACCTAGCGAGGGCTGCCACCTGACCAACGCTGCGCTTTCCGGTGCGAGGTCGCTGTTCTATCAACGTATACCCATGCAATTATCACGTCAATCCTTGTTCCGTTGTGACGTGATTGACGGACAAATCAACAACAAATAAATCTGTAGGTATGATAGAAGTTAGAACGTGCAGCATGCGATAATATGCACCGCCCGCTCATCCTCTGCTTAACATGCAAGAAATGCTCATCCTCTGCTTAACACACAAGGAAAACACAAATTTTGAAAACACTTAAGAATTTTCGTTTTTGTCGTGTGTTCAACGACACCTTCCAGATTTAAAAAAACTATTATTACAATGTTATCTGTGGTGGTTGATAACATCCTTCCCAACGACAAGAAAAACCCAAAAAAAAAACCCAGTAAAGATTCTTCTTTCCTGGGTTTCTTGTTCGCACTCAAACGTTGCCGTCCGTCGTACGTGAATGACAGCGTCGTTTCCGATTGCAGTCGAAGCAGTCAAATGTGACGCTGCTGCACTTCATCGTGCGCGCGTACATGCGCGCGAGCGGCGGCGCGCTGAGCGGCGCGTGCGCACTGCCCGTGCCCGAGCCCGGCGACGTGCTGCGCGCCGCCGCGCTCGACTTCGCGGACGTCGCCGCCAGTCTCGCGGCGCTCAGGACCAATCTCGACGGTGACTAATTTGACAAGTGTTTATAGAATTTCTAAATAGTCAACAATGGGGCCGATTTTCTTGTACACAATCTCTAAACTAAACTAAATTAACAGGTCTAAATCTAGTGCTATCCCATTTATAATGTTGCTTGCGGAAGTTACGTTTAGTTCAGAGATTGTGTACAAGAGAATCGGCCCCAATATGATGACCGTTACAATAATTTGATTGGTAGATTAAAATTAATTTCTATTACAGAGTGCCAAAAAAAAATGGTGAAAGTGCTTGATACTGATGCCTCACAAAAAGGTGATGAGAATGCAAGCGGCGAGTGTACAAAGAGACTTGACGTATTCAAAGATAAAATGACAACCTTCCTAAATGCAGCCGAAGAAAAACTTAAGACTGAGAATGAGAACATGTGTGAATGTCGAAATAAATTTATTGCAACTGTCAAGTTCTACCAGTATTCTCCAAAGAATGGCAAAATTGATGACTGTGAACCAAAGGAATTTTTCGCATTGTGGACATCATTTTGTACAGACTTTAAAGATATTTTTAAAAAGGAAGAACAGATTGCTATTAAAGAAAAGTGAGTAAACACTGTGTTCCAAACTCAAACAAATTCTATGTAGTCTTATTTTACGGGCAGTTAAGATAGGTCAATCCCAAAAACGCAAAATGTCATTATGGCGTTTTGCGATAGTAAAAAACCTCACGCAAAATACCAAAAAGATGCAAAAATGCAAAATGCCAAAATTGAAATAGTTTAAGCAAGGTATTCTTAAATTAAGGCATAAGGTACATTGGCAGAGCAGAGGCGTACCATCTTTCTTGCTAACAACTGAAACTTTAAAATCAACATCTTTATGTAGCTTTTTTGTTTCAGACTTAAGGAAACCAAAAAGCTTCAGTGTGAACGGAAAGCGAATACTCAACCTAAGAAAGAAGGTGGACTGAAAGCACGTCTACAAAAGTTATCCAGTGCCAGAAAATGAATTTTGCAATGTATTGACTTTGTAAAGTATTGTTTAAAGTGGGTGAAAATTGAAGTGTATAAGAATGCTCTTAAATATAAATTAAAAATATACATAGATTTTGTAAATGAATACTTGTTACATGCATTTTTATACAAAACATAACTTGCAGAACATCCCATTTCTTCGTAATTTTTAACTAATTATATCTGCATAGTACAAGCTTATTGATGTATCCCTATTTTTATTGTTTGTATTCATTCAGCTTTAAATTACACAAACTTTAATCCAGTATGGAAGTGAAAATTGATCTGGTGTTATAATAGCAAACTTTTAAATATGGATACTTGTCTAATAAAAAGGTTTCTATTGTTTTTAGGGTAAGATGGCTGTGTTAAATTAAATTTATGATGTTCAGCACAAAATCGCAAATGCTAATAAACATAATGAAACAAATTCTTAAATGAATAACAATGTGTAACAATTTGTTCAGCCTAAACTTTTACTTCATATACCTACAAGAAATATGTGCTAAATAAATATATAACTACTTTACTTACATAATATTATGTAAAGAGGGGCATTAAGCTATACATTACTATGTAAAACGAATATTAATTATTATAATTATTATGTTTATGTATATGTTTGTTTACAAAATACAGTCTACATCGAAAATGAAATCATTCCATAAAACACTCAGGTGTGTATTAGATTTAAGTTGTGTTAAAAATAATAATCACTCTTTACACATTGTGTAGTCTTTAATAATGTACCTGATCTATTGTTTAAATAAAACAGTTAATTTAAAATACATTATATTATGTCTTACAATTATAACTATAGAATGGTGCTTAAATTTAATTGTTTTTTGTAATATAAAATAGAAAGTAAAATAATACATTTTTTTTAACAGTATCATTTTTTTATAAATACTCTAAGCATTTTTCCTGCCAAATCTTTTTTAACTTCCTTTCTAGTTTTTTAGTACTTATCAAGGGACTATCTAATTTCAAAAGAGCAATTTTTAGTGCTTGCCACTGCATAAAACTTAAGTGAGTAGTGAGGGATGTGTCATGGGATTTGTTTCTAAATGCTTCTTCATTTTCTATGAAATATATTAATGAATCTCTGTCTCTTACATATTCAACTGCATGGTCCTGTCCTATTTTTGCAACTGGAGGAGTGGACTCTGCCCTCTCAGCAGGTAGTAAGCTCACCATCTTTTTGAAACTCTCTCTAGATATTGCCACACCTTCATCTTGATCTTTATTTAATACATTTTCAAACTGAACCTCATGTTTTGGCAATAATATTTGTATTTCTGGCTCATCATCGTCACTGTTTTCAGATTTCTTATTGACATCATTGACATACTTCAATATATTTTCACTCAAATCTCCTTCCTCATCTTCACCCATAATAGTATCAATATTAATATTGACTTTTTGAGCCCATTCCAATCTTCCAGTTTGACTTAGGTTTTTGAGATCAATCCATTCCTCTAAATCTACAGGCAACTCATATTCTTTTGGTAGAAAATCTAATCCTTGATAGGGCAGGTTTTTTAGGTAAGGATACAATTGGTTATACCAGTTACATGAATGTTGTAACAAAACTAACACCATAGACCATATTCTACAGAGTAATGCATAAGGCATTAGACACATCCAGTGACTCTCGCCAAGTTTGATTCTATTAAGGTAAAAAATAGCCGCCTGCTTAGAACAAACTGCAATTCTATACATTAACTTAGAAAATGTCATCAGTCTTACCAAAATAAACTGCAACATATGGCTTGTAGGCAGGTATAGTTCTGTTTCATTATTTTCGGGTAGCATATCAATGAAATTTTGTACATCCTTTGTCAATGGTAAAGACAAATATTTACGAAGAGCAGTATTAACTTTTTTAAAGTTTCTGTAGCCAATATCATTACGAAATTTTTTATCAAATTTATATAGAAATCGAGAAAATATCGCGCTTTCTTTATGCAGTGGTGACTGCTTAGACAATACGCGCATGATTGTGTTAAAACAACTTTTGAGTTCTTTTATACCTGTAAATAGAAAGATTTAATCAGAATCAAATTTACTCTGGTGAACGAAAAAAATTAAAAACAAGCCTATCATCTTAAAAGTTTCTGAGATCAAGACGATTAAAATTTGATTATTACTCACTAAATTTAATTTGGCTCGGTGATGTATTTATTGGTGGTGGTAGAACAGATTTGTCGTTCCACGGCTCTAACATATTTACAAATTGTTTATATTACAGTGAGCGAAAATTAATCCAAAACTTCGTACTGTATTTTTATAACCTCTAACCCAAGTAAATGTATTCTATGCTCTAACCGCTGACGACAAATTACGAAAAGTCAAAAGTTTGACCATAGAGTAGGACTATCGTAGATAAAATAATAGGTAGATGTAAGTACTGTGTAACCGCGTATGAGATAGCGATAGCACGACGTTACGATGAATAACACGACAAATTATTACCATTGTTTAGTAGTCAATATTAGTTATTATTAACCGATCAACAATAATTGTATTAAACGTTTTTTATGTGAAAACAAGTAAATAACTCATGAGAAATACAATTACGCCACGAATTCTCAAAGTTTGTTTTGCAACTTCTTGTATGTATTCTTGAAAAAAACCAGTTACACGATAAGGGACAAAAAATAGGTTAGCTGCGTCTCTGTTAATCACATTTAGTATTTTTATCTGTGCTCTCTTTTTAGTGTGAATGAGAAAACTAACGTTCCTGCATCTACCTTTATTACTCTATCTACGGGTCCATGGCGGTTACACAGTACTTCTATCTACCTTTATTACTCTATCTACGACTGATCTACGACCTTAGCCTTACAGCTCAGATTTTGTAAAACTAGTTTTACAGCTCTGGGTTCTGGCCCTTTTGATTAAAGCTCAGAGTGAGGGTCTGAGACACAGACCAAGTAATATTCGCTAACTCAGCGTCTAACACCACAGATAATATGTCCAGATTTGCAACTAGCGTGGCCCCCTCAGTCCCTCTCGCTCAAGCAGATTTTCTTACTTGTGAAATGTCATTCCTTCTACACTTTACGTTGTTTGTCAAATACTCACGTACAAATACATTTTGACAAACAAAAAAAAGTAGCCACGGTGATAAGAACAAAACAATCATTTTGTCACGTTCTAACAAGAGCTTAAATGCATTTAGCTATCTCGCTCTAACAGTAAGTGTCACAATAGGGCTACTTCTAACAGTCCTTATTCTGAGGTCTAACACCGAATGATAGCCACCGAGCTCATTTGACATTGGCTGGTTCTACATTGCTGCTTCACTGCGTGATAATAAAATGCTCTATCGTAGTAAACCTTCAATGGATTAAAAATGTCAAATGAGCTCGGTGGCTATTATTCATCGTAGAACACTGAGTTAGCGAATCGCCCCGCTGCGTTGGTCTGAGGGCTAAAGACCCTAGATTATATAGACAATTAAGCTCAGACCTCAGACTAAGCTGCACCAACACTGACATTAATTTTAGGTTTGCTCTAACTATATTGTTCCAAAATATTTAATTTCTGCTCTAAACGGCTGCACTGTACATAAAAAACAATTCATTATCGCATATCATTATTTATTACAAAAATGTAACTTGCATTTATATATTAATATCCTTAGGGCTAAAACTCGATAAATCATGATTCATGGTAAGTGGTCAAGGAAGCAGTCTGGTATAGGTACTTAGTAGTTAGTTACATAAGTTTATTCAATTTCATCCAATTCTTCTTTAATTAAACTGCCGAGAAGAGAAGAATCTGGCGGTAGCCATTCACAGCTTGTGTCCTCCGACGAACATACCTGAAATACAAAAGGTTATAATTATTATTTTCTTTTATAACGTAACTACTGTAGTTAGTTAGTCTACTCCATTATTAAGATTATTAATAAAAGAAAACTAGGTAAAAGCGATCAGAAGAAATTAATTCGTGTCACTTTTACACACGATTGAATAAAATTAAGAGAGCGAGGATATCTGTTTTGCATGTACCTATACTCGAGGAGTATAGGTACATGCAAAAGGAGTCGCTATATTCTAATGTTTAGTTCCTGGGTAGTGGTGGTGGTGGTTTAGTAGCTGGGTACGCTCACAATAAACCAAAGAAATAGTATGTACTATATATATAACTACGAGACTCACTGCTGTTAAAATGGTGAAACTCATCTAAAAGTCAGCTCCAGACACAGGTCCAGTGTGCATTAACAGGGGTCAGTGACTTGGTAAGTAAAAAATAGAACTTTAAATCGATGGCACTAACTACTAGGTCCAGCGTCCGTCATTAAAAAGATAGAGGCCTCAAAATAGTTGATTTGTTTTGCCGCCATTTTCGGCGCATGTGACGTGAACGCTTCTTTTACCCGAGTTACTTAAAGTCTAGGTTCGCTGCGTAAGTGCTACCCGTGGAAAACCACGGCATGTCAGTTGTTATAGAATAAGTACATGATTCTGAGTACACCTAAATTTTAGAGTAGATATTAAAGACATTTTACACACTTACTTGGCACTTGCAGTTAGCCGCTTCAACGAAGTGATAAATTTCTGTGCCAGACTCAACACCGGGGTCGCAGTTCCGTAGTTGAACTGATGCATGCTTTCTATCACCGTGCACACATACCGGATGAGTAGACACTTTATAGGGGAATTGCCAATGAGAAATCTGTAAAACGAAATTTAATAAAAATAATAAAAATGGTTGAATGATATCATGCAACCTAATATCATTTGTCGTTTTCGTTATGAAGATGTTGTGCGCATTAATGTTAAATATATAAAAGGAAAAGCTTACTGACTAACTGAATTGACTGACTGATCTATCAACGCAAAGGTCAAACTACTGGACGTCAACAAGTAACAACATTGGATAGTAGTTAGGTACCTCATAAGAAAAACAGTATCCCCAGCACGATAATATTTTAACATCATCCCAGCAGCGTAATCCATTATAGTCAGTTTGGACGGCCTTATGAATGTATCGCTTTAGTTTGCATCGTGAATTAGATGGAGAACCTGAACAGTAAATAAACCAACACGAAACTACCAATACGCTCAGAACAACACTAAAGCTATTCCTGTTATTGACCATGTTATAAAATAAAAATAATTTTAAGTTCCAACTATATTCTACCAGCTAACACCCGCTGAAACGCTTAGCTGAAATATATTTGTCTATTTGTACTTTGAGTATCGTTTTATAAAGGCTGGGAAGAGACGTCAAAGCATTAATTTTGTGTCGGTTCACATCACAATTTTTAACAAACCATTAGCTTTGCGACTTCACTGAATAAAAATGGATGAATGAATATATTTGAATACCAAATGCTGAGGAACGTTGGTGCGTCGGTAATGATAAATTGTTAAAAAATACAGTATAGTTATAGCTAGTTATTATACCTATATGAAATTTTGTAAGTAATATCGACAAAACTCAGGCTCTCAACTAAAGACTCAAACTCAACTCCAACCTGAACCAGTTTCTACCGCTGTTTAACAACCGTACTCAGAGTCGCTAATCGTTACTTAAGATTGAGTTAAAACGAGACAGATTTATGCGAGGTATATAGCTCTGTCTCGTTTTAATTAAACTTCTGTGATAGTAATTTATTGCGAATATTACGAGTTTTTATTTAGTTTTCTGTTTTAAATTTAGTATTGAAGGTGTGTAGCAGCCATTTATAGTGCATTGCAGTGTAAAAGTGGCTGTAAAAGTTGAAGCGAACGCAAATTATGAAACAGAACCTTCGTTCCTACCTACATAAGTAACTATGATTTCTTTAGTTGTTTTGTCTTTTTCGGGAATTATACGTGTCTGACAAGTCTCCTTGATTCTTAGTCTGAGGTCTGTGCTTTGTTTTTACTCTATGGCTTTGATGTCTTCTATTCTCCATAATCCAGGGCCGTAAATAAAATTTAAAAAAAAACCGTTCTCATAAATTCGACAGATGTAAACATTGCGTATTTTTAAATTAATAACAACTACGTATAAAAATACGTATTATTTATCCAGGAATTACCTAGTAATATTCGCTATGCCGGAGTATTTATAAGTCCATGGCTATGACATAAGTTTCCTTTATATGTAACGGAGTAGTGTACAATAAATTATTGGTACCCACCGATTATTGTGGTAGCAATTAAAATTTAAAATGTCTCGTCTAACACCTACAAAATCACGGGTAAAAGTTTGTAATAAATCTGTATTTTATCTTCAAGATAAGAAAGCTGATGAAAATGAACTATCCATTGGTTTAATTAAGTCTGCGAAACGCACAGGACAACTGACTTTATGTAATAGAGGCCTTGGAACAGGTGAGGTTCTTTAAAAATATTACATAAAATATAAATCCCTCTACGGAAGTTACGCATGACAAAACATTACGATATACTTAACTCAAAAAACAGTTCCTTCTTTGTAATGCCAATGTTTTCCTCTAACTTCGTCGATAGGTACTTTAAAAATCATGAATTCAAAATCCTTTAAAGAGACTTTACAAACCAACACCTACCAACATGTGAAATCTTAAGTTTCTGGACCAAGGGGTTGGAGCAATATGATTAATGTTGCTTGATTATATCAGTCAATTAGTTTCTCCTTTTATAATATGCAGAAGTCAGCAGATGGCCATAACATTATATCTGTGGAATATATTTTCCTGTAGGATTATGATTCTGCGATAAAAAGTAGAAATTACTCATTGTATAATCCTCCACCCTTTAATCAAAATTCTCAATTGGTTCTATTTATTTTAATGGTAAGCCCTGATAGACTGATTTTAAAAATCAATCAAGAAAATTTCAGATACGCAAAGCTCATATTGTATTGAGCAAATTATTTTAAAAAGTAAAGACATTTGCATGCTTGTGTATGTCACACACACAAGCATACTTTGTATGCATGCATGTAGCCACACTTAATACATGTTATCAACCAGTTTATGCCCACAACTTTGTCCGCAACCACACAAATTTCAAACCCCTATTTTACCCCCTTAGGGGTTGAATTTTAAAAATACTTTCTTAGCGGATGCCTAGTTGCCAGTAGTAGTGCTTTGATAAATCAGTCAGTCAGTCATTTTTTCCTTTTATATATTTAGACGATGGTGCAGTGTTTATGCAGCTTTTGGTAAAACAACACCTAGGAGCATACTTCGAATCATGGCAAACTCTTACTAGTTTATAAGTTTCTAGCTGATGCCCGCGACTTTGTCCGCGTGGAAATAGGTTTTCTAAAAATCCCGTGGGAACTCTTTGATTTTTCGGGATAAAAAGTAGCCTATGTCCTTTCCCGGGATGTAAGCTAACTCTGTACCAAATTTCATCGAAATTGGTTAAACCGTTGGGCCGTGAAAAGCTAGCAGACAGACAGACAGACAGAGAGACAGACAGACACACTTTTGCATTTATAATATTAGTATGGATGGAAAGGCAATTATTTCAAAATCACAAACAAATACTTCAATTTAATTTATTTTGCACAAATTGGTATGGGTGCATGTATTGAAAAATGCATTTTTTTTTTCAAAGCTCAAAACTGAATTATAATATTATTTTAGTACCTGAAAATGTGTGGAAAATTAATGAGTTAGTATTAGAGGAAACCAAAGAGGTGGACTTTGCAAGATCTGATCAAAACAATTGGTGGAATTCTGAACCCCTCAAGATGCTAGACCTCAGTTCCAATGTCATTAAATCTCTGTCACCAAACATCAAGTTACTGCAAGAACTAGTAACACTGAAGGTATGCAAAATACGATAAAAGTAAAGTCAAAGCCATTCAAAATATACACTTACATTGTACACATTGATTGTTAATTGTTGAATTTGTAAGATAATAATTGATGTGATGGTGATAGTTAATTACGTAAAACTAAAGCTACAAGGGTTCCAAATGCACCCTGCTCTGAGAAGAAACCCACAACAAACTCAGCCAGGTGTTCTTTTTTATCACCTTAAAACTTATTAGAACTATCAAAGCTGTTAAAGCATCATCATCATCATCATCATTATTCCCAAGCTTTCCTATCATTTAAATATTTATAAATTGCAGAATAGGTTTAGAACTCTCTTCCAGCGTCATGTTTCCTGCCACATATATAACTTAAGTACCTTCAAGGCAAGAGTGATTAGGCATCTTCTAGGCAATAGCGCTCCAACTTAGACCTCATCATTGCTTTCGTTGAGCAATGATTGCTGTCAAGCACAACACACCTATCCAGTAATAAGCTGTAGCTTTTTATTTGATTTTAGCTTCATGACAATACTTTGACTAGCCTGCCAGCTGAGATTGGAGAACTGAATAGTTTGTCAAACCTAAGTTTAGAACACAACAAACTGGAGACGCTGCCGAAGGAGTTCTACAAATTGATTGAGTTAAGATGGCTGAGTATTTCACACAATACTCTCAGAAAAATTGAGCCAGATTTTGGAGATTTAGTAATGTTAACCTTTTTGGTAAGCTGTTTTAATAAAAAATACAGTGATAGCCTATTAAAAAAAGCGGTGATAGCCTAGGTTTAAAGGTCGACCTTTTACTGAAGGGTTTGATTCCAGGCACACATCTCTAACTTTTCGTATTTATATAGGTATGCTATTTAAGTATTATTATTCAAAAGTACTTGTAAAAGTTTAATTGAATTTAAAAAAACTTTAATTTTAAGCAATTAAATATCACTTGCTTTAACAGTGAAGGAAAACATCGTAACGGAACTTGCACGCCTGAGAGTTCTGCATAATGTTTTCAAAAGTATGTTAAGTCTCTCAATCCGCACTTGGCGAGCATATTGGCCTCTCATTTTGAGAGGAAACCCATGCTCAGTACTGGGGCCTGTAATGGGCTGTGAATATTGTGTTGAATAGTTAAGTTCAATTTTTTTACTAAAATCATCAGTGTCCGACTGAACCTTAAGCTTCCGCTAAAATATCCGAAGTTTTGGCCCAAGTCGAAGGTGTCTTTAAAATTAAACGAACTATTACGAATGCGCGAGAGCGCAATGGAAGCGGAGTTCCTTCTTTGCCCGCCCGCCGCCATCGCCAAAAGTAAATCAATTTTAGCCTGTCTTGAACTGAATTTATTAAGGGTTTCCTTTCAGATTTGGCCGAAGATTGTGGTGATAGCTGATTAATCGTCTTCGGCGCCGGCCAAAAATTGACCTTCAGTCGGACACTAACAATCATTCATTGCATTTAATAATTATTTTGTTATTGTCTCATATATATTATATTTAA
This sequence comes from Maniola hyperantus, assembly GCF_902806685.2. NCBI lineage: Eukaryota > Metazoa > Arthropoda > Insecta > Lepidoptera > Nymphalidae > Maniola > Maniola hyperantus. The sequence continues at coordinate 5,981,196 of NC_048543.1, forward strand.
TGATGCAGGATTTATCGCATAACAAACTGACAGTATTACCGCCTGGGATGGGATACCTAGTTCGCTTGGTGGAGCTCAATTTGTCTCACAATGAATTGGCGGAATTGCCACCGGATATTGTTAACCTAAGAGGTAGACCACTGTCTCTATTATTATGAAACTGGATGATGCCATCGATTTAGGTTTTTAAAAACTATCATTTTACAGGACAAAAGTATACTATTTGTGTCCCAGTTATCTAAATTTATTTATAGTGTTTTTGCATACTATATGTTTCTTCAAAAGTACGTATTACGCAGAACCGAAATATAGTGCCATAATATCACTGACACACAAAAATGGACGGACAGACAGTCTATGGAACCCTCAAACATATTATAAACGATAAATGTTGGTCAAAGCAACAATTATATTATAATTTTATTCCTATTTCCTATGCTAGATTGTTACACAAGCTATTTAATAATAATACTATCTTTTTGGAATTTATGTACTTACATTATTTTTAAACTAGTGCTTTCTATTATTTTTTAACCATCATTTTATCATTAGTTTTACAGTAATATTTAAGCAATGAATATAATTTTTTTAGGAATAATATAATTTAAGTTAAAATATATCTAATAAAATTTAATAAGTAGTTGGTATGATGAAGATCTGCAAAAAAGTCCTTTAAAAGAAGTCGGTAAATTTGGATCTCTAATTTTTTGTAAATAAAATATAGGCACTACGGAATAATTTAGCTTTCTACTGGTGAAAGAATTTTCCAAATCAGTTCAGTAGCTCCAGACAATTACTTCCTACAAACAATACAAACTTTACCTCTTTATAATTTTAGTATAGAAGTATAGATTTAAATTCATATTTTAGATTTAAGGAAGTTCAACGTAAATAATAATAATTTGAAGAGGCTGCCTCCACTCGGTGAGCTGAGGAAAATGGAAATATTAGACGCAAACCACAACAACATTGAACAACTGCCGGACTTCTACGGGTGCACAGCTTTAAAAGAAATATACTTGGCCAATAATTACATCAAGGTAATTAATATTTTTGTTTAGTAGGTAACTAAAACATTGGAGTTGACGCCTATCACAGATTGGCGATAGCAGACTGGGCTCACTGGGTCACGTGATCCAAAAATATACCTTCGGTGCCGTTTATACGTTTATTAAATTTTAGGCCCCAGCGCTTTGCCAGCTGAATTACACTTTATTGTATCGGAACAAGATTCACTATTAATTTAAGTATTTGCGGAGTGAGTCTATCAGTGGTTATCTGTAACAATTGCCATTAAGTAGTGTTGCTATGGAGTTGGGACTAAAGTCGGCTAGTGAAAAAATGCGCACGAAAATTTCTTGCGTCGTTTTATCTGCGTAGATATAGTGCTCCTCTAACATTCAATCAGCGGAATTACATTTAGCCTGCCTTACGCGCTAAAATAGGATACATAAATGTGGTCATCCGCTTTTCTTAGCACTCTTGATGCGGTCGACGTAGTTTTTGATGAATTGATGACGTCAACGAATGGTTATGGATGGTATTAAATTGCATCGCGAACACTTTACCATGTATAATATAAGTATGGATATGGATATCACTCGGGGATAATGTAGATGAGTGAAAAAAAAGAGTTTTGAAGACTGTTCCCTATTATAAATTTAAGGTTGCCTGGTGGAGATTGCTCTGACCAATAAAGACGCCTTTGCATACAATTGTTTTTAATTTTTAGTTTCTTTGTTTTTTATCTCGTGTTTTGTGTGCAATGAAGTATTTCTGTCTACATATCTATCTGTCCAACTTTTACTTCTTATAACATTAGTTTGAATGTGTTTTAACCTTTTTTTCTACCTATTTCATAACTGTAATACGTTTTAGGAAATCACAGAAGAGTTCTGCGATCAGATGCAACAGCTAAACGTGTTGAATATCAGAGACAACCAAGTTGAATTGCTCCCTGAAAACATATCACTCCTAAAGACACTCAAGAGATTTGACCTCTCCAATAACAATTTGAACAAGTGAGTCATCTGGTCTTATATGTAGAAGTTTACCTAACTCTATAGATAAAAGTTTGGTTTTAAATGAGTTGCCTACTGTGTAAACATTTCTTTTTCTTCAGCCTCTTTTGCAGCTTTCGTTTCAAGTTAATCAGTACCCTTATTATAAATGCGAAAGTGTGTTTGTTTGTGGGTTTGTGGGTTTGTTGGTTTGCTGGTTTGTTTTTTAATCACGTCGCAACTTTGCAACGGATTGACATGATTTTTAGCGTGGGTATAGAGTGACAAAGGTTACTTTTTATCACGGAAAATCAAAGAGTTCCCACGGGATTTCTAAAAAACGTAATTCCACGTGGACGAAGTCGCGGGCATCAGCTAGTTAAGCAATAAAGTTCAAAATTAAAAACTATTGATAGCTTGACTATTGGATACAAAACAATGACCCATCTGTATTACATTTCAATTATTGTTTTGCCACTATAGATCTCTGGTGATTACTTAACCTCAGGTGACCCGCCTGTTCGATTGCTTGTTTTACATTGAATAAAATTGCCTCACCACCATTTTGTATATATTACATGTAGCGTCATCCTCCTCCTCTCAGTCAGAAGGTTTGGCCATAGTTTACCTTACTGGCTAAGTGCGGATTGGTAGACTTCACACACCACCGAGAACATTATGGAGAACTCATTGGCATGCAGGTTTCCTCACGATGCTTTCCTTCATGATATGTAAGGCACATATTATGATTGTTTAGATTACCGCGGAACCTAGGGCTCATGTCGCAGCTGCAGAGCATCAGCATGGAAGGCAATAAGTTGTCGTTCGTGCGGCAGGACATCCTCAAGGGCGGCACGGACCGCATGATGCGATACCTGCGCGACCGCATCACTGAGGACGTTGTCAGCGAGACCAGACTCGAGAACAACTGGCCTGATAAGTATGGAATCTATCAATAGATTGTTAAGGTTACCGCGGAACCAGGGCTCAAGTCGAAGCTGCAGAGCATGGGGGGCAACACACTGTCGTTCCAACAGATCTAACAGGTCGATCTATTCCAAAAGAACTAAAATTAATTTCTACATGTTTAGATTTTTCCGATTTATAAAATTGTTTTAATCGCATTATATAAAATCTAAATATCTTTAATGGACAAATTTGGAAAATGGATATACTTTGTGCTCCCACTGGCAGCTAGAGTGGGATTATAATTTTACTGAATTACCCATTTCTTTTTACAATTTATAAGTTGTTTATGATAGGAAGCTATTTTCTATGGTCCCGTACCAAGGGTGCCAACGGGACCCTATTGCTAAGCCTCCGCTGTTCATCCGTCCGTCCGTCTGTCAGTGCAACATCTCGTAATCCGTAGCAGATAGAGAGTCGAAATTTTCATAGAGTGTGTATATTTATAGCCGCTATAACAAAACATAATAAAAATTTCAAAACAGGAAAATTAAAAAAAATTAAAAGTTCTTATGCTTATACGATGTGTGCGAGTCCAACTCGCACTTGACCGATTTTTTTTATTTGCAACAGATTTACTATGAAGAAAAGCCAAGCGCTCATGGTCCCTGCAAAAGAGCTTACATCAGTGCCGGAAGACATATTCCATACGGCGGCAGAAGCCGAGGTACACATCGTCGATGTTTCGAAGAATAAGTTAACCGCAGTGCCTCAAGGGTGAGTTGTACTCTTAGTTTGGATGGATTATGGAGAGTTCTCAGGTATACAGGTTTCCTCGCGATGTTTTCCTTCACCGTTAAAGAAAGTGATATTAAGTAAGTCCATGCCTGGAATTTGGATCCCAGACCCTCGATTAAGAGGTTGGAGTTTTAACTACTGGGCTATCACTGCTAAAAACTTGTACAATCACAAATATGAACATTTTTATTATGCCATCAGACTTGATGATGCCCGTGACTTCGTCCCTGTAGATAAAGGTTTATAAAAATTCCATGGGAGCTCTATTTTCCGGGATGAAAATCAACCTGTGTGTTACGGTATAAGCTATTTCCATTCCAAATTTCAGCCTAATCGATTCAGTCATTGAGGCGTGAAGGAGTAACAAACATCCAAACTTTCACATTTATAATAATATTAGGATTACGATAAGGACGAGTATTGCATAAGAGCATGAATTAGGAAGAAAGACCCGCTTCCATCACTGATCATCAGGCGAGATCGTAGTCAAGGGCTAACTTGTAACAGAATATAAAACCCTTGGTTGGCCCCATGGTTCCTCGGAGGATATGGTGCTTCATCTTTGTTTAATCGTGTTATTTTTGGCTGAATGAAGATTTTTATTTATTTATTTATTTTTCTCATTCAGTGTGCAACACTTGCGTGAAACCTTAACACAGTTATTGCTATCATCAAATAGTATTGATAGCGTGCCACCGGAGATAGCCCATTGCAAGCATTTGCAGTATATCGATTTGGGGAAAAACAACCTCGCAGACCTGCCTATAGAGATGGGGGATCTGAAGAATCTCAGGGAGCTTGCTATATCGAACAATAAGTGAGTATAATTGCATTAAATATTACAAAACTAGCTGATGCCCGTGACTTCGTCCGCGTGGAATTAGGTTTTTAAGAATCCTGTGGGAACTCTTTGTTTTTCCGGGATAAAAAGTAGCCTTTGTCACTCTTCAGGTCTTTATCTATACCCAAAACCCAAAAAAAAGTGTTCGACCGTGGCTTTGGACACATTCAGCCAAACAAACCACCTTAGGCCAAAGCTTTGGCTCCCGTCAAAATGGTCCGAAGGTTTCGCCAAAGCTCTCTCAGAAAGGAAAAGGTTTAGACAGTCTACCATGCTGGCCAAGTGCGGATCAGCAGACTTCACATATCGAACTACCCACTTTCTTGTTCTTTTCTCTAGTTTTTTTCTTTTGTTTTGTTGCAACTAGTCGAAATATCAATAATTCAAAATCATCATAGTAATCGTATAATAATAATATGTCGTTAAACCACGAAATAATCTAAAAATTATTAGTTTTATTTTTATCTTCTATATATAAAAATGAATCGCTGAATGTGATGCTGATCGCAAATCTCGAGAACAGATGAACCTATTTCGCTAATTCTTTTTTCATAATATTCCTTGAAGTACGAGGATGGTTCTTACGGAAAGAAAAATTTAAAAAATTGCCTGAAAAAGAATCGACTGTTAGGCGGTACGAAGTTCGCCAGGTCAGCTAGTGTTCAATAAATAAAGAATTCAAACAAACAAACATTCAAATGGGTTTATTTTCACTTTTTATGACAAAGGTTTACAAAAATACCGCGTTGCGTCTACGAACTGGATAACCTGGAAATACTGCTCGCGGCCGAAAACCAGATATCGGAAATCAACGTGTCGTCCGACGCTCTGGCGAAGCTGAAGAAGCTGGCCGTGCTCGACCTCACCAACAACAGCATCCTCACTGTGCCGCCCGAGCTCGGCAACTTCAAGCATTTGCGGTAAGTTACCCATCAATCTCAAGATGCTGGAATGGCGACCTCGCACCGAAAAGCGCAGCCTTGGAAGACCCCCACTAGGTGTACGGAGTACGGACGACAACAGACGAGTCGCAGAAGCCGCGGGATTCAGGCGACGCAAGACCGTGGCGTGTGGAAGTCCCTACAAGAGACCTATGTCCAGCGATGGACCTCTATCGGTTGATGATGATGATGATCCATTAATCCAATGCGTATGCGTACACTGTTGGACAAAGGCCTTTTCAAGAGCGTGCCACCAAACACAGTCATGACATGTTGCATCACAACAACATCCATTGCTATGCGGATGACAGTACGGGTGATGCCCTGTACAAAGGACATACACAGCTTTCTCGCGCAGTGCTGGAGGAGTGTAGAGCCAAACTTGTGTCTGACATAGAAACCTGCCTAGGTAAAGTGTCAGAATGGGGCGCACAAAACCTAGTGCAATTTAACCCAACTAAAACACAGGTTTGCGCGTTTTCCGCCAAGAAGTCCCCTTTTACACTGCCTCTTCTCTTTCAGAGCACTCCCCTCACACCTTCCAACAGCATTGGGATCCTTGGAGTCCACATTTCGAGCGAGGTTCAATTCCGCGATCATTTGGAAAGCAAGGCCAAATTAGCCTCCAAAAAGCTTGGGGTGCTCAACAGAGCAAAGCGGTACTTCGCGCCCGAGCATAGGCTCCTACTCTATAAGGCGCAAGTCCGCCCTCACATGGAGTACTGCTCCCACCTTTGGGCTGGAGCACCCCAGTACCAACTCCTTCCATTTGATCGGATCCAAAGGCGGGCTGTTCGACTTGTGGACGATCCCAAACTAACCGCCTCGTTGGAAAGCCTGGAGCACCGCAGAGACGTTAGCTCTCTATGCGTGTTCTATCGCCTGTATAATGGGGAGTGCTCTGAAGAGCTTTTTGACCTCATTCCACCCTCTTTTTTCTACAACCGCACCGCGCGCCACCGTAAGGAATTTCACCCTCACCATCTGGGTGTCTGGTGCACTTCGACCGTCCGCTGCGCCAGATCCTTCTTTCCACGCACGTGCAAACTGTGGAACCAACTCCCATCGGCGGTGTTCCCACTAGATTATAACATGGGGTTATTCAAGGGGCGGACCAATAAATTCCTAAAAGGCCGGCAACGCATCGGCGGCTCCTCTGGTGCTGCAAATGTTCATGGGCGGCGGTAATCACTTAACATCAGGTGACCCGCCTGCTCGCTTGTTCGCTATATCTATTAAAAAAAAAAAAAAAAAAAAAAAAAAAAAAAACAGTCTTCCGCCTTCCTCATCCACCCGCTCCCCGCCACGTTCTTTAGGTCATCGATCCAGCAGGCTGGTTCTGCGACAGACTTGACCTGTCCATTGCCACTTCAGCTTGCTAATCCTTTGAGCTATGTCGGTCGCTTGTTCTTCTGCGGTAAGTTAGCTTTCATACAATTACAGCTCGTTCACATTTCATACATACATTTGTCTTTGACGATTCGTTACGTGTTTAAAATCCCGTGGGAATCATTGGTTTTCCGGGATGAAAAGTAGCCTTTGTAACTCTCCAGTCTCCAGGTCTTTAACTATAACAAACAAACAAACACACTTTCGTATTTATAATATGAGTAGTGATTCTCTGCACTGATTTAGTGGTGTACAATAAAAAAAAAATAAAAAAAAAATACAAAAACCGACTTCAATAACCACAAACACTAAAAAGTAAAAAATAATTCAATTTATTATCCAATATAATTATGTAAGAGTTATTGTAGTTCTATAGTAATATTTTTGGAGCCCTGGAGAAAATTGACATAGGTAACTTTTTTCCCGGTAAATCAAAACTTTCCCACAGGATTTTTAAAAACCTAAATCCACGCGGACGAAATCGTGGGCACCACTAGTTTAACATAAGCTAATGTCAAAATGCTTTGTTTAATTAAGATTTCGAGTAAAGTATCTAAGTCAAATAAGAACAAGGTTTCCTTTCAGATCTCTGGAACTAATGGGGAACTGCTTCCGACAGCCGCGACACGCCGTACTGGCGAAGGGCACAGCCTCCATTCTGTCGTATCTCAGAGACCGTATACCCACCAAGAACATGTAGAGCATACCTAAAGCTGGCTACTGATCTGTATCATTTGAACGTAATGTAACATATTACAAGCTATCGTCCTATATCTAAAATGTTATCGTCAAACAAAATTGAAATTCAGAAAAACTAATATTAAAAAAAAGTTTGCTATGGAGGACCAAACTAAAAACTAAAGTCCTTGGTCCTACGTGTAACATTTTTGTTTAAAAATATCAGCTTTTGGAAATCTCCACATCTTAAAAATGATTTAATATTTTTTGCAAGTTCAGCTTTTTACTCAACTGCGCAAAAAGTGAGCGTAATGTTTTCATGAATGTAATGTATGTATGTATGTGAGCTTCTTTATTCCACCGTAAATTCAAAATGCCCTGAACAGATTTGGTTGTATGGAATATCGTTGTATCATATCCTTACATCATTCCGAATGACACGCTATAATTTTTTTTAAAGAAAAATCAATATGGCAGGGCAGTTTTTAATTTTTAATTTTTTTACTTGTTATTGTTAGACATTGCCTTATCTGCCAATCCGCCTATGGCCAGCGTGGTAGACTACGGCTAAACCCTTCTCATGCTGAGTGGAGACCTGTACTCAGTAGTGACCCGGCGATGGGTTGATGATGATGATGATGATTGTTAGATATATGGTGGAAGCAATGTGAGCCTATTGCAAACAGCCGCTCACCGCAAGCTTCGCGATGCTTTTTTAGCAGACCCTGTAACATAAACACGCTCGTTGCGAATGTTACATTACCGTACAATTATAAATCAGTGGCCACCTTTACGCTTCGTACGACATTTGACAAATGACAATACATATCCGACATAATCATCTATTGTGTCAAATTATTATGTAACGTTGCTGCGCTACTTAGATTTCTGAGATTATTGAAACGGCTGAAATTAATAATCTACAATTTTTCGATTTACTTAGCAACGTTGCTATTTCTCATAAAAACACACAGTTATTGACAAAATATTAGAAATAACAACTTTATAAATAACTTATATACAGATTACAAATAGGTTGATTATTGATTTCGGCCGGACGCTGAAATTTTTTTTTTATCATTCTGTCAATCCTTATAATATTACACTATCAATCTGAAGTCCAAGGACACATATTGATTTGATGGTTGAATTTACTTGTTTCCTTAGCTTCTTATTATCTTTTCTATTACCTGCAATGACCGCTCATGCTCCAGAACTATGTATAAAAATCATGTGAGTAATGGCCTAATTTTTACATAAACTAAGCAAAATACGTTTCAAATTTAACGTTAAATTATTTTTTAGAACTCCTTCACATTCCCTCTAACAAAAAAAATAATAAGTTGCCAATTTTTATTATTAAGTGTTGCCAGTTAGTTTTATATTTGGGATTCGGCGATTGCCATGCCAGAAATTTTTCTTTTAATTTCTATTCTTGCTAAGCCAAAGTTATTAATATAAAACCAAATCTTTCGATTTATGTACCTGATTACCACCGCTGATTCGTTATTTTCCATTGCGTGTTATATTTGTTTTTTTTAATTTTAATTGTTGATATTTTGTTACCTGATTATTTATTGTTAAATTCGAATTTTCGAATAATTTAATTTATTTTGAACTTATACGGTATCTAATGAAAAATTATTTAGATATAATTATTTTAAGTGAGTACATATTTAAATAAAAATATTTCGCAACGCATTATAGTATGCATTGCGTTGCATTTGTTGTAATTGCATTGTACCAATTATATTCGTTTTAGGTAGCAGTTGCCAGAATATTCCACTATTTTTTGAAATCTTATAATATAAAAACGTTTGATTGGGACATAAAAACATAAAATCATTATATACTAATTTAAGTATGATTGTTTTATAGAATGAGTATTTTACTGCAAATCTTCGAAAGTGTTTTTAAACTCGTGAATTTTTAAAAAGAAACAATTGCTCAAGATGCAGTATTTTGTAGCAATTAAAGTTGCAAATAAAAGAAAGTCATCTTAAGTGCAATATATTATAATTTTAATTGGTTTAGGCTGATAATAATGCTATATCAAATATTACGCTTAATGCGAACTTGATTATTTTAAATTCCCGAGGTTAATTTTATACATAACCTACAGGTTTTTTAGATGAACCACCAAAAAATCGAAAATAAATTGATCATGAAAATTTAATAGGTAATATGCTGTTGAAAAAATATATTATTCAATGCGATTTGCATGTGTGTAATAAATGTATCTTAAAACTAATACATTCAGTATTGATAGATAGATGGAATATTTATTTTTCCTATATAAATTTTTTAATTTAAATCATAATATAAATTGATTGTTAAAAGTTTACATAATATACTTAACACTTGCTAAATTACTCATTTGAAAGAATTAATGTTTTGTATATAAGTAAGTTGTGATATTATTGGTATTTAAATTTTAGAGTCCGGTTTAGTAATAGAGCAGGCTACGAGAATTTAATAATTTCGATTGGCTATAGGTATTATATGTGAGTATATATAGATTAATACTTAATTTATGTTGACATTTTGTGTAGCTAATCTAATTTAAAGTAGCCTGTACTGTCCCAGTCCCACCACTGGCCAAAGATCTTAGTCCAATTTCTCCACAACTTCTCTGTGCCTTTTCAGGATTCCTAACTGTAAGATCAAATTTTTCACGCGTGCCTTCGTCACCGCGGTCTGCCACCGATCATCCGATCATTCTGGATCATCAACGCCAGGTTGATGATCCAGAAAGAAGCAGATTATGCTCTCAAGGTCATCTGGTATAGAACACACATGACCTGAGCTAGAAAATAAATAATAATTAGGTACCTACTCATTCATACATAAGCATTCTGTCACAAATGCCTGTAGTACTATGTGATTTATATTTATTTATATAAGCAATTATAGTATCTACTCATTGTAAGTACCTATTCGAGATTGGATTAATTCGTAGTTTTAGTAACGAACTGAAATTTTACCTGATTGGTATTTCCAAGTTTAAGTTTTGCGAACTCAAAAATAGTCCGTCACACAAAACACGACGCATCAAAACGGACTCGAGCGTTCCTTCCGTTTGTTTCTTTGACACACCGAATGACAATCGTGAATAATTTAGAACGCCGCTCCTATTTTTTGGGTAATGGCTTGCGCATCGAATTTGGACATACGAGTCTTGTATGTCAAGAGGAATAGGTACTGTGAAATAGCGAATAAAAGCACTAGAAGTTTGAATGTTACATGGGCACAAAAAGGTACTCGGACATAACTGACCCGCTTTGCGGACATGAACCAAAATAGTTTTAAATAATAGATAATATTGTAACCTGTATATATAAATATTTGATTCAAAATCGATAGGGGGGAAAAAGTTATTAAACATTGAAAAGGGTATAAATTAATAGGTTTTTCTTTCATGGTACAAAAATTATTCGAATTTTTCATTATTCCCATGAGTGACCCACATCAACGTGACCTATGTCAGTGTAGATCAGAGCCGTATTTGAATACATACTGTTAATTTAGCTTGTGTCCACCGCCGCGCGTCCAGTTTCGCGCCCGCCCGCCGTAAAAGTGCCCGCATACATACCAACTTTTGTGCCCGTGTAACTATGAAACTACCTGTACATATATTTTTACGAAAGTTGATAAACCAAAGACCAAGTAAATTATTTGCAGAGTGTCTACTTTCATTGAGTTTGTTTTCTAGGTAGGTATGAATCGCGTTCCGAATACGATTAAAAAATTGGGAATTTATCAAGACGAAGAAACGTACGTTCTAATTAGTTAATATCTGTTTGCCTCGCCTATCTAGGAATTAAATAAAATGTACATTCTGAAATAGTACTAGTAATAATGTCGCAACTTACTTAATTTTAAAAATACTATGTTCGTATTTATGCAATCCTCGCTTTGTTGAGAAAATGCTAGAAAATGTTACTAGAGATTTAAATCGTTAGATATGCGTTAATATATTTAATTTAAATTCGCAGAATTATGCCTCGTACAAATAGAAGGAGACGAAAGAAAACATTGCGATATTTCTGGGTCAGGGTATATCTAACAATTTAAATTTCAGAATATTACCATTGTGGCTAATTCCATTGTACACAATCTCTAAACTAAACTAAAATGTCACGCCTAAATCTATTGCTATCCCTTTCATAATGTTGCTTGTGGAAAAGGATGGCACTAGATTTAGACCTGTTAATTTAGTTTAGTTTAGAGATTGTGTACAAGAGAATCGGCCCCAATGTTGCTATAATAATTAGGTACCTGAATATACCGCACAGCTTAGCCATTTAGCCTTAATTATCATGTATCTAAAGTACAGGTGTCACTTTTGCCATTAATAATAATTTTCAGTGAGGGATAAATATATTATTATTTTAAAAGTTATAAGCGCACAATAAATAAAAAATCATTACATTTTTGAGTTTCCTTTTACAAATAAAAGTACTTACTCTAATATTATAAGGTCAGCAAAAATTAAAAAGGTAGGCAAGTGTGCCCCGTAAAAATAATTCGTTGAAGTTGTGAAGCTCTTGTTTCCAGAAAAGCATAATAAGAATCCTTAATTATATTTCAGGCAAAACTGAAAAAGTGTTACTTCACTCATCAGCCACCTGGGTAGAGCGTGAATTAATAGCAGAGAGTAATAGGGATATATGATTATTGATTAATAATATGTTTTTCTGGACACTCAGAACTACCGTTTTTCTTTTAATTTCGACATGGTCTGATTTTTCCTTCCTTTACTGAGTTAAAAAAACGTTCTTAAATAGGTAGCTAAAAGCTCATCGATTTGATTATTAAGTTTTCTATTATTCTATTACGGTTCACGAGATGTCAGCCCACTGACAGACAGCCATAGCGGAATCTTAGTAACAGGGTTCCGTTGGCACCCTTTGGGCACGAACCCTAAAAAGTGACTCTTGATATGCTGCACCGGACATCCAAATTAGTGATGAGTAGGTCTTGTATTATTGTATTCAAATTGCTGTCCAAAATGGTGTAAGGAATTTTAATTTAAAACCAATGACGTGAATCATTGTTCAATTCTCTTCTGTTTTTTATTCGACTACGGGAGCACCGAGGGTTCCGTACTACAGTCGTATTGGTCGACATTTTGTACGATAAATCAAAAACTATTTAGCATAAAAATCTATTTTAGAATGTCTGTTATATGATACCCCACTTGATAGTATTATTGTACTTTGAATGTTGAAAATACTAATTATTTGTTCATGTTCATTTTAATAACTTTTTTTCGTGATGTAACCATAAATTCACGGTTTTCGGAATTTTCCCCCTTACGTGTGCTATAAGACCTACCTGCCTGCCAAATTTCATGATGCTAGGTCGACGGAAAGTACCCTCTAGGTTTCTTGACAGACATACAGACGGACAGACAGACAGACAGACAACGAAGTGATCCTATAAGGGATCTGTTTTCCTTTTGAAGTACGGAACAGCTTGTTGGCAGTTGTGTCTGTTTGTTGGTTGTTCTATTCACTCGTAATTGCCAAATACAATAGATTTTGATAAATGAGGGTATCTATCATGTACTCTTCGCCCATGGTCGTATATTTAAGAGTAGTGGGGTTTTAATTTTTGGAACTTAGCGCTTTTATTTATGTAAGAAGTAGATCGGTACGAGTTCGAGTATGCTGTCTAATATTTTTAGATTTCACATTCTCTCTGTATAGAACTAGATTTTATAAGAATGGATGCAGCACATTGCATTTCTTATTACGGGTATTGTTTAACAAATTCATTACAATTACATTACGTTGTTCTATTGTTAAGTTTCATTTTTTCTGTAAGAATTTATAATAAAAGAATATTAAATTGCAATCTTGTTTTTATAGGCATTATCTGTTGCAGTTAGCACGCGATTCCTGACGTTGTAGGTAGGGACCCATCTACGATTACTTACTCCTGGCCCTGGTTAAGGTAAGTACAGTACTACCAACTTTTACATTATACGTCGATGTAAGTGCGCAGAAATTTTATTTTTGAATCTTAGCCATAATATCTAGCGTGCGTCCGTCTGCTATTTATTTATCTAATTATGAGCGAGATAGCATGAGTCTCTGTTATTCTTGTTTTTAAAATCTTAACGTCAAGCATTAAGCAATAATAATTAATATGTCTGTACTTTGTATTTCATTGGTTTACATTCGGTTTAGTGGGTGTTATGTTGCGCTTTTCTGCGCAAACGAATTTTGCCGATGCTATTTATAAAAGTGGTAGTAGATACTGTACCTATCTACTTTTTGATCAGCTCACATAAATCTATAGGACTCTTTAGTGGTATTATTACCAGTCCATGACAATACTCAATGTTATCGAATTAACATAACAGATTGCCTTTGTAGGCCATAGCATAATGAGCCGAGCTGGCATGTAGGTAGCCGGCGAATCATAATAAACTACAAAGTAGGCAGGTAGCATCGTTTTTAGGGTTCCGTAGTAAACAAGGAACCCTTATAGTTTCGCCATGTCCGTCCGCCTGTCCGTCCGTCCGTCCGTCCTCGGTTAATCTCGAGAGACTATTAGTGCTAGAAATCTGTAATTTGGCATGGGTATAAATATTAATCACGCCGATAAAGTGGTGAAATAAAATTGTGATACATAAATATATTTTTTTAGGGTAGCTCCCCTACATGTAAAGTGGGGATGAATTTTTTTTTCTCGTCTACCCCATAGTGTGAGGTATCGTTGAATTTAAAATATGATGAAAATAAGTGGTCCCCCCCCCTCTATCAGACAAATGGTAGTATACAGGAACGTGAAAAAATTCACAGCAGTAGTATAATCAATTTTAAAGGAAAACTATCATGGCTAAGTAGGGTCCACAGGTTAAGGAGTATGACTATGGAACCCTACACTGCGCGTGGCCCACCACGCACTTGGCCGGTTTTACTACTAACTCAACTACCTCGTTTGCGTTATTCTAATGGTTAGCTTACTCGATTGATGATCCTGAGGACTCGGGTTAGAGCCCTGGGTCAGACCACAAAAGTTATTGGGTTTTTCAGTAGTAGCTCGAAGTTGGGAAATCGGCAATGTTACGCTCTCGTGTCTTGCCAAACCACGTATAAATCCATCGGATTAAGAGAGTGAGGGAGCAGAGGGTTGGTACACTCTATTTTAGCGCACATACGTCTTGTGTAGGTACTATACCCAATCATCTAATTTATAATTTTAACAATTTTTTGTAAGTATATTTATGTTAGTTAGTGTAATTGGGCTTTATGGCCGTTCTAATTAAATAATAAATAAATAAATAAATCTCTTGCGTATTGTTGGCTGATCTCTATAGGTACTCTTTGTTGAGACTGGACGTCGTTGTGGCAAAAATTTCGTTGCACTAGGAAGGATAATATTATTAGTTTCCTGCTGAAAAAAATGAAGACCAACTGTAGGTATTAACAGGTACTTGCAGAAAGGCTTTGGACTCATTAAAATAGAAGTTTTCGATATGTTTGAAGTTAAAATATCTGACCACAAACTACTACTTAGGAAATGTAATATTGATGATTAGAACATAATATTAATTACCATTAATAATAATTAATCATCTAATAGACATGTATTAAATTATCTATAAATAGTAAATACATTTATGGTTATTGTCTGGTGGGAGGCCTCGGCCGTGGCTAGTTACCACCCTACCGGCAAAGCCGTGCCGCCAAGCGATTTAGTGTTCCGGTATGATGGGTTTAATAAAAACTGCCATACTCCTTCCAGGTTAGCCCGCTCCCACCTCGGACTGCATCGTCACTTACCATCAGGTGAGATTGCAGTCAAGGGCTAACTTGTATCTGAATAAAAAAAATAGGTTCTGTTTGATTAAATAACCTACCTAGATAATGATATGTTGAAGCAAACGGACACTCAAATCCTTTTCAATCCTTTGAAAATTACCCGTTTTGTGTATTCCAAACATCAACGTCTGACGGATGCTTTCGCAATATTACCGTAAAATGAAAAGTTGGTTATACCATTATCATCCACCCCTGTTATTATGTACTTGTTCATAACTTGAGCCCGCATATATGTTATGAAACACATGGCAATTGGCATAGAACCTACTTGCGTCCGTATTATAGCTTGGTTTCACTATCATTTGTCGTGGACTCGTCAGTAGTCACTTCATTGTAAATTGTCTGTAAAACCATAATAAACTGCAAGGTCGTGTCGCGTAGTGGGGATCGGCACATGACGATTTTACGATTGCACCTAGTTAGTTAGTTTTCAGTTAATAGAGAGAAGAGCGCATAGGGCTTACTTAGTTCATCAATGAAGATGCTACCTATATCCACTTACGAGACGATACGAAAGTGAAAACAGAATAGTTATCTATTTTTTGTACCATAGATGAGAAACTAGAACTTAACAGTTCATGATAGTATAGTGGAACTCAAAAAAATTAATGACACAAAGATATTTTTATTTATTTAATGTTGGTTTCGTTTAGAATATTTATTCAGTTGTGCCGCGTGAACAGTGCTAGAGTTAAGTCTCATAGTTAAGTGAAACTTCGACGACGGTTGAGGAAAACTTGAACGAATGTGTCTAACGTTTTTGTTCCATAAAACAAAGAGTACCTACTAAAATGAATAATTGGGGTTATTTAATGTAATGGTCGTTTATTTAAAACAAAGAAATGGTGGCGTAAAATATGAACCCACCGTACCTACTTTTGCATTGGTATAAGTGTTAACTGGATCTATTCGAGTGACTTGTTGATAGGGGTGTGTTAAAAAATGATGCCATACGGTGTTGTCGTGATGTTGACAACATTATCATTAGCAATATGTAAGTACAATGTAACTCCATATCTATGTAAAATAGTTCTTATTTGCCAACTTAACATATTTTACATCAAGCATGTTTCCAGTTTCTCTTACCCCGTCTCTGTTTATAACCCATGTTTTATACCTACCTACTTAGCACCTAATTTTTGGTAGGTAACTAACTAATTGTCGGTCTCGAGATAAATGTAAACAAAACAAAGGTGATCTTCAACCAACATGTCCTGTCTCCGATGATCTTCGCAAATGATGGCATGGAAATTGATTCATTTACAGTTTACAACAAGTTCAGGTGTAATCATAAACTTTAAATCATAAGTTTTTTGACATTATATACCTAGGTACCTACACGTAACACATTAATCTAGTGGTATAAAACTTAAAAGCTAAATAACAATTAGGTAGGTACTTATAAACTAACAACATTGAACTAAATGTAAGTTATTTTAAACTAAATAAGTATACTTAGTAGATAAAAACGCAATCATTTTTATAAATAAACTAGCTTATGCTCGCGACTTCGTCGCGAAGTCGTGGTGGTACAATAAATAAGTACTTATCTAAATCTACCGTGATATTCTTGAATATCGTGTTCTAGGTTGAGGTTGAGAAAATTTAAATTTTCCAATGTCGCTCGGCTATTGAATGATTCTATTGTAGTTTTATGTGATATCTTAGGTAAGTACCTACTTATTGGCATTGCAATGTTGTGCAAAACAGTACAAGGCCAAAAGTGTCCCAAAGTCCCAATCCTGTTTCCGTTCCCATTCCGGTTCCCTTTCCTATTTTACAAACCTAATTTCAAAGAAGTTTACTATGACAAACTATAGCTATAGTTATAGCTCATTCACGTGAATTTCAGTTTTTGTCAAAATCCCACGGGAACCATGGATTTTTACGAAATAAAAGGTAGCCTATGTGTTAATCCAAGGTATAATCTATCTCCATTCCAAATTTCTGCCAAATAATTAGCTGAGGCATGCAAGAGTGACACGTGAGTTTCGGTTTTTCAAAATTTCATGGGACCCAGGAATTTATACGCAATAAAAAGTAGCTTATAAGTTGATTCAGGGTAAAATCTATCACAGTTCCTAATTTCAGGCAAATCGGTTTATTAGATGTGGAGTGAAGGAGTAAAAAAGTTAAATTGCGGATTTTCTAAATTCCACGGGAACCATGAATTTTACGGGATAAACAGTAGCCTACGTGCTAATCTAGGGCATAATCCATCTTCATTTGAACTTGATCAACCAATGAACTTATTGGTTGTGGCGTGAAGGAATAACATGTGAATTTTGATTTTTCAAATCCAGTGGGAACCATGGATTTTCACGGGCTAAAAAGTAGGCTATGTGTTAATCCGGGGTACAATCTATGTATGAACATAACTATGTAGAACATAATTTAGAATGATCTAAATTTCAGCCATATCCGTCTTACTAGACGTATTGCCGTGAAAGTGTAACTGGTGAATTTCGGTTTTTCAAAATCCCGCGGGAATGGATGTGTTAATTCAGGGCATAATCTATCTCCATTCTAAGCCAGCCAAATCCGTTCAGTAGTTTTTGCGTGTAAGAGTAACATACACACATACATACACGCAAACTTTCGCCTTTATAATATTAGTGTGAAGTGTGATTACTTTAGATTCCTATTAACTACCTACTTCAATGACTTATAACAAAGTTCCACGATATTATAAATATATAAGTATAGTAAAATACTGTGCTTATACCTAATGTTGGTCATACAAAATCAGGAGGCTTTAAAGAAGATGTTCAAACATTTCTGCCTAGGCAAACCTAGTTATGGCGGTGTTTCAGCTATTGACCGTAACAAAAGTATCAACATCAATAGATCTCTCTCAAGTCTTACTTACGAACAATCTGTATTCTTGGGAAAAGAAGAAAGTGATTTTTTTTCCCGTTTTTGTTTCTCACCAAGTTACCTATCATAACGTCTGTAAGAGTAGCTGTACCTACCCATCAGAAAACCCTATGTAACACTTCGGAGCAACGGCGGAAGATCTTTTGCAAATCCGTCTATTGGAAACCCTATGCTTCAACTCATTTCAAGTGAGGCCGATCTTATGGCCTTGCGAGTTTCAATCCACTTGGGTAACACCTACAAAGTAAGTATATTATTAGGTAAGGTCGGGTGCGATGGCTATACAATTGTATGAAATATAAATATAAAATAGTAATTATACCAATTTCAATTTTAGATAGCGAATCGAAATGCGCGCAACATCAGTCTCAGACGTTTGTCCGATGGTCGGGAATGGCCCCAGATCAAGCCACTCCTGTGTTCGTCTACTCTGCCAGTGGAGGCGAGGAGTCGTTGACTGGGGCCTGCCTAGCCCAGTGCCGAGATCTGCCGGACTGTGCGGCGGTTGTCATCGCTTACACCAAAGGGACCTGCCAAGGAGTTGCGAGTTCAGATACGACGGAATTTCGTCCGGAGAACGACGTCGTTTATTTCAACAAAGTTTGTTTAAAATGTCAGTGGGTATATCGAATTTATTTTCTGCTTTATAATAATCACTTGAAATCAATCTTAAACTTCTTCAACTTCTTTACTTGTCAAGGTAGGTAGGTATGTAAGGCAATATTTTATCGCAAACTTCGACGCTTCTGTATCGATTTACTAAGTTCTTTGATATCGTTTCACTTTTCGAAATTGAATTTATTCAAACCTTGAAACCTACTAGGGTTGCTGATGTCGTACCCACACGTTAGCTGAGATTTGGTTATGGTAGCGCTATAGAATACCATCCTGAGGCCTGAGGCATCATAATTCGCGCGTACCTACTAGGATACTTGATAGCTTTATTTTTGTATTTTTAAGTGCCAGAAAACTGTGAAAAGCGATGGTGGTCCTTAGAAAGTACTCCAGGGTATTATTTGAACTCGGAAGATACACACTCTAAAGTATTACTCAACACAACAGTTCAGCAGTGCTACGATGCAGTCTTCTCTACCAATGAAAAAAATTATCGGTAAGCATAAATCTGTGGTAATGGTAATTTTGATTGTGTTATACCTACTTCTATAAGTATAGTACGCGATATGTCGGGATGGCAATCGAGGTACCCCCCTGCGCTAACCCAGTGCGGAGCGTCCCCCCGCCTCATACCACGATTTTTTTTTATTTTTTTTTGCTATCTTGCTATCTCTTTTTTGTTGATTGCTATCTCGACTTGTCGTGTACCATATATAGTTATGTTTCTTGTTAAAATGCGAACCATTTTATGTGAACAAAATACTGTCGTGATTTAACGTTTTCTCTACAATACCTAGTACCTACGTACCAAGTATACAGTGTGTTTTTATTACTGGGACAGAATTTTTGCTGTTTTTTTGTAAAAACAATTTTGTCACAGTAAATATTTGGGTCAAGTGTGAGTTGTCAAAAAAAATAAGGGAAATTGACAATTTTTTTTAATGCCAATGTAAGGATCATTTCGTTGTATCGGAAGAAAAAATCGGGACAGCAGAAGTTTCAACTTGATCAAATTTAAGTAAGTAAATGTTTTTTTCATACAATAGGAGGAACAACATATCGACTATGATATTTTAGTACAAACAAATAACAATGCACTAAAATATCACAGTCGAACTTCTTACTCGCGTACAAATTATTCAAAAAGTGTTCCATAATAGGATTTCATGTAAATAAGTACCTGCTACATATAAAAAGTTGTGATAGCCTAGTGGTTAGGACCTCCGCCTTTTAATCGGAGGTCGGGGATTCGGGCATGCACCTCTAACTTTTCGGAGTGCTTTAACGGTGAAGGAAAACATCGTGAGGAAACCTGCATGCCTGAGAGTTAGTTCTCCACAATGTTCTCATAATGTCTGATGAGCCTTATATACATTATGCCATCCATTGTATATTACCTTAAATTAAATTAAAGAAAGAAAAGAAAGTAAGGTAAAATTTAACTCCTCACGCGCCATTTTAATTTTTTGTGTCAAATTTCATGGCAAAAGTACGATTTTAGTCCTTATTTTAAAGGTGAACCCCGTACTTTTGACATGACCGTTGACCCATAGAGTTAAAATAGCACGTGAGGATTTGTATGGACTATACATAGACTTTACACAAGCAATTAGCAAAGTATAAAATAAATTAAAATGTCAGCATAATAAAAGTCCAAATCATTATTGTTAATAACTTACAATATCCGAATTCGTTAGGTATCTAATAGCCTTTAATGTAATTCTTACATAGATAAAACTTCTCTAATCTGTGAATTCTTATTATACTAGCCAATACCGGCCAAGTGCGACTCAGTTTGCGCACCGAAGGTTCCGTACTACAGAAGAAGTAATGCATGTTGCAGCTCCAGATTAGACTAATAATTGTTGGCGAACACTGTACCATTTCTACTTTCACAGATCAGCGCAATGGATAGACCCAAGGAGTCCTATGGACACATTTGCTCTCTCAGACACACTTGTCGGCAACTGTATTTTAAATATTGAAAACAAATTCACGGAGCCCGAATCCTACCGCGTGTCGAACTACTACACGTTCTACATTGAGAACCAGTGTGGTCATGACTGTGAGTAAGGTATATAATTTAAAGTAGATTATATTTACACTTGATAGCAATTAGGCACTATAGATAGGTCATAAAAGCATAAATGTGCTGCTTACCCTCATTGAAATGGCTCAATGCTTATTTTTTAATAACTGATACCCGCGACTTCGTACGCGTGGATTTAGGTTTTTAAAAATCCCGTGGGAATTCCCTGGTGGTGATTTTTCTTGAAATGTTCTGAATACTAATGAAACCCGTATTGCACTAAGAAATTTAGGTGCGTACCAATTTTTTTCCGGAATCAAACCTGTTACTAAGTAATAGGTAAGAAATGAAAATGGATTGTTTGCATTACTTTTTACCAAGCTATTATACTGATCGCGATCGATTTGCTGTTACCCGTTGAGGTGTTCCGTCCTCTATTTCCGAAACTGTTCATCAAATCTGCACCAAACTTACATGGCACCAACATGATAGTATAACCTTTGTAAAGAAAAAAGAATTGTGAAAATCGGTTTAAATTTGACGGAGTTATGGAGTAAAATCGATAAAAAATTTGATCATGTATCCAGAAGAATCCCAAACTTTTTTCGGGATAAAACTACCCTGTATGTTAACCCGGACTATCAGCAACCACTGTACCAAATTTGATCAAAATCCGTTCTGTAATTTTCGCGTGATGTGGGCACAGACAGACAGACAAAAATTCCAAAAAAATATGTGTTGGGGTCTATATCGATAATAATGTTTCCCCCGATTAAAATTTTCAAAATATATTTAATGTACAGAAATGGTCTAGTTACAGTTTTATTATGTGTATAGATTATGACTTGTTAATAAATTGGTAAATAAGTATCTACCTATTTACTACTTACCTAATTATTATAATATTTATTTTGTAGATCCGAAAAAGATAGATCGATGTTCATACGAAGAATATTACAACCAAACTATTAAACACGTAGATTTAACTGCTCATAATTACACTAAATCCGAGGTAAGTAATAACATTTTTCTTACATATACCTACATAACTAGCTGACTCGCCTCGGCTTCGCTCGAGAGGAATTTTTAAAAATCGGTGAGGGAGTGGAATTTCCAAAGATTCAGAAACACATTCTTCTTCATTTTAGACCGAAACCACAAATGACAATTTTCATGGATACCTAATATATATAACTTAAATAATGACGGACTTTCCTGCAAAATTTCATACCCTATTTAACACCCTTAGAAGTGGAATTTTCAAAAATGTTTTATTTGTGAGTGCTAGTTCTTTAAAAGTGTTGTTACTTGTTATGTCTTATGTTATCTACTGTTAATATTTCAAGTTTCAGTGATATATATTTCATGTGCGGTATTAACATGATTTCGTTAAAATCATAAGTTGCAGTTATGGTATAGTAACTATTACCTACAGACCTGTTTCTCTTCATTGTCGTCGATAAAGTTAGAAAAATATGTAAAACGTAGAACTCTTATCTACGATTTAGGTTCGTAGATGAGTAGGTACTTAAGAATGCATTGCTAGGTTAGCTCTACTAGCTTTTGCCTGCGTTTTTGTCGGTTTGAATTTATAAAGGGTTTTAATAAAGTCCAGTAGGGATTATTTGTTTTCCCGGAAAAGTCTAAATGTCTCTAGGATCCAAACTAGAAAGGAACTAGCAAATCGTAGACCAAGTTGCGGGCGTCATCTTGTAGCTACTAAAATACATCTACCTAGGTACCATTAAACCAGGAAAGGGAATTTACTGTAAGGTTAGTAATTTAGGTTGATTACGTAACTAAAAACAAAAGGAGAAGATTCACGATTCGACGCCAATTTTTTCACCCGACTGCGGTGAAGCCCAAAGGATGGTTATGTGTTTAACTTGTTTCCGCTCCTAACTACTCAACGGCTCAACAGATTTTGTTAAATAATTGGATTCGTCTTGATGGCGCGAGTGTCACTGGTTCATTTTTTAAACAAATCAAAATGGCGGACTATATGCGCTTTAACGTTCGGGCTGAAAAAGATGCAGTGCAAAACCGCAGGCGGGGATTTTTGTATACGTTTTAAATTACTTGTTTTAGTGTAAATCTGCATGCGAAGCCGAAAAACGGTTCGTGTGTCGAGGGTTTACTTGGACAGCGGCGTCTACTCGCGGGCTTTGCGACCTGCACAGCGAAGACCTGGTCACCACTGGGTCTTGGCTCCTGCGGAGAGTGTCCGGCGCCACGTACTACCGCAGGGTTATATGCCTTAACAGTAAGTTATACCTACACAGCGGTGATAGTCTAGTGGTTAAGACGCCAGCCTCCTACTCGGAGGGGTCGGGGGCTCGGTCCCGGGCACGCACCTCTAACTTTTCATAAACTCAACTCTAAATATCACTTATTTATTTTAATGGTCAAGGAAAACATCGAGAATAATCCTGCATGCCTGAGAGTTCTTCATTCATAAAGGCGTGTGAAGTCTGCCAATCTGCACTTGACTAACTTGTGGACTATGGCCATCAAACCCTTCATTTTGAGAGGAGACTCGTGCTTATTAGAGAGCCGGCGATGGTTTGATGATGATGATGATAATACCTACACGATTACTTTTAAATTACCTACCATAAAAATAAGGGCGAATACGGGAAAGGTTTATCGTTTTAAATGTACAAGCGGATTTTAACTTTAATTTAAGTTTTATTTGTTACTATAGTTGACACCCGCGACTTCGTCCGCGTGGATTTAGGATTTGTAAAAAACCAGTGGGAAATCTTCGTATTTCCGGGAGTCTATGTTCGTTTCAATCTAATTTCGTCAAAATCGGTTGAACGGATGGGCCTTTAAAATCCTGTGAGAAAAGTAGCCCTTGTCCATCCCTGATATGCAAACTATCGCTCTGCCAAATTTCGCCAAAAACGATTAAATAGATGGGCCGTGAATAGCTAGCAGACAGACAGACACACTTTAGTATTTAAGTAGGTATAATATTAGTAAAGAAGGAGATAAAGATATAAATTTATTTGTTGTTGGTGTCAGTGTCACAGATAAAAACAAAATATACAAATGTAACGTTTTCATCTGTGACACCACCCCAAACGAGTGTACAGCTCAGCATAATGTCTTGCATCATATGCTCGCGACTTCGCACGCATAGACTAAACAAATTTCAACCCCCTATTTCAGCCCCTTAGGGGTTGAATTTTCAAAAATCTTCTTAGCGGATGCCTACGTCATAATAGCTATCTGCATACCAAATTTTAGCCCGATCCCTCCAGTAGTTTGAGCTGTGCGTTGATAGATCAGTCACTCACCTTTTCCTTTTATAAGACACGCATAAAATGCAGGTCGCTGATTTTCAGCTGTGACCCGTTGATGTTATGTTATGTTGATGTTATATTAGGAATATTTTTTTTCACAGTAAGCGTAGAATGTGAAGGCTCGCATCTGGTGGTAACATACAAGCCGCGGGTGCTGTTCCGCGGCCGCATGTACGTGCCCGGGCGTGGTGACCACTGCAGCGCACGTGCTCTAACCCCGACCTCACCAGTCAGACTTGCTCTGCCCATGTACGGCGACTGTGACGTCAACTTTGCCTACGCGATCACAAAGGGGCCCAATGGAAATGTGAACAGGTGATATGGTAACAATTTAGGCCGAAAATATACCTACTAGCTTGTCATGTTGTGTCGTGATGCGTCAGTAGCATATCGGACATACTACAATATGGCTAGAGACACATTATAGTGAAGTGGCATGTTTCAGACGCGTCACGACACAATACGACGCTCTAGCATATTTCCTGCTCTATAGAAGTTTATAGTTACATTGAATTCGAGCCCTCTTTTGACCTTTTCTACAATCGCGCCAAGTATTTTTATTAGCAACTAGCTTATGCTCGCGACTTCGTTCGCGTGGACTACACGAATTTCTCACCCCTATTTCACCCCTTTAGGGGATGAATTTTCAAAAATCCTTTCTTAGCGGATGCCTACGTCATAATAGCTATCTGCATGCCAAATTTCAGCACGATCCGTCCAGTAGTTTGAGCTGTGCGCTGATAGATCAGTCAGTCAGTCAGTCAGTCACCTTTTCCTTTTATATATTTAGATTACTTTTTCAAATCCAGGATACTCACTACCTACTTATTTGACTAGGTACATACTTGTTACATTTTCCAAATCATAAATTAAACCGAATTTTCCAATTATGAAAAAAGTCTTCAGTTAAGTAAGACAGTTATTTTCTCTTGCATCTTATCTTAAATGTAATCCAAGTCTCGGTCTACCTGTGTGTCAATCAAAAAATCAATTTGAAGGATTGAGTAACAATTTTTTTCGTCAATTTTATACTCACAGAACGATGGCGTACGTAATGCTGATGATCCAGAACAACCCCATCATACAGACTGCAGGGGACCGCTGGGTGCGAGTGGGCTGCTCGCCGGGCGCCGGCGCTAGGGGGTACACCAAAGTCGACGCGACTGTCGCAGTGCAGGACTCAGGGTTTGTCAGACTTTAAGCTAATTATAGTGCGCTGGGTGCGAATAGAATAGATCCTACTATTTTTATTAATCAGATATACAAGTTAGCCCTTAACTGCAATCGTGCTGATGCAGTCTAAGATGGAAGCGGGCTTATTTGGAAGGGCTATGGCAGTTTTTATTACACCAATACCCCTTTGGTTTCTACACGGCATCGTACCGGAACGATAAATCGCATGGTAGCGGCTTCGCTGGTAGGTTAGTAACTAACTACGGTCGAAGACTCCCACTCCACCAGACAAACGATGACGTGACGACGTGATTGTCGCAGTGCAGGACTCGGAGTTTGTCAGGCTTCGGCCTTTTTGAAACGTTAAACTAATAGGCTAGTTGACACTTTTTTTTAAGTAGGTCTTAAATGGTTAATATTTGTCCTATTAGATCAAAAAAATTAACACTATATTTTTTTGCGCCCTAAAAACCGTAAAACTTTAATTTAAAAATATATTTTTCTTAGACAGGTGAAAACACTGTCGGCCATGTTTGGCCGATAGATTATCTGTGCTCTGACGTCATGCATTTGTAAACAACAGCATAACCTCCCAAAGTTTAATAAACACGACTTCTATACTAGTTTACATGAAAAATATAGTAATTATCGTTATTGAATCATCCGAGAATGTAAAAAACGCATCGATAAAGACCACAGGAAAGTTGTGGACTAGAGTGCCCAGTGAAATAAATATACGTAACACGCGAAGACTTGCTTAAAGGGATCCTATATGACTAACGACTTCAACCCAAATTTATTATTGCAAAGATCACTTTGTTGTAAGTCTTACTTAATAACTTATTCAGTTTATAAAGAGAAAACGATATTTTTTCACGTTTACTATGAGTTTTTAGAAATATATAAAAACTAGCTTATGCTCGTGACTTCGTCCGCGTGGACTTCATAAATTTCAAACCCCCATTTAACTCACTCAGGGGTGGAATTTCAAAAAATCCTTTCCTAGTGGATAGCTTCTCTTTACCTACAAAGAACACACAGACCAAATTTCATGTATCTAGGACCAGTTGTTTAGATGTTTAGGCTGTGCGTTGATATATAAGTTAGTCAGGACTTTAAATTTTATATATATGGATACTACGTTAGTCCCCGCGTGACATAGGGATGACATTTCTTTGTTTACATATTTAATGACGTCACATCATGGCTGACAGCGTTTTCTGCGTTTCAAATAAAAATAAAAACTGTATTTTTTTAAATTGGATTTATATATCCATCCTGCGTTTTTAATAATTGTTATTGATATATTTCGTTGTCTTAAGCAAAATACTATAATAAATAATCATTTATTGGACGAAATTAGATATGAGTCAAGTAGCCCATTATTCCGCTCGGGTGTGAATGGATTGTTCGCCGGGTGCAGCCGCCAGGGGATACACTAAATACGACAAGTGTTGCAGTGCAAGACTCAGGGTTTGACAGAAATAACCCGCTTCCATCTTAGACTGCATCGGCATTTAACTACTTCCAGGCGACATTAGTTGCAAACTTGTCGTCAATTTAAAAAATTGTATTTCAGGCGACCATCACTAGCGAGCGAAGCGTCTATCGCGCAAGGGGCTAACCAAGGCGCCAGTGCGGTATTCGACAGCAACACGGCGCCGCTCACGATGTACGTGGTTCGCGCGCACGGGGACGCCGGCGCGACCGCCGTATCGCTCGGAGAACTACTCGAACTTAGAATTGAAACGACAGGTATCTTTAGTCCGCGACAGGTCCAGATAACTATCGGGGCATGAGGCGGAGAGACGCCTCGCATATCCGCACGTCACCCACGCTCGCCCGCCCCGGGTTAGCGCGAGGGCTGGGCGGATGTGCGGGGCGTTCCCTCCCCGATTGCCATCTTGACCTGTCGCATCTACTATACATGTCGCACAATGAAAACAAGACTGCCCCCTATCCAAAATCTTGATTTTTCAATTGTCATCTTCAACCCATCTGCGGCCCACTACTGAGCCCGGGTCTCCTCTCAGAATACAAAGAGTTTTGGCCATGAGAACACTAGGAGAAGTATCAGGCATGCAGATTTTCTTACAATATTTTCCTTTACCGTTAAAGCAAGTGATATTTAATTTCTCAAGAGGTACATAATTCTGATAAGTTGGAGGTGCATGCCCGAAATCGAACTCCCAACCCCCCGAATAGGAAGGAGGCTGACGTGTTTACCACTTTTTTTTCAATACTATGGGTAAAAGATTTGCGCCGTGCCTCACCATCCAGTGATAAGTGGTCTCTAAGTGGGAAGTTCTGGATTTGACTTCCGATAGCCAATACGTAGACTTTTACAATATTGTAGTTGCTCTAATACTTTTATAATAATTTATATTGCAGAGGAACCTGAAATAGAAGTGTACCACTTGGTGGCATCGTCGAGAATGGGTGACAGTTCCGTTCTCCTGTTGGACAGTAGGGGCTGCCCTACTGGCCAGGTAATTGACTAAGAATTTGAAAAGATTTTTGAGAAATAGCTTCATTATCCATACTTATATTATAAATGCGAAAGTGTGTCTGTCTGTCTGCTAGCTTTTCACGGCCTAACAGTTTAACCGATTTTGACGAAATTTGGTACAGAGTTAGCTTATATCCCGGGCAAGGACATTGGCTACTTTTTATCCCGGAAAATCAAAGATACACGATACTTATATTTATTATTTTAAATACTGAACGCGCATTTGTTTAAAAAAATAAAAATAGACAAAGACCGTACGCGGTTGAATTGGTGCAAATGAAAATTAGTGTGGATGTGAACAATGGATTCAGAGTGCTGATAGGGCTGCCGAGGTTCTGCAGTGCGTCGCTGATGTTTCCGGAGGCTCATACCGACGATTTTTATGCAAGCATGAGAAAAAGAGTAGCTTCAGTGATGAGCAGAATCTGAGGTAGTTCCAACGGTATTCTGAAAACCTTATTTGAAAAACTAGATAATCCATTTATGAGACACTGGGTTGGTTTGCACATGCACTCTCAGTGTCTCATGGGTGGTAGATTCCTAGACAAATAAAATGGTTCATAAAAGAGCCTACTTACTAACATAGTCATCAGCAATTAATTTTATTACTAACAAAAAAGATTCCGACGAATTGAGAACCTCCTCCTTTTTTTGAAGTCGGGTAAAAATGGATGTAATATCTGAAATAAAGATGATTATTATTATTATAAGTCTAACAAAATTTTTAAGTTCAAAAATTGTCGTTGTCTAGCTGTACGAACTGCAATGTAACTTTTTCCTTAATTTCATTTGATTATTGTTTCCTCGCAAATAAGAGAAAAGTACTATACAAGTCTCGGCTGAAAAGCAATTACTGGCCTCGTTTAGTTGTGAGATTGATCTATAATCCTAATCAACGGTTCACAGGTAGATTTTCCGGCCTTCACAAGATCTCGCCTAGGAGGCATGCAACGTCTATCAGCGAGGTTCAAAGCCTTTCGTTTCCCTACTTCCCATGTGATACGATTCGCTATTATGGTGCGCTTCTGCGAGGAGAAATGTCTACCGGTAAGTACCTATAACAAGTGTTGGACCTACATAAATACGTAAAACTAAGGCTGAGTTGGCTTTATTATGATATAATATAATATAATATTATATTATATTATATAATTGGTCTCCACGTCACAGGTTTAACCTAGTTTGGAGACCACTAGTAACCGACGCCAAAATAAGTTGTTTTTGTTAAATAAAGTTATTTTATTTATTTTATTATAATATAACTAGCGACCCGCCCCGGCTTCGCATGGGTGCAATGTAGATACTAATTTGGTGTCAGTGATGTGTGATTAATAATCCATATTTCCATACTAATATTATAAATGCGACAGTTTGTTTGTTTCGTGTAACTTTTACCATTTAGGCAGCGCACATCTTGGAAACTCCCAAATGAGAGGATTTTTTTCCGACCTAATTTACATTATTTCAATTTTCCTAGGGATCTCTAATTTTTTGAGAATTAAACTATACCTATAAACCTTCCTCTTGAATCACTCTATCTATTGGTGAAAACCGCATTAAAATCCGTTGCGTAGTTTAAAAGATCTACGCGTTCATACATACATACAGACGCGGGAAGCGACTTTATTTTATACTATGTAGAGAATATAATTACAGCGGCGCTTCGCGCCTAAACAGTCTCTATGCCGCGAAGCGCTGTGCAGCGCCGCTCTAGTGCGACATGCACCATACGAAATGTTTGAAATAATACGCCTCTGTAATGCAGTCCGGCCTTTAGACTGTCCACGTCATCAAGCCGTTTCCTAGCCTACTTTTGCCTCCTGCCAGTGTAGGTGAAGCCTTGCTTGTGTGCTTTTAAAGAATTGTAATCCATTCTGCGTAACTGCAGTGAATTGTAGCTTTAATATTATGCACATATTTTGTAGATAATTTGCGGAAGTATGGAACAATTAAGGAATGCTAGAAATACAAACTACACGTATGACGTGCCAAACGCCAGAATCGCAGAGACTTTCAACTATGATGTAAGTATCACATTGTGTACTAACTTATCATACTCCTAATGTTAAGATCGTCAAGAAAATCTTAAATGCTCTTCAGGTTACTTGCGAATAACACTAAGCAACAGATCCTTTACCTATTCAGTAATCAGTATATCTATCTGCTCTTCATTCTAACCCATTTTATTTGTTACGCTACTATACTTTATCCACGGAGAGAAGTTAATATAGCGCTCTTACTGTAATCTCATACGAATGAAAAAAGACAAAAAAATCAGTGGGCGTTAACCATTTTGAGGAACTAACCAATCACGAGTCTATGTTTACGGAAAACATAGGTTTATTTGTGAGTGGTTGGTCACTTAAAATGGTTCCTTTCGCAGCCAGTATTAACAATGGTACATATAAATAACGTTAATGGATGAATGGGGATCACTATTTTTATCGTTTCTTTTAACGGTATTATTGTAAGGCTACAAAAAATACCGGTAATTCGGTCCCTGCGGACGAATCAAGCGAGGTGCTGGGAGCCGCTGAACACAAGCGATAAGACTATTCTGTAGGCTTATGTCTAGCAGAGGGCTATTACGGGTGAAACGATGAGGATTCAGAACTTCGTTGCGACCTATGTTCCATTTTCAATGTCCCTGAACAGGTGGCGTGGGCACCACAAGTGGTAGCACAGGGAGGCAGGGCGGAGTGTGCCGGAGGCGCGGGCAGAGTGCCCCTTGAGCTGGAGATGGTGGTGGGATCGCGCGACATCCTCTCTGCAGATACACTTGTGCGGGCTGACCATCGCTCTGCGCTGCGTAAGCTATTCAATACTTTAACTAATGACAGCTTTTTAGTATAGGTCATTCTGTACGTAGGATAGAATAGGATTTTTATTATGTTTACGTTTTATGAAAACTTTGAACTTTTTTAGAGTTATCTCCAATATGCCTTCTGCCTATTATTAAAACGTAGGTATACCTACCTCCCAAATATAAAATGTAAGAGACGTGACAAATATTTATCGTTCTTTCTTGAGTAAGGCTTCGTTAAATACGTGCTGGAAAATCATTATGAGGTTTCTTTGACAATTTTTCCAAAATAATCATCGTTTATGAAAAAAATCAGCGGTAAAGTGGATGTTTTTCGCAAGCCCCGTATCTTATACTTTTAAGAATACGTATATGTATGAAAGGAGAAACTGACTGATATACCAATCAACGTAACTATAGTCCGCGACAGGTCGAGATGGCAATTGGGGTATGAGGCGGGAGGACGCCCCGCACACCCGCGCTCGCCCGCAATGGGTTAGCGCAGGGACTGTGCGGGTATGCGGGGCGTCCCCTCCCCGATTGCCATCTCGACCTGTCGCGTACTATAGTTCAAACAGCTGGATCCAGAAACTTGAAATTTTGCATGTAGGTTTTACTAAGAAATAATTTTCTGGACCCGAGTGAATCCGGGGCAGGTCAGCTAGTATGAGATATTTTTACTCTTGCTCTATAGCAGAGGAAGCGGCTACGCACACGAGCGAGAGCGCAATGGTGTGCATCCACGAACTACTGCTGGTAGCACTGGTGCTCCTTTGGCTCGCCGTACAAGTGCTGCTCCTCATTGGTTGCTGCGTTCTCGTGAAGAGGTAAGCTGGATTCTATACAAGTTCGAGTAATACAATTTGTTGTTAACACTGACAAGTCAGCGACAAAACATTACATAAGAGGTATGAGTGATAGACACGATACAAAGCCTAAACTGTCGATTTTATCTATCTCTTTCACTTATAAATCTTTCGTGCCAGGTACTGCCAGGTATATTATTAGAAAGAGGCAACGGGTTCGTAAAACGTTGAGACCAACAATACGTTAAGTATATTATGAGTGACAGAGATGACGATCTGTGCGATCTTTCTGTCTTAAACCGAATGTAAGTACACCAATGAAATATAGACGTTATTGCTTGTAGTTAAGATTTTAAAGGCAACAACCAATAGCAGACGGACGCGGACTATAATTGGCAGAGATATTTTCGCGTCTTTCAAAAATATTTCTTGGCGTGGAATGGTGGCAAGAATACTGGCTGCATTTCCGCGGCTCCCGGTCTTGATGCGTGTAACTTATAAAATTGGTAGTACCTCCTGTACAAAAAGTGTCATATTGTTACAGGTACAGAAACTTAGCTGAGATGAATATGCAGAAAGACTACCAGTCGTTCGACAACGTCGGCTTCGACACCGTCTCGACTCACCGACGTGTTCACTGGCCGGACCAAAACATTGACATTATACACGCCTCATAACTATTAAGAGCCTAGCAGGTACACATTGGCCCAATGTACTCGGCAAACGTGCGCAGGGCCACTTTGCGTAAACTTCTTGAGTGTGACCACCGCGCTGGCCGTCTTGCCGCCTTTTGTGGTTCTCCATACAAACATTGCAATTAGAAATAGCGTTTACACATTGACCGGCACTTGGCGAACGTATTGGGTCAATGTGTATGAGAGCTTTCAAATATATTTTTAATTTTTTTAGCCACTAAACAATCGTTCATAATTTATTGATTTCTCTTTTAATAAACACATTTCTCTATTACTTCGCTTTATACTTTTCTCTATTCCTTTGCTGACTCACTTTAATAACATACCTAGGAGAAAAAATTCCAAAGTGGAGCGAGCATGAATTTTTTCTTTAGAATTTTTTGCGAGACCGTTAGGTAGTAACTACCTACCTACTGAATGCAAAAATTATATTAATATATAGTACACGACAGATCGAAATGGCAATCGGGGTATGATATGAGGCGGGACGTCCCGCACACCTGCAGGTCACCCGCGCTATCCTGCACCGGGTATATAGTGCGAGGGCTGTGCGGGTGTGCGGGGCGTCCACTCCGATTGCCATGCCATCGTATTATGCCTGCACATAATTTGTACAATTTAAATTTATAAATACAGAAAATATACTCAAATTATGACAACTCAACTCATTTATTGCAAACTCTCAATTATTATTCAAACCAATATTTTATGGAAACAAAAAATATTCTACAATTTCTAGAGTTGTAAATAAACGTGCATGAATAATTTATTTATAAAACCTATGTGTAGAGGTATATCACCTCTGAGGTAATAGATATACTTCTACATGTTTTGATTTAAAAAAGAAGAACATTTTGTCTCTAGCAATTTTTGTCGCCAATTCCAAGAAAAACCCCGCCATCATTCTTCAGCTTGATTTGGAACCTAACATTGTTGAGATCTATTTTATTTACTTGTAGTAGTAGAGAGTTGAGTAGAGATGGATGACCACGGGCCACGCCGCAGAGAATTCGTCTGGTCGACAACGGTAACTACGTTACTTCTCCAAAACATATTTTAAAAGAAGAAATAAAATAACTTATTAATTAGTATTATTGATAATAAATATAACTTAGAATTTTTTTGTAGAAAATGATAAATTTTCACATATTTATAACTTAAGAGGTAATATTTTAGAAATTTGCTTCGGTTTGCTATCAATGTAAATTGAGCCTAGTGGGATCGGACGCCGGATCACTGCGTGGCGTTGCCGGCCGCGTACAGCAGCGGCGGCGCGGGCGCGGGCGGCGGCGCCGTGCCCGCCTGCCGGCCGCCGCGCGGCGCCGTTTGCCGCACGCTCTGGCGGTTGGACGCGGCGTTGTAGTGGTAGCCGTCGAACTTGTCGCCGCCGCCGCCACCGCCGCCGCCGCCCGTCTGTGTCGGGTACGTTGCCGTGCCCATGTACATTACCTGTAACAAATGTAACAATATGTTCAGGTACTGAACAACCTTAAAGTTAAGGTACCAAGTGCCACTAGGTATAGTTTGTTTGCACTGAAGTCTGCTTCTGCAAACAAACTTTGTGCCCTAAAGCTTGTTTGCACTGCAAATAAACTACTCGTATAGTGTTGCGACGTCTCGAGACAGAAGACGATCGGAATACGAGTACATCGCTCGAGGCTTCGGATGCTTCTTATAAAATCAAATAAGTATCTTTGGTCTGTAGGACCTTCCGGCCCGCCTCGTACTCGACGAGTTGCAACTTGCGCCCTACCGTCCGCGTCAGGCATGAGCATTTGGTATAAAGTAGATACCTACTTTAAAGCCTTGCGCGCATGCATCTTTTAGCCTCGGTTCTCTGTAATTTTATGATACATCTCTGTAACAATTTACCTGTGGTCGGTAACCATCCGGACCCGCTTCATACTCGACAAGTTGCGTCCGACCGTCGGGCAGGAGCACGTGGTAGGAGCCCTGCGCGCGGTCGTCCTTCCGTTTCTCGTTGTGTCCGAAGTCCAACGAGACGCCGTTGTCTTGCACGTCGTACGTGAACTCATAATTCGCAGGTAACTGTGAAATTGCGATGCTTTGATTTAAAATAAATAGAAAATAAAAAAAGAAAGATTTTTTAATAAACTTTTACAAGTGCTTTTGAATCGTCAATGAATCTACCACTGGTTCGTATTACCTTTCCTACTAGACCAAGATTCCCGGGGCGCCAGACCTGCCTTATTTTCTGAGTAACAAAATGTGTGGGAACGAGTAGTCTTTGTATACCTACATATCGGCTGCTAAATTCAGCTGATATTTTTAAAATGGCCCTTGGTCCAATCTAGCAAATATGCGAACATTAAAGGTACCTACATACAAAGACTACTCTATCCCACACATTTTTGTTACCTACTCAGAAAATAAGGCAGATCTGGCGCTATGAGGATCTTGCTTTATACCGAGAAGAATCGGTTAAGGGAGGTAACTATTATTTATTTAATCTGTGATAGATCCTTGGAATCACTTGGAATGTTAAATCGACTGCAAACTTACGCCGTAAAACATCCGAAAAGAGTCGATAACACGTGTACATCGACCTTAGAAGGAGATAGCAGATTTGTAGAGCAATTGTCTCTGTCGTTGAGACCGACAAAATGTCATATAGGTATGAGTGACAGAGACAACACTACAAAGCCGAAATGTCATTCTAAAAGCCGATGTACATTATTTTCTGCCGCGTGCTGTATAGGCATTATCTATGGGTCAGGCCTTCAGACTAACCTACGGTCTGGGCGAGAAACCTCGCCGAGACTTCTCTATGTGCTCGGCTTGAATCTATACCCGGCTTTATTATACTCCTGCTCAAATCACAGTTGATTTTTACAAAGGGCGTAAATACCGTTTAAAGTTGTCGCACTTACAGTGGGTTCTATAATCGGTTTCTTGATACCGCCGCCGCCGCCACCTCCCGTGGGCTTTGGTGGAAGATATTCTTGCGCTGAACTGAAAGATTTTAATGACACCCAAGCCACCAACGTCAACTGAAATGAATAAATAAATAAATAACCAAGTGCTTAATTTGCTTTGACCGTTGCAAGTTGCTGGACATATGTGGGTCTGGTATAGCTACGAACTTCCACTGTTCACCTTCGCCTGAATCCAGCGGCACGGTAATGTTATAAGCAGTATTCCAACTTCATACAAACGGGCGAAACGCGAGCTATACCTACGCGCCTCGATCTCGCGGTGCGCTCGTGGTGCAGCCAGTCGCGACTGTGCCGCAGTGACGAACGGACGGTGTTTTGTTTTTTAATAACCGCGCGATTTTTTCACTAAAAATAAGTTCAAGTACATATTTAAACGCAAAGTAGGCAAATGACAAGTACATATTTAAACACAAAGTAAGCAAATAAAATGAATGAAAACAAAAGTAATGTAATTAAAATGCCGGAGGCGGGCAGCCCTATCGCATGTTTACGTACCGCGCTGCTGTAGGTATTTATTTCAAAGATACGGCCGAGTTACATTACTGTATAGATAACATTACCGTGCCAGCGGCTATCTGCGACTCATTTGATGCCGTCTGTCCACCTGTCCACCTAGTAGGGGGTCCTCCAACGCTGTGCTCTCTGATGCGAGGCCACCATTCCTTTGGGACCCAAGCTTCTATCAGTTTTTTAAACCGTGGCGTCTGGAAGTCCTTACAAAAATCGTTTATCGATTTGTTTATAATCTAAGGATAATGGAAGAAACGTGTCGGATGGCTCTTCCAAAGACCAAGTATAGCAATAAGTAGGTAGCTTATTCCTACTTGCTTGGCTAGTCTATGATTCCGCCTACACAACTCCTGCAACCGCGCTTCAAAAAAAAATTTTGTTTAAAAAGGGCTTACATAAATAATCTTCCACATTTCTGAAGATATCCGTCGTCTGAAGAGTGCAACGAGCTATATGGAACAAAACACCAAATCTCGTCGTATTTAAGCAGCCGAGTTGCGGTTGTGGCTACGCCGCCCCTGCCATCTTCATTACAATGCCGCACGATCCACGAAAATTTCGAAATAAAAATACCTAGTTCCTACCTAATTGCAAGGCTCAGTACAAGGTTGGTTTTAATGAAAAACCGAGGTACGAAGGATGCAATTTACCTACCAACTTGAATCAATACTTCTCAAAACTGCAGCATATTTTTGGACTAGGTGGGATAGGTGTCATCATCAGTCATCACCATTCTCAACCCATAAAAGGCCCACTACTCCACACAGGTATCCTCTCTGAATAACAAGGGCTTAGGACATATTTCACCACGATAGCAGCCAAATGCGGATTGTCAGACTTTACTTACACGCTTTTCAGAACATTTGCAGAACTGTCAGGCATACAGGTTTTCTTGGAGGCCGGCGTGTTAGCTACTAGGCTATCAATTGTAGGTGTAGGTTTCTCTGAGAGCATAGTATTTTCCGAAGTCCAAACATATAAATTCCGAGGAAGGGTCACATTTCAAGAGTTTGTATTTTGTCATATTGGAGATTGATATATCAGTACCCTTATTATAATCAGTACCCATATTATAAATGCGAAAGTGTGTTTGTTTGTTGGTTTGTCCTTCAATCGCGTCGCAACGGTCTAACGGATTGACGTGATTTTTTGCATGGGTAGGTAAAGATAAAGACCTGGAGAGTGGCATAGGCTATTTATCCCGGAAAATCAAAAGAGTTCCCATGGGATTTTTAAAAAACCTAATTCCACACGGACGAAGTCGCGGGCATCAGCTAGTTGTGTCATAAAACATCCTTGTAAATTGTAACTATGTAGGTTTCACAGCGGAAAAGATAATATCAAAACATTTTAGTTCTAAACATAATACGTATAACGTAGTAGGTACCTAAGTAGAAGGTAGGTGAAATTAAAATATGATTTGCTTTAACGACATTTTAACGGTGAAGAAAAATTTCCATGCCTGATGGTATATTTTTACTTAAAATAGACGTCAAAATGACGTCATTTCGATGTTAATGAGACTGGTTCCAGTGCAATAGCAATAATGCAGGACTTATTACGGACTAGCTAAATGCCCGCGACTTCGTCTGCGTGGAATTAGATTTTTTAAACATCCCGTGGGAACTCTTATTTTCCGAGATAAAAAGTAGCCTATGTCACTCTGCAGGTCTTTATCTATATACCCATGCAAAAAATCACGTCAATCAGATGCGACATTATTGAAGGACAAACCAATAGACCAACAAACCAACAAACAAAGACACTTTCGCATTTATAATAAGATTACCTGCTAACATATTTTTGGCGTTTTCGGTGGCCCTATCGCGGTTGTTTGACAGCTACAATGTCACGATCGCAATCATCTCTGATTGGTTAATGCTCGCTCACTATTGGCCACAATGCATTGTTGCAACAAGAATCGCACAAATTCAGCCAATCAGAACAATTGAGATTGTAATAATGATTGATGCAGACTTTAGACAATCGCCCTACAGGAGTCGAGTTTGGCAGATTTTTAGCCGGTGCTGGGCAGATTCACCATTGTTTAAATGGTCACACTGGTTGGGACTGGTTAAGTGTCAAAGTCAATTGTGATTTGTCATTGTCAAACTGCCGAAATTGTTATCAATCGGTGGTTATCATTACTAAATCAACAATAAAATTAATTTCTGAATATCAGTCACGAATAGATTTACCTATTGTGATAGGAGCACATTCTGATAAGTTGAAACTAGAACAATTAGAAGTACCCATCAAAAATGAACTCTGTATTGAGAAGAACAGCAAGGCCTTTGTGCCGATTTTTATCGACAACTTCAGTGAACCAGTGCGCTCAGCCTCCCAAGTTAAAGCCGAAAAAATTTATAGGTCCTATAACATGGAAGTCGGTGGCTATAACTGCGGTGGTTGGCGGCGGACTAACAGCAGGCATTTTATACGTGAGAAAAGAGAAGCAGGAAGCGATAGATCGCGAAAGGAAGAAGCAACTTGGCAAAGCGAAAATAGGAGGCTCATTTGAACTCGTAGATTCTGAGGTAACACGAGATCTTTTGCTGGCTTAAGCATAACTAATTAAGGGATTAAGCTTTGATTGATTCTACTTGAAAACTTCAATTTTATTTTTTCCATAGGGTAAAACCTTGAAGAACACAGATTTCCTGGGAAAATGGTTGTTAATATATTTTGGATTTACACACTGCCCTGACATTTGTCCAGATGAGCTAGAAAAGTTAGCAGAAGTTGTAGATAAACATGGTAAGTTTTATCATGAGAAAATTTTAAAGAATTCCTATTTTTGTCTGTATTGCCAACCTATCGCCAGCGCATTGCTGAGGACAAGTCTCCTCTCAGAAAGAAAAAGGGCTTAGGCTATGGCCAAGTGTGAATTGGCAGTCTTCACACACTGCAGCCTGCAAAATGTTTTGTTGGGAATGCCACATTTTATGGTAGTACACTCTAATAGGAGCTGTTGAGTTAATTGCTTAAAAAGCACAACTTCGAATACTTAAGCAGTATTTGCCTGGGATTGAACTCTTAGTCACAAATAGGAGGCCAAAGTCTTAACCAATAGGCTATCACCGATTACAATAAATATTTGACAACTTTACAATATTTTATTTCTAGACAAAACACCTTCAGCACCACCATTGCAGCCCCTATTTATATCAGTGGATCCGCTGAGAGATACCCCTGAAATTGTTGGAAAGTAAGTTAATTTTTTTTATTGAAAATATTACAATAAAACTTAAAGGTAGTCTTATCTAATTAGTAATTACTGTACAAATAATGCCCGCATGGAATAGTGCCAATAATACTGCCTGCATTTCTGCGCT
Source organism: Maniola hyperantus (assembly GCF_902806685.2). Taxonomy (NCBI): domain Eukaryota; kingdom Metazoa; phylum Arthropoda; class Insecta; order Lepidoptera; family Nymphalidae; genus Maniola; species Maniola hyperantus. Next base: position 6,020,201 of record NC_048543.1, read on the forward strand.
GGACAGCCAGGCTGTTTTTTGCGCAAAAAACGTGCCAGCCCTTCTGTCAGCAGATGAGGCTATTAATCACAGTGAAATGTGTTGTAAACATTTCTTCAACAGTTTCTGCTGCAGCTCCCGATCTTGATGCATCAAGTTAAAATTTACTAAAGTAACTGGATGCAATACAAATCTCCATGGCCGAGAAAATCGCAACGAGTCGGAACAACTATCATTGGTGGTGAAATTGACCTAGAGTTATATTGTTTGGAGGCACAGCGAGAACTCGCCGCGATTCGCTCATCCATGGAGATGTCGCCGTTAGTGTTATAATGTAATTTTATGTTCAACTATACAATAATTATTATTGTAGTTGCAGCTGCTAGTTGCGGAAGCAAATCATTCCATGTAAAATATGTACTTACACAATTATTATAAAAGTAGAAAGATATTATATGAACATACTTTTTAGGTACTGTAAAGAATTTACTCCAAGACTGTTAGGCCTCACTGGAACGAAAGAACAAGTGCAGCAGGCTTGCAAATCCTACAGAGTATACTTTAGTGCAGGGCCGCAAGATGTTGACGAGGATTATATTGTAAGTATAGAGCTTATAGTATATCAACTTAAGAAACTAACAGGTACAGTAAAAATCTGTTGTAACAACATTGAAGAGTCTACAATTATTATTAGACCGCAAAAGCCAATAGTTGTAATAACATAAAAATAGCATTGTATTTACATGCACCTTTTACAAATTGTTGTGTTTTATAATATTATATTTATTACCTACTAGCTGATGCCCGCAACTTCGTCCACGTCACAGATATGCAACTAGCGTGGCCCCCTCAGTCCCTCTCGCTCAAGCAAAGTACTTGTGAAATGTTATTGCTTCTATTTGCGGCTATTGTAGCCTAGTATACTGGCTATAATATGCTGGCTATGCACAATGCACAGATATCAGATTTGCAACTAGCGCGGCCCCCTCAGTCCCTCTCGCTTAAGCAGATTTTCTTACTTGTGAAATGTCATTCCTTCTACACTTCACGTTGTTTGTCAAATACTCACGTACAAAATACATTTTGACAAACAAAAAAAAGTGGCCACGGTGATAAGGACAAAACATAATCATTTTGTCACGTTCTAATAAGAGCTTAAATGCATTTAGCTATCTCGCTCTAACAGTAAGTGTCATAATAGGGCTACTTCTAATAGTCCTTGTTCTGAGGCACAATAACTTCAAAAACAAAAAACAACTTACGCATTTATAATTCGTATGGATATGGATCAGTCCATCTCACATAATATATTTTATCATTACAGGTAGATCATACAATTATAATATACCTGGTCAATCCTGAAGGTGAATTTGTAGACTATTATGGCCAAAACAGAAATGCAAAGGAAATCCATGATTCAATTCTTGTGAACATCATGAAGTATGAGGCTGGAAAAAAGCCATCTTGGTTTTAAGAAATAAAGCATTTATTTTTATTTATTGATTAGTGTTATAGAAATGTACAAATAAGTTTATTAAATAAAACTGCTTATTTTAGTATCTTTTTAGTGTCTCTCATTCCTTCCAGAGTTCATTTTATGAACGTTTAAAAATTGTTTCTGATTTTAATCTGCCTAAGATTACTATTCGAAATAAGTCAGGATTATTTTTGGATAGAATAAGCAAGTAAAATAACACTTTTCTTAAATAATTAATTACTTTATTATAGTAACCTAAAATATCATAATATTAGTGATTTTATTTATAATTGTTGCTATGATTTGGAATAAACTTTTATTATAATGGGTAGATTTTCTCCACAGACTAAGTATGAACATGATTTAAATACAGAGGTTCCACGAAGCTGAGACACATCAATCGTGCGGTAAGTGCGGGACGAGGAGCGACCTGAACTGCCCTAGGTAGTTAGGTCGTCGTGATCGTCATTTACCACAAGATCAAAGGTGTCGGGTTACTGCGTTTCTTTGTACACTGCTTTCTCTGTGGTTCATCACATGGTCATGATTGGAATCTGATTCATTCATTTCACCTTCTTCACTTATATTTAAATAGTCGCCTACAACAACTTCGTTTAAGCTTGCGCAAATCTTTTGGTCGTTCTTAATATCGTTTTGTTCTTCCTCTGCCTTAACATCAGTTCCATCAAGTAAAACAAGTTCTCCGCCGTCATCTAATGGAATTTCGTCAGCATCTAAAGTTACATTTTGATTTTCGCCTTCACATTCTATCATTTCACAATCTACATTAATCTTATACGGTTGGACTTTCATTAGAACATTTTGGCCCCTACCATGGACTTTGTCAATGTGGTTCTTCAAGTACATCTTCTTTTTATATTTCCCTGGGCACAAGGTGCATTCGAACCGTTTTTCGCCTGTAAGAAGATTACTTTTATTAATTTTATTAAAAAAAAAGCCTTCCAAGTGCGAGTCAAGACTCGCGCACCGAGGGTTCCGTACTATAGAAATTAAACGGTAATCACTTTTGTTAACACACCGCAAAACTAACTCTGTTTGCAACTTCGGAGATAAAGGGGGAGAACGGGAAATACCCTATGGATTTTCTTGACACACACGACAGAAGGACAGACATACAACGAAGTGATCTTATAAGGGTTTCAAAAATTAAGTTGATTACTACTTAACAACTTAATGCGTGTAATTAAGGTGACTTAATTATTACAAAATGATGATTCAATGGAGTAAAGATTGAATAAAGAATCCTCTTGAACAAATGTTTAAAAAAGTTTTATTGATCGACAGTACAAACGTGTTTGGTTGGAGAGGAAGGGGGCCACTAGTCGGGTTCACGAGCTGGTACAGTACCGGTGTGCACGACGTTGTGTTCGCGCAGCGCGGCATTGCTCACGAAGCGCTTGGAGCACGCGGTGCAGACGTAGGGCCGCTCGCCAGTGTGCAGCCGCATGTGCGCCTTGATGTCGGTGCGCGCGAACCTGACATGTACAATATACATGTAACTCATATGATCTATACTTATAATAAAACTGTAACTGGAGGATTTACCGGTATTTCGTCACCTGTTTATAGGTGATTTATAGGAAAGAATCTTACCAATAAATAGCGCCGTGTTCGTGGTCAGTCTATCGGGTTTAATGACAAAAGTTCACCAATAAATTACAGATTTATTAAATTCTTTAGTTAAAAGGTTACGACACAAATTAGATAAATATTATGAACTCTTATTCATAACCGGATAACTAGAGAACCGGAGGGGAAGCAACTGACGGCTCACGCTAGTTCTACGAATAAGCCCATGTGGCGAATGCTAGCGTCAGCAGTCCCCTACAGTCTGTGGCGCCGTCCTATTGTCATCGCTCGCGCGATGATGCGATGCGATTTCCTCGTGCGATGAAATACAATATGAACGCATCGCATGATCGCGCGATCTTCAATAGGACATTCAGTAGAACACAGTTTGTTTGAACGCACGGGACGCGCGATCATTTTCGTCGGCCGCACGCATCATCGCACGAGCGATGACAATAGGACGGCGCCTGTGTTGTTGCACTCATTTTTATTCAAACACTAGCTGATGCCCGTGACTTCGTCCGCGTGGATTTAAGAAATGTTTTCGATACTTAATATTTTACATCGATATGTTGATATACGACGTGTCGCCAAAAATATCGACGTATCTATATTTTCAACAAGCTTAACTCACCGTTTCCCGCAAGTAGGGCAACTGTAAGGCTTCTCTCCGGTGTGGACGCGCGCGTGCACGGCAAGCCTGGAGCCGGACGCGAACCCGCGCCCGCACACATCACACGAGTACGGCTTTTCACCTGTCACATTCAAAACTAAGTTAAGATTTTAAACACAAGCCCAACAGAGATTCGTACGGTCTGGCTCATGATTCGCGGCTATTGGCTAAGATAATTTCACACCATTCAATAATAAGATTTCAGCGCAGTCAAAGGCCAAAACTTGTTTAGCACCTTAATGATCAAATTCACTTGCACTGCACGGCACGGTTGTGCGCAAATCCGAGTGTTTGTGTGGCGTGTTTATAGAAAAAGTTCATAAGTGCGACTGGTTTTTGATGCAATAATTTTGCGGAATTCTGAGGCCGACCGTACAACGGCGTACCTGTGTGGACGCGCATGTTCCCGCACGTGGGGCACGTGTACGGCTCTCGCCCGAGTACGTGCGGTGGCGGGTAGTGATACCTGTGTGGATGCGCATGTGCAGGTTGAGGTTGGAGGTCTGGATGAAGCTCTTCCCGCACGTGGGGCACGTGTACGGCCGCTCACCCGTGTGCGTGCGGTGGCGGGTAGTGTTACCTGTATGGACGCGCATGTGCAGGTTGAGGTTGGAGGTCTGGATGAAGCTCTTCCCGCACGTGGGGCACGTGTACGGCCGCTCACCCGTGTGCGTGCGGTGGCGGGTAGTGTTACCTGTATGGACGCGCATGTGCAGGTTGAGGTTGGAGGCCTGGATGAAACTCTTCCCGCACGTGGAGCACGTGTACGGCCGCTCGCCCGTGTGCGTGCGATGGTGGGTAGTGAGCGTTGCCTTCATACGGAAACTGCGAGTTAAACCAAAGAGTATTTATTTACTCAAGCACCATTAACTTGAAACTAAAACATATACAATGAAATGAGGTGCACAAAAGAGTTGTCATATTGCTCGTGACTCACCGCTTGTCGCAGTAGACGCACGCGTGGGCCTTGTTGTCGCTGTGCACGCGGCGGTGTGACGCCAGCAGGCGCGGCGACGGGAACGTCTTCTCGCACACCTCGCACGTCCACGGACGCTCCCCGGTGTGCTTCGCGTTATGCTCCCTCAGCTGGTTCTTATCCGCGAATCTGATGCGTAATGAGTATTATTTCGTATTAGAAAAGTTGGAATTGCAGTCACAATACTCATTTCCAGTGGGCCATATTATGCACATTAAGAGCAGACCAGCTTGACGGCGAACACGTGGCGCCAGTCTGCAGCCGACTACAGAGCGGCACAGTTACGTACTTCTTGTGGCACAGCTTGCATTGGAAGTTCTTCTCCTTGACCTCGCCGGTGTGCACGCGCAAGTGGCGCCGCAGCGCGTTCGATTCCGCGAACGCCTTGCCGCACGAGTCGCACGCCCAGCGCCTCGTGCTGGCCATGTGGCAGCGAATGTGGCGCCGGAATCGGGTGCGCTCTATCACAAAATACAGCACTTCCAGTAAAAAGCTATGAAATATACAATGATCAACTCATGATTATCATGATAAACCCATAACCTCTAGGCTTACTACTGAGAACCCAAACCTTTCTCAATAAGAACTGAGAAGAGACCCGTGCTCTGTAGTGAGTCTGTGATAGGTTGATCCTGATTTAAAAGTAATGTCAAATGAACAGTTTTCTTTTAGTAATTAACTTGAATTTTACTGTTAAAATTACCAATATAAACTAATTAACAATCTTACCTGTAAAAATATTCTCACCTGTGAACTCTTTATCACATTCAACACATTTCAATTTACTTCCCTTAACATGTATAGCTGAATGTATTTTTAGATCATACGCCGAATCGAAACCTTCTGGACATTGACTACAAGCGAATTCACTTTTTATAGTTCCACTGCATACCTTGGCGTGGGCTCTCAATGCCTTTAATTTACGAAATGTCTGAAAAGAGGATGGACAAAATGAGGTTTTGACATCACTTCCCATATTATAAATTCAAAAGTGTGTTTGTTTGTTGGTTTGTCCTTCAATCACGTCGCAACGGATCGACGTGATTTTTGGCATGGGTATAGTTAAAGACCTGGAGAGTGACATAGGCTATCTTTTATCTCGGAAAATTAAAGAGTTTCCACGGGATTTATAAGACCTAAGTCCACGCGAATTTAGTAGGGAACTTACTGTAAAAAAAATAGGCATTTCATTCCATTAATCATATCTACTTTAACATTGTTCTCTATTATTTGGAGTTTTAAGTAAATAAAAACACTGCTGATTGCTAAATAACTTCACAAACCTTTGAACATTTGGAACAAGAGAACTGGTTTTCTTTTTGTCGCTCAAGACATTCCGGATCCTTTATTTCCTTTAAAAAATTGGATGTTATTTGTTGAATTTGCTTTTCTATTTCAGTTATAGCATTTTTTGATTCTTCTAAATATGAATCCTCCTCTAAGAATTCAATGTCTGTGAAAATAAACAATAGTTGATAGAATTTCTTACCTTGAAGGCCTTTACACACAATGCGTGAACAGAGCGACGAGAACTGCATAAGAGGCAGAAACAAATCTAGCAGAACTCCACGCACTTTTATATACGCGCGCTATTTCGCTAATGACATATTGATAATGTTGTAAGCGCCATATCTGCGAGGGAAAATCGCAGAAGAAACTCCGCACGGGGAATTTCATGTGCAGTGTTCTGCTAAATTTGTCTAAGTGGTGGAGCAAACACCGCGGAACTGCGGAACTGCCATCGTGCGTTGCAGTATCATGAGCTTAAAGACAATAAGACAAGGCTCTTGAACAATTAGCGACAGTAAAGAGTACGACAGACGCACGGTACGCTTGCGGTTGCGGACTGACGAACCATAAAAGAGCGTTATCACACTGGCGATCGATCAACGCGTGAGCCTTGTATAAGCGGCATTGTACGCCATGAGTGCGTAACAAATTCGACATAATATATTTGAACCTGCCATTCTGTTCTGTTGCTTCACGCGCTGTTGTTCACACGACACAACTTAAGCGGATCGTTGTGAAATGACGTCACACGCAGTGTGGGACTCGATATTTATGAATACTTTGAATGCATGTACTAACATAACTACTTGGCATTTTTAAAAGAAAACTAGTGTATCTGTATGTATAAAAGCTTTACTTTACTGTAACAAAGTTTGAAGTGATTTCTACATTATTATTAATATTCCTAATTATATGAGCAGCAGTCAGAACTTTATACTATACTTTACTTACTTACTTATACTAGTAGTAAGAATCGATTAATGGACGGAATGATAAGCAACATACTAAACCTTAGTGGTTTTTTTGTTGTGTTAAAAGTATTTGTAAAATGTTCAATATTTGATAGTTAATAAAAAAAAAAAAAAAAAAAGTTTCATAACATTTTAATATTGAGCTGGCGAACAAAACTGCAATTGCACAAAATTAAATTTTACAGGAGCAAAACTTAGCTAACTTTAGCAGTTTTAGGCTGTTATGCTTGGAAATGAGTTCAAGTTTGTATTCAATGATCAAAATCATGGACATTGGGCTCAATTTTAGCATATTTTTATTGCTTGGAATTAAAGCAAGTTCAGATTTGACGTCCAGATTTAAAGAAATAAAGTATTTTGATTAGAAGTGCAATTGCACCATTTTGTTCGCCAGCTTAACTTAACAAACCTTCATTATTATCATAATCATCATAATCTGCTTCTGATTCAGAATCACCTTCAAATTTTAATCTAAAAGCCTTTTTCCCCACTGCTTTATCTTTTTTAGTGTTAACATCATAATCATCGACACATGTCTGTATTGCTTTGTCTTCTTTGCCTACAATGCTGAAAAAGGGTGTCTTGTCTTTTTAACCAAATTCAAAAAAGGAGGAGGTTCTCAATTTGTCAGAATCTTTTTTTATTTATTTTGTATGTACTCAAAGATGAATGGACCAATTTGGATTTTTTTTTGTTTGAAAGGGTATACACTTCCTAGGGTGGTCCCATATAAATTTGATGAAGATCGGATGAATATCTTCGAAGATAGATAATGGAACTCCTCAAGAGTAAATTGCTTGCAATCAGAGCTTAGCGAACAGTAGGTTTTGAACCAGGCATAGCATATTTTAATAATGGGCCACTATAAATTGTGAAATAAAAACAAAATAAATAAAAAACCCAACTTCAATATCTAACTACAAACCGAATATATTGTGTTTATGTTAATGAAGTTGTATAATAAATTTTTTGGGTTTGGTGCCAATGACATGCCATTGTAGTCTCCAAAAATATGAAGTAAAAGATTCGTGCAGCTAATTAAGCTAATTGGCACCAGGTCCAAAAATATTATTATACAACTTCATTAACTCTTACATACATCTCGTGTACATAATATATTCGATTTGTGGTAAGGTATTGAAGTTGGTTTTTTTTTATTTTTCTATATTTAACTGAAGCCCAGGGTAAGTTTTTAAATGAACTAACATGGTGAATATTGACATTTTAGTATAGACTTCAGACAAATATGTGTTGGAACTAACAAAGGGAAAAATAAGTTTCCAGCCATGTTGTGACATCTTACTTAGGTAGAAACATATTTTACTTTTGTTTAAAATTAATGGTTTTTGACATTTTATAAAACAACTAGATTTGCTCGCAACTGTGGCACATATTTTATAGCCTGTTATTTACTTACTTCTGGGTAAAGTAGTTTTCTAATGATGTAACAACTAAAATCGGATCAGTAGTGTGAGTTTATCGATAATAGTACAGATACCTAATGTAAGTTGGCTGACACTGCAATTTTGTTTAATTAATCAAGGATAACTTATAGAAATTATAGACTTATAGACTATTTTTATACTCACAATTTATTTACTTTGAAATATTTCTATTGTAATTTTAAAAACTTCATAAGCAAATTTATTTACTTACTTACCTAGAATCTTTATTACTTCTGCGATTTTCATTATTACCAACTTTAGATTGTAGTATGTTGTTAGATTCCAAACATTTAATCTTGAAACTATAGCAATCTATAAGCTTACTGTGACAAGGACCACATAATGCCAAAGGAAGATTTTCTTCTAGATTCACCTAAAATTTCAATTGTTTAAAAGTTATTTGAGGCAGAAAGGGCCAAGAGGCGCAAATATGAGAATATATAGAAAATAGTTTCATATGAATTGTGCCTTTTGGGGTGGCGACCATGGGTTCATGGGGCGAGGATGCTAGATCCTTTTTTAAGGACCTTTCATCTTGTCTCGCAGAATCGACGGGGGACCGGAGGGCTGGCAGCTACCTCGGTCAACATATTAGTCTGGCCATTCAACGAGGTAACGCTGCCAGCGTTCTGGGTACCCGGCCTCGTTGTGGTGGTTTAGATGATATTTTTGGTCTGTAATTTTTATGTTCAATTGTTTAGATTCGTTTTATTAATTAAAGTTTTATTTCTGAAAAAAAAGTTATTTGAAATATTACTTATTCAAACAAACATGACCATAATTTTAAGGATATCGCATAGATTTGATTTCACTTTGCGATAATTCTGCCATTGTAATTGAAATGGCCAGTAAATTAGAAAAAGTTGTGTTCTAATAATTTGATTGTGAAAAAAGATTTTCAAAAGTATATTAGCCATGTTTATTTATCATAACAAATATTCTCCTTTACCTTGCAATTAAGCATGAAGCTTGTGCTAGGAGTAGGTAGTTACAACGATAGTGCAATAGAGGCGTTTGAAGTCTTTTGATAGACAACCTTTCAGACTTCAGTCTCAGTTTTTCTGTCTTGTAATCTTTAGCTGATTTGTATTGGCCAATGAAATTAGTTGGTATAAATTGAAATAGGTACCTATGTTGCTTTGACTGTGTGGAACAATTTTTCAAATTTGTTAGGGGCAGGAAATTACAATTGAACTAAGTATTCAAACTTACCTCAACAGATGTAATGGAATGAAACATATCAGCCACACAATCACTGCCATTCTTGGATATCATGGATATCATGTTGTCCTCGGGTAATAAGCAAATTCGACATACATTTTTAAAATCGTCAGGTTTAAGCTTTCTTTTAGTACTGTTCTGTGACTTTGAATGTCTAGTAATTGCTTGTTTATTTTTAACAGGTCTTCTAGTACGTTTTAACTGTCTTGGTTTATAATCAACTATTTTATTTTCTACATCTACGCTGTGAGTAAAATTGTACTTGCTTGGTGGACTTGCCATTTTATCAAAATTTCATTATTTCATTAGGATTCATCACCATAATTCTTGGATTATTTAGGAAGATATATTACAATACAATACAATATTATAATATAAATATAAGTTCTAGTTACTAGTGCTAACTGCTAAGCAAGTATTTCTTCTTAATTCGTTAAAAAACCAAACCACCGAACCAAACTTATTTATCATAGACGTATTTATTAGAAGAACTTAATTTGGGGTAATTTCTAGTTGTTGTCTCTTGGGATTCCTCATTGTTTGCTTGAAGTAGCTTCTCGTTAGAAAATGTTCAAACAACTTAACTTTTTCATGATTTTTTTACTTTTTTTAAATTATTCGAAGATTTGATCTCCAACCAGAAAAAAATTGACTTTGGTCACAATCCATAATTATGTAAAAAAGGTAGGTACCACCGATAGGTACATACAGGTACATAATCACTAATCACCACAAACACAGACCAATAAACCACAAATAATCAACTATAATCTGGACCATGGACAGACCAGACCCATAGACTAAGTAAAGAGTAATGACCTACCGTAGTAATACATACAAATGCTTTGGTAAAGACTCTGTGGCTAGCACGAAGGCTCAGAACAAGGCTGTGGAACAGGACTATCTGTCGTAGATAGAATAATAGGTAGATTTAAGTACTGTGTAACGGCGTATGAGATCGCTATAGCACGACGTAACGATGAAACAATTATTACCATTGTTTAGTAGTCAATATTTGTATTAAATGTTTTTTATGTGAAAACAAGTGAATAACTCATGAGAAATACAATTACGCCACGAATTCTCAAAGTTTGTTTCGCAACTAAAGTTGCATGCCTTGTATGTAAGTTGTATGTATTCTTAAAAAAAACCAGTTACACGATAAGGGACAAAAAATAGGTTAGCTGCGTCTCTGTTTATCACAGTTAGTAACTTTATCTGTGCTGTCTTTTTAGTGTGAAATTAGAAAGCAAACGTTCCTGTATCTACTTTTATTCCTATTTATCTACGCTATCTGTGCACGGAGGCTAGGTAGTAGTACTTCCAAGTTCCAACTTCTTTGGCTAGCGTCAAGAGTACCTATATAAATCCTCAGATATAATCACTATAACGTGGGCTAGCACAGACCAATAACATATAGGCTGCCATCTTTGTATCATTTTTTAAAACACTAGACCACACACTGCACAACAGACGGCTATCAAATTAGAGGAGCTTCCATTGGAACAACGTCCAAGACATCCACCCCCAAACTCCCCGGACCTTGCTCCAAAAGATTACCATTTTATTCGAAATTTGGATAACTTCTTGCAAGGGAAAAAAATCAACTCCGATGGGACAGTCCAAAGCGCCTTCAAGAGATTTTATTCCCGTCCGAAGTAAAGGGATCAATGAACTACCTATGAGATGGCAAAGTGCATAGATTGCAATGGCACCTAACTACTAACTACGTACTTTGATTAATTATATATTATTTTTAAAAAAAATCGACTAACTATAAGTTCCTCCTTACAAAACGCTAATTTCATATGTAAATAAATAGTAAGGACCTAATAGTTAACAGAGGCGTCTACCTATGGTGCAGGGTGTGCGGCGCACACGGGCGCCCGGTCTAAGGGGCGCCGAGCGCCCTCTAATGTGACACCTCCAAAGATGCGTCGATGCCGGCGCTCTCAAAGACCCTGCGCTAGTGTTATGGGCCGACGACGCCGTCATCATTTAAAATTGCACCATTTGCGATCCGAATTTCCGTTTGAAAATATAACTGTTAGTATTCCATTTGGTACCCTGGCTCCTACTAGACTAGAGGGCCGCCAGGGTACTGGTTGCACACGGCGCCACAAGGGCTAGAGACGCCTCTGATAGTTAAGTTGTAATAGAAAAAAAAAGCTTAATTAGTGGTTTATTACATCCATGGCACTACCTAATGAGGTAATTCCATGAGCACATTTCACAGATCCAGGGCCCTTTAAGCTTCTTTGAATCGAAAACGAAGCTAAACTATTTCCAAGCCCCAAGTACAAAAAGCTAGAATCCACGCCATGTACATCGTAATAAAAAAAACTATTCCATAACGACCAAACGCGGGAAAAATAAATGGCGGGAAAATTTAAACTACAGACTACTTTATTAGCGGTAATTTAAAAAAAAAAAAAAAAAAAATTCAACTGGACAAAAATTCCAAATTATAATAATATGCATCGAATCTATGGAATTGTGCTACCCGTGTTAACTGGTCCTAGCACAAATTAAAATTGTGGTCCTTAATTTATTATTTTATTATTACCTACTTCCTTGACATTATAATGCGAAAGTGTGTCTGTCTACTAGCTTTCATCACTGCCCATCTGCTTACACCCATTTTTAAGAAAAATAGAACAGAGATAGCTTGGATTCCGATTACCGAACACAGACATAGGGTTACTTTGATACTATTTGTCCCGGAAAAAGTAAGGGTTTCGCATCGCAAAAGATGTTTAAACAACATACTTAAATCCACGCGAACGAAGTTGCAGGCATCATCTAATGATTTAATATCTTAATATAGCTATATTAACTTTTAATAACTTACCAATATTATTATGTATATAATTCAGCTATTTGACGTGTATGACAAATTCAATAAATAGCGACATGACAAACAAAACTACAATTTTATCTGTAACGGATAGGTTGGTTAGCTTTATCCTTTACCTTGATATAATTGCATACAAGATCTTATTAATAACTTGGTTATTGTTGTAGGGAAAATTTATAAGGCCTTATTAATAAACAGGCCTAAGATCAAGAAAGTTCAATTTCTGTCAACATAATTGACCACTGAGCTCCAGTAATATTGTTATGTATTGCATTTATTATCAAAACTTCTTATTCGGAAGTTATGGATAGGTACTATGATGGATGGCATCGTTTAAACAAATGTGTTTTTTACAACCTTGATATGAAGTATAGGTAAACTTACACTTACACCAGAGCATGGCCCACTGCTGGCTTGATTTTACATCCCTCTATAAACACCGGACAAGTGCAAGTGTATTTTGCACAAACAGTTAATTTCTGGTGCCATTTTTCCAATTTACCATGCGTTTTTTTAGGGTTGCGTAGTTCAAAAGGAAAAAGAAGCCCTTATAGGATCACTTCGTTCTAGGTCTGTCTGTCAAGAAACCTGTACGGTACTTCCCGTTAACCTAGAATTGTGAAATTTGGCAGATAGGTAACTAGGTAAGTAGGAAGTACATCATTAAAAAAAAAAAAAATATGTTCATGAACTTAATACAGTAGGTAGGTACCAGGCAGAAAATTTGTACATCGCCATTAGAAAGAGATGGTGGTTTCGTAGAGCGTTGTCTTTACGTTGAGACCGACAAAACGTCACATAGGTATGATGACAGAGGCAACGCACTACTAAGCCGAAATCTCATTCGATCAACAATAATTTCTTTATATGGTCGATGTACAGTGACAATATTTCTTGCGGGCTATTGTAATTAGTATTTTCCACTTGTAGCATTTCTTATTAATATCTTAATAAATTATCTTAAATGGTACATTCTAAACGAAAATATGGAGTCGGATAGAACTACTCGCAGTATTACTGTGCCCCCAGAGATAATGTGTGACCTGAACGCGATAATGAGTGGAAGGGTCTCGAGCGGGCGAGATTGCGCGGGCGGCGGCGGGCCAGCTCCAGCCGGCCGGTGGACGTCTTCGTACAATCTCGTCTTGCACCCAGGAGGCTGCACCTGCTGGGCCACAAGCACAACTTACATCACTACCAATATGTTTATTGGCGTAACATCTGTTGGAGGCAACGTGAATTCGCACTACGATTATTTGATTTGAACTACTTTTGAGGTGAGAATTCTTATTTTACCTATCTAAGTACGGTTTATCAGAGTTCATACATGCCATCTTGGAAAAAGTAAGCAATTAAAGATATCAATAATTGTTTTGTTTTTTATTTTGTTAGGGCCTTCCACGCATTTGTCATGGCGGGTGGCATAGATTCTTTACTTTAAAAACATCTATAAAATAACATTCCATCCCTTTTGGGGCTGATTTTTTTTATAAAATGTCTAAGTTTATTAAACTGTTTGGGTACCTATTGAAGCAATTATCGTGATACAAATTTTGTTGCAGAACCTTGAATATTTTATAAAATAAAATAAAATGGCTCTGGACTTCATAGCGGGATGTATTGGAGGTAAGAATAAATAAAACCTGATAGAACTGTTTGCTTCATCAGTTTGGGGCCGATTCTCTAGTACACAATCTCTAAACTAAACTAAATTAACAGGTCTAAATCTAGTGCTTTCCTTTTCCGCAAGCAAAATTATGAAAGGGATAGCAATAGATTTAGACGTGATATTTTAGTTTAGTTTAGAGATTGTGTACAAACGAATTAGCCACAATATTTTACAAAAATACATAAGAATATAGTTAATCTTTAATTAATTTCAGGTTGTGCCGGAATAATTGCTGGTCATCCATTAGATACTTTGAAAGTTCACGTTCAATCAGGTAGAGGTAGTGCGATGGAATGCACTAAAGCTCTATTTAAAGGAGGAACATTGTCAACTGCATATCGAGGGATAGGTGCACCTTTGGGAGGAATAGCAGCAATAAATGCACTAGTGTTCGGGGCGTATGGAAACACACGAAGAGCGCTTTCTAACTCAGATTCGCTAGCCAGCCATGCAATAGCGGGTGGAGCAGCGGGGATGCTTCAGAGTTTTGCGTGCGCGCCGGTCGAGCTCGTCAAAACTAGACAACAACTCGCTATAGCGAAAGAATTCATGCCTTCTGGAGCGTGGGCAGCAGCTCGACATATTCTGCGGAATGGAGGATACCGAGCTCTGTTTCGCGGTTTGGGGATCACAATGGCTCGCGACACCCCAGCATTTGCGATTTATTTCGCATCGTACGATGCAATGACACGCGGAGACCTGTCTGTTATGAAAGTGTTCGCTGCTGGTGGTGTGGCTGGAACGCTATCGTGGATACTGTTGTACCCTGTAGATGTTGTTAAATCGAGACTACAGGGTGACGCGATAGGCAGATACACAGGTGCATGGGATTGCTTCGTAAAATCAGTTCGAAGAGATGGTGGCGTTGTAGTGAGCAGGGGCATAGGTGCAGTGACTTTACGTGCGTTTATCAGTAACGGGGCATGTTCAACAGCCCGTGGCGTGGACGGAGCGCGCCTGGCAAACGCATATTGTCATCAGACACTGTAGCATCTCCATTAGTTAAGGCAACAATTAGGCGAGGCTGTGAGTGTGATCATTCTGAATATAACTACGACATTTAAACCATTTCTGAAATTAAGTATTTATAAGTCTGTTTGTTTCAAATGTAAAGCAAAGTAAATTATAAATGAATGCTTACTTACATAATAGTACGGGTTCAGACTTCAGTGATAGATTAGTTGTAGAATATAAATTACATAAGTCATGGATGATTGTAAATCTATCTATCTATCTACTATAATATGTACTTATAAAGTGTAAAAGGTTAGAACCTATGTTCTATACAAATTTATAGTTATATTTGTAGTGGAAAACGCCAACAACAATAAAGTGTACAGCTTTTTTGCATGTACTTAGTTTCTCTCATTCAACTTGCAAATCTGAAGCAAAAATTAATACGAAGTGACACCATGACTTCTTTCACACATTTTTTTTTACAAAGCACACGTGAAACTCTTAGATTTAAGAAACTTGAATGATTAAGGAGAAATTCTAATATGATACCTACATACCATAATTAGTAAGTTCCTAGTGGCTTTCCGCACTTCTAGTAATTAAAACAATAATTTTGCAAGTCAAAACTGTATACTTGTCCGAAAAATTTGATACAATTATTTTCAAAAACCGTTCCAAAAACACAGGTATGATCACATTATGAAATACAACCACATTAAAAATATGCCAAAATTACTAAAATAGATGTAAATATTACAAATATAAATATCGGTTTAGTACGTAAATTTTACATTATAACAATCAGTGAGTATGTCGCCTTCTTACTAAGTACTATGTGTCTTGTCTTACTAAGTGGAATGACATAAGTGTAGGCTACCTGAAAAGAAAAATAAATTATATATTGAACTAGTTTGCCAACGCGAAGCTCAATTTGAAATAAATCAAAGTTTGGGGTAGGTAGGTCGTCATCATTATCGTGATCAACTCATCGCCGGCTCAATACTGAGCACGGGGTCCACCATATCACTTTAACCGCGAAGGAAAACATCGTGAGGAAACCTGCATGCCTGAGAGTTTCCATAATGTTCTCCAAGGTGTGTGAAGTCTGCAATTCCGCACTTGGCCAGCGTGGTAGACTATGACCAAAACCATTCTCACAGAGAGGAGACCCGTGCTCTGTAGTGAGCCGGCAATGGGTGTGATGAAGATGATGATGATGACGCAAAAAATCACATCGATCCGTTGCTCCGTTGCGGTGTAATTAAAGGACAAATCAATAAACCAACAAACAAAGAGTCATAATTGGGGTAGGTAGTGATATGGATAGAGAATAAAGATTAAAAATGTAAGTAGGTATTTACTGAATAAACAGCATTGCAGCATTAACTAATTCCTGTCTTGCTCCATGGCCTGTGGCGGCGGCGGCGGCGGCGGTATCGGGATGTCGTTGTTCACTTGGTTCTCCATCAGGCCCAATTGCTCAAGCATATCATCGTCTTCCATTAAATGTACCTTTTAAACAAATGATTGCTTGCCTCTAAATTATCTATTAGTCTGTCTGTGATTTTAAAATAACTACCTTTTATAAGGCTTAATTATCAAACCCAAAAAAGTTACCAAAATAATATATCTTCGTAACGGATGACGTGTTATTGACGGCAAGGAAGGTAGGTACCCTATGGTCCACGACAGGTTGAGATGGTAATCGGGCTATAAGGCGGGGGGACCACCCCGCACACCCACACGTCACCCGCGTTAGCCCGCATCGGGTTAGCACGGGGGCTGTGCGGGTGTGCGGGGCGTTCCTTCCCAATTGCCATCTCGACCTGTCGCGTACTATACCTAAGAAGAGGATTATAAGATTAAGGAATGAATGATCTTGGCTATTTTCCCCCCCGGAAAACAAAAATAATTTCGCACGGACAAAAACTAAAATAAGTAGGTACATATTAAATTTTGTTGTTTAAAAAATCGCGTGCCTCACTTTACTCAGTCAAAGTTGGATGAGATACCAAAGGCACTAGATACGCGCATAACTTATGATATTGTTGACCTCTGGAGCAAATTTATCGCAAATTGTGTCTTTGTTATAATAGTATCATAATATTTTAATTACATACAAAACCTTGACGTAAAGGCCATAAATACTTTAGTTTGAACTAGCGGCTAACCGCAACTTGACTTCTGTGGGAAAAATCCGAAAAATCTTCTTTTGATCGTCGTCTACATTAGAAAGAGAACCTTTATGAAAAATTTCAGCTCTCTAGGTCAGAGAGTTTGGGATGAGCGTTGATGAGTCAGTCAGTCAGTCATTGAGTTTGGATTTTTTATTTATTTAGATAACTCGATAATACATTCTACAAATAGAAAGTACCGTTAGGTAGACCGCACATTTTGTAAAAGCAGTAACGGTAGAGCTATGGTAGGTATCTAATTAGTAATTACATAGTTGAATATATTTTAGGTATAACATAACGGTATAAAAGTAGTAGCATCGATAAAATATGGGTAGGTGTACTTAGAATGATAAGGAGTCCTAATTAAATAAGTACTAATAATATGAAGAAAGGCATACCTACTCAAGATCAAGGCACATTGCGGCAGAGCCGAAGCGACGCAACGCATCTTTTCTAAAATATTTCAAAATAAACTGAACTTTATTTATACTTATTGAGATTTTTTTATTACTTATTCAGAATTTTAATTTAATTATTTTTGTAGACTTGTTAAAAATTACAAACTAACAGTAAAATAATAGTAAACCAAGCAAAAGCTTACCTACTACTAGTTTACTTATTTTGTGTGAAGCTAAATTATTAATTTTGTCTGTGGCCAAAGCCAAAACGCGCGCAGATTCGAGAAGACTTGCCTCAAGCTGACCCTCTGAACATTGTAACTACTTACTTTACTTCACTATGGAACAGAATAGGTGTATAAAATAGTAGGTATAACGCGTAAAATTTAACTCCTCACGCGCCATTTTAACTTTTTGTGTCAAATTTCATGTCAAAAGTACGATTTTTAGTCATTACTACCTGATGCTCGCGACTTCGTACGCGTGGAATTAGGTTTTTTAAAAATCCCGAGGGAACTCTTTGATTTTCCCGGGTAAAAAGTAGCCTATGTCACTTTCCTGGTCTTTATCTATACCCATGCAAAAAATCACGTCAATCCGTTGCACCGTTGCGACGTAATTGAAGGAGAAACCAACAAACAAACACACACTGATTTTAAAAGTTACCCGTACTTTTGACATGGTGATTGACCCTTAGAGTTAAATGGTGCGCGAAAAGTCACTTTTTATGGACTATATAATAGCTATATTAAGGCGTCGACGCATTGCGAGCGACTACGCCGTGATTTCGGCGAATTAGACACTTCTCGGCGTTTCATCCCTACCACAATGTGCCTTGAACCATATTTCTTACATCGGGGAGTGCTGTACGATGTTGTCCATGCCGCGCAGTCTCCGAGAGCAAGATCTTCTGACGCTTTTCCTCCATCAATCGCTCCCGGTGCTTGTGAATATAATCGTAAACGTTAGGCAGGCCCATTATCACGCACGCTGAGAGCGCCGAACGGTAAATGTTCATGTCTGTTGCTTCATACCTGGACAAAAAAATAGGCTAAGTACTTACAATAATTTAAATCAGTCTTTTTATTGTTCCATTGCTTAGCACAAAGCAAAATGCACTTTTCAAGGAGAGAAAATTGGTAGGCTACACTGTCACATCCAACATTCAAGGGTTTCTTTCAAATATTTTCTCCCGTATTTTTTTACCTATAGTTAGGTAAGTTAAGTTGGTTAAGTTAATTTAAGTTGGCACCGACTCAAAAATTTGTATGTAAATTTTTGAGCGCGTTTAATTTTACAATTAAGTACACATTTTTACAGAAATATGGAAAACCACAAACATAGGTACTTAGATATTAAAAAAAAGATTCCGATGAATTGAGAACCTCCTCCTTTTTTTGAAGTCGGTTAAAAAAGCAACGTGTTCACAAAAATTATTTTGAGTTTGATTGATTTTGAAATGCATTTTTTGATTGATTGATATTCAAATGAGAACTAAACAAAATTTGTACGAAAAGCGCTGGACTAGGTACTTTTCTCAAATTAATTTTAAAATATATTTTTTTACAGAAAATACGAAGGCTTAGCTCTTTACAATACCATTTGTAAAGGACATAGGCACAGTACGATATACCAGAGAGATAATCTATTGTAGACTTTCGCCGTGGTACTTAGATATAAATATCTAAGGCCATGCCAGTTAGGTAATGCGTATGCTTCCGCCACTTAGTCCAAAAGTGAATCAAATTACCATTCATTAGTCCTTTCATCGTAACATTCAACATGATAGATGGTAGTGACGCCGTTGAAGCCTCCGATTGCGAAGATCATATCGTCAATGACCTCGATGGCGAAGTTGCTCCGCGGGTTGTACATATCAGGTACCGGCGACCACGTGTTTGTGGTAGGGTCGTACACCTCGCCGCTGCACATCCTCGAGATGCCATTGAATCCGCCTATCACATAGATCTGACGACGCAAAAGGTCTATAGGACTATAGGAAATAATATAAGCAATGCAAGAAAATAAATCTTCTTCATCCATTCCATACTATCACTAGTCACTACCATAATTATTATTATAAAAGCGAAAGTGTGTTTATTTGTTGGTTTATTGGTTTGTCCTCGTGCCGCAACGGAGCAACGAATTGGCGTTGCGTGGATATAGTTGAAGAGCTGGAGGGAGAGTTAAATAGGCTACTTTTTATCCGGGACATTTAAAGATCAAAGAAAAACCTTAAGAAATTTGCGGACATCAGCTAGTTATGTTATAAAAATAATACGATTTGATATAAATCAACACACAATCAAACAGTCTAGCGTATAATAGCTGCGTTATCCAAAGTTTAACAATAAATTATAATAATATTTGTAATTAAAAAAATAGATTTAATGTACCTAAATACCTTGTTGTGGTAAGCGATACACGACACGCCGGATCTGCGAGAGCGCATGGGAGCTAGGTTGGACCATTGATTCGTGTCGGGGTCGTACACTTCCACGCTGTTCATGCACTCTTGACCATTGAAGCCACCAGTTATATAAATTTTGTCTGGATAGGGATGATAACTACTTACTTTTAAATCTTTAAAATAAAGCGGGCGAGCTATGCTTGGAGTTTGCAAAAATGAGGAGATCCGTAGGAGTACCAGAGTAAATGACATAGCTTAATGGGTTGTGAAGCAGAAATGACAATGGGCAGGGCACATCCGATAGACGTTGGGGTCTCAAGGTGCTAGAATGGCGAACTCGCACCGGAAAGCGCAGCGTGCTTTGGAAAACCCCCCACTAAGTAGACAGACGATAACAAACAGTGTGGGAATCCTCACAAGAGACTGTATGTCCAGCAGTAATAATGATGAATTTAAAATTATGTTTCCCTTCGAATATTGCCCCTGCAATTAGGATTGTAGGTACTTAGAACTTATAATAATTACATTATGACAAACCTGCATCCTGCATCAAATTAAGCTAAAATGCAGATTTGTCAAGTAAATCACCGGAGTCCAAGAAGATTTAGGTACATTGATGAGATAAGAAGTTGATTATCAGGAACGATATTTACATCATGCAAAAATAAATACTTACTTAAATAATAATAGTTAAACAACAATAATATTATGTCTATAATAATCACTCGTAAACAAGATGTGAATAGGTCGACTTCTAGAACTATTTGCTTCTGAGGCAAATATTTAATATCGGAGGTGGTAAATTATCGCTACGTAACGACATTCAGTGCTACCAAGTAGGTCGTATATCAACGTAAGACGCAAAATAAATATTAATAACACGGACATATATTGTACCTAATATATGTCTGTGATTAATAATAAATAAATTTAAAAAGTAAGTATCGTTCGGCCGTGTTTTATTCGATGGTGGCCGTCGTAGCCGCCCATGGCGTAGATCATCTTGCCCAACACCGCTACGGACGTACGTAGCATCGACGAGCTTTCATCGGAGCCACCTACAAAACTTGTTACTTACTGTCCAGCGACGCGGCACTAGCGTCAGACCTTTGTGCATTCATGGGCGCGACTAATGACCACTGGTTGGTGCGATGGTTGAACCGCTCGGCCGTGTTCTGTCGATGGTGGCCGTCGTAGCCGCCCATGGCGTAGATCGTCTCGCCCAACACCGCTACGGAGACGTAGCATCGACGGGCGTTCATCGGGGCTACCTACAAAACTTCTTAGTACTTATGTAGTAGGTTTAGGTAATACTTACTTCAATTAATTATTAAACTGCGTGTGTGTGAATGTGTTTTTTTTAATTTGTACCAGAAAGTTGTAAATATAAAGAGAAAGATAAAAGGGAACAGGGAATTGTTTCAGGAAATGACAGGGAGTGTTTGTATGTTTGTGCGTGTTTTTGTGTGTATGCGTGTGAGAAGATTATTTATTATTTAAATTGATTAAATTAAATGTTCCTTTCAAAAATTTTCAATGCATTCTCAATTCCTCATAGCGAAAGTAGTAGAGGTATACAGAGTACGTTTAAGTAGTTTCATCAATTTATTTAGATACAATTTGTAAAAAGACCTTATAACAAATAAGTAAATCATTTAATTTAAAAACTACATTTTAACAAAGCGCACCCGCAATGTCCTTATTACCTACGTTCAGTACGCGGCAGAAAATAATGTACATCGAACTTTAGAAAGACATTTGGATTGTCTCTGTCACTCATAACTATGTGAATGTGACGTGTTATTGGTCTCCACAGAGACAATGCTCTACAAAAACACTCTTTCTTTCTAAAGGTCGATGTACATTACTTTCTGCCGCGTACTTTTCGAGTTTACGAGATTCACATCTAGAGCGAGATAGAATGTAGAGGTATTATTTTATTACCTCTCGCCAAGATTTAGTAACTGCATCGAAGCAGCGGCAAGAATTGAAGTAGTCCATCCCGTCAAAGCCACCGATGACGTAGATGCAGTAGCCCAGCACTGCGGTGCCGTGATAGGCTCGTGGCCCAGCTGGATCCACCTCTTCCACCTAGATAAACGAAACAGAAATCACCACCTTACTAAGTAGGTATTAAGTATTCAAGTAAACAAAAAGGACAATCCTAACAGGAGCAAGAGGGTATCAGAGTTTTACCTAGCCCCGAATCATGCAAGTACATTCTATAAATTGTTTCGTCATTAAATAAACAAACTGTCTCTGCTACAAACAAATATTTTGCGACACGTGAACGATAAGTAGCGGCAATCATGTGGAGTCAAAAAACGTATCATGACCTCAGTAATAAAATGTTAATTAGGTATAAGTAAGTAGGTAAGTGATTAGAAAATGGGTGGCAAAGTGACACGCCTCTATTAGCTGATTAAATATGATTAAATTTTTCATTTCGCAGTAAGTTAAATGTATGTACTTAAAAAGGAAACTTAGGAACATTTTCCATAGATGGATCTCGCCATCACAGTTTCGTGAACATAATTATTATGTACTTACTCCCTCTCAAGTGATATATAGTTGCTTAAAACGCAGCTCCGAAAAGTTAGATGTGCATGTCCGCGATCAAATCCAATCCTATTTTTAGTATACTTACGTTGAACCTAATTACTTACACCAGATTAAGTTAAGCAATTATTGGGACACCAACCTTAATCCAACGATCCGCTCTTGTATCGTAAGTTTCTATGAATGCAGTGGGCGAACCACCGCTCCATCCGCCTATTGCAAATAAAACCTAAGGAAAATAATATTGACAAATTAAAAAAGTGTATAGGTACAACTAACCTACTGATGGTACTGTACCTTGGAAGGAAACATATAAATATTACTTAAGTATTTGAAATTAACCGCGAAATGATATTAATGTTTGTTTTGTAGGTATTTATCACAGGAATTGAAATTTTCAGATATTTCCCTTCACATGTTCCAAAAGGTCTTCAACCTGTCGCGGACTATACTCGACGAAGAAGAACAATTCGAACCTCATGTGGAACTCGGGGTCGCGCTATTTCCGGCGTTGCCACTTCCCCGTCTCTCTGCGCAATCATCTCCAAGTCATAGAGAAATTTCAACGTTTCGATAATGATCGGGCGCGAACCTTCATTTCCCGTCACATACGGATGATCTTTGACGTTTTCCAAGAAAAACTGAAAAAAATATGGAACTTTAAAAGTTTGAGGGGTGAACTGACTAAGTACTAAAAAGCAGAAACGTCGACTTCAGAAACGTAAAGACCGGCCAGTAAGGGGGTCCGGGGTTCAATCCTAGGCACGTACCATTTAACTTTTCAGAGTTAAGTATGTGAAATTATTTAACGGTGAAGAAAAACATCGTGAGGAAACCTGTATGCCTCACTCCTGAGAGATCTCTATAACGTTGGTATTAAATCTGCTTATCCACGCTTGGCCAGCGTGATAGACCATGGCCAATTCTGAGAGAAGACCCATGCTCAGTAATGAGCCGGCAATAAGTTGATGATGATGATGGCCTAATTACGACTTAAGCATATCAATCGTTTAGTTAAGCAACATTAACCCAAGTTAAGCCAGTAAGTATGGATATGGGGTGCCAGCTAGGTAACCTCCCAGTGTGCCTGGGTGCTGCTGGTCCCCTTTGGATGCATCGGGCATCCGAGGGGAAGAGCAGTATTCGGGCCGGTGCACCCCGGTAACATGGCTAGCAATCTCTCTTCGGGGATATTGTTGGCCATGGCTAATGACCTGGCAGGGGGATGGTTTCTCCGCGTGTCCCTCTGACTAGCAGAGGGCACAGCGGACGAGGCGGAGGATGGGACGCGGGCGACGTGCACGGAGTGTGCAGTTGTCGCCCCGTCCCCGGGTCGGGAGGCGCACGCACTTGGTCGGTGTGCCTCGGACGTGCGGTGTGGGGACCTCGGGGGTGGGGTCCCCGGTGGAGGGTCCGCCTCGGCGGATGTCGCTGACTGGGTCGCGGTGGTTTGCTTCGGCGTTCCCGTGACCCAGTCACCAGGCGACGTGCAGGAATGCCGCTGGGTTTTAGTGGGTATTCCGGTCGCCTCTCGGCCGGCGAGTCCAACATACCTTCCCTCCAGTTGGTTGGCTGGCTGGCTTCCAGGAGGGGGGGATGCGTAAACGCATTTCCCAGCGTTAAAAAAAATAAAGTACCTAAGTATGGATATCCGATCGGAGGTCCGAATTATCGGCCAATTATTTACATGTTGTGCATTCTTGGAAAGCACGTTAAGTCATCGCTCCCATCATGATACTTTAGTAATAAGTAGTTAATTAATCGATAACATAAAGGGTCGAAATCGTACTTCATTCTGTCAAGTCGTACGTATTGTATGCGGAATTATCCCGAGAAATACCCACTATTGTGTGATTCATGAAAGGGTTTAAACCTCAGTAACGAGAATTGCAACGCAGAGAGGCAAAGTATAAATCTAGATTATATACCTAAATTCATTAGTTACCTACTCACAAATGCTCAAACAAAATATATGTGATCAAATCAGAAATGAGGGATCCGTAGTCTCAACCAGAGTAACTGACGTAGCAACGGGTTGCGAAGCTGAAGTGGAAATGGGCGGGGCACACCGCACATACCTACTCGTAGTTACAAAAACCATAGACGTTAAGGTCCCAAGGTTTTGTGTAAGTCCCTACAAGTAACCTATATCCAGCAGTGGTGTCTATCGGTTGATGATGCAGATGATGAAATGCTCAAACAATACTCTTGGTTTAAGTATACCTTCTAATTTAAACAAGTCGTGGGTAATCGTATGTCCTAGTATATAGTCCTATACTCGTCTACAACAGTACCTACCTACATAAAAATACATGAATCCTGAAAACATTAGGTACACTCCTTTTTTTGAGCAGTCGTGTAAAAAGTAGGTGCTCTTACTTGAGTGTCAAGTAATCCAAGCCGTATACTGCCCATAAGTTTAACGGTATGGTGCCAACGTGCATCAGGGTCATAGTTGACCCAACGCAAAACGGCTTCCCACACTGCTTCCTCGCTCTTAACGTTTAGCTCATCCTCTAATATGACGCCGTTGAGCTCATCGATCGGAAGATGTAGGAACTCATCGCTTTGGGTCGCCACTGTCACGAAATAACGAAGCAGGTACCTTCGAGATTCGGACTCCAGTTTGTAGCAAAATACCCGCCTGAAAAAAAACGTATAGTGCGTGACTGATCGAGATGTTAATCGGGGTATAAGGCGGGGGGACGCTTCGCACACCCGCACGTCACTCGCGCTATCCCGCACCGGGTTGATGCGGGGGCTGTGCGGGCCCCCACCCCGCGACCTGTCGCGTACTATGGGTTGTTCTCCAGATAACCATATTTTGAAAAATGCTCATGCAGCTATCAAAATAATACCTGCGGGCGGTGCATATCGCATGCGCATGTACCTAACACATAGATTTAAATCAGTTTTGGCGAATCATAGCCTATTAAGCTTATTATTCCTTATGTATCATTTTTTTAAATCGCGTAAACTTATCTCTTAGGTATATCTCTCTCGAGATTGAAGAGGCACGGGAGACCGCCCGCTCTCTGCATCTCGGATCACGTGACCAAATGAAACCGGCTGATATTTGACTTCCACACGCCACGGTCTTGCGCCGCCTGAATCCAGCGGCTCTCTGCGACTCGTCTGATGTCGTCCGTCCATAAAATAATGAAAATAATTACCTAGCAAACATCACGATACCAAGACAGTTCCTGGGGCTCAGTGAGGCTCTAAGATGTTCGCAACAAAGCTGCAGCACTCCAAGGAACGCCAAGTAGTCCGCAGTCATCAGTAGCTCGTGTACGTTGGCGTCGGACACTTCGATGCGACGGAGGTAAGCGTATTCGATCAGCAACAGCAGGATCTCTGAGCGCACGCCCGATATCTGTACATCGCTCTGTTCTCGCGAGTGTAAAGTTGTTGTAAACAATGCCCTATTGGAGATAATCTATATTAAAGCAAAGCATAGATTGCTCACTTTTCGCAAAAAAGTAAGTAAGTACGTAAGAAAGTAGTTACAAACTAACAGATTCAGAAAGTAAAACAGTCCGACAGTAGATACCGCCTGGTAGACGACGAAGGTCCGGTCCAGGAAAATACGGATATAAAAACTCGGACCGATCACGGCACTTACGCTTGTAAGTACGCTTTCATCAAGATCGCAGTAATCAGAGATCGGATTAGTATCCGATCTCTGATCCAAATTCAAGTTATTCAGTGGATATCTTTGACATATCTATGACATAATATGTCCGATTGGAATCCGGGGCACATCCGTGATATTCTCACGGATGGCGGAGAGAAATAAGATGACGGAAGTGCAGTGCGTAATTGCTCGTAGTGTGGCTGCGTTACTCGCGTTCATGTCCGAACGAGGAACATGGCGTGCGGAATGCGAGTAACGCAGCTTCACTGCGTCTGTGCCTCACTGCCACCTTCCCTCGCTTCTCCTCATGCCACACGGGTAGTGTGTGGCCAGTGGGGTAAGAAGAGACCTGTGCTTAGTAGCGGGCCGGCGATAGATTGATAATGATGATGGTGAAAATAATTAGAGGATTCTTACAAAAAGTAAGGACTGCAGGCGGATAGTATGGCGCGGTGGACGGGGAAGGCGGCGCCGTCGTCCGCGCGCACGATCGCGTCGCACAGCAAGCGGCACTCGCGCAGTCGGTGCAGGGCCTGCATCGCCGCCACCGACATGCATCGCCCAGTCTCGCGACCCGCTGTCTGCCGACCGATAACTAAGATATTAATTAATATCATCATACTTACCACTATTACTACTGTATTACTACTACAGTAGTCGGTATCAGCGTTGCCAGAAGAGTAGGTATCTATACGAAAATACAAGCGGCAGAAAATAATTATTTAAATACTAGCCCGTTCAAACAGACAGAGAGACAAAAAAATTAAAAACGTGTTATTCAGTTATGGTACAGTACAAACAACTATATGAGCTTCGAAATTACAGACAGACATCAATTTTATTTATAAGTATAGAAGAAGTATACATATACCAAAATAGCAATCCAAAAAAGGACGAAAGCAAGCAAGCTACGATATCTCGTTAATACTCGTAGTCGTAGCAGTCGTAGCACAAAAGCCTACGCGAACACGAACTAAGAAATAGCTGTGGGTGGTGTCTCAAACTGGTTTATGAGTATTATCAGAAGTAGGTATGTTGTTTTAAACCATATTTGTCTTTTTGCAGTACTCACTGTGTTATTCGGGTCATTTTCCATTTTATTATGACTAGCGGAAAGTCATCATTAATAAATTGTCACGCATATAAAAACTTAAATGCAAGGCGGAAGAACAGATCGCGATACGTACGAGATTTAGCTCAGTAAATTTGCAAAAGTAACCGTTAAAAAATACTAAAAAATAGCAAAATTAAGCCATTTGAAAAAACATTTTAGGTTAGCAAAAAAATGATACAAGAATGACAAAACATGTCAAACCTTTTTCTTCCAAATGACATTACTGCAGAACAGTATTTTCATTTTTAACAAGTTTTTAATGTTGCTCTTTGCTGAAATCGAAATCTTTTTTTATTATCTATTATTATTTTCAAAACCAAACTGTTCCGAATGCAGGAACCTTGGAGCAAAGAATTTCTGGAGTCATACTAAATTAAAATTACTTAGAATAAAATTGAAATACTGCTGGATTTATTTGAATTAAATAGGCAAGTAAAAGAAATTAAGGGGTTTGCAACTAACATTGAAATAGGATTTTCCATCACATACTTAGTTGTTCAACAGTTACTAAATTATATGTCCAATCAATTTTTACGCATTCGTATCCATGCAAGATCATTTGATTGAATAAGGTTTCCTCATTTGAATGAACCAGTATACATCACATACTTTTAATTAGGGACTCAGTACATAGGGTCACAACTAGGTCAGAGCAAAGAATATATTCGTAATTAAAAGCTGGTTAAGCGTAATAGGAAAAGCTGACTGACTGACTGACTGATCTATCAACGCACAGCTCAAACCACTAGACGGATCGGGCTAAAACTTGGCATGCAGATAGATGCGTAGACATCCGCTTCGAAAGAATTTATGAAAATTCAAAATAAGGGGGTAAAATACGGGTTCGAAATTTGTGTAGTCCACGCGGACGAAGTCGCAAGCATAAGCTAGTTACGAAAACCAGCCAAGTACGAAACGGGTTCGCGCAACGAGGGTTCCGTACTACAGTCGTATTTTTTCGTCATTTTGCACGATAATTCAAAAACCATTATGCATAAAATAAATAAAAATCTGTTTTAGAATGCACAGGTGAAGCCCTTTCATATGGTACCCCATTTGATATAGTTATCTTCCTTCGAAGATTAAAAATGCAAATTTTTAGTTCATGACCACAATTAAATTTTTTGTGTGATGTATCATGTAAGTAACCACAAATTCACGGTTTTCAAATTTTTCCCCTAATGTCTGCTATAATACCTACCTACCTGCCTTCATGATTCTAGGTCAATGGGAAGAGGGAAGTACCCTGTAGGTTTCTTGACAGACCGATAGACAGACAGATAACAAGGTGCTCCTAAAAGGGTTCTGTTTTTCCTTTTGAGGTACGGAACCCTAAAAAGGGATTCATCTCAAACTACGAGGTCTGAGAGCTTGTGGGAAAATTTAAGGAGATGCTTGAATTGCTTGGCTGAATTTTTTTAAAACGGTTCGTCTACCTTTCTTGAGTATGGCAAACGAGATCTGCCAACTTACCTATCCGTAATGCTTACTTTAGAATTTCAACTTTAATCAAGCAACTCCTAAAATTTTTCCGATGTGTCCCCAAATTGTCAAGTGAAAGAAAAACAACGCTAAAAATAATAAAGTAAGTAGACTTATTTTTATTTAGTCAAGTTAAGAGTCTTTTGTACAAAAGTATTAATTAGGTATTACATACTTATGTTAAGATATTGGTGCTTAAAAGGACTAACTTGAGTATCTAACTAACTATACACAGTAGAGTACAAGGTTTGAAGCCAGAGTATATTTATTTGATATCATTGATTGAAGTCATGTTGAAAAATTGTTCAAGTGCGAGTCGGACTGAGACGAAGGGTTCCGTACCATCGTACAAGAAATAACACTTTTTAATTCTTTTAATTTTCGTGGCTGCCTTTCAACTCTCTACCAATATATAATTTCATTCTCTTCTACAGGCAAACGGACGAGGGCAGCGGAGGCTTAGTGAAAGGGTCACATTGATACCCTTCGGGTAAGGAGCCCTGCAAATGAGCATTGAGCTGTATCAAATATGGTAAGCAGGGCTTATATGCCTATTTGATCTGCATGCCACTGTGTATCTTCTTATAATATAAAAATTAATCACCAAATGTGTTGGTCACCGCAAATCTCGAGAACCGCTTAACCGATATCACTAATTCTTTTTTATAATATTCCTTAAAGTACGAGGAAGGTTCTTACAGAGAGAAATATTTCAACCTCCCCTCAATTTTCTAAACTTCACCCGAGCGAAGCCGGGGTGGTTCAGCTAGTACCTATATAAAATGTAGATAATATTATATTTACAATATAAAAATAATAATTAGATATTATGTTTCTTGCAACTAAATTCGCGTCTCGTCAAAGGAAATAATATATTATTGTGGCAATATGCATTTAATTCAATCAGTCAATTATTATGTAAGTATATGAAGAAATAATTCTGAATAATTTGTTTGATGGATGGACCTGCCTTTTTAGCTAAAAGGTAAAAAAAATGTAAAAAATATTCTAAATTAAGTAATTAAGTAATTTATAACTATTTTATAATCAATTTAGAGGCCTGCAGACTTCCTTCGCAGTGATACCGTCAGCTCGTAGCCGCGAAAGCAACGATTTGTAAACAACAGGAGCAAATGGCAACACTACTCCTCGCTGCTGGATCTCACCTGAAATTATAAATGTTACGCTATTGAGACCAAAAAATATAAAACAACGATGATATTCTTGCATTACAAGTCAAAGTCAAATCATTTATTCAAAGTAGATACCATCGTACACTTTTTATTACTTAACAATTGTTGGATTTGAAAGTTAATGATGAATTATATTTAATTAAATTCGTAAACTTATAACTAAAGATACAAGGGTTCCAAACGCGCCCAGCCCACAACAAACTGAGATCCTAAGTGATTGTGATGTACTCACATATTATTATGCTAGCAGGGACTAAGACAGAATCCTTATACCTTATTTCTACTTCGTTGTTTCTTACCATCGAGTACCATCTTAGCAGCGATAGCAGTGGGTAGTCCCACGGTCCTTGCCATAGCAGAATGCGACGTAGAGTCTCCTCTCAGAGCCATTGTCACTTCACGACATTCCTTCTTCCCATCGCTCCACGTTACGCCGATCTCGTGTCGAAGAACTACGAAATCTGTTTCATCTTTTTCTATAAAATAATCATTAATCACGATATAAATCAAAGTAGCTATTTATTGGAACATTTCTGTAAGTTATTTTACCATAGAATTGCGTGTAAAAAGTTGCAATTATACAAACATTTTTCTAAAGATAAGCTAAGAAAAGATAAGTCAAGAAGGTGGACTGAAATGTACTAGAAAGCTTAAGTAAATAATTATTTTATTCATTTCAGTTTTAAGTGCCCTGAGCACACGTTATATTGAGAAAAAATTATAACCAAAAAATATTCTTACCAAATCGCAGACGCTTGGTAAGGTAATGGCTAATCGTGTCAAGCGGTGAGCCACATTTGACAATGGGCTCTTCGCTGAGAAATCCAAGAGACTCAATCGCCTGCGCTCCCGTGGTTCCAATACGCTCTGCTAGTCGAGTCCTCAGATTCTCGAAGAAGATTGAAGGATCCATCAGACCAAGAAGCTCGCATGCAAATTGTCGCTATAAAAAAATGATAGGTAAGTTAAGTACTAAGTAATAAGTACTTGGCTGTACTTAGTACTTAACTTACCTAATTTCCGAAATAGAAAATACTAGAAATTCAAATTGAGTTTCTACTCTCTAATTGTAAAAAATAGCGCAAGCTTAGGATAAAATGATAATTCCAGAATTAGGCTAAAAATAATCACCCAAGTTATTTGCGGTCCTTCTGGATGCAAAGATGGATGGGGATTTGGATCAACTAAGCCAAAAAGCTGCATAGCCTTCATAGTTTCAGCAAAACCTAAAAGTACAAGGACAGTAATTTTAAACATCTAATTAATAAAGAAATTCACTCGTAACATCACAGATTTTTTTACTTATACCTACTTATTTATCAAACTAATAATTTTAAGGTTATTTCGTGGTTTACGACATATTATTGTATCGTACAATACGGGTACATACGACGATTAATTAGGCGATTTTTAACTGCCAGTATTTCGACTCAGTTCCATGAGTCGTGATCACGACGGGACTGCAGTGCTGCGAGAGGTGAAGTTCGAGCTGTCATGGGCAGTACCGATCTACCTTGTTCTTTTCGCTGGAACTTCACGAGCTGTCCGGCAAAATACACTCACAACGTCACTATTAACTTTGGATGACGTACGATGTGGTTTGTATAATTCTACCATTGCTGGATACTTGCTAGCTTGAAGATTCACAATTGAAATTCTGGTTTTGATTGAATTCTCATGCAACTGAGTCGAAATATCGGCAGTTAACAATCGCCTAATTAATCGTAGTATGCAACCGTTTTATATGTCACTAGCTGATGCCCGCGACTTCGTACGCGTGGAATTAGATTTTTCAAAAATCCCGTGGGAACTCTTTGATTTTCCGGAATAAAAAGTAGCCTATGTCACTCTCCAGGTCTTTATCTATACCCATGCAAAGAATCACGCCAATCCGTTGCACCGTTGCGACGTGATTGAAGGACAAACCAACAAACCAACAAACAAACACACTTTCGTACTTAGGGTACGGATTTATCAAACTTTAATATTATTTAAGTACCTTTGTATCTAAGTGTTCCTCTGAACATCGTATGCGCATCTTCTATGCCATAGAGGGAGGAGTATTTTGTACTATCTCTGTTGGGAAATCCCTCGAAAGCAAAGCCGGGCAGAAAGTCCAAATCTCGTGCAACTGACATCAGCTCACCACCACTGAGAACCTCTACAACCTAAGTAAAATGATGAAATATGTAATTCGGAAAAAACTAACAGGTAAGTAGTTTTTATTTAAAAACTAAATAATGCCCGCGATTTAAGTTTTTAAAAATCCCGTGGGAAATCTTTGATTTCCCGGGATGAAAAGAAGCCCATGTAACTCTCCAGGTCTTTAACTATACCCATGCAAAAAAATCACGTCGATTCGTTGCGACAAAAAAAAACAACAAAATGAACCAACAAACAATATTTGCAAAATGTATTTGCAATAATAAATTATGATTATGGTTATGATTATGATTAACACACTTTTGCGTTGTAATATTATGGGTAGTGAATACGGATAGTGAAAGTGATATGAAAATAATTGCAAAATAATCAAAATGACGTACTTGTCCTTTGCTGAGGTATTTTGCTGCAGAAATTGTATTTAATAAAACTCCTTTTGGACTCCATGAAAATTTATATCTTAGAGCATTATCACTAAATTCTGGTGCAGGTAATCCTGAAAAATAAAATGTTATATAAGTTGTTGAGTCAAAAAATAAAATTCCTGAATTAGTACATAGTAAAATTGTTAAATACCTCCACAATATGATACGAAAGAGTCGACCCTTCCGCCATGATTCTGTACATCATGAATACATTCCAAGGCAAGCAAATGATCAATACCCGGATCCAAGCCCACTTCATTTAGTAAAGTTATTCCAGCTTCTTTAGCACTGAAAAATAATGTCAAAATAAATGATTATAATATAAACTAACAATTTAAATTAATAATATAAATAAATAAATTTATAATATATATAATTATTAACAATTTAAATTATATTATAATCATCGATTACCGATTCTTTCTCATTCAATATGACAAACCTTTACGCTACATAGGCGTAAGCGGATCATATAACTCGATGTTATTAACATCAAAATATAAAACTTCTTTCAAGATATCGAGCAGGTAAGCCTTGACATTATTACGGCTACAAATGGATCACGCAACTATAACCCGATTTTCGGAGTTATGAGAATTAAATATCACTTGCTTTAACGGTGAAGGAAATCATCGTGAGGAAACCTGCATGCCTGGAGTATGCTAATCCGCACTTGGTTCGCGTGGTAGACTCTGGCCTAAACCCTTTGCATTCCGAGAAGAGATCTATGCTCAGTAACCGGCGATGGGTTGAAATGATGATGACGATGAACCACAATAACTTATACTCACACATCGTGAAGTTCCTGTACTTCAGGACGTACATAAGAAGCGGTGACCATATGTGCTCCAGAACTCACACAAGCTCTTGCCACAGCGCCATGGAGATCGTAAGGGAGAAGTGATATTACAAGGCGAGACTTGGATGCAAGTTCTCTGAGAGCATGTTCGTCGTTTGCCTGAAGATATTCTGATCGGACGCCGTAACGTTCGGCAAGAGCGTCCGCTTCTTCTTTAAATTGTGATGCTGAAACATTTCTTTATAATATTATAATATTGGTTTTTAGGACGTGAAGAATGCAACTT
This sequence comes from Maniola hyperantus, assembly GCF_902806685.2. Lineage (NCBI taxonomy): Eukaryota > Metazoa > Arthropoda > Insecta > Lepidoptera > Nymphalidae > Maniola > Maniola hyperantus. The sequence continues at coordinate 6,053,949 of NC_048543.1, forward strand.
TGGAAAGTCCATTAAAATGCTAAGCCCAAAAAGATCCATCCATATAATGCATGTGTTTAATCAACGTCATATCCCAAAAACTGATAATCGCGTCAGGTAACCCAGCTGGCGGTTATTGGCGGCTAAGCCTAGCCCTAGCCATTCAGCAAGGCAATAGCACCAGTGTATTCGGTACTGGGTAACTACTTGGACGGCGTAAATTTGTTGTAAATATCAATTTTTGGTAGTAAGTTTTATTTTTGTTTGTAAATATTTATATTACTTACTAGCTGGTGGGTGCCCAGGACTTCGTTCGCGTGGAATTAGGTTTTTTAAAATCCCGTGGGAACTCTTTGATTTTCCGGGATAAAAAGTCCTATGAAACTGATAGATAAAGACCTGTTATCTATACCCATGCAAAAAATCACGTTAATCCGTTGCACCATTGCGACGTGATTGGAGGACAAACCAACAAACCAACAATCAAACACACTTTCGCATTTATATAAGGGTACGGATTCGTGCATTTCAAATTTCACTTAAATTTTTCAAAGAAAAACGAACTCCATTATATAATCAACTTTGTGGGCTCAATCAGACCTCACCAAGTCGGAAGTTAAGGAATACATATCTATTTAAATTCAATGATATAATAATAATGATTCTCTCACCAATAGTAACAGAAACATTTTCATCTCTGGCGAGATATTCGACAACAGGCGCAGAGACTAATCCGCTTCCAAGAATCACAACCGACGTTTGTTGAGCGTGGCCTTCCACCTTGTGTCGGGAACGACTAAAATTAAAGCACATATTATTTCCACATAAGCATACCAGTTAAATTTTGATGTCATGATTAATTGAAGGTTAATATACATAATGTCTTACTTGTTAGCCATTCGTAGTTCGTTAATATATTCAAATGATGGTGTTAGTTTTCCGTTACTCGTGATTATGGCCTGAAAGAGAGCAACTTAGTTCTGTTATTGGGCCATACCTATATTAAGTACACAAGATTTTTTATTCATTGTCAAGTAAGCGCTTGAGTCAAATGCAGTCAAATGTAATACATAATCAGTTGCGTGATTGCGGTAGAATGATAGCTTTGTAGCTATCATTCTACCGCAATCACCTCTGATTGGTTGACGCTCTTTCACTATTGGCTACAATTCATTGTTACAAACAAGAATACCATAAATTCAGCCAATCACAACAATTGCGATTGTAATAATGATTGATGCAGGTGTTACGGAATCGATCAGCTGATCTAGTCCAATGTAGTCCAAGATAAGTGCGCTTGGAAGAGATAATGCAGCTAGAACCATGCACTTACCAAAATGCAAAATCATGCTAAGGAACAGGACCAAGAAGTCAAATGCCTCTCATACTGTAAGAATATCTCTACTACAAACACTCACTCCTTGAACAACGGGTGAAAGGTTATGTTCTTCCAGTGGCCGTGTAGCATCAGAGCTCATGATGTCTTCAGCATAAGGAAATAGCAGGTCGCCAAAGAAGTCCGTCGATTCCCGAGGCAACTGCGTTGGCATGTTATCGATTGAACAGACTAACACTCCTGGTCCTTTGAAACTGTATAGAACAAATAAAAATTATCTACTCACCAGGCTTAAAATCTTATTACACAAAATAGTCAAACAGCAATTTTTTTTCTAATCTATTTAAAATTATTGTCACACTGTATCGGATAGTGATTTTTCGCATGACACTGATATGCTGATAATTTAAATAAATATTGTAAATAGTAGGTACCTACTTAAGTACCTACATCTCTCTGTGTACCTATAAATAATACTTACACTTACATAGCAATCGGACAGTCACCTTTAATGCACTTACTAGTCTCTTAGCTGCTTGTCATTATAAAGTGATATAATAGGATGTATAATAATAATAGCACATGTACTGAACCCACCCAGATACGTTCGTACATTACAAGCCAGGCTACAAATTACGAATAGGTAAGTATCAAACTGAATTAGCCTCCGTTTCAGAAGTCAGTCCACGTGTCAGGTTATCCTGGCTTATCCTAGGCTAATCCTGGCAATCCAAAGCAAAGGCAATAGCACCAGTGTCTTTGGAACTATGTCTATGAATGAATACTTGGGTGAAGAATATTTTTTGTAGGAGGCTACCTACTTTGGTAATTTTTTTATTTAGTAGCTTATATATAGTCTTCCGTTTACGACTTACTTACTTATGATTATTTAAATTAGGTGATTCCTTACCTCTTAGTGTCCTTATTCCTATCAGCATCGTAGAGACAAAACGGAGTATCGATAGTGGTGCATTCGTTCATAAATTCTATTGAACCCCCCGGATCCGCCGAAATATCGCAGATTGCCAACATCCTGTTAAAATATTGTAATATTATAACAAACTATTTCCTTTAGTAGGCAAGGTACTCACAATAAGTAGAGCTTGGATAAATACTCGTAGTTGCCACCCAAACAAAATGTATAGATAGATGACTACGTTGATATTACGAGAAGGTAATAATAATTATGTTGAATGCAAAGGCTCTTCACAACACTTGAAATGATTTAGAACTCCTTAGGTCAGTCACAGATGGTTCTACCTACTAGTTATTTACGTCCATTACGGGTCATATATGTCTTTTGCAAAGAATTCCATAGAACATGGTCTTAGACCTCGCAAAAGTGCGTATTAGTCATTATTATATCTTTATAATGTTTATAGTGTTTTTACCTACACTTCAAGGAATTTTCAAGGAAATTAAATACATACCAAAAATGCATATTATGCTGCCGTTCCGAAATTTTGTATTTAAAATTATAAAGTCATTGTTACCTATAGAGCTCAAATATTACTTATTAGGTATACATAAAGTTATAAATTTCTTTTTACGCTTATTAAAATGTTCAACTTTACCGATGTGGCAGCTCCAACTGCCCGATGCACTTTGGTGTAGGTACCGCTATTGGCAGATGCTTATCGTCTTTGTTTTTCGAGAATGTGGAAGCGGCCGCCATCCTGAAGACACGACTAACTAGCATCCGGATATTCGGATACAAAGTATTGAATAAATTAGGGAATATTGATAGAAAAATTCGTAACCGATGTGGTAGAGCCGGCGCACCGACGCTTATTGGCAGCCAGGGTGTGTGTGCCGGCATCAGCAGGTGTTTGGCGTCAGGTATGGTCAGCAACTTTGGACTATCCACCGCCCAGTAGATGCAGTTTACTAGTACTGACGTGTATGGAGCTATCTAGATCAATACAAAAAAATATATAGGTACTTTCTAGCTATAAAATATACTTCTTTTAAGAACATTGCGACTAATTCTGTTGTACCCAATCTTTGGTATGATCGCTACAGAAAAAGGATTGTCAATTTAGTTAGGGAATTGCTTACAAAAGAATTAGTTACACTTTATGTTCATAAATAAAATAATTTTTAGAATGTTCATATACCAACTAATAATTAATTACATATAGATTAAATACAAAATTTAAAAAAAAAACGCTACGACAATTTTATTATTGTTGAACGTGTGATGTTCACAAGCGATATTATATGTCAAACTAAAATAATGGACTTTTTGTTTTTATCAAGCACCTCCTCAAAATTTTCCGCGAGCTCTTGGACCATTATTTAAGTAGGTATAATATCGCCTAACAAGTTACCTACATGATAGATAGATAGATAGATAGAAATACTTTATTGCACACAAAAAATATTACATAACTATTACAGAAACTAAAACTAAAAAAAAAATTGTATGCAAAGGCTGCCTTATTGCTCACAGCAATCTCTACCAGGCAACCTTTGGTGAAAGGAGATTTTACATGTCTTTTTTTTTTTTTTTAATCTTTTATTAACAGGCTTTTACATTTATGTATGTCAGCCTTACGTGATTTTTAAATTACAATTCTAAGTACATCTTCTTCCACTAGGTATCTAATGATTGATACCATAAAACAGAAATTCTCATTTACCAATGTAAAGAATACAAAATGAATTAAATTTATATGAAAGTTGAGTCTTTGAACTTCTCAAATATTTTTTTGGTTAGGTCGAGATTGCAATCGGAGAGGAACGCCCCGCACACCCGCACAGCCCCCGCGCTAACCCGGTGCGGGCAAGGGCGGGTGACGTGCGGATGTGCAGGGCGTCCCCCTGCCTCATACCCCGATGGCCATCTCAACCTGTCGCAGACTATACACAAAGGTACTTATATTAAACAAACCGTTTGTGCGAAAGTTGAGATGTATCGTTCGGGATGCTCTTCATACTCCTGCGGGTCGTACCCTCCGCCGTTCTTCCTGACTAGGTGGTGACGCCGCCGCACCTCACATCCGTAAATTTTATTCGGACCTAGAATTATCATCATCTTCATCATCATCATCATCAACCAATAGACGTCCACTGCTGGACATAGGTCTCTTGTAGGGACTTCCACACGCCACGGTCTTGCGCTGCCTAGAATTAATGTTATTACGATAATTAATGTTATTTTTATGAAAAAAGGCCATGAGGGGTCGTGGACACCCAATAGAAGTTTCTTACGTATTGTATATATACATATAAATTAATCATATTATACTTGAAACACAAGTTTTATACCTAGTTTAGGGACAGTTGATTTTCTGTGTGTACCTACTTTTTAGAATAAGATAATAGGTAGATTTAAATGCAGATGTTACTAAACCTATCTATGTTTTGCTCAATAAATGACTTATTTATTTATTTATTATATGCTTTGTTACGTGGGACAAAGCATGACAAAGTAAGTGTAGTAAAAAATCGGTTATGGCGGCAATAGAAATACACATTCTGTGAAAATTTCAATTCCCTACCTGTTACGGTACGGTTCATGAGATACAGTCCGCTGACAGACTGACGGACGGACAGAGGTGACTTATTAATAGGGTCCGTTAGCACCCTTCGGGTAGGCAACACTAAAAGCATAGATATGCATGTGCTACCATGCTATACTCACTGCCATGTTCGGCGACCTTCCTCAACATTTCTGGTGGGACATATTCATGGGGCAAATCTTGAAATATTTCTTGACTACCCTAAAAAAAATAAAGTAAGTGATGTAGATAATCTAGACATTTTCCTCTCATTTACATTTTACAACATGCTAAGTACTTACAATTATTTATTTACATGAATAGGTATACGAATACCTACTCTAATAGCGATCGTTGAATGAGGAATCTGTACAATAAGCTATATCTCTATATAGCTATCTAAAATGATATCTATCTAGTATATCTATCTTTTTTTTTTTTATTCAGATACAAGTTAGCCCTTGACTGCAATCTCACCTGGTGGTAAGTGATGATGCAGTCTAAGATGATAGCGGGCTAACCTGGAAGGGGTATGGCAGTTTTTATTAAACCCATACCCCTTTGGTTTCTACACGTTATCTAAAATTCTCTTTGATTTTTCGATTTGAAAAACAAGCCTTTGTCACTTTTTCCATCCAAAAAGTCACGTTCATCCGTTGCTCCGTTGCGGCGTGATTGAATGACAAACCAACGACATTCATAACATTAATACCTACTTGGTAGTTTGTTTATAGTAGGACGGACCTACTTATGTATTCCTACTTACCGACTATTAATATTACTTTATACCTTTAGCAGAAAAGTCTTAAATACAACGGCAAAGGATGCGTTTTAATGACCTGCACCAACAGTATGATAACGATAAGCCGTACTTTTCCACAAAATACGAGTAAGTAGGAATTCGTAAGTAGATCACACACACCCTCAAGAAAACCACGCGGCATATCTACGCATAATACATTTTATTTGTGCCGATAGATAATTTGATAAGAGATAATAATTACACTATCCATAAAATTGGCAAAAACATATATTATATGTAATAATATGTATATGTTTTTGCCTTCCGTCTTAAAGATACAGCTACTAAGATCTAATAATTAATGGTATAGATAATAACAGATTGGGTATGTAGGTAACAAATATTTTGTGCGTAAATAAGGCATCTTTAATTATCTATAAATACTTCATAAAATAAATGTACTTTTTCCTTTTTTGTTTACCAAGTAGGTACTTAAAGGTCTGATGCCCACAACATCGTCAGGGTAGAATTAGATTTTTTTAATCCCGTGGGAACGCTTTTATTTTCTGATAGCCTATATGTCCTTCCGCTAGATGCAAGCTATCTCTGTACCAAATTTCGTTAGGATCGGTAAGACGGATGAGCCATTTTAAGCTAGCAGACAGAAAGACAGACACACTTTCGTATTTATTTTAAACTGAAATTGAAATTTATTTGTCTCTTGAGTTTCAGAAATTTACCCGAATTTCTGAATTTCAGCCGTCATCGTTATAGGTACTTAGGTTTTATTTACATATTTTTAATTTTTGTTTAATTATTAAAGTAAGTAAGTACCTATGGATTTCGACGATAACTCGCACAAGAGATAAGAAGCTTAATATAATATTATCCTTTCAGCCCTGATTAAACTAAATCCCAATAGGTCAATGAGCAGTAATGTCGCGCCCGCTCTAATATGTGGGCTACTTCATAGTAATGCCTGCTTCTATTCGGCCTATTGTTTTTATACGACAATAATAATTTTCATACCTACCTACCTGAGATACATTGCCTGAGCCAGTGAATACAAATGTGAGGGGTCCCAAGGATTTCGGCATCATTCCCAAAGCAACTTCGTAGCCTGCGTCGCGTATGGCCTGACGCGCCATACTCGAGTTGCGGTAGTTATGGGCTGGGCCAATGTGCTAAAAATTGAAACTAATAATAAGTAATTTTTCACCAATTGCTCTCACGTACCTTACCATATTTTAGCAAAGGCATGATTACCAAGTCATTTTTAAAAGCTCTGTCCAACTCGAAACTTAGGTACCTATACGGGTCAAGGTATTCCTTCAAAATTCGAGACAAAAGCCCTATACCCAAAGACATTTTACTACTCGGTGCCTATCTCTATATATAAAAATGAATCGCTGAATGTGTTGCTGATCGCAAATCTCGAGAACAGCTGAACCGATTTCGCTAATTCTTTTTATATAATATTCCTTGAAGTACGGGGCCATATGGTTCTTACGGAGAGAAAAAAATACAAAAACTGTCTGAAAAAGAATCGACTGTTAGGCGGTACGAAGTTCGCCGGGGCAGCTAGTATCTAATAACTTTTTCCCATACATAGAACAGAAACATGATTCGCTGTCAGACTAACTAGCCCACTAGAACTAGATCAACGAGGCAGTCAGATTTTAAATGAGAATAAAATACTGCCTGGGGGTTCTGGACTGAGTTGGAATGATTGGAGAATCCCTAACAAATAACTCTATGAGTAATTTATTTCCTATTTTGAATAAATCATTTGACTTGACTTGACTATGGAATCATCATCATCATCATGATCAACCAGAAAGTTGTGGGTTCAATCCCTGCCGGTTCCGCAATTTTTGATAGGTATTTATGTAGTAGATACCTAATGCACGAAAAACAGACCCGAACTTATAAGCACGGAAACAGTCCTAATTATGCATTAAGAAAATGAGATACCATGAAAGGCGTGTGATGACCCAAGGCAAGGAGGCGCAGTCCCAGTCCGTGCAGGATGTTGACCATGCCGGCCACTCCGGCGTACTTCCCGAACGCTACCACGCGGTTACCGGCATTATCCATCAGCTTCTCGTAGTCAATGAGCCGAATGTTCTAAACACGAAAACATAATATAAGTCAGTTCGCTTTTCAAAGAAAAAGGCACCTTTTACAGATAGAGCACTAGATGAACAGCCGAATATTAACAATTTTCTGTTGAACTGAAAAATATTTTAAACACTTAATACAGTGATCGCAAACAAGACCTAGTCCTAAGTTATAACATGGCGGTTTAGGCAGGTCATATCTGTATTTCTTTTCGTAAAATGCGCAGTCATAAGCCCCGTGTTCAGATGGGATTACTTGTTATGCGTGTATCATAAAGTGACCTACGTGTAAGTTAAACAAAATAAAAATTCATGAAAGTATTAGAATATATTTTGTGTGCCCCTGCTACGAACCGCCCGTATTTGCGGCTGCTGAAGCTGAACTAGAAGTACCTAGTTATTAAGAAAACTAAAATAATATATACCTATGTGCTCACCTTTGCTAATATAGCATCAAGCATTGGCATATTCGCTTCCTGCGCCTTTATCGTATGCGAAAAAAAGCAGTAGGTTTTATTGGGTATAAGCAGGTCGACCGGCGTTTGCTTAACACCAAATATAACACTCGCTTCGCTTATGTCTTCTTGTATAATTGCACCAGCATTTATATACGACTGTAAAAAAATTGAAAACTTGTTAAAAGTATCGTTAGTACATAATATTATATTAAATGGCACAGGATGAAAACGTCAAAAAGGAATGTGTGTCATAGGGATGCGCGAGGCTCATAATTCATGAATATTCGCCACATACGTACCTAAGTTATATATGAGATACGTTATCTTAAAAAACTTGAAACAGGTATTAATTAAGTCACCTTGTGATCGAATAAGCAATGCGTAATTAAAAAGCCATGCTAAAAATCAATTTAAGTAAATTGCTGCAATGCAAACGAAATAATAGGTAAAAATAGGTAGGTATTCGCAAACTCAGCGAAGAGGAGCGAAGCGAAGTTGTTGTAGTTACTAAGTATACTAAGCCACTGCACCGCCGCTGTCGTATTTGTCAGCGGGCTGTATCTCGTGAATTAAAAATTAGACAAAATGTGTATTTCTATTGCCGCTATAACACAAAATCTTCACATCATCCGCGTGGATGTAGATTTGTAAAAACCCCGAGGGGACTGTTTTATTTTCCGGAATAAAAAGTAGCCTAGATGTCCTTCCCCGGCGTGTAAGCTAACTCTGTATCCAAAAGTAGTAGCAGACAGCCAGACGGAAAGACAGACAGACAGACACACTTTCGCATTTATAATATTTAGTATGGAAGTATGGATATGAATAAATTAGGAACCTGCATAGGATAAGCTCTTCGGTTGGAAGGCTGCACGATAACTCGTACGCCAGTCCGTACAAGCCGATTGACATTCGAAGGTGAGAACGATGCTCTTCTTTCCCATACTGACTGGTCCTCTCTGCGGATCGCTATAACTCGCCGAGGCTAAAACCAGATCAATATTCTTATCATAATCACTTACAGCCCAGCCTGGAGTTTATTTGGAGTCCTGACACACGCAATACGAGTTGTGACAGCGATGCGTGACACTAGGACCTGCCTGAGTCAGGCTCTACACGTGACTGTCAGCAACATGTCGCGGCAAAAATATCTACTCATGGTACTCATGTGACAAAAACAAGTAAGTATCTTTTACCTAGATACAAGTTAGCTATTGACTGGTGCTGCACCCTAACCCGTTGGTAAGTCATGATACAGTCTAGATGCAAGCGGGCTAAGGAAGGGGTTTAGGTATGGCAGTTTTTATTAAACCCATTCATACTTTTGGTTTCTAAACGGCATCGTACCGGAACGCTAAATTACTTGGCGGCACGGCTTTTGCCGATAGGGTGGTAACTAGGCATGACTAAAGCCTCCCGCCAGACCAGATCAGAGAAAATTTAGAGATTATCAAATTTCAAATTTCCCCTGCCGGGAATCAAACCCGGAAGCTCACACTACTAGGACCACAGAAAGAAAGAAAGATGTTTACTTTAGAAACTGTGCCACACATCACATCTTATAACTAATAAGAGCTGGTTATTCCGGCGCTTCTTCCACCTGAGCATTAAGCCCAACGTGCTTCAGGCAAAAGAAGCGCCGGAAGCCCGGAACAAACAGGGAGGTCGTCAAACTACTAATAATCTACTTTTAGGCACATGTGTATAATACCTAGAAGAACGGTTTTGTTAAATGACTGAACTAGCTGATGCCCACGACTTCGTCCATGTGGATTTGGGTTTTTAAAAATCCCGTGGGAACTCTTCGATTTTCCGGCATAAAAAGAAGCCATTATTAACTCTATGCCAAAAAGTCGATTGGTTGCTTAGTTAGAGCTTGAAGGAAGCAAAAAACAAACAAACACTTTCGCATTTGTAATATTAGCGTAGATGAAGCAAGTGACCCGTGAGGAACTCGACGCGACGCGCGACGGTAAAGAGTAGAGACCATTCTACTTTCACATACTACCCTTACTGTATTTTTATTATATTTTTTATTTTTATGTAGCGATTCTAACATTAAACTTAATAAATATAGTAAATACATAGATTTTCCTATCATGCTCAACTGTGTTAAATATAAAAGTAAACACTGCATGCAAATTCCTTACAGATAGGTAGACCATTGAATTATTATGTACTTACTATGGTCTATGACAGATACCAGAGTTACAAAGGGGATAAGAATTCAGGTATCAATAAATCTGATACCATAAAAGCTAGTAAAGCTAAATTGATACTTAGTATGTTTAATAAATTTACTGAGTTCACCTTATCCTGAAACTTTCAGTTTTCTAGCGCTATCCAGACCGAAGCTATGACTGTTCGAAAATACGACGAAACGCTTCAAGAAAATGTACGTAATGCCCCGTCCTTTAGTTTGGCTCGTCTTGGCGGGGTCACTGCCGTGCCCCCTGATGTTTCCATCGTAACAGTGAGTACTTACTTATAATAACAGGTGCAAGTTGTTTTCCGTTGTTTGTGATAGCCAAACTATTTACATTAATCCATATTATGATTAGTTATCAATTTAATACATATTTTACAGATATTTTATAAAGTACGTACAAGATCATGCCCGCGACTTCGTCCACATGGATTAAAGTTTTTAAAAATCCCACAGGAACTCTTTGATTTTCCTGGATAAAAAGTAGCTTACGTCCTTCCCCGGGATGCATACTACATAATATTCTTATCTCTGTACCAAATTTCGTCAAAATCGGTTAAACAGATGGGCCGTCAATCGTAATAAGCTCGTGAGCGTAAGCGTCGTGAGCGGGCCCTTTGAAAAAGGACCCCGGTCCGGACGGGTTCGATTTTCGAAACTAATCGGGGATGGTACACTCCGACTACTTATACTCTATCCACGGAAAGAAGATAGTATAGGGCTCACTCTGTTACGAATCCCATACCAAGACAGAGCCAAAAAACTCATCATCATCATCATCATGATCAACCCATCACCGGCTCACTACAGAGCACGGGTCTCCTCTCAGAGTGAGAAGGGTTTTGGCCATAGTCTACCACGCTGGCCATGTGCGGATTGGTAGACTTCACACACCTTTGAGAACATTATGGAGAACTCTCAGGCATGCAGGTTTCCTCACGATGTTTTCCTTCACCGTTAAAGCAAGTGATATTTAATTAATTAAAACGCACATGCACATAACTCCGAAAAGTTAGAGATGCGTGCCGGGATCGAACCCCCGACCTCCGATTAGAAGGCGGACGTCCTAACCACAAGGCTATCACAGCTTCAGCAGCAAAAATCTCAGTGGGCGTTAAATATTTTGAGTCACCAACCAATAAGGATGCTGACACATTAAAGAATTCAGCTGGGCCAGGCAGCATTTACAAACTAGACAAAACGTCGATTCGTCGTCGATAAAGTCAATGAGTTGTCATACGGCATACCGGTATATCTTAGATGTACGGAGCGGAAACGGGAACACTGACGGTTCGCTTCGTTAACAAATCCTTTTGTTTTAAAAACCTGCTCAGCAAGCCATGGAACAAGCTATGTTGGATGTATATAACGAGAAAATTCGTAGAAGAACGAAAGTGATCGACATAGCTCAAAAATGATTAGCAAGCGAAGTGGCATGTGGCCATGTCCGTTGCAGAAGCAACGACCGATGGGGCAGACGTGTTCTGGAATGGAGACCGCATATCGGTATTGGCGCGGTATGGGATGACCTCCAGCCCACTGGTCGCTGAAGAAGGTGGCGGAAATTGGGTGGACGAGGAAGGTGGAGGACCGTACTTGTTGGCCCACTTCTTGTAAAGACCTACGTCCAGCAGTGGACGCATTCAGGCGGATTGATTGGATTTGATTGACTCGGATCCCTCGTTTATCTAGCTTCAACTTTGCTCACGGGCAATACTTAGATTTTTTTGTTATTAAGTTTGTACGTCATGCAATGCATGACATGACCCAGATTAATTTTTATCTTTACCAGAGCTGTCTTTACGATGGCCTTTAACATTGCGAAAATCATAAAGTTAGTACAAATAATGTAGGTAGTTACTATAGGAACGCATACGGGATGAACCGGGTCAAGCAAAGAAACATTCATTTTTAGGGTTCCGTACCCGAAGGATGTCACCGGAACCCGCTAAGCCCCCGCTGTCCGTTCGTCTGTCTGTTACTAGGCTGTATCTCATGAACCGTAATAGGTAGAGAGTTAAAATTTTCTTGGTAGCAGCCAGGCTGGCGATGGGACTCGCCTGCCAGTTCGTGGCGGGTCTGGCGAGAGCGCGGTAGCAATACTACCAAGTGATACCCGCGCAACCGCCAGTCTGTTGAGGGACGAACACAGGTTTTAGTGGGTGCAAGCCCCACATAACCACTCCGTTTCCCCTGACGCATACCCCTCCGGGTATGCGTCAGGCTTTTCCTCTGTATTAAAAAAAAGTTGAATATGTGCACTAAGAAGCACCGTCCGCTCTAGTGTTGCTATTATAGATATACAGAAACGTCAAGTAAAAGATACACAGCATCCTGCACTCTGATCTTTATGTATCATGGACTTCAGCAAAGTGGCGCATGATTCTATCATTCTATGCAACCAATCAAATTGTTAATTATTCGTAACTAAGTATAAACACTTATTAAAATATTATACTTAACTTCTTTTTTTTCTTGGCAAGCTCTAGCAAGCAATAATAATCTTCTTTTCTAATTATTCGCTATCAAAAATCTAAAATATAATAAGTAGTATTATTTTACTCTACCTTTGAAGAAGAATAGAAAGCGAGTTGCCGTAATATTTTTCTCTTCGAGAAAAGAGCCACTCTTTTGCAAAACATTCTACACCGATTGTTTTTGTACTAATTTGCACTTAATTTATAGAAAACTGATAAGTGATAACCATTTAAGACGTTCTGCCTGTAATGATGTAAATAACTTTATGAGTAATTTATTTGTGCGTTATCACGCCGATAATAATATTGATGCCATTTCAACCATCTTTTACTAAGTACACTTACTTACTGCCTTACTTACCTACCTAATAATTGGGAATCAGAACTGTGACGTTACCTATCTGCTTTTACGCCCTGTAAGTTGTAACCAAATCATACCCTCAATTTTATCAAATAGGATTACGACTAACTGATATCAGCAATCAGTAAGTAGGTAGGTAGGTACCTACCTACTTATATATAATTTTCACCTATATTGATTTTGCACTAAGTAGGTTATATTGTAACTGGGTATATAAGTCTACTCGAACATGTTTTTCGAAAACCAAATTAAGTAATTTAGATGTGCTATGTATGTACCTAAATGTACTACTATATTACTGCATAGGTACATGCTGCAATATCACTATATACTATTAATACTTATATACCTACCCATTTGTACGAATATACGTATTACGTAACGTTAGTTCTTTCTGTGCTGAGCGACGAGCGTTGTATTCTTCATTGTTGGGGATGATGACTCCTTTCCATTAATCCATATCCATACTAATATTATAAATGCGAAAGTGTGTCCGTCTGTCTGTCTGTCTGCTAGCTTTTCACGGCCCAAGCGTTCAACCGATTTTGATGAAATTTGGTACAGAGTTAGCTTACATCCCGGGGAAGGACATAGGCTACTTTACATCCCGGAAAATTGATGAGTTCCCACGGGATTTTTAAAAACCTAAATCCACGCGTACGAAGTCGCGGGAATCAGCTAGTCACGTAATATTTAAAGTAATTTATTTTAGTTCTAATTTTTTTTAAATTTCTTGAATTGTCAGTTATTATCTTGTTATTATTATATCTAAAAAAAATAAGAGTTTGTAAAAGTTTTCTCGGAAAAATAATGCAATGGGTGAGTCACAACTCACAATGTTTGCCACGTTTCTAAAGTTACCCGTTGTGACTGTAGCGCACTTGAACACAGATTAATAATATAGCACTTGAACCATAGAGAGCCTTGTCGGTACATCAATGTCAATGTCAAGTGTTAACTGTCAGTGTCAAATGTCAATTTGTTTCCTCTTTTTTTAGTATAAAAAAAAGTGTCGTGATGTGTAGTTGTTTTGTTAGAAATGCAAAATTATATTTTTGTAATCATTTTTCGCATCAAAAAGGCAAGTTGAATAAGTTTGATGGATTGATTCAGTTCAAGTGAATCAGTTTCATTGTGTTACAAGAGGCGTTCTGCTTGAATTAAATCCTGTATAAAATGGCTCGCTTCCTGTCAAAAGACAAATTGGAAGGTTTTGAAAAATACAAGGTAAAATTACTTAATTCTTTCTAACTATAATTGTAAGGCCTAGGTATAGAGATTAGAATTATACTCTAGCTGTCATCCAATTATCATGATAAGACATTTAGAACAAAATTACCTACCGCCGTTACGGAAGATATCGACCGAGTCACGGTCCAGCCGGAAAAGTGCTTGAGTAATTTTCCCGCTTAACTTATAGTTACTTATCTATCTGTACAGATATTAGAAACATTGTAAAGAGTTGGAACAAATGATATGTGAACCTGTCGTAATAATTATCCTTAACCAATATACCTGTTGTTTAGTAAAGGTAGCAGAAACAGGTGAAAAACAATTAGTTCTACCTTTAGATGAAATGATTCTTAAGTAGGTGATAAGTTTCATAACATGCTAATTGCTATAACAATAGAAACAATACCTATTAATATAATATAATAAATTATACGCTTTCCATTGAAGAAATAGAACAAAAGTTGTTTGATATATTAAGTACTATTGCTGTATTTTTTTGATGCTGAGGCTACTGCTAATTAAAACTATGTATAACACTTGCGTCCAGGAATTAATATTATTCGTTAGTGTAGAACTCAGATTTATTATTTATTTTTATATACATCCAGAAAAACCTTGCAACCCACCACCCATTCTACTGCCATGCTAATTATTATATTTTATTATTCATCCAGTTAAGAGACGGCTAGCAATAGCAATTTAAAAATAATGTATTTATATAGGTATTAGCACTATTAGATGTAGTTTACAACTCTTAAATTGATTTAGTAGTTGTGCAGTGGAAGAAATTGATGAGTGTTCTGTCTGGTTTTGAAGTATATCAGTTTTCCGACTCTTATTGAGTACCTAGTTAAGCTGTTGCTTAGTATGACATTTTATTTCTCACCAATGTTGATAGGATTTGACCATCAGAATACAATAAAGTCAGTGTAAAATAGATCTGAAGGTACTTGATTTAAAGTGTGACCTTTCATTTTGCAACATTTCCACTTCAAGTGCAGTTAACAAGTTACCAACATTGGTAAGATGCAACAATCATACTAAGCACACTGAAATAAAATTATTTTTGAATTTTCTGAAGTATGCTTACTAACTTGTTTTGAATATTTGTTTTCAGTATAATTCTATTGACACAAGCATATTGAGTAATTATGTTATGCATCCCTTTTGGAATTGGTGTGTACAGGTATGTAAATAAAATTACTTGCTTAATTACTGTTAATGTCATTTATTTATTATTACTTAATATCCTTCAATATAGAAACTAACTATATCAAGTATGTCATGTACTGATGAGCTACACTAAAATATTAGTGCTAGATAAGCTAAAATGTAGTCAATATTTGCTTTTGTACTAAATCATTAACTATTATAAGTAAACATACCTATCTAATATGGGGAAGGAAAACTTCTAAATAATTCCAGATTTTAAAAACTTAAATTTAAAAAGAGTAGGTACATTTAAAACAGTTATAAAAAATCCATCTTCAAAAGCCTTCTGGGCAGAGAAAATAAGTCAAGATTCTATTAAGAAAAAATGGCAAGAAACTCAGTACTCTTTATATAAGGCAGAATGTTGCAATATTGTGGCTAATTCTGTAGTACACAATCTCTAAACCAAAATGACAGGTCTAAATCGATTGCACTTTCACAATGCTCCCTGCAGAAAAAGAAAGCACTAGATTTAGACCTGTCTGTTTAGTGTAGTTTAATTTAGTTCAGAGATTGTGTACTTCAGAATTATCAACATTATACATACTACAGCTAAATCAGTGTAACATTATATTATTGTCATCTGGTAATGCAGATTACAGGACAGGATTACATTGTAACAATAACGCAAGCATGTTTATTAACATTCTAGAATTTTGGGAAATTGTAAATAAATATTACAGAGAATACACTTGTTTTTTTTAATAAAAATTATCGATAAAAGACTATTCTTTAATTAAATAACTTGATCCGAGCCAATATCTTAATCCGCCAGTTTATTAGTAAGTGTGTAAATTAGTAAGTCATTTTCAGTTTTAAAAAAATATTATTTGCAGCTCTTCCTGTAACAATGTGATAAGCCTACAAACTAACAGCTACAATGTGATGATCAACAATCACTTCAGATTGGTTGACACTCTATTAGTTTATCTTCTAGCAGTAAAATACAGTTTAATATAATATTTAATGGACAATGGTACTGATTCTGTTGGCAACTAATATCCTTTTATTATTACTTACGTTGTAATATGATAAAAGGACAGACAAACTTAATTAAATTTAAAACTGCAGATACTCTAAATTTAGTTAAGAAAAAGACATCAGATACAACACTATTTATGCAATGTTTCTTAAATTCTAACTCAAATTAGTACGTTTAGATTAATAATAGATTTTTTGTAATCCTACTTGATTACACTGAATCTTGAGTTCCTTACAATTTAGTAACACAAAATTCGCAAAAAACAATCTATTGCGATTTTAGTAAGTATATTGTGATAATCACAAGTTTGGTGACAAGAAGTGCAGCATAACTATGTAATTGCCCTAATTGTAGCTTTGCTTTATTATACCTAGTACGTGACATTTTAATGGTTGTTTTCCCGCGGTAAAACGATTTGCCCTCAGTAATAACACAGTAATAATATCGTAACAATAGAGTTTTTACAAAATAAAAATGTTTTTGTTTTAAAATAATAACGAAAATATTAAAAAAATCGGAAAAAAACAGTTTTATTCTCTAGACATTACTTCTCGAATCGCGCAATATGCTCGAATGTTTGAGCTCGAAAAATAAGCTCTTGCGCGTATAACAACAAAAAACCGCAAAGCAATCGCGTGTTTTGTTTTTCACAATATTAATTGTAAATCTGCCATTTTCGATTTTAATATTTTTATTATATTTATAAATCGATTGTACCAAGACAAAATAATTTTGCTGCGGGAAAAAGTCACGTTGTACATATAAACATAATGTGTATAACTTTCCAGTTTTGCCCAGTGTGGGTAGCACCAAACCTGCTAACATTCACTGGCTTTCTACTGACAGTCCTTAACTTCCTGTTGTTCTCCTACTATGACTATGGATTCCATGCGCTCACAAAGGAGAATGTGACCAATGATCACATACCGAGCTGGGTATGGGCGGTAACTGCAGTCAATTTGTTTGTGGCTTATACACTTGGTGAGCATGAAGTTAATGTGTATTACGCAAAGTCTGATCTATAATAATTGTACAGAGTAAATTGAAACATCCTCATGCAAAAAAAAAATTACCAATTTAATACAGTATGTGACTTCCTAACTGCAAACTATCATTTTTACTTTAGTTATATTGTCTAGTCGTCATCTGAAAAATATTTTTAATGTTATCTATATTGTTATATAAAAAGAAAAGCTGACTGATCTATCAACGCACAGATCAAACTACTGGACGGATCGATCTGAAATTTGGCATGCAGATAGCTATTATGGTGTAGACATCTGCTAAGAAAGGATTTTGAGAATTCAAACCCTAAGGGGGTAAAATAGGGGTTTGAAATTATGTAGTCCACGCGGACTGTTGCAAGTATAAGTTGATAGTAGATAATTGTAATAAAATGAAATCACTATTTATATTGTATTATTCAAACATAATTTTACTCTATGCAAATTATAAATCAGTCTACAATTCGAAATACTTACATCATTCTGTTTGGCTGTTTGCACTAAGTATTGAAAATCTGATTTATTGAATTACCAAACTCTTATTAACTTTATTTAATATATTTTACTAACTTCTAATAACATTTATTTAAACCCGGTTTTAAAGATTTCATCAGTAGGTAAGATAGTAATGGAAGTTAAATTAAATCATGAAGTCCAAGGTTGTCTACACATTATTAATTACCTCGTTTTTACCACTTATAAAAACTTGAACTTATTATATTACTCTTGACGAGTTGACGACTTTAATTAGCAGCTTGATTAATAAATAAAATTAATTGTTGTAGTTTGATAATATGTACATAATATACTTATTAAAAAGGCCCATCCGTTCAAGTAATTTTGGCAAAAATTGGCACAGAGATTGTTTGCTTCCCGAGGATGGACTTAAGCTAATTTCTGTCCCAGAAAACCAAGTTCCTACAGAATTTAACCGTGGTGTGTTGAAGTCCCTACTCCCTACAATAAACCTATGTCCAGCTGTGGACCGTCTATCCGTGGATGATGATGACAGCTTTTTTAAAAATCTATTACCACGTGGATGAAGTCGCGGACGTTATGTTTTAGTACAGATATAGTTTGCATCCTTGAGATGGATATAGGCTACTTTTTATCCCGGAAATTCAGAGTACCCACGGAATTTGAAAAAAACCTTACCTATCCACAATCTTGCTGTCTTTGTTCGTCGTCCTTGACGATGAAACATGTGTCCGCGCCACGTCTACGCGTGCCTTATATTCTTAACCAAACAATCATTGTGCCCTTTGTAATCATTGTAACGTCTCACTCTGATAATAATAAACGAAAACGTTGCATCCTCATTCCGCCTATGATAAGATTGTGTATTCCAATTTATAATTATACAGAGTTAGATAAACTATCTTCTATTACCATCACCAAATTGTAGTTATATCATTACTAGATGATGCCCGCGACTTCGTCCGTGTGAATATGATTTTTTTATGAAAATCCCACTACCATCATCATCATCATGATCAACCCATCGCCGGCTCACAACAGAGCATGGGTCTCCTCACAGAGTGAGAAGGGTTTTGGCCATAGTCTACCTACCACGCTGGCCATGTGCGGATCAGCAGACTTCACACACCTTTTAGAACATTATGGAGGACTCTCCGGCATGCAGGTTTCCTCACGATGCACGATGTTTTCCTTCATCGTTACAGCAAGTGATATTTTAATTACTTAAAAACGCACAACTCCGAAAGTTAGAGGTGCGTGTCCGGGATCGAACCCCCGACCTCCGATTGGAAGGCAGACGTTAGGCACTAGGCTACCACAACTTTAAAAAATAAAAAAACCGATGGGAACTCTTTAGTCTTAAGTTAACTTGTCCCCAGGATTCAAGTTATCTTTCTAGTTTCCACTTAAATAGGTTGATTATATTCGCGACTTCGATCACGTGGATTTAGGTTCATAAGAATACCGTGGGAGCTCTTTGATTTTGCGACAAGTAGTAGTTCGGAAGTATCATCAAATATGTCAAAAATGGTCTATTTTATTAGTCCTACATTATTTACTATTATTCTGTAATTCTATTCTGTAAAATAAGTATGTACTTATGATGACGTGGCTTTTTTAACACTTAAATAAAATTTACGTCTTACTTGACCTATATGTAAAGACGTCAGTCAATCATTTAGTATTGGAGATATAATTATAATTAATAATATGTTGCGCGTAATTTTTTTAATACCTATATTATCAATCTTTAGCTCGAGTAAAAATAAAATATGTTTATGTATTTAAGGATAGTCTATAACCGATTTCAAGGAGGTTATCTATACAACCCAATGTAGAACCAAATGTCAACTAATCATACAATTTTTCAGACGGCATAGATGGCAAGCAAGCACGTCGGACGGGCACCAGTGGGCCCTTGGGTGAACTGTTTGACCATGGCCTAGACTCATACTCCACAGTTCTTATACCCACGTGTTTGTTCAGCATATTTGGAAGGTAGGCGGCGTGCTTTCTAAAATGACATAGAATAGAAGTAGAAAGATTTTTTAATCAAATGAACGTTCACAAGTGCTTTTTAATAAAAAAAAGGCCAAGTGCGAGTCAGGCTCGCGCAATGAGGGCTCCGTACTACAGTCGTATTTTTTCGACATTTTGCAGGATAATTCAAAAACTATAATACATAAAAATAAATAAAAATCTGTTTTAGAATGCAGAATTTTACTGAAGGTAAAATTCAATTAAGGTAAAGGGGGAAGGAAGGTAAGGTTCAAACTGATTGAATTAAGATTTTTACTGAAGGCACACCTAATTCACTTAAAGATTAATCCTATTGATTTTCATTAATTGGCTTGTTTCAGGGATGAGCTAAGTCCATTACGGTTTTACTTTGTACTATGGAATGTATTTATAAACTTCTACCTCACTCATTGGGAGAAATACAACACGGGTGTCATGTTCTTGCCATGGGGGTACGACTTCACAATGTTTGTGAGTACCACACACATTAAGCTCTTCGATGACATCCAGTTGATATATCCCTATGCGGTGCTCGATGGCAAATGCCAATCAAACAAAATCTTTACTAATGTTATAATAAAATGCGAAAGTCTGTCTTTTCCTTTTTACGATCGTTTTAATCGATTTTGGCGAAAGTCACAGAAATGTCTTATATCCCGAGACATGGATTACTTTTCCTGGAAAATCAAAGTTTCCGAAGGTACAGATAAAGCTTGCATCCAGCACACGGACATTAGAACTACTTATATCCCAGAAAATTAAAGATTTCCTACGGGATTTTTAAAAACCTAATTCCACGCCTATGAAGTCGCGTGCATCATCTAGTTAATAATAAAAACAATAAAGCGAAATAAATAGTTTTTTTATTGGCCACAAATCATTAACTTTACAAATACCAACAAACAAGACGGACAATGTATATGACAAACCACCCATATCACCCCACCTCAGTCGAGATGGATTAACTCAGATTAACGAACCGGGTTAACCGAGTTACGTTATAGTCAAGTATTTCGGGCAGGTCTGAAGTACTCAAATTACGGAAAAAAGCATTGATTGTATTGTAGGGCTCGTGCATCCTGCTGCTAGTGACGTCGCTGATCGGTCCGCACGCGTGGCACGCGGCGCTGCCGGGCGGCCTCACCCCGGGCGTGCTGTTCGAGTTCGTGCTCTACTTCTCCGCGATGATCACCAGCCAGACGGTCATACTGTGGAACATTTACAAGTGGGTACACGCGAGTTTGTTGACTTATAAAAAACCGGCCAAGTGCGAGTCAGGCTCGCGCAGCGAGGGTTCCGTACTGTAGTACGGAACCCTTACTATATATGCATAAAAATAAATAAAAATCTGTTATAGAATGCACAGGTGAAGCAAAATAATATATTTATTTAAGAAAAAATATTTACAGGTTACACAAATTCAGGTATAATCATAAACTCGAAGCTTGAGTTTTATATATAATATATATACCCCACTTATATGATACCCCACTTGATATAGTTATCTTACTTCGAAAATGAAACTACTAATTTTTAGTTCATGACTACAATTTAATTTTTTTTGTGTGATGCAACTACAAATTCGTGGTTTTCAGATTTTTCCTTAATGTATGCTATAAGACCTACTTACCTGCCAAATTTCATGATTCTAGGTCAACGGGAAGTACGCTGTAGGTTTCTAGCGAAACAAAAGTGTGTAGTTGAAACTGAGTGAAGGTGTGACGAGCGAGTCTTCTGGTGTAGCCGATTTTTATAAAAGACTTATTACTATCCAAGATCAACATTCTTAGGCGAAATAATTATAATGTACATCGTACACGTAGGTCGTATCGAGACCGCACGGGCAAAATGCGGCCGTTCCTAGAGGCGGTGAGGCCGCTGGTGCCGCTGCTGAGCTTCTTCGTGCTGAGCACCGCGTGGGCACTGTATTCGCCCTCCGACGTGCTCAGCAGAGCCCCAAGGCTGTTCTACGTCCTCACCGGGACCATATTCTCTAACATAAATGTAAGTTACGTCATTCTCTAAAACAGTAATCACATGTTTTTATGACGTAATGTCTTGTATCTCAAACAGATGCGAAACCAATGTTGGCTTTTTTCCTATAATCGCAAGTTTGTCCTCAAAATTTTATTCTCCTATATACCTACCCTATACATACTATGAACTCTGCTCTCGTGCATAAAAGTGTTGTATGGTAATTTCTATAGTGCCTAAGCCTAGCCTCTTATGCTCCTATGCACTCCTGATACTTTATTCATGTAAGCTACAGTTGGTATCACGTCATACGGTCTTCCCGACCGTAAACTTGCACAGTGGGTGATAAGTATATCGATTACATATTTGGTGTCTCGTTAAAAGACCTCTGACCTTATACCTGTGCAGTGGATGACTTGTCTATGTATACACAATGACCAGAAGAGTAAGAGAGTGAGCTCACCCACTGGTCGCGGTCGCGTTTCAGTATTTTCATTTCATATTTAATTTCCTCGCAATTGAAATGAAAAGTAGAGTGTATAACTCTGTCATAAATCCCATTTTATCCTTGACTTCAATATCTGCCCTCGCCACCGGCTCGGGTAGATAAACTTCTCGAATAAAATGGTTTGTTCTATGCCCTTGTTGTACAATCTACTATAATATCATGAGTATCATAACAGATGACGATTTGCCGTCGGATATCCTCCCTCGGAGTATTCTATTCTAGTTTTAAAGACAAAAATTGGTTTGCAGTGTCGTCTAATCGTTTCGCAAATGAGCGACACGCGTTGCGAAGTGTTCAACGGTCTGCTCGTGCCGTACGCGCTAGTGCTGGGCGTCGTGTTCTGGGGCCGCGTGTCGCCCATGTCCGAGCTGCTGTTGCTGGCCGCGCTCACGGCGCTGGCCTCCGCCGCGCATGTCTACTACGGCACCAAAGTGGTGAGACCTGCCTCTTTCTAGCGTGATTGTACCGTGCGAGGTGCTTAACGGTCTGCTCGTGCCGTGTTTTGACTTCTGGTAGCCAGTATCACCATGCTTTAATCGACAGCAGCAATGCCACAGAATACTTAATAGTACCCTACAGGTACAGAATGGTCACTCCGCAAAGACGTGTAAATAAATAGTGACACTTGTTACCACTCAATAAAGTCTATCACACATTCTCTCTTTCTATCGCTTAAACATCCATGCGCATTTCGATGCACCGCTCGCTGTTAGATTTGAACTACATTATTTAAGATTTCTTTTTGTAACCTGTCATTTGTGTTTCTGTGGTGCAATAAAGTATATACATACATACATACATACATACATACATTATACTGATTCGACTACTGAGCTAAAGTTACTGCTCACGCTTTTCAAAGGTAAAAGAAAGCATGTGAGAAACCCTTTTTATCTCGAAGAAAATCTGTAGTGTGTTGTGTAGCAACTCACTAACCTGGTTACTGATTATTTATAACTAGCTGATGATGGATTTAGGTTTTTAAAAATCTCGTGGGAACTCATTGATTTTCCGGGATAAAAAGTAGCCTATGTCCTTCCCCGGGATGCAAGCTATCGCTGTACCAAATTTCGTCAAAATCGGTCAAACGGATGGGACGTGAAAGGCGAGCAGACAGACAGACAGACAGACACACTTTCCCATTTATAATATTAGTATGGATTTGTGAGGATTTTCCAACCTCTATTGCTTTGACTCCAATTAGTGGTTTCGATTTATTTAAATGGATAACTGCCGAAACCATACTATGCGACAGGTTGAAATGGCAATCGAGGAAGGTATGCCCCGCACACCCGCACGCGTGACGTGCGGGGCGTCCCCCCGCCTCATACCCCTATTGCTATCTCAAGCTGTCGCGAACTTCAGGTGGTAAGTAGTTATTTTTTTGAAACATATTATCGGAAGAATTATTATTTACTAACAAAATTATTTTTCTTCCAGGTACAGGAAATGTGTGAACATTTTAAAATATCGTGTTTTCATATAAAGCCAAAGATAAAATAAAGTTAATTATTAAATATTAATTTATTATAAATTGTTATACGTTTGCGGTTCGATTGATGTTATATGTGTTATCTATACGTCGTATAGTTATATTTTGTTCTATGTGATTTCACGAATTACTTATAAATTAATAATTATTTCACTACACAGCACTTCATGTAAGTGCCCAAGTGTATCAATTACCAACAATGAACTTAAAATTACCATAATATATTATGGATCAAAATATAGGTATAGTTATTAAAATCTTGTTACAAAATGTAACAAGTTACGTAGTCAGATTTATTGTTAATATCTCTAAATTAAGTAAAGTAAGCAGGTAAAACATGATTTTTTGGATGTTTTATTTAAAAAGATAAAAACAAGTTAACTAAGGGCTAACCCCTGGGTGAATGGACTTACTTTTTGGTGGCATTTGCAATGATTTTGTATTCCTACCTATGTTTATGTAACTTTCTTATTAATATATCGAATAACATAATTGTTGTAATTAGGAATGTAGTATTTAGTGTTGGTGTTTGTGGTAATTTATATTGTAAATTAAAATTACTGTGCCATTGTTACATGAATCTCTACAATTAAATTGTATAGTGAAGTAGTTTGATCACTAGTCACGTAGTTAATTTATTCCCCTTATCTTAAAGCGAAAAATTCAATATCATTCTATGAATAATATTTAGTCGTCAAAAGCGACGGATGGCGAAGGGCAAAGATACCCAATTACAATTAGGCACATGTCCAACTGCCGACAATTAGCGACAAACGAGTTGATCCAAAAACTACAAACGAGTGAACGAGCAACGAGAAGCAAGTATATAGTTCAGATAGTTTTGTCGCTGGGCTACGGGCGATTGACGGACGATTACGCGCGCCGGTAGCTCGATAGACGGCCAAGAGGTGTGTGAGGTGGCGAGTGTTTTCACTGCCAAGAAAGCATCGCTGACTTTCTTTGATATAGTTCTTGTCGCTGTGCCAAACTAGTAGAGAGAGAGCTCTCGCTGACAGTGTGCACTCTCTCTTATCTATTATAAACTAGCTGATGCTGGTGGAATTAGGTTTTTTGAAAATCCTGTGTGGGAACGGGAAAGTGAAACGGGAACTCTTTAATTTTCCGGGATAAAAAGTAGCCTATGTCACTCTCCATATCTATATCTATACGCATGCAAAAAATCACGTGAATCCGTTGCACCGTTGGGACGTGATTGAAGGACAAACCAACAAACCAATAATGAATAAACCAACAAACTAACAAACAAACACCACACCATTTCTAATAAGGATACTGATATAGCTGGTCACAGCTGATCTCACGTGGTTAGTCGACGTAAGCTCGACTAGTTTCGAACCCACCTGGGCTCCTTTTTCACGGAGACTCGGTGCGGTTAAGGACTTGCATCGATTAACCACGTGAGTACATATTAATGTAGATAACGGGTACTCACTACGATTATTTTTTTCTTTTCGCTGGAACTTCACGAGCTGTCCGGCAAAATACACTCACAACGTGACTATTAACTTTCGATGTTCACGTGAGTACAGCCAGGAACAGCTAAATATAGCTACATGTAATGGAAATCATCTATTAATGTAAACTCTTTATTGACATAGAATTATGCATACATCGATTGTACATTTTTTGAGCGGGAAAATAATCGATAGCTTGTCGCTTCCTCGTCGGCAGTGGGACAAGTGCCTTAGGCTGACCGCACATTTTATCCGTACCGTACTCGCCGTACGCAATGAGTTACCTATTATAATTTTCTAATATACGGCGCGTCGTCACTTGTTATGCACGTTAGGCCATTTCTGCACGAGTCACCGTACGGCACAACACACTGCGTCACACGACATAGGTTCGTACGTTTTCCACGACTGACGATTCCGCAACCACACGGCAGTTGCGTCTTCACGCACGCTAATCATATTGGGTCCCGAATTTGTTCACACATCGCCGGCAACTTTTATCCTGCTTTACTTAAGACGGAGGAGATATATTGGATTCTCATTCACTTCTAAGGGAAAGATAGAAAGTGGTAGTCGTGTGGTGCATCCTCAGCAAGTTCATCATACAGTACGCGGCAGAAAATACATATTGTACATCGACCTTCAGAAAGAGACAGCGGTTTCGTAGGGCGTTGTCTCTGTCGTTGAGACCGACAAAAAACGTCGCATGGGCATGAGAGACAACGTTCTACAATGCCGACATCTCATTCTAAAGGTTGATGTACAATATTTCTTACCGGCTACTGTTTGTACCTCGAGACAACACGGCGACATTGACGACATAGCCTGAAAGTCGCCTGGAAAATATGCGACGTGCTGTGCGGTATCGTCGAATGAGTAAACGACGCATAGTTAATTTAATATGGCGCTCGGAGGCTCACCGCATCTTCCTTGCCTCATGCAGAAACGCCTTACGCCGCCTTTGCGATACATGTACCTAACCTACCGAGATAAGTGCGGTCAACAATTCTAATTTTCTTAGCCTCTTTTCAGTACCTTTCCTTGATATAAAATTATAATATTTAATGTGTCCTAATAAAACATAAAGTTAGTTAATCATGTCATCTAAGCTTATAAAGGATGTCATTTTTAAATTTTGTTGTTGTTACTTAAGTAGAAAATCGGTAGTTAATCGTAGTAAAAGGTTTGAATTATAAAGTAATTAAAACAACCGGTCAAGTGCGAGTCTGACTCGCAGACGAAGGGTTCCGTACCATCGTACAAGACAACACTATGTACCTACATTTCAATTTGCATGGTGGACATTTTGAAATTCACCATCTTGATTTATTATTTTATTATTTTTGTTATAGTGGCAATAGAAATACACACTCTGTAAAAATTTCGACTCGACCTATTCATGAAATACAGCCCGCTGACAGACAGACAGACGGACAGCGGTGGGCCGTTGGCACCCTTACGGTACGGAACCCTAAAAAGCGTACGCGTGCTGTTGTTCGATCGGCTTTATGCAAAGTTATATTGTTACATATTTTACTTATACTTGGTTTACCATAATTTTTTTAAACTGACATTAATTTGAGAAGTATATTATTAGGTAATTACGTATTATAATATAATACACACATTAGTCACTAAATAGCAATACAATATTGTGTGATTTTATAATTGTAATTTTTTTGAATGAACTAACAACAAAATTAAATATTTTATAAGTAAAAAATTTACAGTTGTAACCATATCCCGAAGATTTATAAAAATAAATTCTATGTGTTCTATCTTTTTGATATAAATATATTATGCTATTGATACTATGAATATTTTAAAACATTTTGAAACTCTTTCTGTTTATCTGCTCTGTAAAAACAAAGTTAAACCATTTTACTACTTTAGAAAAACTAAGTATATTTTTGTATATTTTTAAATAGGTATTTCATTCCTATGGGTGAATTATTGGAAATTGTAGTTTTATACACTTACTTGTTTTGACTAAGCATTATTTTGGTTGAATTAATACTTATGGTGTGGCATTTATTCTTTATTAATATTGTGCTCAATATGTAATGTACCTGTTATTTTTAAGGTTAATGTTTCCTAACTATTCAAATCTGAAACAAACTACAGTGTAACCAACAGCCTAATTTAAATTTTTTGTGTTTGTATGAAAATGTTTACTTTTTACAATAAATAAAATATACACCATATTTTTTTTTAATTATTTTCCATTATGACTATACTATTAACTTAATAAGGTCTACATATGACTAGGTACTGTATTATGTCCAGGCTAAAACCGTGACTTTTGAGTTTGGACTTTGGTTGGATGAAGTTTGAGATAATATAAAACTAATAGTCCGATCTGAACACACGACCAGCGACCGGCTGCCAGTCATCAGTTAAAACTTTCAGCTTTTATAAAACAACGAAGGTCTGGCACGCGCTAGCTCTTAATCCATTATTATTTTAGTTATTTCCATTGACTTCGACACGTTTATAATGTTACCCGTTACGTGGCGAACTCAGATCACTATATACTGCGATATACTTTATAGTTGATATTCAGATGCGAAATCAAAGAATTTTAAATACTACTTCGGACAACGATCCACGACTCAGACGTAGATAGAGTAATAAAGGTAGATGCAGGAACGTTTGCTTTCTCATTCGCACTAAAAAGCATAGATAAAGTTACTAATGTGATAAACAGAGACGCAGCTAACCTATTTTTTTTGTCCCTTATCGTGTAACTGGTTTTTTTTTCAAGAATACATACAAGAAGTTGCAAAACAAACTTTGAGAATTCGTGGCGTAATTGTATTTCTCATGAGTTATTTACTTGTTTTCACATAAAAAACGTTTAATACAAATATTGTTGATCGGTTAATACACATATTGACTACTAAACAATGGTAATAATTGTCGTGTTATTCATCGTTACTTCGTGCTATCGCTATCTCATACGCGGTTACACAGTACCTTGTCTATACTAGTCTATACATCTAAGTTCCAACTCTTTTACATTGGCTAATCTGTGTAAAGCCAGAAGAAGAAAAAAAGAACAAAAAAAAAAAAAAAGTTCCAACTCTATGATGTCTATGATTCACTTTCTCTAAAAATGTTCATTGTTGTCATTTCATGTGTGATCAAATAAATTTTTAATATAATAAAGCAATTATATACTTTTTAATAGTAATTACCCAAGAACTTCTATAATATTTAAGTACTGTTGGTGATTTACTCACTTTCATTGTCCTAGTTGTTATTAGCTCGTAATAATGTGATCGAAATACAATAAAACATTGATGATTGAACGGAAGTGTTATGGAAAACATCAGTCATGAATTACTTTTGTATTATTTTTGTCATCTTACATTCAAGTTACTCGTCAATTTTGAACAAGAATGATTCATTGTCTCTTGTAAAATCAAATTCGACATCTGAACAAAAAGTGTGGAACATAAAACTAGATATCAATTTTGCTAAAACACTACCTTCAGTGCTTAAAAAATCGTCAGGAACCGACGTTCGCTTAAAATGTGAGGCTATAATGAATTTCACTAAAGTCGAAAGATACACGAAAAATAAAGAAGGTGTCGAGACCTCTTTGAAAGAATTTCCTCCAGATCACATTCAACAAGCTTTAATGAAAAATGTTAAAGTTTACTGGTTGAAAAATAGTAAAATGTTGACAGATGCCACTAAAATGAAAATCTCCACCAAAATCGATAAAGCTAATGGTACTATTGGCACTTACCTCAAACTAAAAGAACTAACTAGCAGCGATGAAGGAAACTACACCTGTGTTATAAAACAAAATTATGAAAAAAAGATGACAACAAGGCTCATTATTGAAAACGATATGAACAACTTAGATGCTTTTGAGCTCCCCACATACAGCCCCATGTTTCCAAGCAGAGGCAGCGAAAGAGAAATGGTGATAGATATCCGTACAACACCAAATTTAATATCAGAGGGTATGACTGTGGAGAACATTAATACTGATGTGTCACAGAATGCTTCCACCCCACAGAAGATACAACCTATATGTCAGGAGTATGTGGGTAAAGTCTGCAGCTCTCACCTCAAAGGCCAGTTTGTTTACATTCCCTATGACACATCCCAAAGGGCACTCGAGGAAAAACTGTTTAAAGCTTTTCAAGTTACAAAATATTCAAATGATATAAGCTCTCATTGTGAACAATATGCCATACCTAGTCTGTGCTACTCCACTTTTCCTATTTGTAGAAATCCAATTGTAACCAATGAAAACTTTTTTAAGGAAGCAAGAGAGGTTTTTAATATTCTTCAGAGGGCTAATAAATTGTCTATAAAGACTGATTTGGAGGATCTGCCCGTTGTTATATTTAAAAACATACCACAAGATCTGCAATCACATTTAAAATTGAACAGAAATGTTACTGATCTATTTAATTTTCGTTATAATTCAACAATACTCAGACGGGTTTGTAAACGAGATTGTGAAATACTGGAAAATGAACTCTGTCAGACTGAATATGCCATTGCTAAGAGGCATCCGCACATTGGTCAGCAGTTAACTTTGGAAGAGTGCCAAGATCTACCGGAAGACGACCTGGACTGCCTCAAGATTGGCATTGGCACACTGATGGTTTCAGATGATGAGTGCTACTGGGAGAACGGCAGTGGCTATCTAGGGAGAGTCAATGTGTCAAGCAATGGAATGCCATGCATTGAATGGTCTAAGCAGCTGTATGTCAAAGTGTCAGACTATCCGGAGCTGAGTGGCAGACACAGCTACTGCAGAAACCCTGGCGGAATCAAGTCACAGCCGTGGTGTATCATAGATAACGATGGCAAAACTGATCAGATGTGTGATATTCCCAAATGTGCTCACAAAATATGGATATACATTGTGGTTATTTTTCTTTTTCTCACACTTATTATCGTGGGTTTTATAGTTTGCCTCTTTTATAGACATAAAAATAAAAACAATGCAGCTACCATCAGGGATATTAATCTAAATGCTGATAAAAATATTTATGGCAATTCTAGACTTAATTCACCAATAGAAATGAATGAATTGCTGACCAATCAGAACAGCAGTAGTCAACCACATTTGACCATTAATACTTCTCGTGGCAATGGTGTGCTGCGTGTACCACAGTACTCTTTGTCTCAAATAAAATTTTTGGAGGTGTTGGGTGAAGGAGCATTTGGGAAAGTTTACAAAGGGGCACTGAAAAAGAATGGTGAAACTCAATATGTAGCTGTAAAAGCTTTAAAAGAGAATGCATCTGCAAAAACTAAGGCTGATTTTAGAAGAGAAATTGATTTAATATCAGAATTGACACATGAAAACATTGTTTGTATTGTTGGAGTAGCTCTCAGAGAAGAGCCGCTATGTATGTTATTTGAGTTTATGGCCCGAGGGGACTTGCATGAGTTCTTGATGGGCCGTGCTCCTCCTTCCGGCAAGGGCTTGCCTTCGTTGAGGCTGTTGAACATTGCAGAGAACATTGCATCTGGAATGCAGTACTTAGCTTCGCATCATTATGTACATCGAGATTTGGCTGCTAGGAATTGTTTAGTGTCAGATGACTTTATAGTAAAAATTTCAGATTTTGGACTCTCTAGGGATATTTATAGTTCAGATTATTACAGGGTAAGTGTTTCCACATCTGTTAATATAGTGTACTTATTTTATATTATTTTTTAATATGTACTAACTACTGGAAATAATCTTTTTAGGTGCAGTCAAAAAGTTTATTGCCAGTAAGATGGATGCCACCAGAATCAATTCTGTACGGCAAATTCACAACTGAAAGTGATATTTGGTCTTATGGAGTTGTGTTATGGGAAGTATATAGCTATGGATTGCAACCATATTATGGGTAATAATAATTTAACTTATCTTTATTTTATATTTAACTTGTCTGTTCAGCCAGGTTTAAATAAAACCAATATAATTTTATTGAAACCTCTAAAATGACACCCATTTCCATTTTTTGTTATCAAAATTATTTCTGCCATGATGAAATTAAAATGGCTATCATTTTACATAATCAGCATCCTGATAATCCTAGAACATGACATCTTTGGAACATT
This sequence comes from Maniola hyperantus, assembly GCF_902806685.2. Lineage (NCBI taxonomy): Eukaryota > Metazoa > Arthropoda > Insecta > Lepidoptera > Nymphalidae > Maniola > Maniola hyperantus. Next base: position 6,085,588 of record NC_048543.1, read on the forward strand.
GTTGAGAAAGAAAAGCATTACAATGTCACATTTTCTGTTTCATGTTTTTGTGGTGTCAAAATTTTGCATGCTCTACCCTTAACCAGTTATAAAAATTTCCCTTCAGTAATATTGTAATTGATTGTTTAGTTTCAGCAACCAGGAGGTGATAGCGATGGTACGCGGCGGAGAACTGCTGGCGGCGCCGGCCAGCTGTCCCGCGCCACTGTACGCGCTCATGCGCGAGTGCTGGAGACACGCACCGCAGCGACGACCCAACTTTGAGGAGATTGTCAACAGGTGAGCTACAATGGTGATGCATACTGCCAATTTATCCCGACAAGTGGCGCATATGCGAACTGGCCATAGAGGTAGTATATCATTTGTGGAACCGGCTATACTTAGCTGTCAACTGCCATGATTTTAATTGCACAAGCTTCCAGGTATCACGCCCACGAACGCGCGGGCATCAGCTAGTCTTTCAATAAAACAGTCGTATTAATATCGACAATTTATAGCAAAGCTAGCAAACAGACAAAACAATGTTGATTTTAATTTGACATTGGCCGGACCTCTTGTGGCGCGCTCTGAGTCAGTTTTGCCTGTGGATCCCTATTGTTCAGCTGCAGCAACCAACAGGGGATAATTTGATGGTCCTGCTGTTAATAATTTGATGGAACCGTCCCGGTATTTCAATACTTTTACTGAAACTGCGAATGACGTCAGTCCCGAATAAAAATGATTTACAGTTAAAAATCTCTTGTAGATATCTAAATTGACTCAATATTTTATACATCACTAGGGGCAGGACTACACAACCACTTGAGAAACTGTTATAAAATTATAAGTTTGGTATTAATTTATTTAGAAAAGAAATCTATAACTAAATTAATCAATCCAAAAGTAAAACTATCCTTTTTTGCAAAGAGCATATATTATTTTTGCTAGGGTGTGACTTCTGGAATGCTTTAGCAATTCAAAATGTCAGTTAAATTCTGTATCTGACTTCTGTTGTTGACACTAATCAGTAAATTAATATTTAGGATACAGGAGTGGATCCAAATGGGTGGGTGTCCAGACATCGCGACGTCCGAGTCGGGTAGCATCTGCGGGCATCGACCCACGACGTCGAGTAAGGAGTTACAGGAAAGGGCTCCACTTTTACCCCCTCATTGTTCTTCCTCCAATGGCTCCCTGGCCACAGGGAGTTTGAAGAAGTTCAGTACAGTCGGCTCCAGTTCCAAGGTAGCGGACGATAACTTCTCCACTTGCAGCGAAGTGCCCCCTTTAGCACCCAAAACTAAAAAGTTTAGTTCAGGGTCTCTTATAGACACTGACAAAATCGGCACCAAGGAAACTGTCGTTAGATTACCTAGCAAGCATTATGGCAATGAAATATAGTTACGGTTTAGATATTATTAGACATTATTATCTCTATAATAAAGAGATGAATCGATAAATGTGTTGCTGATCGCAAATCTCGAGAACAGCTGAACCGATTTTGCTATTTCTTTTTTCATGATATTCCTTGAAGTACGGGGATTGTCCTTACGGAGAGAAAAATTAAAAAAAAATCCTGCAAAAGAATTGACTGTTAGGCGATACGAAGTTCGCCGGGACAGCTAGTTATAAATAATTTTAGCGAAAATTTTTAGCCCGTAATATTAGCTCGACTAATTCTAATTCATAAGTTGACCTTAATTGGTATTGCATTGCTACATAGTATAAGTACCTAAATTACAAGATAGTCAGTAGGCTTTACACACTCCGCCTTATCTATTATTTATATTATCTAAAAGACAATAGGTATTATTTAATTTATTTAAAGATTAAAAATGAAAATATGTTAGATATTAGAATATAGCGTAGTTTGTTCACTGCAGCTAAAGACTAATAAAATTACAATGAATGCAAAACAAATTTGTAATATGTATATCAATCACATTTATTTGCTCAACGAAACTTTTTATAATAGTGTTTAACTTGTTTTGATAAAATGTTGTACTTATTATGCACTCTATTGCTGTAATAGAAGATCTTAATCAAATATTTAACAAATGAATGTTAATCTAAGCATTTCCGCCCGTTGCACGACAATAGTGTAACGAGCGGGATTTGAACCGTCGACCTTACGGTTTTCAGTCCACTCCTATACCGATTGAGCTATTGAGGTTCAATTATATATTAATTATAATATTCGTATAAAATACTAATTTATCGATTGTGTGATTTGCGTTAACCGATTGTTTATTGTGTATCGCTAACTATAACCGTTATTTACGAATTAGACAGTGGATACTTATTTTGTATACTGATCAAGACTGGTATTATCTATGCATGACATGTTCCTTTGTGTACAGTGCGACAAGGCTCTCTTGGCACTTCAATGACATTGACAGGGGGGCGCTGTTGGAGAACAAAGGCTTAGAATATTCAAACAAGAACCTCCAAGAACAAAGGGGACACTTGACGGCAACGTTAGTTCCGATTTTCGCCACGCACCAAGATAGCCTTGTCGCACTTTATGCAATTTTAAATTGTAGATTGTGTAAGTTTAGGCAATTGAGTATTATTGAACTCTTTTTAAATTATTTTTTGTTTCAGTATTGTTAAAGACTCAATCAAATAATAATATAATTAATTAATTAAAAATAATTTTAGCGATTTAATCTAAATTAATCAAGACATTTGTAGCTTTTTTACCAATAAACTCAAAATTTACACTGCCAATCTCAGTCATAAAGTCGTCTTAAACTTGGGCTTAAGGCAAATTCCGGGAGAGACGCGTATTTTCTACAATATCAATGTAAACTGAACTTTATTTCTATAGTGCGCCTTGGAGTTAGAAATTTCTTTACTAGTTAAAAATAAATATTTTAACTTAGATATTTTTATTGAATGTTGTTTAAAATAGAAATACAATGTGTTGAAATATCTTTGTACATTCAAAATGTTTATTGGTTTAATTTTATTATTATACATACCTATACACACAACTTTTTACGTATCTTTTATTGAGATAAAGCTCCAGTTTAGTTTGTTACATTTTGGAATAGACGCATCGCCGTTTCGCTTTTAATCTGCCTCGATTATTTATAAATTAGATGAATGTTTGAAAATCGGTCAAGTGCTTGTCGGACTCGTAAATGAAGGGTTCCGTACCGTCGCACAAGAAATAACACATTTTATTTAATTTTCATGACGGTCATTTTGAATTTTTTACTATTGGTTGTTATAGCGGCAATAGAAATACATTTACTACTAGTACCTATAACGGTTCATGAGATACAGCCCACTAAGACAGGCGGACAGCGGAGTCTTAGTAATAGGGTCCCGTTGGCACCCTTCGGGTACGGGACCCTAAATTATTATAAGCCCTCCTTGTTGTTGTAGTGTAATTTTTCGAATTTATGTAAAATAAAATATTTTGACCAATTAAGTACCTACCAGTAAAATAGATCTTAAACAATTATTATAATTTTTCGATACATGCAGTGAAGCTAGATTTATACACCACTGCATTGCATGATGACTGGGCGCTTAAATCACGCGAGGTCATACTTGAGGTACACCGCGGGGGCTAAAACAAAGTTCTTGGAAGGTCCCGAAAAGCGCGCGGCGCGCTTTTGTTTTGAGTGTAATGAAAAAGTACCTACATAATATTTGTTAGTATTTTGTACCTATTGTAAAAATATTATGCAGTCCATATCCCTTTTGTGTTCCTATTATACAGTAATTTAAGAATAGCATTAGCATTTGTAATACTTAAGTATTAAAATTTTGTTACTTTTGAACAGACTTAAAAAAGGAGTTATTCCTATTTGTTTTTTCTTTTATAGAAATATATCCAGTATACAATTTCTGTACTTGCCAAAGACTTTTTTGTATGTGATACATTTATTTACTTTTTTACCTAGGCGTAAACTGTATTTCTGTAATAAATAATTTATAAATTAAAGGTGTTTCTCTATCATATGCCTGATTAGATATTATACGGTATACCTACATCTTTTTTCTGCATTTAATTTCCATAGTAAGTAGGCACTTGTCCTAACTTTTTCGTAATTTTGGTTTATCAAGTACATGGGTATAGGTCGAGATCTTGGGTCGAGATGGCAATCGTGGCATGAGGCGGGGGGACGCACCGCACGTCACCCGCGCCCGCACCCGCACCCTGGGGGGTCCCCACCCCGATTGACATCTCGACCTGTCGTCTGTCGCGTACTATACCTAGTTGTAAATTGAAATACTAAAATAATATATTTATTTTTATTTATTTATTTAAACGATCAATACCTATTAGTAAATATTTTTTACACATTTTTCTTTACAAAATAATTATTTCATACATTTGTAGGCACATATAGTACGCAACAGGTTGAGATGGAATCGGGGTATGAGGCAGGGGGACGCCCCGCACACCCGCACCGGGTTAGCGCGGGGGATGTGCGGGGCACTCCCCGATTGCCATCTCGACCTGTCGCGTACTATACTTAAGCATTGTATCGAATAAATAAATCATTCATCCATAATAAAATCCCGTATGTACCCTATTATAGAAATTAAGGTACGGTTTGTAAATGAACGCTGAGATGCATAGGCTACATACAACACCTAAGGATCCCTTCAGATAGACTGACTCGGAGAGCACCGGAGAGCGTTTTTTATACCGAAAGGAACCTATCGCAACCGGAGCACACAAGCATCTTGTTAATAAAGAAAAGAAATGTAAAAACGAATCTTACTTTCAATGTCTTAGAACTCAATTTTAAATACGATCAAGATTTACTATGCTCGCCGCGCCGGTTTATCTGAACGGATTCTCAAGCAGGATGCGTCCTTGCTTCTTCTCAACCGTTCACTCTTGACAGTGGTCGTGGCTATGAATTTTTTACTGCTGCTCGCGCGATCTCTCTTCAGCGACTTCTGTTGGTGGCATTACGTGCACACACGGAGACAGGCGTGTTCGTTACGAAGCGGATTAAGTCGGTTCACCTAGTTGGGGTTCGTCCACGTGGACGTATGGTATGCCCTGCACTCAACCTTGTCCACGCGGTGTCTGTCCTCGTAATGTGCCCAAAGAACTTGAGGATTCGCAATTGTATATACAAGCGACGAAAGCCTTTGACTAATTTTCAGTTTTATATGTGGGCTTCTTTGCCGAGTTTCTTGCTGGTTCTTCTCGGTAGGAAAGGCATTCCGAACCAGTGGTAGATGCATCCGACTATTCGAAAGTACTTGTAAAAGTTTATTTGAATAAAAAAGATTTTTATTTATTTATTTATTTATAAGATGACCTCACCGCGTCGCATTATCCTCAAACCTCGCGTTTTGGGCCTTAATTTTCTTGTGACGGCGAATACGCACTGCACCTCCGTCATCCGAGTTCAATCCATCTGTGAGAATAACAGCGATTATCTACGACATATGTCATAAGCTCCCATACAAAACAAAAAGGAACGTATTTTCACGGATTCGGATCGGATGAGTGCGTAACCGCTTTTTATTTATATCTCTATTTTGTAGTCTGTCTGAACTAAATCACATATTTAGACATTATCTATGTTCTAAATGGGAGCGTTGCATAGTCCAGTAGGCTGACATCTGACGCTAAACTTCGCTGGTTTAAAACTGTACAGTGGCACAACTGCAAGTTGCAACGCTGGTGACTTCAGGAGCACGGCTCCAAGGCCCGCTTCACTACACATTATGTATTATGAACGCCTACGTTTGCCTGTATAGCAACTTCCAGCAGCCGCGTTGGACTCGCTGCCGCCGGGTTATGTTTCAGCCAACAATCTTCCGGACGCGGTTACAATCCGCTACTTGTTGCAGAAGCGATACTTCATCACTGGGTTCCTTCTTCTTAATAAGAAACTTTCCATGCACTTTCATATGTACTTTAAGATTATTGTTCCCTGTAAAAGCTTTTTGGCATATCTTGCAGACATACGGTTTAATGCCTGCAAATAAAGATAAATACCTGTTACTAAAGATTTGAAACAAAATCATTAATCCTGGGTAAGATTTGTACGGATAGATCATCCGAATTCAATCAACCGAGAACAACCAGACTTGGTTCACTCTAAGGCCACGTGGCCCGAGTGTGTGGTGTGGATACACCACAGCGATGCGAGCCCGGCGGCTCCCGATTCCCTTCGATCTCATAAAAGAGAAAGATATATAAACGACTAGATGATGCCCGCGACTTCGTCCGCGTGGATCTAGGTTTTTAAAAATCCCGTGGGAACTCTTTAATTTTCCGGGCTAAAAAGTAGCCTTCCTTCATCAAGGCTCCCGGATGTAAGCTAACTCTGTACCAAACATCAGAATCGGTTAAACTGTTGGCCGTGAAGAGTTAGCAGACAGACAGACACTATCGCATTAAAATATTAGCATGGATAAGAGATTACGCGATACGAGCGTTTGTTAAATTCGTCTGAATTGTACTTGATTCCGTCGTAACCACCGTCGTGGGTGTAAGGTACCCACTATCAAGTATTCCGGGACAACCTCACGCAGAAGCACGCGAGAAACGTTAGCTCGAGGCTCGCTCACCGGTGTGTGTGCGGCGGTGCTTGACGAGCACGGCGGCGTAGTAGAACTTGGCGGGGCAGTACTCGCACGCGTGGCGCGGCACGCCGGCGTGCTTGTCGCGGTGCGCGGCCAGCGCGTCGCTGCCGCGGAAGCGCGCCGGACAGAGTGTGCACTCGTACCATCTGTTCATGTCGTGGGTTCGCATGTGCCTGTTCAACTGTAAGATAAAATTAAACTTGTCAAAAACCCACGACGATAACGACGACGGTCCGCTTAAGCTTCAGATAGGCAATGCTCAGTCGTATTCCAGAAAGTGAAGACAACTTCGTGCGCCTGAGTGTGTAACGTTACAAATTAAGATGCTGAAGCGATGTTTATACACTCGAAGGAGTCATTGATTGACGTCCAGTGCAAGCCTTTTCTGTAATATTGATATAAATCAGTCAAGAGCGAGTCGGATTTGCACACGAAGGGTTCTGTACCATCGTACAAGAAATTACACATTTTTTAATCTGCCAAATTTCATCATTCTAAGTCAACAGGACAGACAGACAGACACACTTTCGCATTTATAATAATAGTATGGATATAGGCAAATACCCAATGACTCCTTACATTGGTCCGACTTGGGAAAACTTTACCGCACACAGGGCACATCACGGCTCCGTGCTTACACACATGCTTGTCGAGCACAGCCTGCGAGTCGTACACGTTGTGGCATCGCGGGCAATACACTCTGTCCGGATTGTGCCTCGCCTTTTTATGGAGCTACAAACAGAATAGTATACAATTATTTGCTTATCAAATCAAATCAAATGCTTTATTCAAAACTAGCGACCTGTCCCGGCTTCGCACGGGTGGCTTGTTACAATTTTCAAGGGATCTCTAATTTTATTGATGTATGTATGTATATACTTTATTGCACCACAGAAACACAAATGACAGGTTACAAAAAGAAATCTTTAAGTAGGTACAAAAAGGCGGTCTTATCGCTAAATAGCGATCTCTTCCAGACAACCTTAACGCTAGGGAGAAAACGAACAAATGGACAATGGGATTGATATATAGCATATGTCACTCAGAAATAATGTATCTTTCTACTAGCGAAAGAATTTTCAAAATCGGTTCGGTAGTTACAGAGATTACCCCCTACAAACAAACTTACAAACTGTACCTCTTTATAATATTAAGTATAGATAAGTAATAAATCACACTTTTTAATAGTCGGTTGTTGCATTTGTAAGAAGATATTATAGTGGTGATAATTTTTACGCGAACTTGAGACAACACTATTATTATACATTTACAAATAATAACGCATTAAAATCTAACATACAGTACGCGGCAGAAAATAATGTACATCGACCTTTAGAAAGAGATAGCGGTTTTGTAGAGTATTGTCTCAGTCGTTGAGACCGACAAAACGTCACGTAGGTATGAGTGACAGAGACAACGCTCTACAAAGCCTAAAGATCGATGTACATTATTTTCTGCCGCGTACTGTAACAACAGTGTCTTTAATGTGTCGTGCCAACGAAAAGGCCCCGAACTCAGTTAACTGTTGTGGATACACGTGACGTAACCACAACGCTGTTATTCTGTTCAACATTCAACATATTATACATCAGTCACCACTAATTTTTGATTACCATAAAAAATCGCACAATTCGAAAAACCCTACTTGGGGTCCCAAGGTGCCAGAATGGCGACCTCCGCACCGCACCGCACCGGAAAGCGCAGCGTTGGAGGTGTTGTGTATCCACTTAGTGGGCCCCCCCACTACGTGGATACACAACATCAAACGGGTCGCAGGGAACCGCTGGATTCAGGCGGCGCAAGACCGTGGTATGTGGAAGTCCCTTCAAGCGCCAGCAATAGACGTCTATCGGTTGATGATGATAAAAAAATTGCTTAGAATTTAAGTTATTCAACTAGTTCTCGGCGATGTGTGATCTCTGACAATACGCAGCCGGCCGGCTTGGCCAGCGTGGGGATCTAAATGGCCTGAAGTTTTAATATACCTTCAAGTCAAGAGTGAATAGGCATCGTCTAGACAAGATCAATCTTAGGCTGCTTTACTTTACTTGCCCACAGCTCTGATTGCAGCTAACCCTTCGTTCCACTCACAGATAATATGTCCAGATTTGCAACTAGCGTGGCTCCCTCAGTCCCTCTCGCTCAAGCAGATTTTCTTACTTGTAAAATGTCATTCCTTCTACACTTCACGTTGTTTGTCAAATACTCACGTACAAATACATTTTAACAACAACAACAAGCTCTTATTAGAACGTGACAAAATGATTGTGATTTGTCCTTATCACCGTGGCCACTTTTTTTTGTTTGCCAAAATGTATTTGTACGTGAGTATTTGGCAAACAACGTGAAGTGTAGAAGGAATGACATTTCACAAGTAAGAAAATCTGCTTGAGCGAGAGGGACTGAGGGGGCCACGCTAGTTGCAAATCTGGACATATCTGTGGTTGAAATGATATTCAAATCTTACCCTTAAATTATTGCTAAGTTTGAAAGTGGAATCACACAAATCGCAACTGAAGGGTCTTATATCCAAATGTGTCGCGAGGTGAACCTTTAGGCGACACTTGTTCAAACATCTAAAACAAATAAGAACACTTTAATCACTACCCATATTATAAATGCGAAAGTGTGTTTGTTTGTCCTTGAATCACGTCGCGACGGAGCAACGGATCGCCGTGATATTTTGCATGGGTAGGTATAGTTCACAGGCTACATAAATTTTTATCCCAAAACACAGGATTTTTAAAAACCAAAATCCAAGCGAACGAAGTCGCGGGCATTAGCTAGTTAAATACTAAATGCCAATGATATTATCATAACATGCTGAAAAACCAGTCAAGTACGAGTCGTACTCGCAAACGAAGGGTTCAGTACCATCGTACAAGATTATGCACTCTATAATTTTTTTAATTTACATGTCAGCCATTTCAAATTTTTATTATTTGTTGTTATAGCGGTAATGGAAATACACTGCAATATGAAACTACAAAATACAATGCAATATGAAAATTTCATCATCCATTCCATCAGCTGTGCAGTGTGTACGGCGAAACAATGCAGAATACGGTGTTTTGTGATCAAGGTTTGGTAGAATTCATCCTTAGGACCCAGAGAAACATTTAAGAAGTGGAGCCATCAAGAATTTTGATGCAAATATGTAAGCGTAGAAACCAATTAGGGTATGAGCAGGGCCTTAATAAAACGCCGGAGCCCGTAGTTAGCCTGTTTCCACCTTAGACCGCATCATCATTCATTACTTACCACCAGATGTTATCGCAGTCCGGGGCTAACTTGTAATGGAATAAAAAAACTTTTTTTTTAAGAATTTAGCTATATTAATCATGACTAACTTTCCCCTTTCCCCTCCAACTAAGCGTAAAAAGCTTGCGCTAGTAGTAGGTAAGACAATAGTGAAACAGGTGCGGTTTCAACCGCCGACCTTTCAGATTTCATTCCGCTCCTGGAACAGTTGAGCTATTTAGCCTTCTATATTACTATATATTCTATATTATTATGATCACTCACAATTTGTTGCAGTAGTCACAGTAAAATTTCTTTTTCTTAATGTTGTGATAGTCATAGGAGTGAACACGCAGTCGCATCGGTGTCGCGAAAGCGCGGTCACATAGTCTACATCTCAGCTTTTGCGTCTGAAGACAATAAAACAATATTTGAAGCCAACTTTTAATCACTGTTGCGCGGCGATAGCTTTCATCCTGGGGAAGGACATAGCATACTTTTGATCCTGGAAAATCAAAGAGTTCCGACGGGATTTTTAAAAGCCTAAATTCACGCGGACGGAGTCGCGTGCATCACCTAGACATTGACTTCTTCCAAACTAATCCACCTCCATTTTAGAGTACCTACTCTGCCAAACTACCAAGTAAAAAAAACCGGCTACGTGCGTGGCGGGCAACGCGCAGTGTAGGGTTCCGTAGTCACAATTATTTTAACCTCGAAAAACAGTTTTTTTTTTTTTTTTTTTTAATTTATTATCAAATAAAAATACATACAAATAAAAGCTTAAACTAAAAACACCGAAAAAACCACAGAGGTTTGTCCTCGGTGCCTATCTGCAACGAAGATACCTATTAACTAATTACTTAAAAGAAATAATCTTCAGTAGGTATATATAACGCGAAGAATCACGTAAGTATGTAACATATTATCATCGTGAGTAGGTTTATTAAATTTAGGGTTTATTAGGTGAATAGGATTAGCACTAATATAAATAATTATATAATCTACATAGACACAAAAGACTCAGCCATCTAACTTTGCTAAAAAATATTCTTTTTATTTATACTTAATGTTTTTAATATCTATTTTTTTAATCAGCGTTGGAGGTAGTTCATTTATGAATCGCGGAACCAAGTACGCGGTGGTTCGCTCGCCGTAAGTATTGTTAGCGCGCGTAGTGTGCAGGCGGTTAGCCGTCATCACACGAGTCTGTACAGGATGTTCTATTTTCCGGAGTATCTTCTCGTTGAAGAACTCCTCCTTTAGTAATGAGCATTTAAACTGTTCCTGAACGGGTAATGTTTTACAATGTTTAAATAGCCCTAGTTCATTGCCGTCGTATTTCGATTTAATGGAACTAGAGACAATAGTTTTTAAAATTCTTAACTGTAACTTATATATATTATTGAGGTAAGTTTTATAAGTTCGACCGTAGCTACTGAGACCATATTGTACGTAAGTTAGAGCAAACGAGTTATATAGCATATTTGGTTTTAAATGGAATCCGTCGATTCAAGATAATTATATTAGCGAGAAATTGCCTTAGTTTATTACATACATAATCTATGTGCAAACCCCAGTTGAATTTACAGTCAATGGTGAGACCGAGATAGGTATATCGGTCGACTAGCTCAATCGAAGGGCAATTACAACAGTTCAGATTATCACTGTGTAGACAGACATGATCGTGAGCTATAATTTTTTAAAGGGGAGATATTTTAGATAGGCTGATCTGATGTGAATTAATTTGGTTTTTTTGACATTAAGAACTAAACCCGCATCGTGACACCACATGGTCAGGGTGTTGAAGTCCGTCTGCAATGCATCACAGATCTAACTCCTTAACCTGTGAACCGTACTTACCCATGATAGAGGGCAATGACAAGCCTCTCACTGACCCGAAGGCTTACCGTCCCATTACGCTCCTCCCCGTTCTTGGGAAAATTCTTGAACGTGTCATGCTCATATGCGCACCGCAGATCACCAGTGGGATCTCGGACTTCCAGCATGGATTTTCTCCGGGTAAGTCGACCGTATCGGCGCTGCAGGCGGTCCTCGGCACTGCCAAAACTACTGAGGCGAAATACGTGCAATCTTCTTGGATATATCAGGCGCCTTCGACAACGCCTATGTGGCCTATGATCCTCTTGAAATCCAAGAGGGGAGGTTGTCCTCCGAACATCTACCGCATGTTAGCGAGCTACTTTCACAACAGGCGCGTTGGCCTATTCATCGGGGACCAGGGGCGGTGGAAGACGTCGACCATGGGATGTCCACAGGGATCAGTGCTGGGGCCAACTTTATGGAACGTCCTCCTTGACGACTTGCTTCGGTTGCCGCTACCGGGGGGAGTAAAGATCGTAGCATACGCGGACGACGTCACGATTCTGATTGAGGCCGATACGCGTAGAGCGATCGAGACCGCCGCGGCCGATACCATCCGGCAGATTGAGGACTGGGGCCGTCGCAACCGGCTCGCATTCGCTCCCAGCAAGTCGCAAACTATGACGCTAAAGGGCAAGCTCAGGAAGCGACCCCCAGTAATCAAGCTCGGTGGTAGCTCGATCAGGCACGTGACGGAGGCGGTCGTTCTTGGCGTGACTATCGATGCAAGTCTGTCCTTCGCGCAGCATGCGTTGTCGATCGGGGAGCGCGCGGCGAGATGCTTCGGGAAGATGTCGCGTGTGTCGACTTCATCCTGGGGCATCCGTTATCCTGCGCTGCGCATCCTGTACCGTGGAACATTCGTAGCGACGATAACGTATGCTGCAGCGTGCTGGGCGGGGAGGGCGGTGCTTCACGTCGTGCGGTCGACGCTCATCAAGGCGCAGAGGTCTTCCCTCATCTTACTCACAAAAGCGTATCGCTCTGCCAGCTCCGCTGCGCTAGCGGTGCTCGCGGGTGTGTTGCCGGCCGACCTGGAATTGATCCGTGTTGGGAGAATCGAAGAGGTGCGCCAGTCCGTGCCCAAGAAGGAGTTGAGCAGACGCAAGCGGGATATCGGATCGGATGTGATTGCGATGTAGCAGGAGCGGTGGTCTGCGGAGATTTGGGGTGACGAATTGCGACGCTTTTTCCCAGACGTATCCGGCAGGCTCGGGGCCACCTGGGTCGTGCCGGACTACGAGACCTCACAGATCCTCATCGGACACGGCTGTTTCCGGGCGCGCCTGCATAGGATGACGTTGTGCGAGAGCCCGGCGTGCGAGTGCGGCCTTGGCGACGAGGATAGGCACCATGTACTGTGGGAGTGTCCCCTCTATGACGACTTGCGAGTGACGATGTTGGATGGAATCGTACGCGGGGAAGCGGGGCCGGTCTTCTACACGGACCTCGTCTCATCGGCGGGGAACTACAACCGGCTACGGGAATTCGCGCACCATTGGCATAAGAGGCGAAGCAGCTCGGAGCGTACAGGTGCCAGGCCGGCACCACGGAGGAGCAGCAGCGGAGATCACAGCTGTGTTAGTGACGTCTAGCCCCCAAGGGGGGAGAGTGAGCATAAGGGACAAGGAAGAGACAAAAATAATTTGTAGGGAGTCAAGAAGGCGCCCCGGGAAATGCCAAGAGCAAGTACCGAACGGGCGCCCTCCCGCGATTCGGCCCATATAACCGAGAGGTTGGTGGGGCCATGGGAGGTGGAGGGTTGTCCCTTACCCATGATAAATTTCCTTTAAAATTGATTATATGTACCACTGCTGTGAATTTTTTCACGTGTGTCATTTGGCTGATAAATGGCCCCGGGACACTTAACTCTAATAAAAATTACCACTTTAAAACATCATATTTCACAAACGGATCTAGAAATCGAAAAATGATATTCCCACACCCACAGTATTTTTGAGGGCATAAAAGAAACTTACTGTGAAAAATTCATGTTACTAACTCCAGCGGTTTAGGCTGTGCGTTGATAGATCAGTCTGTCAGTTAGGACAAGTCTTTTATATATCCAATTTAACCCAATTAGGGGTGGAATTTTTTAAAATCCTTTCTTAGTGGATACCTACTCTTTACAAAGAACACACCTTTCAACATGTCTCTACGATCAGTGGTTTAGGTTATAATTAATTTTGGCATGTCAGCAAAGGAAAAATGGATTGCACTTACTTCTCCTTCTGTATGATGATATTTTCTGAAATGATGTTCCATATAAATTGCAGATTTAAATTTCTGTGAGCACAAGTGACATGGAAGTTTCTTTCCTGGCAAGTGTTTTATTCTGTGTGACATTAACTCTTGCCAGTCTACGCATTTTTCTTCACAATTGTTACAGCTGTTGTTCTGCCTGTGTGTTGATAAATGTACATCCAGTTCGGCATTATCTTCGAATGATTTCGTGCATAAACCTGAAAATAATGTCACTTGCAAGCTGTCGCCCACAACTAAAGGATTCAAAACAGAGAAGTTCAAATCGAAGGTTCAAAGTAGAAACGTCAGTACACGTTATTGTTAAAAACACACGTATTGGCATAGTTACAACTTACAGTACACACGGATACACCCGCAAGTTTACTCATATAAGTACCTTACATGGATAACTTACGACAAATTTACTAATGTATCACTTTTATAAGTACATTTATTTACCTTAGTATATATTTACTGTCAAATATTGTTAATTAATCGAGTAAGCTATACTTACGTGAGTAAAACTTACAGGTGTAAACGCGGCCTTATGAATGTGGCCAATGCCATTCCCCTCCACGTCTGTTTGTGTTGGCCTTTAGGCTGAAATCTATAGAGCACTTTCACTTTGCTCAGACTTACTGTGACAGCGTTATATCGCTGGCATGAATCTGTCTCGTTTTAACTGAAACTTAAACCTAATTTGTGTTGTTTCGGATTGACTATGCTGCGTAGGCCCTACGTAGTACGTACGTAGGTTTACTTAAGCCTAAGAAAATTCAAAGTATATATAGTACGCGAGAGGTCGAGATAGCAATCGGGGTGGGAACGTCCCGCACACCCGCGCCATTACCCGGTGCGGGGTGTGCGGGCGTCTCTCCGCCTTATACCCAGTACATAGTAAATATTATACGTATAGTCCATACATATATTATCCGTGTAAGCTCTATAGATCTCAACCTTCGAGTTCAGTGTCCGTAACTTAAGCTATAAACACACATAGAAAGAAGCGGGTCTTGACGTCTTGTAAATTTTAATCAATATTGTTATATTATAATGAACTAGCGACCCGCCCCGGCTTCGAACGGGTTGCTTATTACAATTTTCGTAGGTATCTTTAATTTATGGAAAACGAATTTACACTATCACTCAGGAGTAAGCTTTCTACTGGTGAAAGAATTTTCAAAATCGGTTCAGTAGTTCCAGAGATTACTTCCTACAAACAAACTTACCTCTTTGTTACATATCCTAACGATAACCTAGTTCAAATCACTTACGCAGCTAACCATCTTCGAAGGCTAAGTCACTAGGTCATTAGTCCAGCGCATCAGCAACAAATAACCTCGTTGTCATACGTGACTCCAACTGATTGGGATTTATCTACATTTTAATATTAAGGTATGTATTTAAACCAAGTGAGAGATGTGAAGAGGGACATTCTGTCGTCACTCGACGCAGTCTCTTAGTTGGGTTAGATTAGATTTAGGTCGCAATGTGAAACTCTGCATCTAACCTTGGTGCAGAGTGAGGACTAAGGTTAGGTTAAAATGATTTAAGAATAATTTTAGTAAAATTCTATCTCCGTTTCCTTCAAAAATCCTTCTGGCTGCCGCTTACGTAACTTCTTTATAATATCAGTACCCTTATTATAAATGCGAAAGTGTGTTTGTTTGTTGGTTTGTCGTTCAATCACGTGGCAACGGTGCAACGGATTGACGTGATTTTTTGTATGGGTATAAATAAAGACCTGGAGAGTGACATAGGCTACTTTATATCCCGGAAAATCAAAGTTCCCACAGGATTTTTAAAAACTTATTCCACGTAAACGAAGTCGCGGGCATCAGCTAGTTAGTAAATAAATTGCTTCATTGGTCTGGTCTAGTATGTGTATGACGAGGTCCTGGGTGCGATTCCCGGGTTGGGCCAAAAACAGTTTTTTTTAATTCATAGACTAGCGCTTGGCTGCAATCAGACGTGGCAAGTGGTAATGCAGATGCGCTCCTAATATGGAGCGCGCTTGCCTAGAAGATGCCTATTCACTCTTGACTTGATAGTACCCATATTATAATTTGAGGGGAAAACTGATGCTGGAAGGGCAAATCTATCTATACTATGGATCACCCTTCCAGCATCAGTTTTTTCATGGAGTTTCAGCTTTCTACTGAAAGGTGAAGGAGGAACCAGGTCAAAAACAACAACAAAGTATAAATATTTACCACATGGTAGACTTGTTTCTGAAGTCGTGTCATTACTTTTTCCTTTACTTTTTCCATTTTTGATGCCATTACCTTTAGATTTTGGTTCTGAAAAAAAAACATTAAATTTTAGGTACATGTCTATCAGATGACTTTAATTTGAATAAGACAGAAATATTTACCAGAAGATTTTTCTTTCGGAGTCTTTACACTTTTAGTTTTTTTTATGCCTTTGCTCACACCGTTTTTTTCTGAAAGAATTTGATTAAAATAAATTAGAAAACTAAACATTTGAAAAGCCTACCATTATCTACCAAAACAAATTATGTCTATGCCAAGTATTGTCACAAAGGAAAGCTGCCTATTTGATTGAACACATAGACCTATAAATACTTGTTGAACACAAATATTTACTGGTGGTTTAACAAGGGTCCTATTGTTTTCACTGTGCTCCTTATGATTAGAAATAGGATAAAAATAGACCTTCATTTAGTTTATTTAAAAAAATTGTGTGTAACCAAACCAGCATTGCATTAATATTATTTAAATTTAATTTTCCACTGATCCAATGATTCCTGATAATATTAACTGTATTAGATATCAGAAAAAGTTCTGGTAATAATCATAACCAAAACTAATAAAGCATTTGATATATCTACTTAATTAGAATAAAATAGAAATGCTGTTAAAAATTACCGCTAAGTGATTTCTTCTTTGCATATTTAGTTTTTCTTTTGGAGCTATTAATCTCTTTGCTTGTATTTTCTTCTGAAATTTTTTAAAACAGACAATAAATATTATATTTCATTTAATAAGACATGCATTGATCACATGTAAAATTGCATATTTTTAGGGTTCCATGCCTCAAAAGGAACCCTTATAGGATCACTTTGTTGTCTGTTGTGTCTGTCAATTAAACCTATAGGGTATGAAGTTTGGTAGATAGGTAGGTCTTATAGCACGAGCAAAGGATCCAAAACCCTGAATTTGTGGTTACATCACAAGAAAAAAATACCTTTCAAAGGAAAATTCCTATACCCGAGTGGGATACCTATAGTAGTAGTAGTAGTAGTAGAATTATTAGAATCAAGTGTCGTCGTCATCGTCGTCCCCCCCCCCTTTATCACCCTTTATCAGCCAAATGGTAGTATATTGGAACGTGAAAAAATTCACAGCAGTAGTATATATATCCAAATTGCTTATAAAAATTACATCAAAGATGTCGAGACTAATATCAGGAAGCATCCTCAAAAGTTTTGGGCTCACGTCTCGTGCTTGCGATCAAAAGGTGGTTTCGAGCCAACAGTGGATTCCAATGGCGAGCGCCTGGTGGGAACCAAAGCAGCCGAAGCTTTTGCAAAGTTTTTCTCAAGCGTATTTCTCCCCGAGGTTCCATCACTAAGTGCTTCGCAGGCTAATAGTTATGATAACAGCCAAAACAGTAATATGATATGTATACAAAATTTCTCTCCACAGCAAGTAAAGCATGGTATTACTAAGTTGAAGCCGAATAGCTCTATAGGCCCGGATGAAATTCCACCCTATATACTCAAGAAGTCCAATTATTTTGTGCTCCCCCTCTTTCATATATTCAACTTGTCTCTTAAATCTGGTACTTACCCATCACAATGGAAGCTATCAAGGGTTACCCCTATTCCTAAAACTAGAAATACCGTAGCTGTTGAGGATTTCCGCCCTATAGCAATCTTGTCTACACCGGCTAAAGTTTTTGAGAGCATACTACATGAAATAATTCATAAGCAAGTCAATGTGTTTCTCTCTGATGAACAACACGGCTTTAGGAGCAAGCGATCAGTTAATAGTAACCTATTGATATTGGTAGACTACATTTCCGAATGCTTGGATCGTGGTGGACAAGTTGATGTCCTTTACTTTGATTTTCGGAAAGCGTTCGACGGGGTCAACAATGATATATTACTATCCAAGTTGTCTAAGATTGGTTTCGCTCCCAACCTCCTACATCTAATGGCAAATTATCTGCAAGATCGAAAGCAATTTGTACGGCTTGGCATGTATGAGTCCAAACCCTACCACACTCGTTCAGGCGTCAGTCAAGGCTCGATTCTTGGTCCTCTCCTTTTCTTGATAATGGTCAATGACCTGCCATTAGTGCTGGAAAGGGCCAAGTGTTTACTATACGCTGACGACCTGAAATTGTTTATGGAAATAAAATCTGAGGCCGAATGTGTTGAACTCCAGGATGATATCGATGCTGTCATCAAATGGAGTGACGAAAACAGAATGGAGTTCAACACCAATAAATGTTCGGTCATGACTTTTGGACGCGGAAGGTGTCCAGTTTTCTTCCCGTATAAAATGAGCGGAGTTCAATTGCCCAGACAAACTAATGTAAAAGACCTGGGAGTAATATTTGACCATAAACTGACATTCCATGACCATATTTCTACACTCGCCTCCGAATCATTCCAGCGGTTGGGGTTTGTTTTGCGTAATACTCAAGATTTTCAAAATTGTTACACGATAAAACTGCTATTTGACGCTTTGGTTCGTGCCAAGCTAGAAACCAGCGCTTGTATTTGGAATCCATATGAAAGCACTTACACCTTGCTACTTGAAAAGGTTCAAAAAGCCTTTCTAAGGTATTTATATAAAAAATTGCACGGGTATTACCCATTTATGTATCCCACAAAATTTCTCCAAGGGCACTTGGGTTTCCACTCGCTCAAAACCCGAAGAGACTGCGACCAAATTGGTACAATTTGCAAGATTCTTAGGGGTGTGATTGACTGCTCTGAACTACACAACAAGCTCTGCTGCGTTTATGCACCCTCTAATTACAGCTATCTCCGCCACCGCTCCAAATTTTTCGTAAGTCCGTTTAGTCGCACGGTAGCGCGTTCCAGGTCACCCATACCGCGCACTTTGGCTGCGCTCAACGCACTGCTGAAGGAGTCCCCTCGCTGTGACATATTTGCTGACAAATGGGCTGACCTCATGGGTCAGATCTTGCACTTTTGTGAAAATTTATAATTTTGCTTTTTAAAATTTATAATTTTAAGTTGTTAATTTTTGTAAGTATGTTTATGTTAGTTTGTACTCGTATTTTAATTAGTGTAATTGGCTTTATGGCCGTTCTGATTAAATAATAAATAAATAATAATAATAATAATAATAATAATAATAATAGTCAATTTTAAAGGAAAACTATCATGGCTAAGTAGGGTTAAGGAGTTATATCTGTTTTTCAAGGTTAATTATTGTACGTAGATATTATGAGTTGCATATTAATGTCTATTATAGTTTTATTGTAAATATCCTCAATATTCATAAATAAAATAAAAGCACTATCCTAGGTCAGCTATAATAATTGTGACTACGGAACCCTAAACGGCGCGTGGCTCGCCACGCACATGGCCGGTTTTTGATTTATCGTGCAAAATGTCGAAAAGTTACTGTAATACGGAACCCTCGGTGCACGAGTCTGACTCGCACTTGGCCGGTTTTTAGGGTTCCGTACCTCAAAAAGAAAAACGAACCCTTATAGGATCACTTCGTTGTCTGTCACGTTTCAAAGTAAGATATACCAAGTGGGGTATCATATGAAAGGGCTTTACCTGTTTATTCTAAAATAGATTTTTATTTATTAATAGTTTTTGATTTATCGTGCAGAATGTCGAAAAAAATACCCGAGTACGGAGCCCTCGGTGCACGAGTCTGCCTCGCACTTGACCGGTTTTTATCTTGTAAATAGTGATTAGAACGAGCACACTTCCCTAGAAGATATCGGTTCATCTTGCCTTGAAGTATTAAGTTGCAGTTAACGGGGACGCCGCGCGCCGTTAAGGCATTCCAAACCTTAATAATAATATAACTAGACTTTTAGCACTGTGTGACCTAAAGTAGTCGTAATTAAGTGATGCGGTGCACACTGTGAGAATCAAATTCTAAAAACCAAAACCAAACCAAAACATGGCTCAATTCCAAATTGGTTACTTATATTTTATACTATCGTGTATGATACTCGTGACTTCATCATCATCATCATGATCAACCCATAGTCTACCACACTGGCCTGTTCACTGGCCAAGTCTGCAGATTGGCAGACTTCACACCCCTTGAGAACATTATGGAGAACTTATAAATATATCACTTGCTTTAACAGTGAAGGAAACCATCGTGAGGAAAACGGCATGCTAGAGTTATCCATAATGTTCCCAAAGGTGTGTGAAGTCAATCTACTCTTGGCCAGTGTGGTTGACCATGGCCAAAGCCTTCTTATTCGTGGAGGAGACCCATGCTCAATGGTGAGCCAGCGATGAGATGAAGATGACGATGAATAGAAATATTATATTAGGTTATGCACTAAGTAAATGTTGTGGTAATAAGAAGTCTTTCACTTGCCTTCTTTGCTAACAGTCTTCAAAACCAACTCATAGGTGAAATTATCATCATTATATTGCAGTTCCCTGTCACCAAAATAATCATCAGTGATATCATTTTCAAAAGAAATTTTAGTTTCTTCATCATCTGTTTTGGGTTCTAGCTTTACTTCCATTTCAGAACCGACAGCGTCATAATATGTATGTTCTTGTTTGATATCCTATTTAAAGTGTTTTTGATTTAACACAACATCAATAAATTACAATTACTACTATGTAGGAATGTTCAGTAAAGTTAGCATGTATGTCTTTATGGCCAGCGCGAGCCAGACGTTCCTTATTTTATAAAAGCTAAAAGTTTCTCTGGTCTCTGCATATGTATTGTCTCCAACACTGGGAGAAACGTTTGTTTGGATTTTTGTTTAAATCATGGTGTCTTTGGGAGATAACAGGTAATAAAGGCATAAAGTATAGCAGCTAAAGTAAGTAAAGTATACAGTCAATTTTTTTTAGTTTTTATTTAGGATAGTATTAGAAAACAGGTCATGAATTGCCAGACACTTAGTATGGTGGTAAACCCTGTCAGACACCTTTAAAGTTTAATAAATTATTAACGTGTAGGGCTGTCTGGCGGAGGTTCCCACGACACTAAGTATCTGGCAATGCATGACGTGTCTAATACTACTCTGAAGGAAATAATAATTAAATTTGACTGTACTTTGACGTAAGATTTTTTACACCTTTATTATCTGTTATCTCCCAAAGCCTCCATGATCCAAACAAAATGCAAACAAACGTTCCTGCCAGTGTTAGGGGACAATATTCAGAGAAACTTTCAGCTTTTGTAATATAAGGAAGGTCTGGCACACGCTGGCTCTCTCTCTATTATGTTTAAAATATAGAAAATATTTTAAAGCTCTCACATCACATAACACTTCACACTAATATTTGGGGGGGATCAAATACTGCACGGATTTGGCTGAAATTTTGAATGGAGATAGATTATACCTGGATTCACACATTATTTATCCTGAAAACCGAGAAAAACAGGAATTTGAAAATCTTAATCGACGCAGATGAAGTAAAATAATTTGAAAGAACAGGTACACTTAACACAAGTGAGGCTTGAGGCTTCACCTACACTTCCACTGGCAGGTGTACTCGATTACTATTTACGTAGCTAAAGGAAACAAGTTTTCCCTTCATCCTATAAAGATGTTAAAATTGAAATAGTATCAGATTCCAGTTCACAGTCAATATAATATTACCTCTTTAGGAATAATGTCACTAAATACAGCATTAGCTGCTAGGCATTTTTCTCTAAATTCAATGAACTGCTGAAGAATTTTGAAACAACGTTTACACAGTTGTTGGGGATCACTAGTAGACAGCTGTAACTGAAAATGATAAGTATTTATAAACAACTAGCTGATGCCCGCGACTTCGTCCACGTGGATTTAGGTTTTAAAAATCCAGTGGGAACTTTTTGTTTTTCCAGGATAAAAAGTAGCCTATGTCCTTACCCGCTACCAAGCTATCGCTGTACCAAATTTCGTCCAAATCGGTTGAATGCATGGGCCGTGAAAGGCTAGCAGACAGACAGACGGACAGACAGACAGACACACTTTCGCATTTATAATATTATTAGTATGGATTCATTTTCATACTTTGTACTCTGTAGGTATGTAATAAGTACAAAAACCAGATCAATTGTGTCAAAACATGCATAAGGTAAGGTTTTGTATCACCTTAGTTGCTAAAAACAATTATTGAATTGAAAACTTGTGGTCATTTTGGGATGGGCAAAAACTTCAGTCGCATTACAGACATGCAATTTTCAATTTTTAACAGTCACAGGTTTCTACAACTGTGATTAACCACTTTACAGCACTTATAGTTGATATTTAAAAGCTGTGTGACAGACAGATGGACAGACGGACTGGGCGAATTTATAAGGGTTGCTTGTTCTATTGTGACTAGCTGACAGACAGTGCACATCCTACACTGATAAATCTAGAAACTTGAAACTTTCTTCAACTTGAACTTTAACATAGTGTGATGTGTGTAGGTAGAATGAAAAGAAATTATTGTACTTATATGTATGTATTGAATCAGATATGGGTTTCACTACACATAGCATTCAGGTTCTCTCTACTCAAACCAGCACTCAAACCAATATTATTTTAAGGTGATACTTACATTCAGGTTAGTGAGTATGTTAAAGTACATAATGTAGTTTTCATCAAAAGGAATCATGTTCCTAAGTGATTTTAGACATGCTCTACACTTTGACATGTTTCTAGAGAGAAATAGTATGAATTTTACGCCGGTTTATATTTCTTGGCACTTGAAAAGGTGGTTGTGCACATAACATTAAAATTACTCTCCCAAGTTAACCGTTACTTTTTCCAGTCAGCCTACAGCTTCTGCAAAATTTGGTAGGTTATTTTTTATGAAATTATAATAATATTTATAGTTTGGGAGTTTGGATTCCCTGTATATTATAATACTCTTTGGTTTGGATTCATGATGATTTAAAACACAGACCAATAACATACAGATTTAAAACGTAGCAAAGAGTATGTGGTAGTGATATATAACAAGGAGTATATAATCACTTCGTTTTAAATTATATTTTCTGTTCTGTGGTTTTAAGACTATTTTAAGAAGAGACCGGACTTTCATACAAAACCGAAAATGTATGCCAGTATTGGATGCTTCAATACCAACATTATAACACTGTTAGAAAGACAGTATTGCCAACATAACCAAACAAGTAGCTCTACTAGGGTCGTAGATAGAGTAATAAAGGTAGATGCAGGAACGTTTGCTTTCTCATTCACACTAAAAAGAGAGCACAGATAAAGTTACTAATGTGATAAACAGAGACGCAGCTAACCTATTTTTTGTCCCTAATCGTGTAACTGGTTTTTTCAAGAATACATACCATATAAGGAATGCAACTTTAGTTGAGAAACAAACTTTGAGAATTCGTGGCGTAATTGTATTTCTCATGAGTTATTTACTAGTTTTCACATAAAAAACGTTTAATACAAATATTGCTGATGGGTTAATACAAATATTGGCTACTAAGCGTAATTGTATTTCTCATGAGTTATTTACTTGTTTTCACATAAAAAACGTTTAATACAAATATTGCTGATGGGTTAATACAAATATTGGCTACTAAACAATGGTAATAATTGTCGTGTCATCATCAGTGTCGCATCGTTACGTCGTGCTATCGCTATCTCACACGCGGTTACACAGTACTTAAATCTGCCTATTATTCTATCTACGACTAGGGTTCTTGAGGTTCTATAAAAGAATAGAAACACAGAAAATTGTTTTTATCATCGGTTTTTATTTATAATTAAGACTTCTTTCAGTAACAATAGGTACTCATCACCTAAGTGCGGGTAGTTGTCCCCGATTGCCATCTCAACTTGTCGCGTACTATACCTAGTTGTAAATTGAAACACTAAAATAGTATACATATTTTTATTTATTTATTTAAACGATCAACCAACCGCTGAACCGATTTCGCTAATTCTTTTTTTATAATATTCCTTGAAGTACGAGGAAGGTTCTTACACAGAGAAAAATTTAATTCAACCTCTCCCTTAATTTTCTAAACTCCACCCGAGCGAAGCCGGATGTTTTATAGTAGCCTAGTATTAAATAGGTATAAGTCCCGCAAATTGCTATTGCGCTGGAACCATCTCTATTAACATCGAAATGGCGTCATTTTGACGTAATTTGACGTACCTCTAATTAAGTAAAAATAACCATCAGCTACAAACTTCAGTCTAGTGCTGACGTCACTAAAATGGCGGCCACGCGCATTAGCAATTTGCGGGACTTATACTTACTTTTATTTTTCTTTAAAAAATAATTATTATTGGATACATTTGTAGGCACATATAGTACGCAACGGCACGGCTTCAAGGCCCGCTTCACTACACATTATGTATTATGAACGCCTACGTTTGCCTGTATAGCAACTTCCAGCAGCCGCGTTCGACTCACTGCCGCCGGGTTATGTTTCAGCCAACAATCTTCCGGACGCGGTTACAATCCGCTACTTGTTGCAGAAGCGATACTTCATCACTGGGTTCCTTCTTCTTAATAAGAAACTTTCCATGCACTTTCATATGTACTTTAAGATTATTGTTCCCCGTAAAAGCTTTTTGGCATATCTTGCAGACATACGGTTTAATGCCTGCAAATAAAGAAAATTACCTATAATATAATATAATAAAATAAAAAATAATATATAATGTTAATAAAGATTTGAAACATAAAATTTCCGGGATAAAATGTCCTTCCCCGGAAGCTAACTCTGTACCAAACATCACAATAGGTTAAACTATTTGGACATGAAAAGCTAGCAGACGGACAGACAGTCAGACACTTTCGCATTAAAATATTAGCATGGATAAGAGATTACACAATAGGAGCATTCGTTAAATTTTAAGCCGCAGTGCTGTGAGAGCTGAATTGCACTTGATTCCGTCTTAACAAGAGTCGCTATTTATTTAAACGTCTTTGCGGACCGAATCTTCTATACCTGTAAAGTAACCACTATTAAGTATTCAGTGACCCCGCCTCACGCTGAAGCGCGAGCAGTATAAGCTCGAGGCTCGCTCACCGGTGTGTGTGCGGCGGTGCTTGACGAGCACGTTGGAGTAGTAGAACTTGGCGGGGCAGTACTCGCACTTGTCTGCCGCGGAAGCGCGCCGGACAGAGCGTGCACTCGTACCATCTGTTCATGTCGTGGGTTCGCATGTGCCTGGTCAACTGTAATACAAAATTAAACTTATCAAAAATCCACGACGATAACGACGACGGTCCGCTTAAGCTTCAGACAGGCAATGTTCATTCGTATTCCAGAAAGTGAAGACAACTTCGTGCGCGTGAGTGTGTAACGCTACAAATTACATAATGCTGAAGCGATGTTTACACTCAAACGTCAAGAGTGAATATATATCTTATAGGAAAGCACGCTCCAACTTAGACCTCATGATTGCTTTCCTTAAGGCATTGATTGACGTCCAGTGCAAGCGTATTCTGTAATATTGATTTAAATCAGTCAAGAGCGAGTCGGACTTGCACGCCAAGGGTTCTGTACCATCGTACAAGAAATAACACTTTTTTATTCATGTTGTAATCCTACCTGCCAAATTTAATGATTCTAGGATTCCCTTGAGGGGTCTCGATAGACACAACATACAGACAGACAACGACGTGATCCTATAAGTATAAGGCTTCTTTTTTAGGGTTCCGTACTTCAAATCCTTATACTTTATAGATCACTTTGAGTTTTGTCTGTCTGTCAAGAAAACTTATAGGATACTTCCCGTTGACCTAGAATCATAAAATTTACTAAAATGATCACTTTTAGTTCTGTCTGTCTGTCAAGAAAACTTATATGGTACTTCCCATTAACCTAGAAATCCTGCACAAGCAAAGGAAAATATCTGAAAACCGTGAATTTTGTGGTTACGTCACAAAAAAATCAGTTTACTAAATCACATGTACATGGCGCTGTCTGTCATTAACTTGACGTCACACAGTTAGGTATATCTTGTACGATGGTACGAAACCGTTCGTGTGCGAGTGCGACTCAACTTGACCGATTTTTTAGGGTTCCGTACCTCAAAACTGTATGTATGTATAACTTGTATTTTAATTCCTGCTTATTTTTATGTTTTTAATTTTAGGTAATAATATTCAAACACCAGTTACGGTAAAATGTATAAGACTCATCAAACATTATTTCAACCTATTGTACCCGCATTTTATTGAATAAATAATTCATTCATTCATTCATTCATTCAAAAGGAAAAACGGAATCCTTCACTTGATCACTTTGTTATCTGTATGTCTGTATGTCTGTCAAGAAACCTGGAGGGTACTTCCCGTTGACCTAGAATCATGAAATTCGGCAGGTAGGTAGGCACACTTAAGGGAAAAAATCCAAAAACTGACTTTGTGGTAACATCATGAAAAAAAATGTGTTCATGAACAAATATTAGTATTTTCAACTTTCAAAGAAAGTAAAGAAAGATTAATATACCAAGTGGGGTATCATATGAAAGGGCTTTACCTGTACATTTTAAAACAGATTTTTATTTGTTTTTATGCGTAAAGGAAAAACGGAACCCTTATAGGATTACTTTGTCTGTCTGTCTGTCTGTCTGTCTGTCTGCCTGTCCGTCCGTCTGTCTGTCAAGAAACCTACAGGGTACTTCCCGTTGACCTAGAATCATGAAATTTGGCAGGTAGGTAAATCTTATAGCTGACATTTGGGGAAAAAATCTGAAAACCGTGAATTAAGGGTTAGATCACACAAAAAAAATTAAATTGTGGTCATGAACTAATAATTAGTATTTTCAACTTTCGAAGTGAGTGACTATATCAAGTGCAATCATATGAAAAGTCTTCACCTGTACATTCTAAAACAGATTTCTATTTATTTTTATGCATCATAGTTTTTGAATTATCGTGCAAAATGTCGAAAAAAATACGACTGTAGTACGGAACCCTCATTGCGCGAGCCTGACTCGCACTTGGCCGGTTTTTTTTAGTTTAATCGATAATTTAAAATGGTTATCAGTTATCACACATAAAGCTAACAAAGGAAAAGTGGTTTTTACGTATTTTGGAAGAACCTCTATTTAATAATTACTGAGAAATAATTTATTTTTGAGTAGATGATGCCCGCAACTTCGTCCGCGTGGATTTAGGTTTTTAAAAATCCCGTGGGAACTCTTTGATTTTCCGGGATAAAAGTAGCCTTTGTCTTTCCTTCCCCGGGATGCAAGCTGTATCTGTACCGAATTTCATCAAAATCGGTTGAACAGATGGGCCGTGAAAGGCTAGCAGTCAGACAGACAGACACACTTTCGCATTTATAATAATAGTATGGATATAGACAAATACCCAATGACTCCTTACCTTGGTCCGACTTGGGAAAACTTTACCGCACACAGGGCATATCATAGCTCCGTGCTTACACACATGCTTGTCGAGCACAGCCTGCGAGTCGTACACGTTGTGGCATCGCGGGCAATACACTCTGTCCGGATTGTGTCTCGCCTTTTTATGGAGCTACAAACAGAATAGAATACAATTATTTGCTGATCAGATCAAAACAAATCAAATAATGCTTTATTCAAAATAGGTAGTAAATCACACTTTTTGATAGTCGGTTGTTGAATTTTTGTAAGAAGATATAGTGGTGATAAATTTTTCCGGGAACTAAAAACTAACGCTACGAGAGATCCAACTCATAATAAACACAATTAAACATTTTCAAAAAATGACGCATTAAAATCTAACATACAGTACGCGGCAGAAAATAATGAACATCGACCTTTAGAAAGAGAAAGAGGTTTTGTAGAGCATCGTCACAGTCGTTGAGACCGACAAAACGTCACGTAGGTATGAGTGACAGAGACAACGCTCTACAAAGCCAAAATCTGATTCTAAAGGTACATTATTTTCAGCCGCGTACTGTAACAACAGTGTCTATAATGTGTCGTGTCAACGAAAAGACCCCGAACTCAACTAAATGTTGTGGATACACGTGACGTAGCCACGACGCTTTTATTCAGTTCAACATTCAACATAATAATATGTCGGCAGTGCGGTCTTTTAATTGTAAACAGTAGGGCGATTGTCTAAAACCTGCATCAATCATTATTACAATCTCAATTGTTCTGATTGGCTGAATTTGTGCGATTCTTGTTGCAACAATGCATTGTGGCCAATAGTGAGCGAGCATTAACCAATCGGAGATGATTGTGATCGTGACATTGTAGCTGTCAAACAACCGCGGGAAGGCCACTGATTGCTCATTGAACATTACGTCATCGCCCCACCGTTGTTGTGAGACTAAAAAATCGAACGAATTGTGCGAAATAAAGGATTATTTGTCAGTCTCTTGCTAGAGGCGGTTCTCAGTAGACACGGGGTGTAATACTGTAGGTTTTAGAATTTTTGTTGTTACCTGTGTGGTTTCTGTTGTTTGAGGTTATAGTACTAGGTTAGGTGTGCTAGGTTTGGCGGTCGATCTGGGAGTCGCTATAAGGGGTGATGTGGAGGCGACCTAGGTAGGGTTAGTTAGGGTTGTCTAGACTCATTGGAGACGTTGGTGTCATGACTCATAATTAGTGAGAGTTGCTATAGTTATAGTTAAGGGTAGTTTGTGTAGTCTCTCGTAGTGCGAGAATATCGTTGGTGTGCCCACGAAGTCTCGGTTAATCTATAATGTTGTAATCCTGACTCATCCAGTTAATCTTAATCGTAATCATCATCATCTTATGAAGGCGGCGGCAGCTCTGCCTTCATATACATCACTAATTTTTGATGACCATAAAAAATCACAGTTCGAAGCTTTGGGGTCCGAAGGTGCTAGAATGGCGACCTCGCACCGGAAAGCGCAGCGTTGGAAGACCCCCCCACTAGGTGGCTGACATCAAACGGGTCGCAGGGAACCGCTGGATTCAGGCAGTGCAAGATAGTAGGTGTGTGGAAGTCCCTACAAGAGACCTACATAAGTCCAGCAGTGGACGTCTATCGGTTGATAATGATGATGATAAAAAAATTGCTTAGAATTTAAGTTATTCAAGTTGTTGTTCCAGAAGCAGAATATTTTGACACAAAATCGGTTTCCGACAAATGTAAATAGCTTTATATAAAAATGTTCTGCCACTGGAACATCAGATTTAAATCCGTGTCCAACAAACGACAAGTGGGAACGGAGGGTTAGTCTATAAAAGTTATATTAAGAAACCCTTCTTATTCTGAGAGGAGAGCCGCCTTCACTAATGAGCCTGGCGATAGGTTAAAATAATATCCAAATCTTACCCTTAAATTATTTTTACGTTTGAAAGTGGAATCACACAAATCGCAACTGAACGGTCTAGTATCCAAATGGCCCGTGAGGTGCGCCTTAAGGCAACTCTTGCTCAAAAATCTAAAACAAATAAGTACACTTTAATTAAAGACTAAATGCCAATAATATTAATACAATATGTGAAAAACCGGTCAAGTACGAGTCGTACTTACACACGTAGGTTTCAGTACCAACGTACAAGATTATGCGCTCTTTAATTATTTTAATTAACATGTCGGCCATATTCAAATTTTTATTATTTACTGCCATAGTGGTAATGGAAATACAAACTATGAAAATTTCAGAGCAGTGCGCACGGTGAAAAAATGCAAAATACGGTGTTTTGTGAACAAGGTTTGGTAGGATTCATCCTTAGGACCCAGAGAAACATTTAAGAAGTGGAGCCATCAAGAATTTTGATGCAAATATGTAAGCATAGAAACCAATTAGGTTATGGGCAGGGGGCCTCAATGAAACTGCCGTATCCCTTCCAAGTTAGCCTGTTTCCACCTTAGACTGCATAATCATTGATTACTTACTAAAATAAAGAATATTAGCTATGTCAATCATGACTAACATTCCCCTTTCCCCTGTAACTAAGTGTAAAGCTTGTGCTACAAGTGAGTACGACAATAATGCAATGGGTGGGGTTTGAACCGCCGACCTTTCGGATTTCAGTCCGCTCCTGTAACAGTTGAGTTATTGAGGATTCTATATTATTATTTCTTTTATATTATTACAATTATAACTCACAATTTGTTGCAGTGGTCGCAGTAAAACTTCTTGTTCTTAATGTTGTGAAAGTCATAGAAGTGGGCGCGCAGTCTCCTCGGTGTCGCGAAAGCGCGGTCACATAGTCTGCATCTCAGCTTTTGCGTCTGAAGACAATAAAAACAATATTTAATGCCGGTTTTTTTATCACCGTTGCACTGCGTTTTTATAAGTGGGAGGGCTTGGATTGGGTTCCATTCCCGGTAAGGGGAATTTATAATTTCTAAGGCGCCATCTCCATGGACGAGGGAATCGCGGCGATAGTCTCGCCATGTGACATAATTCGATAAAAACTCTATGGGCCAATTTCCAATAATCTCATCATTAAGGGCGATACTATCGCTGCGATTCTCTCGTCCGTGGATATGGCACGTTAACTGTTCCTGGTTTAGTCAGACGTGCCCTGCTGGTAGAAAGTTTCAGCACAATGTCGCATATTAACCATCTGTCCTCACTAGTACAATGTACTAAAGTAGTACACAGTAGTATACCTCTTTTGAGTTTGTTGTGGGCTTCTTCTCAGACGGCGTGTTTGACACTCTCTTAAATTTAGTTGTGTTGTAAGTTTACGTAATTAATGATAAAATTAGTTACGTAAACTTAAAACAAACCAATACATCAATTATTATTATCTTACAAAAAGAGTGTACAGTGATAACTGATACTTATCCATACTAATATTATAAACGCGGAAACGTGTGTCTTTCGCCTTTATAATATTATACTATACCAAATGTATTCGGTTTGTATTCGTGTAACAAAAATACGGATCACCGTGTTCTTGCTTTCATAAAAACACGAATACGAACCAAATTATCGATCTATCTGTAATCTGTCGATAAATAAGTTACTAAGCAACGTAACTTGCCTACAAAGACCCTAAATAAAATCATTGCTACTGATTGACAGATTACATATAGATTTACTAGCTCTAGAACCAACCCAGCTTCGCCTAAGTGCAATTTTTGAAAACAGGGGTTGGAATTTCCAAAAATCCTGAAACACGTATATTTCTTCATTTTTGCCCCAAAACCCAAATACCGATTTTCATAGATAAAACTTGAAACATGACTGACTTTCATACAAACTTTCATCTCCCATTTCACCCCCTTAGGGGTTGAGTTTTCAAAAGTCTGTTCTTAGGGGGTGCCAACACGTCATAAAAAAAACTTACCGTGAAAATTCATGTTTCTAACCCCAGCGGTTTAGGCTGTGCGTTGATAGATCAGTCTGTCAGTTAGGACAAGTCTTTTATATATCCCATTTAACCCAGTTAGGGGTGGAATTTTGAAAAATCTTTTCTTAGGGATACCTATCTTTACAAAGAACACACCTTCAACATGTTTCTACGATCAGTGGTTTAGGTTATAATTAATTTTGGCATGTCAGCAAAGGAAAAATGGATTGCACTTACTTCTCCTTCTGTATGATGATATTTTCTGAAATGATGTTCCATATAAATTGCAGTCATAAATTTCTGTGAGCACAAGTGACATGGAAGTTTATTTCCTGGCAAGTGTTTTATTCTGTGTGACATTAACTCTTGCCAGTCTACGCATTTTTCTTCACAATTGTTACAGCTGTTGTTCTGCCTGTGTGTTGATAAATGTACATCCAGTTCGGCATTATCTTCGAATGATTTCGTGCATAAACCTGAAAATAATGTCACTTGCAAGCTGTCGCCCAAATCGCTGAAATCTATAGAGAGCACTTTGACTTTGCTCCGAGAAATACTGTGACAGCGTTACATCGCTGGCATAAATCTGTCTCGTTTTAACTGAAACTTAAGTCTAAGAAAAATCGAAGTATACAAGAGGTCAAGATGGCAATCAGGGAGGGAACGCCCCGCACACCCGCGCTAACATAATATATATAATAAACTGCCTCATTGGTCTAGTCTAGTATGTTTTACTATGACGAGGTCCTGGGTGCGATTCCCGGTTCGAATTAGAAATGAGGAGGCAAATCCGTTGCCTTGCGGTACGATAGTAGAAAGGTGAATGAGGAACCAGGTCAAAAAGTTCTTCAGAACACTCCGAAATATATCCTGTAAAATACCGATAGAAAGGCAACTTTGCGCCGATGTTCCAAACTTTGAAGTGTAGTCGTAATTGGGTTTTACTGTCAAAAAAATTGTCAGCACTAGAAAGTCACGAAAGTTGGCGGTGTTTCACCCCTGTGCGTCGGAGAGCTCATAAAGTCTCGGTCCTGGTCTGATCTCTCTCCGGTCGTGGCGGATTTCCATCCCACCGAGAGTATTATGTGTATGAGAGTAATGGAATAGAGAGTGCACCTACGTTATACAAATACAAAGAATGCAGGAACCTCGCACCTCGTCGCAAATAAAAAAAAGGAATTTATTTCAACAAAGCATAAACATTTACCACATGGCAGACTTGTTTCTGAAGTCGTGTCATTACTTTTTCCTTTAGTTTTTACATTTTTGATGCCATTACCTTTAGATTTTGGTTCTGAAAGAAAAAAATACATTAAATTTTATTTAGGTACATGTATGTCTATCACATGCCTTTAATTTGAATAAGACAGAAATATTTACCAGTAGATTTTTCTTTTGGAATCTTTACACTTTTAGTGTTTTTGATGCCTTTGTTCACATCGTTTTTTTCTAAAAGAATTTGAATAAAATAAATTAGAAAACTAAACATTTGAAAAGCCTACCATTACCAAAACAAATTCTGTCTATGCCAAGTACTAGTCACCAAGGAAAGCTGCCTATTTGATTGAACATATAGACCTATAAATACTCGTTGAACACAAATATTTACTAGTGGTTTAAAAGTGGTCCTATTGTTTTCACTGTGCTCATGATTAGAAATAGGAAAAAAATAGACCTCAATTTAGTTTATTTAAAAAAATTGTGTGTAACCAAACTAGCGTCATCATAACAAAATACAAAATATGAAACAAAATATGAAAAATAATTGATATTGTATTAATATTATTTCAATTTCATTTTCCAACGTAAAATTCAACCAACATGAGGATTTTGGTTGGTTGACAGCCAACAGGATGTATAAATTATAAGGTATGATGATTCCTGGTAATACTAATTGTATTAGATATCAGAAAAAGTTTTGTTAATAATCATAACTAATAAGGATAAAGAATTTGATTTACTTAATAAGAGTAAAATAGAAATGCTTTTAAAAATTACCACTAAGTGCTTTCTTCTTTGCATATTTAGTTTTTCTTTTAGAGCTATTAATCTCTTTGCTTGTATTTTCTTCTGAAAATATTTAAAACAGACAATAAGTATTATATTTTATTTTATAAGGACATGCATTGATCACATGTAAATTGCATATTTTTAGGGTTCCATACCTCAAAAGGAATAAAGGAACCCTTATAGGATCACTTCGTTATCTGTTGTGTCTGTCAATTTTTTTTTTTTTTTTATTATTCGGTTTTCAGTCCACTCCTATACCGGTTGAGCAATTGAGGCTATTAAACCTATAGGGTACTTCCCGTTGACTAAAATCATGAAGTTTGGGAGGTAGGTAGGTCTAATAGCACAAGCACAGGATTTAGCTGAAATTTTGAAAAACGTAAATCTACGCGGACGAATTCGCGGGCATCATCTAGTCAAAAATTAGCTAGTATTATACAGTAGAAACTCGATTATCCGGCCCTCAGTTATACGGATTCGCGATTATCCGGACTACCAACCGAAAATTGTTCGGCCAAGTGCTAGTCAGACTCGTGCACCGAGGGTTCCATACTCAGGTATTTTTTCCGACATTTTGTACAATAAATCAAAAACTATTATGCATAAAAATAAATAAAAATCTGTTTTAGAATGTACAGGCAAAGCCCTTTCATATGATATCCCACTTGGTATAGTTATCTTACTTTGAAAATTGAAAATAATATTATAGTGAACTACATAATATGCACAAAACCCGATTGTCTTCATACATTCAATTATCCGGATTTTCGATTATCCGGATCCCTAACGACAACAATTAGTCCAGTTAATCGAGTTTCCACTGTATAAGGGTATACACTAAGTAAATGTTATGGTAATAAGAAGTCTTTCACTTGCCATCTTTGCCATCAGTCTTCAAAACCAACTCATAGGTCAAATTATCATCATTATATTGCAGTTGCATGTCACCGAAATAATCATCAGTGATATCATCTTCAAAAGAAATTTTAGCTTCTTGATCATCAGTTTTGGGTTCTAGCTTCACTTCTTTTTCAGACCCGATAGTGTCATATGTATGTTCTTGTTTGATATTCTATTAAAAAAGTTTTTGATTTAACACAACATCAATAAATTACAATGACTACTAAGTAATTTGACATAATATTTTTTACACCTTTAGTATATGTTACGTCACCATGATCCAAACTTTCAGTTTTTATAAAATAAGGAAGGTCTGGCACATGCTGGCTCTCTCTGTTGTTTTTCTAATATCTTAAAACTCTCGTGTATGTGCGTGCGTGCGTGTGTGTGTGTGTGGATGTTTGTTATTCTTTCGCGCAAATACTGGACGGATTTGGCTGAAATTTTGAATGGAGATAGACTATACCCGGGATTAGCACATTATTTATCCTGGAAAATCAAAGAGTTCCCACAGGATTTTGAAAATCACGCGGAAAAAGTCTCGGGCATCATCTATTAATAAATAAGTATTATTAGTAAGTACTTGACTAACTATTCAAACTGAGACCATCACTGAAACACAACTAGTTGTTACAGTACGCCTCAGAAAGTAATGTACATCAGCATTTAGAATGACATTTCTGCTTTGTAGAGAGTTGTCTCTGTCACTCCTATCTATATGACGTTTTGTCGGTCTCAACTACAGAGACAATGCTCTACAAATCTGCTAACTCCTGCTAAAGGTTGATGTACATTACTTTCTGCCTCATACTTTATTACAATACTAGCTGATGCCCACGACTTCGTCGACGAATTAGGTTTTTAAAAATCCCGTGGGAACTCTTTGATTTTCCGGGACAAAAAGTAGCCTTTGTCACTCTCCAGGGTATAATCTATCTCCATTCCAAATTTCATCCAAATCCGTTCAGCGGTTTTTGCGTGATAGAGTAACAAACATCTAAACATCCAAACATCCACACTTTCACATTTATAATATTTTTTACAATATAACTAGCTGTGAACTGGCAACATGTCCCATTTCAAAAATTTGACAATTTCACTTTAAGCTATTTTATACTCAAAAGTATCCCAGTTCAAGACAGTTGGATTTAGTTTGGAACAATAATTTGAAAGAACAGGCACAATTAACACAAGTGAGGCTTGAGGCACCTACACTTCCACTGGCAGGTGTATACAATTACTACTTACGTAGCTAAAGGAAATAAGTTTTCCCTACATCCTGTACATTTGTTAAAATTGAGATAGTATCGGATGCCAGTTCACAGTTGATATTATATTACCTCTTTAGGAATAATGTCACTAAATATAGCATTAGCTGCTAGGCATTTTTCTCTAAATTCAATGAACTGTTGAAGAATTTTGAAACAACGTTTACACAGTTGTTGGGGATCACTAGTAGACAGCTGTAACTGAAAATGATAAGTATTTATAAACAATTCATTTTCATACTTTGTAATCTGTAGGTATGTAATACAAAAACCAGATCAATTGTGTCAGAACAGAGAGGTAAGGTTTTGTATCACCGCAGTTGCTAAAAACTATTATTGAATTAAAAACTTATTGTGGTCATTTTGGGATGGGCAAAAACTTTAAGGTTGCATTATCTGTAATGCAACCTTAAAGTTTTGCAATTTTTAACAGTCACAGGTTTCTACAACTGTGTTAAACCACTTTACAGCACTTAGGTATTATTTATTTTTACAAGCTGTGTGACAGACAGATGGACTGGACGAATTTATAAGGGTTCCTTGTGTTACTGTGACTAACTGACAGACAATGCACATCCTACATTGATAGATCTAGAAACTTGCAACTTTCTTTAACTTTAACATTGCATTCAGGTTCTCTCTACAGAAATCTGAAACTAAAAATCATTTTAAGGTGATACTTACATTCAGGTTAGTGAGTATGTTAAAGTACATAATGTACTTCTCATCAAAAGGAATCATGTTCCTAAGTGATTTTAGACATGCTCTACACTTTGACATGTTTCTAGAGAGAAATAGTTTTAATTTGTGCTATAAGTATAGTTTTCCGGTTTATTTAGGTACCACCTTATTTCCAGGCACTTGAAAAGGTTGTTGTGCACATAAACATTAAATTACTCTCGCAAGAAAAATTAAATTGATACCCCTATATTCAATGTACTCTGTGTTGATAACACTTTGTTTATAAAGGTGACTAACAGCTGTTAGTTGGTTCAAGCTTCAGCCCACCAGCCACAAGAGACCAGCCCACAACGTACATATTTGAAACGGTTTGATTCATTTCTATAGTATTTTCACTAGATTTTGTAGTAGACTGTACGCAGTAGCAAATTATTTTCAACTACGTTTTTTCATCAAAGCCACCACACAACACAACAGCCATGTTTTTTTTTACGTTTAATCTTAATATCTTAATTTATTGGCTGATTTGAAATAGTGGTGGCTTCTTATTGACTCATTCAAATCCAAATAGCCAATAAGAATTTACATGCATTTCAAATGAACCAATTAAATTCGATTATGTACTGAGAGCTAGTATATATACTCTCATTATATACAAATCAAATGTACATAGTCGGGTAGAACGAGACAAAACTAGCACCGGAACAAAATGAGAGGGATGGACTGATGCATCTACTTCGCCCTCGAGTTGAGAGGCCCTGATCAAAGCTCTCCAAGAAGTTAGGTTAAGTACCTAGTCAATTTTCACTATATTATCCATACTATATCTATAAATTTTCATGTTTTGTTGTCTTGTCAAGTTGTCACGTCACGTATTGTCGGTATTGATTACGTAGTGATTATATTATACTCTTTGGTAGTGATTACCTCTATTAGGGGTGCAACTCCAGAACATTAAAAAATCGCAAATTGAAATTCGCTTGTGGTGCCATCTAAGCGCGAGCACGGCTAAACAAATAGATAACAGTTTACAAAAGACGTCAACAGATGGCGGGCACATTGCTGTAATTTTAATGACATTAATAAATTATAACCTTTGTGATTATAACCAACTTTTCATGTTTTCGTGTGCTTTAGTAAATATTTATATTTCTGTTAAATTTATCTGACCCTGCTTTAATAACAGGACTCTGTAGTCTGTATTTCCTTTCACCACCTCGATAACTATATTCTAAGGATTGATTTACGGACTCGATTCATGCCTGAACGACTGACCACGGCTTCGGATTACGGACTCGTTTTTGCTTTGTGAAATGATTTTTCTGTGAATATATTAGTGCAGAAAAATGCCACGGAGATCTCGATGTGTGTCTGGATGTGACTAATTCGGTAAGTATAAAATTATCTCACTCGTAATCTAACTCAAAATTACTTCAATGAGTCAAACTCTGTGCACCATTAAGGCACCATTAGGACATTAGGTATTTTATCATGATACTAGGTACCTATATAATTCCTGCGATTTCGTCCGCTCGAAAAAGCTATTTTAGAAATCCCGTGAGAAGTCCAATTTTCCGGGATAAAAGTGGCCTACAAAATA
Organism: Maniola hyperantus; assembly: GCF_902806685.2. Classification (NCBI taxonomy): domain Eukaryota; kingdom Metazoa; phylum Arthropoda; class Insecta; order Lepidoptera; family Nymphalidae; genus Maniola; species Maniola hyperantus. The sequence continues at coordinate 6,123,370 of NC_048543.1, forward strand.
CAACCGTCTGATGCAAGCTATCTCTGTACCAAACAGATCATCTGTTTGGTACAGAGATAGCCTGACCACCACTTTGTCTACGTGGATTTAGGGTTTTGAGAATCCCATGGGAACTGTTTGATTTTCCGTGACAAAAGAAGCCTATGTCCTTACCTGGATGCAAGCTATCTCTGTACTAACTTTCATCATATACGGTTACACAAATTTACTGTAAAAAGCTAGCATACAGACAGGTTGACACACTTTTGCATTTATCATATTGCTGTGGATTATTAAATTAACTACTAATTCTGTAAATTTTTTGTTTTGTAATTAAGTGTACTTACAACATTTGTTTTGAACTTTATTGACTAAGTTATTTTTATATTATAGGTATCAACTATCACTATTAAGTACAATAAGTAAGTATAGACTAATGCATATTTTATGTTACTATTTTTTCAGATGTTTGCATGGCTTTCCAAAACCTGGCTACTCCTCTCTATGAAACCATTTTAACAATGAAAAGAGATAGTAGGACAGCATTTAGAAAGCAAGACTGATGATTAAATATATACCTACCTAGTTACGAATTGTCAAATTTGCAATCACCAGTTTGAAGATCGTTGAAATACACCAGTTGTGGTAGTAATATGAAAGTTATGAAAAGTAAATAACCAAAAATTTTGGATTTGAGCGTTACCTATTTCACAATCTCGTGGGTCTTGAATTTGGGTATGTATTTTATGTACCTAGTTACGAATTTATGAAAATAAAATACTTTACAAAACTTTAAAACCTTTTTATTTCTAGGTATAGTGTTTTATAATTTAGTATCTTAAAGAGTCAGTCTTGTAATATATATTTTTAAACATGTTTTAAACAAACGTTAATGGAATTATTGATATTTTTTTAAAACATGTTCAAAAATATAAAATATGCTAGTAAAGTATTTTTATAAATAGCATTTAAATTTTCGCGCTCTCGCACGCCTAGCGCGCTATTAGTGCCCTCTAGATGTGAGCACACGCGTAACTTTGAAAAAGAAATCTTAAGTCGCACATCTATCTCTAGTAATATAGTAAATAATCTATGCTCAGCTCTTTGTATTCTCCGGTAGGAGCACAGATATGTCCAGATTTGCAACTAGCGTGGCCCCCTCAGTTCCTCTCGCTCAAGCAGATTTTCTTACTTGTGAAATGTCATTCCTTCTACACTTCACGTTGTTTGCCAAATACTCACGTACAAATACATTTTGGCAAACAAAAAAGAGTGGCCATGGTGATAAGGACAAATCACAATCATTTTGTCACGTTCTTAAAATGTTATGTTCGTTAAATGCATTTAGCTATCTCGCTCTAACAGTAAGTGTAACAATAGGGCTACTTCTAATAGTCCTTATTCTGAGGTCGTGGCCTTTGTTCTCCAACAGCCTGTCAATGTTATTCAAGTTCCAAGAGAGCCTTGTCGCAATATGTTATTGGTGTGTGCTTTTTTTTTCTGGTCGGTGGTCTGTGTTTGTCGCATGTTTTGTGTACAAAGGTATTTTTATTTTGATAGGAAGTGGGAATAATTTCCTTATTTATGTTATGAAATTACAAATTTCCAATACATTTCGTATAAGATGTGCAATGTTGAAGAAATCGCGGACTGTGGAGATATTTTGACTTTGGGTAGAGCTTTGTTTATAACAGAGAAGGAAGGCAAGTTTTAACACTATCCATTTTAATTCACTTCATAGTTTTACGACATCTATTTTTATTTATATTAACACTAACATAATAAATTACTGACTTATGGTTTTTAGATAAAACTTGGCTTTCAAAATGTTCAGTTTCACTTTCGTCTTGCGGAAATTTATTGGCTGTTGGGTACAAAAAGCGCCTTTGTTTCTTAACGGCTCAGTGGATTAGTTCAATTGACAGCAACACATATTTGGTATCATGGAGTGGGACACTTCCATCGGAAATCACCTCTATTTTGACACTATCTATTTGTCCTTCACAACAATCTTCACAGGTATTTGAATAATAAGAATAAACCTAGTGAATAGTTTTAATTGAACATCCTTTTCATTAATCCATACTTAATTTTTTTAAATGCAAGAGCGTGTCTGTCTGCTAGCTTTTCACGCCTATCCGTTCAGCCAATTTTGCTGGAATTGGGTAAAGAAATAGCTTGCATCCTGGAGATAGACATAAACTTCAGATCCCGTAAAACCAAAGAGTTCCCACAGGAGTTTAAAAAACTCCTGAATCCACATGGATAACATTGGTACATACATAGCTTACATCCTAGAGATAGCCATACTTAGATTACTTTTTATCCTGGAAAATTAAATATTTCAACTCAAGTGAGTCGCAGACATAATCTAGTATATAGTAATATTATAAAATGTGAAAGTGTGTCTGTTTGTCTGCTAGCTTTTAATGGCCTATAAGTATATATAAATATGATAGAAGGTTTTCAGCTCAAACCTGTGTGGCAAAGCTAATTTTACAGTATTTATGCTTTGCCTATGAATCTTAAATTTCAGGAGACCAATCTTGATAAAATTTAGCGCAATATTTAAGTCTTGAATGACATGAAATGATTTTAAACTGATAGTCATCACAATTCGGTGGTTTGTCAAAAAGAGAAGGTCTTTGAAGACAGGGCACTCTACAATTTAATATATTTATTGAATACTAGGTAATGCCTGCGACTTCCTCCGCATGGATTTTGGTTTCGAAAATCTCATGGAAACTCTTTGATTTCCTGGGATCTAGCCTATGTCCTTCCCCGGGATGCAAGCTCTCTATACCAAATCTCATCAAAATCGGTTAAACAGATAAGCCATGAAAAGCTAGCAGACAGACAGACAGACAGACACACTTTCACATTTATAATATTAGTATGGTAGTATGGACAAACCCTGATTATTATTAGAATAATATTTGATCATAGAAATAGAAAGATTTTTGACTCAAATAAACTTTTACAAGTACTTTTTAATCATCAAATGCACTTACCACTGGAGCACATGTCAACCCATCTACCAATGGTGCACATGATTACCATAACATAATGTCTGTATTGTATTTTTAAGAATGGACCAGATTGGTTCTGCATAGTGGTTGGATTTCAAAACGGAAGTATTGGATTTTATACAAACACAGGGCATGTGTTATTACATGAAAAATTAGATGAAAAACCTGTATTAAAAATCTCATGTCATACAGGAACGTATGGTACACTGCCTGATGATGTTCACATTTTGTTTCAAACTGGTGTCTGTGTTCTCACTGGATCAAGTTTGTTCCAAACACTTAGGAATGCAAAAGCACAAGTTGCAAAAGGTAAACATTTATTTAACTTTAAATATTATTAAGCGGTGATAGCCGAGTAGTTAAGACGTCAGCCTACTATTCAGGGGTCGGTCAATTCATATTCTTAAATTTTTAAATCTAAATATATATAATGAAAGGCTGACTGACTGATAGATCAATCAATGCACAGCTCAAACTATAAGACGGATCAGGCTGAAATTTGGCATGCAGATAGCTATTATGACACATCCGCTAATAAACATTTTTATTAAAATTTCAACACCTATAGGGGTTTGAAAGTGCAGTCCACGCAGACGAAGTCACAAGCATAAGCTAGTCTAGAATAATACTGGCAATCACCTACTCTGAATAATATCAATCAGAAAAATATAGCTATGTTTGTTTCATACTTTTAATTGTGTCTCGTATAAAACTGATTGAGGCCAGCCTACTGCATAAAACTGATTTCCAGTATTAATCTCACTGGCCTTAAAATAAAATTACTATCAATAGTTCATGCTGGTATCCGGGATGACAATGCAGTTGATATTAGAAACATCCAAATAAGAAAATGGTCGTTTTCTGAACAAGAACAAATTAACGATGCTGCAGTTGTTGGTCTAGAGTTAAAAAATACTTACGACCATTTCCTAGCAGCTTCAACATATGGAGGATATGACACATGGTGAGAAATTTTTTAAAATTTAAAAAATTCCCTTCATGTAATACAAAAATCCTGCACTTTCTGAATATAGGTACTAATACCTACTGCTGCTTTGATCAAAACTTGAGCTAATAAAATATCATAAATACTTATTTAATGAATTGTTTGTTATTATTATAAGCCATTTAATTTAATTATTAAAGGTCAAGTAATTTAATATCTACATTTTAGGTACCGGTCCATTCCGCCAGTCAATACATTAGTTCTTACAACAGGCATATCACCTTACATGGGATTCCAGTATGCATTAGAGGGGGGCACCACTCCACCACTACAGGATGTAGCTAGAGCAGTTGCTAATAAAATTAAATCCGCCTTACCGTAAGTATATTTTTTGACACAATATCTACATCGAATCAAGCTAGTGTATAAGGATAATACCATAGTGTGCATAATATAAATTATTATAGTCAAGCGATCCATACTATAATATTATAAATGCGAAAGTGTGTCTGTCTGTCTGTTAGCTTTTCACGGCGCAATTGTTCAACCGATTTTGACGAAATTTGGTGTAGAGATAGCTTGCACCCCTGGAAGGACATAGGCTACTTTTTATCCCGGAAAATCAAAGAGTTCCCACAGGATTTTTAATAACCTAAATCCACGCGAGCGAAGTCGCAGGCATCATCTAGTATACAATATTTAATACCAATGGCAGTCCAATCCGCCATATTGCGCGCTAGATGTGTGAACTATGAATGTGTGAAGAATAAGTAATTGAAATCCTCTGCTGTCCGTCAACAAGGCTGGTTACTGAACTTATTTCAAATCATTCTCCATGCGCCTCTTCTTGTCTACTTCATTCAGCAGTATCTTCTACAGAGATAGTTTAAATTGTAGCAGTTTACTCTGAAAAAGTACTTCAGTACTAATAGTTATTACTTATTAGTAATCATAATCGAAAACTCTAAAAAGGTAGATTTCATATTATGTTTGACAATGTTGCGTTGGACGCTCGAGGTCGCAAACTTAAATTATTCATTGGTCAACATGCCAACTACTTAGCAAAAAATCTAAACTACCGAATCTGACTCAAGGTCTGATGTATGTGGCTACTGGGCATACACACATCGTTTATTATTCCATCCTCAGAATAACTTCAAATCCCAGGCAACTTCATAATCAAACTGCAATTAAGATTTTAATCTGCTACAATAATGTATTTAACTTTGATGTAGTGGCTGGTTGGGTGGATCTACAGAGACTGCGCCAACTAATACTGAGCCCCTAATAAGAGCAGAACAGTTGTCAATGAGAAATGGTATTTTTGATGCACAACGCCACGGCACAACGGTCGCTATATCTCCGGACCGGCGTCTCGCAGCATTCACTGATAGTTTAGGACGAGTGGCTGTCTTGGATATAAGCAAAGGCTATGTTATAAAACTTTTCAAAGGATGCAGAGATGCCCAGTGCGCTTTTGTCCAAGTATGTAGTTATAATAATTAACAATATTCTTTCGAATATTTTCTCATTAGTTGGAATTAATTTCTTGACTATAAAACCGAAAGTTACTCGTAGATATTATAAAAATGATTATTCTGCGCTAAAAATTAATAAAGTCACAGGAGTTTAGCCGATTGTTAAGGTAAGCGGTCACGTTGAAAATAACCCACTTCCGGTTGTCCGATTTTGGTAGTTTTTTTTTCTGTCGATGCCGCCTAGTACTACTAAAAACCTTTCATAGAACTTCCATTGAAATTTGTTGAAATACAATTGACGCGTCTAATAAACAGTAGGAAAAACTTAAATCCCTATCGCCTAAAACGCGGAAGCCCTGATTAAGAGTACATATTTTTCATTACAGATCTTTGATGCTGATACTAAAAAGCCGCAACTTTCTCTAGTGAAGGAGATACGAAGAGCGTTGTTTTTGATAATTTACAATCCGAAAAAAGGGCTAATTGATATAAGGCTTATGCAAAGAGGTAGTAGAGTGGCAGTATTTACAGCAACAAAAAATGGAAAACTATTATACAATACCTGTGGCTTAACGGGTGCAGAAAAAAACTATACCCACAAAAAACTTAACTTACCAGAATTTCAGTGTGTACTGATCGATCCAGATGGCAAACTTAAAAGATTTAATATTCCATTCTACTATTCGTTAGAGGGAGAACATTTAGAAAGATCGAAAGATTTACACATCATTAGAGCGATACGTGATAGTATAAAGAAAAATCCTTATTTATCAGACGAAATTAAAGATGAAATCATTCAAAGTGCTGCAAAGTTAAAGACATTGGAAATTAAAAAGCATTGCTTGGAAATGTTGATAAAAAACTGTGAAACATCGTCGGAAACACTCATTTCTTGCTTAGAAATATTTTGGGATAGTATTACTAATGAGAAGTTAAATGAGCATAGTAAAAAAAATTAAAGACTTTTTTGGGAACCTTGCATTAGTGACTCTATTTCATAGACATATTTGTAACGAAACCACTGACGATATGAAAAATTTAATAGCCAAAGTTTGTGAAACATTTGAGCTTGAAAAGCCATTAAAGACATCAGATGAAAAAAATGATGAAGATGACCTTGACTTTCATCTTTTAGAAGACGATAACTGTATATTAGAACGATTATTGATTTTAGCACAAGAAAAAGATTTTAGGGAGCAGCAACACACAAAAGTTACTTTTGCAGATAATCGCATAAGCACATATAAAGACTTTATCTCTTGTTTCGTATTAGACAACAGAGGAGAATTCATAACTTTGAAACCAGATATTACAACTGAGAAACTAAATAATTTATCATGTGATATTTTCAAGTCTATTCTGAAACTAAACGACCTTACTTTGTTGACAGACTTTGTTAAAGATAGTAATATTGATCCCCAAGAAATTGTTAAACTTGTTATTATGCATGTGTCAAACATGCCACTTGAAGAAATAAATTTAGATTTGATTGAAAAAATAATTGCCGTGCTGTATTATCTGTGCAGAAGTTCCGAGGAAGCTACTGACATTATATATAATGAAATATCTCCATGGTGGGAAAATATTCGCGAAAAAACTAGTGGGCTTGCCGTGTCCGCTAAGAAGTATGATAATCGCGATGGCTTGTAAATCTGTTGCCAATATTTTTGAAACCAAGTCTTCTGACAATGAGGACGCTTGGGAGTCTCTCACTAAAGAAACTGCAAAATGGGGTATTCTAATCGGCAAATTAGAGGACATATCTATATTAAGTATTATTTTAATGTGTAAAGCCAATTTTAACGGCAAAACGCTGCCTAAACTACCTTTTGAAGAGATGAACATAAATTTAAAATATATTTACACGAGGGGGAAGGGCTCAGTAACAGAGTTGATCGCTAAATGGCTTTGCGGCATGGGTGTGCCTCCAGAGGCAATAGTGGCAAATGAACTCATGGAAATATTTGATGCTACTTCCGATTCAGAAATGAATACTTCGACGAGTGAAGATAAGACTGAATTTGTGCTTATGGAAAATAATCGCCATCATATTGATAATAATCCACAGGTTTTTAAATGGTTATCCCTCCTTCGAAGACAGTTTCCGCTAAGCACAAAGGCTGATTACGTTATTGCGAACATGTGTTGGGAGTATGCAATGGAATGGCAAAAATCTTTGAACAAAACCATGGAGTTGGAAGCAGTACTACATTGTTTACAAAACATTTTGGACTTACATTTACGTTTAGGTTTATTTTCCATAATTTGGTTGACATACATAAAATATACCTTTGAAGACAGTTGTCGCCTCGTTAACAAAGTGGGCAAGCTGCCTAAAGATCATTTGTGCGTGCAAGACCTAGGATTCAACAGCGAATGTTTAAAGAGTTTTCTCAAAACTACGAAAAACTATCTGGACAGATTCTACGCATGTTCTTTGAAGACATTTGATCACACAAAACAAGAAATACAATTTGAAAAAATTTGGGATGAAAGTTTACCATCTCTAGTAGAAGTCGCTCAAGATACAAAAAACCTTAACATTGATATTTTAAATTTGAACTATCAAATCGCCTGTACTATTTATTATCAATGTCATTTCAATTTAAAGTTTACAAAACCATTGGATAGTCTTTATGATATTGACTACCAGTACATATTGGAAGCGCTCGCAGGCAACGTTGTACAAAGAGACATAAGTATGAAATGTTCGGAAAAGTTAATGGGGCCCAGGATGAAATATCTTACAAAGCTGACGCGCACTGCAATTGAAACAATAAGTTGTGTAGATAATAATGTAGAATCCAAATCGTACAATAATGAAGAATGTTTACATTGGATTGAAAACATCTGTGTTTTGGCAGAGCTATGGGGCATTGATATCAACTTTGTGAGGCGGCAATATGTAAGTATTGCTGAAAAAACTATTTAAGTTTATGAAATATACACTGCTTAAACATGATCAATGTATATATTTTTTTTAAAGACAATTATATAAGCAAAATAAGAATCTATTATTCATTTTATATTGAGTTCATACCAATAATTAATTTCAATTCGAAATTATTATCGAAGTAATACATTATTATTGACATTTCAATTTTTATTGTTATTTTAAAAAAAAAATATCACAGGTGGTTGGCTTATACCATAGGGGATACGACGAGTTAGCAGAGAATATACTAGGTCTGATCACAGAACCACAGGTATTGCTGGAGCCAATATTAGCGATAACAATCCAGAGACTAAAGCGATACTTAGAGAACTCGACGAAGTCAAACCAGCACTCGATGATTGTAACGATGCCACCTCAGCTTTATAAGAAAATGCAGAACATGGTTTGAATTTTTGCTTACATTATGTCTATGATGTTTTGTTAATTTTGTTCTTTTTTGTATGACAGAGCTGCTGGGTTCAGGTGGCGCAAGACCGTAGCGTGTGGAAGTCCTTCCAAAAAACCTACTTCCAGCAGTTAGGAGACGTCTATGGGTTGATCATGATGATGACTGAGTCTTGTCAGAATATTTGTTGATTCCATTTTATAATTAACAAGCCACCCGCCTCAGCTTTGCACAGTAGCTTACTGCAATTTCCGTAGCGATCTTTAAGTTTTATGAAAATATTAAATATAGCCTATGCCAATTAGGAACAATGTAGCTTTCTACTGTTGAAAAAAAAAAATCAAAATCGGTTCAGTAGCTCCAGAGATTACTTCCTACAAACAAACTTACAAACTTTACCTTTTTATAATATTAGTATAGATTAAGAATAAGGGCTTCGCTCATTTGCCCTGGTGTGACTGATGAACCCTACTTTGGAGCGCACAGTGAGGACATGATAATTACATAATTATTGTAAGTTATATTGGAGCCAGGGGAGTGGTCTACTTTTAAGTTGATGTTAGGATTTTTAATGTTTAATGTCAGAATATTTTATGGTAGCAATACAGAATGTAACCAGAACGGTAGGAAAACCTTAGCGTTTATTTTTATACTACCTAAACAATCCAATACCAATAACCATTTGCCTCATTTTGTAGTTTTAGTGATCTATTATTTTTCAAACCTGCAATGTATAACGTGCAAAACTCAGGTCAATACCCCGCTTACGACGCGGCATTGACTCCGAGTGGCCTACTTACGCAACGTTTGTTGACCTGTAGCGTCAGTTAGATGCAGATTTGCAATTTATCGTAAACTTGATTTTTAATTGTTAAAACGTTGACAGTTTATGTATAGGAAACCTGTCAGTTTAAATTAATTTGGCGATTGAAAAATCAGAGCTTGGTATTTAGTAAAATATTGAAAAATAATTTATCAAGTACCTAATATTTATTATATTTAATTACAGATTTTGGATCCATCAATTCCGTCTCATCCATCCCTGTCCACCACTGTACTGGTTCTACAAAAGCTACTATCACAAATAGTAAAAAAAACTCCAGACGCCGAAGAAATGCAAGACATTAAATTAGCTAAACTTATAATTGAAAGTTGTGAAATTTTTATTCAGTGGAAGCGCGACGCCTAGCGCCCGAGAGTGCTCGCAAGAATGTATAGTCGTATAGAATGTATATGTCGCCACAGGTCGAGATGGGGTCGCCCCGCACACCCGCACAGTCCCCGCGCTAATACGGTGCGGGATAGCGCGGGTGCGCGAGGGATTACCATCTTGACCTGTCGCGTACTATACATAATGTATAGTACGCGACAGGTCTAGGTCAGGTAGTAATTTTGCGCACGAGACTCTTGCGCTATTAAACCAATACTTACTAAGACGTTCACTTTTATCATAAAATTAAAAGAAAAATTTCGGTTATCTCGCTCGCTCTATACACAATACTTAATATTCTTTTAATATAAAATATGATGATGTACAATTTTTAATTTAATACATAAGTTTAATGTTATATTATAGTAACGAAAAAATAAAACAAACATTACAAAACATTTTGATGTTTAATTTTTTTCAATTCATATAATTTTTTAGACGCAAGATCGACAACTGTATACTTTTATTTATATATAAATCATAAAGTTACGAGATGTCTGGTAGAGCCAAGCCCACTTGCTGAGCTTCAATTTGTGCTGCCCACAGCCCATGGGACCTACCCCAAGTCCAATGTAAATAGCTCTTAAGTGCTCTTAACTGTATCACATTTATAACATATAACTAGGTACTTACAAGTCCTGATTCTACAAACCCTACATCTTGGTAATAAAAAGTATGGGTCTGATATAACATTTAAGCCCATAAAGAATAGTTTGTACGACAATCACGAAATCGCCCCACAATACAATTTAGTGATTGTCGCACAAACTATTTCTTATGGACTTAAAATATGCTTTTTGTCCTTTTTTATCTTTAGGAAGACATACATAGCGGTTTTGTAGAGCGTTGTGAGTTGTCTCTGTCGTTGAGACAGACAAAACGTCACATAGGTATGAGTGACAGAGACAACGCTCTACAAAGCCGAAATCTCATTCTAAAGGCCGATTGTACATTATTTTCTGCCGCGTACTATAACATAGTTTACATCTACCGGCACTCCGAGCACTAATAACAAGCATGTCGGTGATGCGGCCTTAGAATTATTACTCATCCTAAAGTCGACTAAAATCTTTTCTCTTGTATTGTAGGTACTCCTCTAGGAACTACTAATATCACAAAATCTAAATATATAAAAGGAAACGCACAGCACTACTGGACGGATCAGGCTGTAATTTGGCATGTAGGCTATTAAACGAATCCAACCGCTAAGAAAGGATTTTCAAAAATTCAAACCCTAAGGGGGTGGAATAGGGGTTTGAAAGTGTAGTCCACGCGAACGAAGTCGCGAGCATAAGCAAGTATTCCTATAAAACTCGCATAATGTAACGGTTGGAAAGAATAGTTGTATACTAAAAATACCCGCTGTCACACCAATGTTACCCGTTTCTACTGGACTGTGCGAATATCACGATGGTATTTCATCTGTGCAGTAACGTAGTATTTTGACCTCATTTTGACGTATTTTTATTCTGTGGTTTTGATATTGACACCATTGACTCTTTGTCAATGTCATTGTATTTCTCCCATATTTTTGTTTACAACTTTTAAATACCTATATTATTTTAATAAATAGTTACGTGTAACGATAATGTTTAAAAAAGAAACAGTGATAATAGTGCAATGAGAATTACTAATAATGTGTGTATATTCAACTTTCTCGGTTTTTTTCCACATTGGTCAATTTAGATAATTTTGACTTCGAAGATACTCATAATCATGAATTCTAGATTTCAGATCAATTTTTCATAGGTTTACTTCTTCTAAACCTTCGCAATGGGCTGTTTTCAAAGTAAAAAAGAAGCTTCTGACTTACATCCCAATGTTTTTCGTGTTGTTAACATCGACGAAAATGGTGCAGATTTGTGTACAGGACAACTAGAAATAACAGAATCAGATATCATTTTGTACAGAGAAGGCAGAGAGTCGACTGTGTGGCCTCTTCATTCCCTGCGGCGATACGGATTTGAAGCAGAGATATTTAGTTTTGAGTCAGGTAAAATTACAGTTTACTTCTTATTTTATTAACTTTTAATATTGTATCTACTTTAGTTAAATTGGTAATACTTTATACATTTATGATTTATGATTTATTTATTCATTTGCTTTCATGGTTACATGAAGCCCCGTTAGGGCATTGCAAAGTTAGGTACATTAACATATTAATTAACATTAATAATAATTAATGATTATAATATGTGTAAGAAAGAAGTTGATAATATGGTACATACCTACATATCTACAAAAGACTTACAACTAGAACACTGTAATCTCTTTTACTCTCATATGTTTTATCTTCTCTCTCACTCCTGATTTAATTCAGGATGGAATAGTAGAACTTTTAAAAACCATTATTACTTTGTTTATTTATGATATAGATAATTTAATTTCTTTATAGGTAGAAGATGTGAAACAGGAGAAGGAATTTATGCATTTAGATGTCGAAGAGCATCAACATTGTTCCAAGCACTTCAACAACAAATACAATTAAGGAATGTCGTGCATGATTCTGTGCCATACCCAGTATCTAGACTCACTCCCTCGCCACAAGGTCGACAAACATTACAGGCCAGTGTCGTCCATCGCTCCTCCATAGATAACGGCCAACCAGTTAACATAGGTCAAAACTTTAACAACAATCTCCCAAATGTTGTTGGAAATACAGGAGTCCCACCAACATTGCCAACCCTGACTCAGTCACCTCGTTCACCTTCCAGTGCAGACATTTTAGAAGTTATGCCTTTATATCCAAGGCCGCAAGCCAGCAGTAACCATGTGACTAATGTTTACCAAGTCAGAGATTTTAAACGTGAACATAACAATAACCAAGCAGAAATGGCAGCTGATAACAGACATGTGTATTCCAATGACTTCAATAGAGATTTAGCTATGCTTAGAAACACACTGAGGCAGGAAACTGTATTAAATACTATAAGAGACATTGAGGATGAAACACATTTTCTTGAAAATAGATATGTAGAGAATGCACAGACTAATAGCCTTCTGTCTCCTACGATGAGTAATTCTAGTGAGCACTATGCACAATTGAGTATAGAGCAACAGGAGCCTTCCAGGTTATATGTCAATATAGCCCCTAATGATAACATATTTGATGGAAATAGAATTAATGATGCTATGCCAACTACACCGCTTACACCCAAACAAGTTGAGTACTGCAACCTGACAGTTGGAACAAAGACTGAACTAAATACTTACGCCAATTTGATGCTCGGTGATATAACTGACAGTGTTCAGAACAGTAAACAAATTTTTAACAGCTCTGAACACAATCAGAAGTTTTCAGAATCAGATACTTTCACATCTATGTCTCCAGTTGAAGACATTAACTATGCAATTCTCGATATAGATTCCAATAAGGACAATATAAAAACAGTTAGAGATGTGGCATCACCAGAAAGTCAATCATACAATAGCTCCAAAAATGAAAGTACTACATCGCATTCATCACAGGCTCGTGGTAGAGTAGTGTCCCAGAGCAGCATAGACAAATCCACAGCTCTCAACTCATCCAATCCTGCACCAAGTGCTAGTATTGGTTACACAACTATTGATTTTGATAAAACTGTTGCATTAACCTCAGTAGCTGCAGGAGCAGATGTCAGTAATATGGATGGTTCCCGGAAAAACAGGCACAACTCCTGTAGTATTATATGTGGTAGTCCCAGCACTGGGGAGAAAGGAAGAAGTAACAACTGAGATCTCTACCATGTTTTTTAATAGAGAGGAAAACTTCAACTATTTACAAGAAAATTTGCTACTGATTAGTATATAAGAAAAGTATAGCTAATTACAAGTTTTCACAAATAGAAGTTGCATAAAAAGATAAAAGCCTGTTTGGGAAAAAGTAAATTGAGTATTCTTGACTTTCAAAAAGAACAAAAGTTAAGTTTTTAAGGATATTTTGTAACTTATGAATTGTAATTGTATTTTCAAAAAAATTTAATATAAGAAATAATTTTAAAATATGCCAAATCAATGAACAGATGTTCAAAGCCAAAGTGAAATGTTCATCAAACCAAAGTTATTAAAAAGTTAGGTACTGTACAACAATAAGTAGTGCATTAATGTAGATGAAAGTAATTAATTGATACTATCAAACTGATTTTGTTGGGTTATTGTAGCCAACAAAATTAAAGATGATTAATAAAATAAATGTTTGTAAATAACTGTGTAGAACAGTAATGTTAAACATGTGCATTGTAAGGGATAAACCTAAACCACACCCTAAGTTTTTGTACTAAGTCCACAAAATTCTATATATATATATATATATATATATATATATATATATATATATATATATATAATATTTAAAAATATAATAGACAACAACGAAATAATATATTTGATCTATTTATATTTAATTATATCATTCCATCCAAAGGTTTTAGGGTATTAGTAAATGGGTAAAAAAGGAAATCCAAATATTAATATAATTGCTGTTGGCAGTTGCTTTCTAGGTGCTTATTATTGTTATGTGATAGCCCATATTAAAATGAACATAATAAATATGGTATATATTAGAAATGTAATACATATAATATCTTTTTATGAAAACAGAGAAGAAATCATATTAGATACAAGTAGAATTAATATTTGTAGTACATGCTTGAACATTTTTAATACCTACTTTACCATAATCACATTTCTTGTATGTATATGTAATGGTCTTATTTCTGTTAGTACATGTCTTACTAAAATTACAGCTCTATGTAATGTGATCCCGCGCGGTTTGTGACAAAGATAGCACGATATTCAGACCCGTCAGTTTTGATTGTGTACAACAGAATTAGCATCAGGCAGCTATTTTTACTAATAAGTAAGTATATTATTTCGATATTTCTTTTTAAAACTTATTTATTAATTTATTAGAACTGGGTAACCCCTGAAGATTTGTTCAAATGTTTTATATTATATTGATTGAGGTACATAACATGGCTAATTCTGCTATACTACTCTATTTGTACATACGGGCTGATTCACTTGTACAATCTCTAAACTAAACTTAATTAACAGGTCTAAATCTAGTGCTATCATTTTCTGCAAGCAACATTATGAAAGGGATAGCAATAGATTTAGACGTGTCATTTTAGTTTAGTTTAGAGATTGTGTACAACGGAATTAGCCACATTATTTTGTTAAGTAATAATTAAGTTTTATCAGTAGGTATGACAAGTAGCTAAATGAATGTTATGTATGTAGGATAGTTTAATATTGAGTAAGTAGGTACAGTACGATTCAAACTTAAATGCGTCTGCGTGAAGTTGCGAGACGTGCGCAGTTACCCTCCCCGCATCCCCGGACACCCAAAATGTGTGTGGTGCGCATCGTCGTGCGCAAACTTCAGGGGCGCATTTACGTTTAAATCGTACTATACTCATATCTTTTCTGAAGCAGTTTATGTAAATCCTGATCCATTGAAATATAAATTATATTTCGATGTATAATGAAGTTCCTAATTTGTCCCTATTTGCCATAATAGGGACTCATCTAAAATATCTGCCAGCTGCTATGAGTCACATGTATACATGTGTATTCTTATTATTGTTTGTATTATAATTGAGTTGAGTAGGTAATATTTTCGCAACTTAGAACGGTAAGGTGGGGGTGGCAACAATGAATCAAGTGAATCACTATAGCTAGCCATGCTATGCATCGATGTTACACTGTGCAATTTCGTTCATTGTGTACCATGGGGTATATGCAGTGAACCATTTTCCTATTTTGAAAAAATCTTAAAAAAAAAGTGATATAAAATATTATACAAAAGCCTATGTGGGTTTAAACTTCATTAAATTTCTAGCGTTTTGTGCAATTTGCGCATTATACATCACTATTGAAGTGGGTAATAACTGCTCAAACTTTTTGTGGTTCATTGTTGCCACCCCTACCCTACTCTTGGTTTTCTAGTGGCATATTAGGTATTTGTTTGTTCATTTAGGGCCAGTGCCTGCCAGCAAAACACTTATACTTTCGATGTACAGAGTGAGTTGTTCCTTGTGAATTATGCCATTAATAATTATAAGATAGGTACACCTTAATTCAAATAAGTATGCCAAACACATTCATCATAATTCATGACTTTTTATTGCCCATTGCCTATATCAAAAATCTGCCGTAATAGTAATTTCTTTCTGACCGAAAAAACAGCGGCTATGTGTTTCAGAGGCATGCTGTTGAGAAACCTTCAAATGCCAAAGAAAATACAGGTTTAAATATCTAGCTATTAGCTCTTTAAATAATAAAGGGGTTTTGTGTTGAAATTTGAAACACCTAAGGCGTTGCCAATATCCTGTAGGATTATATATTTTGTTATTGCCAATATTTTGTAAAATCGGAAATAAGAACAACATAATAGTGTGTGAATAAACAAGGCTGAGATCTAAAGAGCATACTTTGACATTGCAATGCTCACTTTACTTTTAACTGAAAAAGTAACCCTGGCGCACTCCCCAGCGCTTTACGTGAAAATGTATTTTGGCTCTCATTTGAATATTTGTTGAACAGATATTTATTTACAAAATTTCATTGAGTTTTGCAACTTGGCTATTTCATAGAACTCAAATCCCCACCAGACTGTTGCAACTTGCAAACAAGTGTTTACACTGTTGTATACTATCATTGGAGGGGTTGTTTACAAAAGTCTGGCTGGGGTTTTAGTAAAATCAAAGTACGCTCTATAAGCTTCTAGGCGAAGAGATATAAGTGTATTAAAAGTGTCATATTTTATTTGAAAAATTGTAAAGCATGTCTGGTGTTTTAACCATCTTAGTAAATATTTTTTGTACTAATTGAATTTACAAAGACAGTTCACAGTTGTACATAATATTTGATAATAATATTATTATTTCGTAGGCGTAAGATTCTGTAGGTAAGTACTGAAAATGCGAATGACATTATTATTATTAATGAACATAATTTTTAGCGGACAGCTGCGTCCGTACGCAACCTAAAAAAAAGAATGAGGAAGTTTCTGGCCAACGTTCGATAAAATTTTCATAGATGGCGCTTAAATACTAACACCACGAAAAACAAAAAATAATACCTATATCTATATGATCTATGCTTTAATGTTTAGGTCGTGTCAATCAATGACATAGATGAAGAGTAACATCTAGCGTGCACTGCAGTTTTCCTTATGTTTCTTCCGCGCAAAATCTGTGAACTATAAAAGAAGTAATTAATTAATTTTGCATCGGGGAAGAAACGTAAGGATTGACTTGACCTAAAGCATAAGATCATATATATATATATATATGCTTTAGGTCTATTCTATCTTTAGGGGTATTATTTTCGTTTTGAGTGGTGTTAGTAATTAAGCGCCATTTATGAAAATTTTATCGAACGTTGCCCTGAAACTTCCTCATTGCACATGCAATTCTTTTTGTCAGGTTTTTGTTTACAACTTGGATGCCCGTTTCCGTTTCATACTAATTTTGACAGCTTCATAGAATACGATTTATATGTTTGAAATACCTAGCTCTTCTATAGGTACTAATATAGTTAAATGTTATTTATCTATAGTATTGTTCGTAAAGTAAACCAACAAATTATAATATTTTATTAAGTTATTATGTCTTCCAAAAGTAGATAATTGTTTCGTTTGTTTCAGCGAGATAGTAGAAAATATGTTTGTGCTAAAAAGTGTTTTAAAGATTCATGACGGTGACATTAAAATTACATTACATAAGGTATTTTATGTAATACCCACTTTTGAATCGTTTTATTTATCTCTCTTTTATGTATTTATTTTCTCAGCAATTTTGAATAACGAAATATTTTAAATAATAAAATACCCAAGAGAAATTTAAAAGTTTAATAAATATTAAAGTTACATTAGTATCACATAGAGTAGTTTTTAATAGCGAAAACATTAATAAAAAATACTGAGATGACTAGAAGGAAACTCGACCCGTTCCCGATGACTCCTGAAACAGACAAAAATATGATTCAAAGCAACTGCTGCTAATAAATTATAAGTAGGTACCTATAAGATTTGTTCACAAATATTTTAAATCTCGTGGCAGGATCGTGCCCTCCAAAATCAATTAAAGTGAGTTTATAGTTTACTAGCTGTCCGCGTGAAATTAGGTTTTTAAAAAATCCCGTGGTAACTCTGATTTTCCGGGGTAAAAAGTAGCCTATGTCACTCTCCGTCTTTATCTATACCCATACAAAAATCCCGTCAATCCGTTGCATCGTTGCGACGTGATTGAAGGATAAACAAACAAACTCACTTTCGCATTTATAATAAGGGTACTGACTAGATCAAGTAGCGTATCACAAATTGCTTTATAAGCACATTTTAAAAAGGATTTTTAATTATTTTTAAGCTCCTTAGTTTTTGACTTAGGGTTCAGATTTTGAAATGATATTTACATAAATAAGTATAGTACGCGACAGGTCAAGATTGCAATCGGGGAGGCAACGCCCCGCACACTTACAAAGCCCCCGCGCTAACCTGGTGCAGGTGATCACGGGTGATGTGCGGGGCGTACCACCTTATACCCCGATTGCCATCTCAACCTGTCGCAGACTATAGATACCTAAGTATTGCGAATTTTCTTAGTTAACAAAAAAGTGTATAGTTAAAGCTTATTATATTAAAATACCTACGCTAATTATTAAATTAGTACATAGATGTTTACAGTTAAAATTAGTAAGTAGGTAAGTATGTTAACTATGGCTACATAAATAGAAAAAGATACTCTATAATTAAATTAACATTATTACACCAGTAATGGTTTTCGATAATTCCAAAAATTGATAGGAATGTTTTTGGTAGTAATAACAATAAAAAGACCCCCGGGTCTATATAGCTTTTGTGCAATATTGATTGATTTAAAAAGACTAAGAGAAACAAGAGTTTGTCTGATTTCAATACTGAAATGTCAACAGCAACATGCTATTATTATGAAATTGCTGTAGTCTCAATTGGCTAAATTTATTTGTGATTGGCTGATCTATTTTAGATATTAAATGATTGGTTAAATTGGTCGTTCGTTACGCGTACAATTATTTATCTATGGAATTTATGGTATTTATGCTGCAACAAAGTGAAAAGAGTGTCAGCCAAATCAGAGTTGATGTGTTCATCACACTGTAGCTGTTATTTTACTGCACTCCCCGTCCCCGTTTGCGTTGACCGCTGCTGACGTTATCAACTTTGATGCGCCCACACAGGCACACTTGCTATTAATGTTAAACGCATTTTAAGTGTTCAAAAATGCGTTGCATGCTGCTCTTACGGTGCGTCTCATATGCGATCACTAACTATATTGAGTAGTAAGTCATTGTAGGTTCCAGTCGGGTAGATTAACATTGGGAATAAATAAATAGGCATATGATACTTTAAAACATAATATTGTATGTGGCTACAAGGGGTCATAGACTTACTATTGCCGGGGGTGGAGGCTTCGGTAGTGGTTGCGTCTTCGAAGACCTCCGTCGTGGTCAGCTCTGCGTCGACAACCGCACGTTAGTACAGACAACACGAGCAAAAATTTACCAAATAGCTGTTGCAATAAGAGCGTGAAGAGTGACTACTAAGTTCAGTACGCGACAGGAAGTAATGTACATCGACCTTTAGAAGGAGATAGCAGATTTGTAGAGAATTGTTTCTGTCGTTGAGACCGACAAAACGTCATATGGGTATGAGTGACAGAGACAACGCTCTACAAAGCTGCAATGTCAATATAAAGACCGATGTACATTACTTTCTGCTGCGTAGCGCATTTCGTTAACATGCTTTTGAATGAGTCTTGTTTTTGATGATGTTATTTTTATTTTTTGTTCTTCAAGCTAGGCAGTGCGGCGCAGGTATCCCACTTGTTATTATTAGCTGATGTATACAGAGAGATATCATATTGCCAGGGCATAGGGATGTTCCTATAATTTATTTCTTAGTGATTACTACAGGGTCTTTCGTAAAATCCACGTTCACTGTTAGTTTTGAGTTTAATAATATCAGGGTCAGACGACCTTGCCAGAGCGTGCTATTACGACGTAAGTACACTAGCTTACTCTGTTTGATTGGAATAATTCCAAAAGAATAATATTTTGAAGTATCGTTAGAAAACGTCGCAAGCAGTCTGCTGAATCTCACCTTTAGCTTTTTAGTTCATTAACCTACATGCAACACTGACTGAAAAACTATGGTAAAAAATAAACGAGTCAAACCCAGGTTTAGAGAGATGAACACTTCTCAGTCTTTACGGCAATACTTAAAAAAAGCTTTTTCATAAAAGTACCAAAAACAAGACTCAGCTCGAGCAGTGGACAGTGGCACATTACAGCTTGCTAGCGTGCTACTAATTATCATTATCAACAAAATGCTGTTATTTTTAGCATTTAAAGCGACAATCTTAAAATTAAAATTCTACACAGAACTGGAAGAAAGAAATTTAAATATATCCAAAGAAAAGTCTTGACTCACTGACTGACTCATCAACGCCAAGCCTAAACCTTTGGACCTAGAAAGCTAAAATTATGCACAGATTTTTTTTTTTTCAAAGTCATGTAATGCTCCTTTAACTGGTATAAAAATTGAATTTATTAGCACCCTGCCTACCGCACCCTCAGATTATTATTTATATTTAAAAACCACTGTTTTCTGCTTTAGTGACACGAAATGTACATACCTGTGGGACCCGCGTTGTAAGTCTTTGATATTTTGTACTGCTCGTGTGTGACATTGGCGTTTCGGAAGTAGAGTTCGCAGCCAATGTCGGCGCCGACCGCCTGCTCTCGGCTTAGCTCCACTGTGGTGTTCACGTCGAATGTGTTGTTTCCTTCACGTAATATTGTAACGTTGCTGATTAACTCCTCGCTGTAATATTATACAAAACCCGGTCAAGGGCAAGTCGGACTCGCACGCGAAGGGTTCTGTACCATCGTACAAGAAATAACACTTCAATTTTTTTTAATTTTCATGGCGGTAAGTTTGTAATGTTTAGTATTTGTCGTTGTAAACATTCTGTGAAAATTTCAGGCCTCTACCTCTTATGGCTCACGAGATAAATCCCACTGACAGACGGACGGACGGACGGACAGCGGAGTCATAGTATGTAATAGGATCCCGTTAGCACCCTTTGAGTACGGAACCCTAAAAGTGGTTATGAGTACAGTGGGAGTGTAATTCAATAATAATTCATGCTAGACTGTGTGACTAGGTATCTACTAAGAGAATTAATATATATCTTTAAGGAAACAAAAAGCTACAGCACTTGCACTTTTATAAGTTATGCCGATGTACCCGCGCAGAAGAATAATTTTTTAATGGCGTAATCATAGCGCCAACCAATATTCCGTCCACTATTGGTTGTTGCCTTTGGGTATGTTTTGTATGCGCGAATTATGAGCGAGATAAGCACGAGTCTCTGTTGTTCTTGCGTTTTAAATCTTAACGTCAAGGCATAAGGTCTGTATTTCATTGGTGTATATTTGGTATTGTCATAGGTTGTGTTTTTCTGCGCAAGCGTCTTTTGTCGATGCGACTTATGAAAGTGGTCGTACTTATCGACAGTAATCACGAGATCTGGAGGCGGCGCCACATCCATCGCCAGACAGGTCACCAGTATGTCCTTTTCATCGTCTTCGTCAGGACCGTCTTCCACCTCAGTGATGTTCAGAACCATTTCGCCCTTTGCTGGAAACAAACATTGAAATTATTACTTACATATATATATATATATACAGAGTGACAAGGCTCTCTTAGCACTTGAATGACATTTACAGGGGGACGCTGTTGTAGAACAAAGATGGAACAAAGGCTTAGGGCCGGTTGTTTCAAACCATTGGTCTTCGTAAGATCCGTTCGTTAAAATTTAACGGACGTAGGCGAACTATAACATCTGTTAATTTAAGTGCGTTGCTTCATTGTACAAAAAACTGTTCGTCATTGTTATTTTGGTTGCGAAACTAACCCTTAAAATAAACTTGCTTCTCCGTATCCTTTTCTTATTTCATTTTAAGTATATTAAATTATATACATAGTTATTAATATTGCTTCTTCGCATTTTAAACACTTTTTCTTTCTTACCAAATCTTCAAAACAACTATCATTAAAAGCTTTGAATTAAATTGATTCCATTATAATTTGTAAATAAAATATTCCGTTTGTAAGAAGTATGAAGTTACGAACTGATTTGACGATCACCAATGGCGCCAGCACCGGTTAACGTAAACGTAACTTTTTAACGAACGTTAGCGCTAATAGATGCTGAATCAACGCTTTTTCTTTACTTACGTTCGTTAGCGCCATATTAAAAGGTTACGTGTCCGTCAAAGTTTGTTGAAACAACCGGCCCTAAAGAATATTCAAACAAGAACAAAATGGACACTTGACGGCAACGTTAGTACCGATTTTCGCCACGCTCCAAGATAGCCTTGTCGCACTGTATAGGTATGTCGGCGAAAATAATGCACATGCGACGTCTTTTTAACCGACTTCAAAAAAAAGGAGGAGGTTCTCAATTCGTCGGAATCTTTTTTTCATTAGAATTTATTTGAATAGCAACACAGAGTAAACACTGGTCTGTGGTACAAGCCTTAGTGAACGTCACAGACAGTGTAAGTAGTGGGTGGTCTGTGGTACAAGTCTAGAGGGAAGTGTTTGTGGCATAGATAGAATAATAGGTAGATGTAAGTACTGTGTAACCGCGTATGAGATAGCGATAGCACGACGTAACGATGAATAACACGACAATTATTACCATTGTTTAGTAGTCAATATTTGTATTAACCGATCAACAATATTTGTATTAAACGTTTTTTATGTGAAAACAAGTAAATAACTCATGAGAAATACAATTACGCCACGAATTCTCAAAGTTTGTTTTGCAACTTCTTGTATGTATTCTTGAAAAAAACCAGTTACACGATAAGGGACAAAACATAGGTTAGCTGCGTCTCTGTTTATCACATTAGTAACTTCATCTGTGCTCTTTTTAGTGCGAATAAGAAAGCAAACGTTCCTGCATCTACCTTTATTACTCTATCTACGGTTTGTGGCTAACGTCGTATCAGTCAGTCGTTCAATCGATATTCCTTTCGAGAGAGGGTATGCCATCGGATGTGCGTACTGATTGAGAAGAAAACGACATGGTGGATATCAATAATGACCACGTGTAATTTAATCGAAATTAATCTCCGAAATAGGTATATAAAAAGAAAAGCTGACTGATTGACTGATCTATCAACGCACAGCTCAAACTACAGGACGGATCGGGCTAAAATGTGGCACACAGATAGCTATTTTAACGTAGACATCTAAGAAGAAAAGCTAAGAAAGGATTTTTAAAAATACAACCCCTAAGGGGGTAAATAGGAAAATTGTGTAGTCCACGCGCGGGACTAAGCTAGTTTAAAAAATATAAGCGGTCAACTGAGAGTCATATTCTTACGAAGATTTCCGTACCATCTTACAATAAATAAGACTTTCTTTTCAGAACGGCCATTTTGACATTTTTATTATTTGTTGTTATAGCGGCAATTTCTGTGAAAATTTCAACTCTCTACCTATTACGGTTCATGAAATACGGGCCGCTGACAGACAGACGGGCGGACAGCGGAGGCTTAGTAATAGTTGCTGTTGGCACCCTTCGGGTACGGATCCGCGAAAAGAGTACCTAATAGCGGGTTAACTGATTTAACATTTTCATACTTACTGAAAACTATAAGAGTGTCGTGTCGTCGTTTTTCGCCCTCGAAAAAGGCTGAAACTTCACACTCGTATGTGCCTGAACTTTCCGGAGTGACATTCTGTAGTAAGATAGCATCATCTCCCTTTAATTCTGAAACATGTTTCTGTCATAATTATGAAAATAATGGCTAGGTTTGAAAATAGGCACATACTTATTATGTTAATTACAACTATTACAGCATTATAATCATTGAAGAGTATCATACGGTCAAGGAAAATATTGTGAGGAAACCAGCATGCCTGAGAATTCCCCATAATGTTCTCTAAGGTGTGAAGTTGCCACTAGGCCGGCGTGGCGGATTACGGCCTAAACCTTTCTCATCCCGAGAGGTGATACGTGCTCAGTAGTGAGCCGGAAATGGGTTGATCATGATGAAATAATGCGTAAATTTCATGAATAGAATGTTTTTTGAAAGTTTTTATTGAAAGTGCTTATGAATAGTCAGGTAGTTTTAATTTACCATTGGTTCGGCAAGGCACATGCAAGAATAGACAGAAGTATTTATAACAGTTTTATGGAAACAGATCAGTTTGACTACTGAATACCTACTCACCAATATCTATTTTTGTTTTCTCAGGCGGCTGGCCTACTATCCTTTGGTACAGTTGGATAGGTTTATCATCGGACCCGTTGACTGGCGCGAACCACCATTTCACAGTCAAACCTTGCCCGGTTTCATTGGGATTCAATTCATATCCGCATTGTAAAAGAACGTCTCCTCCAGACTCTACTGCGTCAGGTACTGAAAATTCTGTTATCGATATTTGCTGACTGCCTGAAAAATCGTAAAATATCTGTTACATTTAAGTACTAACATTATGAAATATGAATTACTAGCAGATGCCTGCCACTTTGTCCGCGTGGACTTAAGTTTTTAAAAATCTGTTTTGTTCTGTTGCCCCATTGCGACGTGATAGTAAGACAAACCAACAAACCAATTAACCAAAACAAACAAACACACTTTCACACATCTTATATTATATAGGTATAAAAGCTGACTGACTGACTGATCTATCAACGCAACGCAACCTCAAAAGGATTGGGCTGAAATTTGGCATGCTATAGCTATTATGAGACATCCGCTAAGGAATTTTTAAAAATTCAACCCCTAAGGGGGTGAAACGGGTTTGCCACGCGGACGAAGTCACGGGATAAGCTAGTTTATAATATGGGTAGTGATGATGATGACTGTGTTAACTTACTTATAAGTACAAACTTTAGTGTTTACCTAATGGTTTTCATTTTTAAAAACTATCATAGTCTTAAGTTGGCATATTGACTATGAACTGGCAATATGTCCTATCTTAAATACTATTTCGTACTCCGTAGTGGACAGTTCAAGACAGCATCTAGCTTGGAAATGGCTTGGAACAGAAAAATTAAAAAGCTCGTACACGAAGCTTCGCCAACACTGGCAGGCGTACGTAAACAATCACTATTTAGCGCAAGGAAATAAGTTTTTTCTTTTGTCCTGTAAAGTCGTTCAAATTGAATAGTACCTACTGCTTGCTAGTTCACACTTCACAGGCGATGTGCGAAGGATCTGGGAATCCACCTCAATATTATAATGCGTACAAAATGACTTGTCACGCACTATTTTAACTTTATTCTTTAATTTTAATTTTATTTTAATTCAGATATAATCCCTTGCCTGCAATCTCACCTGGTGGTAAGTGATGATGCAGTCTAAGATGGAAGCGGGCTAACCTGGAAGGGGTATGGCAGTTACCACGGCCGAACCCTCCCACCAGACAAATTATGAAATTGTGTCAATTGTCATGTCGAAAGTACGATTTTAGTCCGTATTTTAAAGGTGAACCGTGAACCCTACCTTTTGACATGACAGTTGCCCCATAGAGTTAAAATGGCGCGTGAAAAGTCATTTTGTTCGGACTATACCTATCGTACGAAAACTTTGTGATTAATGGAAAGGGCTCAAGACCCTCAATAATGAGGAATTTGGCGCACAGAAAGATGTTGGTATTGACAAGTACTTGAAATAATTTGTATAGGTATCTTTAGATCTAGCTCTTGTGAAGTCAATCATTTTTAAACTGGTCATGTCCATGTGATGTGAAATATTGTACGAGTACCTACTTTATAATATCCTATTCATCTATTTGATTTACAACGTTGTCCACCTACAAGGGCAATTACTATATCATGCAAAGAAGACTGCTCATATGCTGGAACTTCGAATTCTGAACACAGAACACGTAGGTACCTAAGTATGAACCTACATTTGTTTTAATGAAAAAAGAATCAAAAAGGTAAATTATTATTTTTCAAAGAAAAGATGAATCTAAATAATATATAAAAGGAAAAGGTAACTGACTGACTGATCTATCAACGCACAGCTCAAACTACTGGACGGATCGGGCTGAAATTTGGCATGCAGATAACTATTATAACGTAGGCATCCGTTAAGAAAGGATTTTTGAAAATTCAACCCCTAAGGGGGTGAAATAGGAGTTCGAAATTTGTGTAGTCCACGCGCACGAAGTCGCGTAAGCTAGTTGGTTAATAATTAAGGTCTGAATCATTCTGAAACACTATACAGGGATTTTAATTCAAAGCAGGCCTTTGGGGTTTTTATCGAATTGCAAAAGTTTTTCGGAAGCTAAAATTAAAATCACTGAATTATCTAAATTCTTGAATTTGTGAAGATAATCCGTTATCCGTAAAACCACACAGTGTAGAAGAAGCGTGTAGGCGGCCACAATATAAGAACCTACGTTATAGTTTTCAGTAGGTACGTAATTACTAATCACCACTATATTAACGTCTTACAAATTAACAATTTTGACCATCAGTAAGCGTAATATGTTACCTATTCTGAATAAATAATTTGAGTTTGAAACAGCTAATTTCGTGTAGCTATTTTAGAGATAAGTTTTTTGGATTGTTGGACATTGAACTTGCAATGAGTGATGTTAAGATAAACATTTTGTAAATATAGCTAAAAACGCTCCCCGGAAGCTGTAAACATTTTATCACCGCAATATCAAAACATCAATGGGAACCTCTGCTAAAAGTGCGCTATATATAAGTTTAATAGAAAATTAGGTCATATCCGATGAATAAGCGACTATCTCAGGCAACCTTGAGTTGGTCCGGGGAATGTTAAAAATACCTCCGCGGTCCGAGCCGACCTCAGCGTGGCTCGCGCGAGTCGTTTATTCGAATTATCCGATAAATAGACATCTAGTATTATTATCTAATCCAGTGTAAGAGCGCTTCATTCATTCACTATCGGCTCAATGACAACGTTCCTTCTATATCCTTTCATAACTATTTAAAGATGCACACAATTTCTTCTTCCGATGCAATGCGCCCTTAAAATACTGAAAACAAGCTGCTTTATTCCATGTTTCTGTTTTCCTTAAAAATGTGCTGAACTTTATTTAATTCTTTACACTTGTCGTCTATATTGGGATATTTTTTGTAATTATCATGAGTCTTGAGTAGATTTGACGACCTCCCTGGCGCGGTGGTGAGCGCTGTGGACTGATTAGTGGGAGGTCCCGGGTTCGATTCCCGGTAGAGAAAATTTAGAATTTTATAATTTCAAAATTTTCTATGATGTGGTCTGGTGAAAGGCTTCGTTCTTCGGTTACGTTAGCACTCTTTGGGTACGTAACCCTAAAAAAGATACAACATGCAGATAATAATAATTATCCTTTCATACCAATAACCCATCGAATCGATGCAATAACCGCTTCATTCACGCTTTCGTCAATATTCGAACTTTGATGGATCGAAACAGGAATGTGTTACAGACAAACACTAGAGACGATTGCATATAAATTTTACTCTGCAATACCAGCCATGCATCTATTTATAACTAATAAATAATTTGAAAATTCGCACGATTTCTTTATAAGAATGAAATTAGAGATTCTATTAAATAAACTCAAAAGTACATAAAAAATTATAATTTAAAAATGTTAACAGATAGTTTTCAGGCCTGAATAATATGAAATCATCAAATAAAGACTGAAAAATTTGAAAATTATTTAGTCTTCCTTGAGCGATTTCAATTAGGCATTCACCGAAACAAATTCCTGATTAGTACAAGTGTTTACACCAGTGAATCATAGTTTATATTAATTTGGATTAAAATACGAACCAATTTGAATTGTATTTTAATGTAAGTAACGGGTACATACCAGGAATAATTTGATGTTTTTATTTGTCGATGACCCCGTCGTGACCACGACCCGTGTAATCGGGTTGAAATATCGATAAAGAAAAACATCAAATTAATTGTGGTACGTACCCGATATCTAAGTAAAAATACATCGTTAAACCACGAAATAAGCTTAAAATCGTTAATTTGAATTGTAATAATTCCGTTTAAATATAAACAGGTACTTATAAGTAAATCTTCAAGTTTCATTTAGATAGATAACATGGCAAAGAAAAGAAAACTTCCTTGGAACTTTTCTCCTTCTTTCTTTATAATCTTTGTTCAACCTATCTTCGAGCACTTCCTAATGTAATCAACATTTGATTTAAAACTAGCGTAACGACAAAGTGAGTAGGTAGGTAGTTGATTCAATATTCGTCAACATATTCGTCAGCAAATCATGCAGCGAAGCCCAAAGGAGGGTTATATGTTTGACCTGAATGTATGTATGTATGTCCGCTTGCAACTACTGAACGGTTTACCCGATTTTCATAAATGATAGATACGTCATTAGATTTTGTCTGAGCGCGAATAGAGCAAACTACGAAGCTAAGATTTTCAAAAAAGCAAAATGGCGGATTTTATGCGCTGTATTCTCCCTTAGATTTTCTATTTGTTTCTCAAAAGTCAAACCCAGTTGTTGTTACCATCTCACATCATCGACACAAACAAAACGGCGGCGCGCGGCGTCGCGTTTTCTTTATTTATTTGGAACAACTCCAAAA
The DNA here is from genome assembly GCF_902806685.2 of Maniola hyperantus. Lineage (NCBI taxonomy): Eukaryota > Metazoa > Arthropoda > Insecta > Lepidoptera > Nymphalidae > Maniola > Maniola hyperantus. Next base: position 6,151,988 of record NC_048543.1, read on the forward strand.
TCATTAATTTGATGCAGGTACGTGGAAATTGCAACATAAAGGTTTGTCGGTCAAGTGTAGTTATTTTTCCACATTCCAATATTAAACCGAATACCTATGCGTATGGTATGATTGGTCCAAAAATTTCAAAGATATATTTTTGAAATGCCAAATATTTGAGCGGAAATAAACAAGTAAAAACAAGAGGCAACGAAAAATACAAAGTTCGTCTTGCAAAGCATCTTAACCCAACTCACTTCTGGTCGCCCCAACAGTGAAATGATGAAATAGTGAAAATGAGCTGATGTGCTTGATATCTGATGGACGTTAGAGCATCGACTCCATCGTTCTCCATAACGAATAAAACATAGCTCATCTGCTTGTAGCCCGCCGACTGATACCAGAACGACAAAGATACGACTTAAAATACAAGAAACAGGTAATAGCACAAACCGATTACAAAAAATAACTACGAATTTTACCTTAAGCATATTATACTTGAAAATTACTTTTTGAATCACAATGCGTGACATGATGTGGTGTTTTCCTCGCCGATATATTTCGATTTAATTTTACATATTCATTGAATAATTAAATTTATTCAGTAACGACGCTACTTACAACTGAAACCTATAAATTTTGTAGGTATAGTACGCGACAGGTCGAGATGGCAATCTGGGATGCCCCGCACTCCCGCACGTCACTCGCACTCGCCCGCACCGGGTTAGCGCAGTTGCTGTGCGGGTGTGCGGGGCGTTCCCTCCCCAATTGCCATCTCGACCTGTCGCGTACTATAGGTCTGTACTATACCGCGAAACTGCAGATGAAGTTTTTAGGGTTCCGACGAGACCCTGTTACTAACACTGCGCTGTCCGTCCGTCTGTTTGTCTGTTAGCGGGCTGTATGAATATCGTGTGTGATGAACCGTAATACAGTTGAAATTTTTAGTGTATTCTATTGCCGCCATGACAACAAATAATAGAAATTACAAAATGTATTTGCTGATAGAATAAATAAAAAAACAATATGTTAAAAAGATAATTGGAATAATATGTATTATAAATCCCTCACCTGCGGCGAAGAAGATGAGCAGAACAATGGGCCACATCGCTGGGAGCGGCGCGCGCGCGACTGCCGCCCGCCCCGCCGCACTAATTGATTATCAGTTACGAGAAAATTTCGCTTGCTTATTTCAAACACCTTTTGGAACTCAATTTTTCCATAAATCTAACTGTTAAGTACACACAAAAGTAATAAAAAACAAAACACACTTATAAGTGCTAATATAATAATGGTTAAGTTATAACGTGGTCGAGCCGTGATTTAGTAATTCGCGACCGCTTATATATTTCTTAATAGCGAAACGTTGTAGCAGCGTAGGGGGCCGCTTCACTACTGTACAAGATTCTAATGTGGGGCAAACCTTGAGATGGAATCGACAAAAATAAAATAACAGCCACACCACATGTTTAAGAAAAGTCTGGATTTATTAAGACTTGTTTTTAGATTACAATTATATACAATTCAATGCCGATACCGATAAATAACAGGTAATTATATTATGTAATATATTATATCTATAAATAAGTGATCTTATTTCAACTATGAACTAAAATAAATAAGCATACCAAATTAATTAAAAAAATAAGTTCATACAGCTAATCTTTATAATTTAAATTAATTAATGATAACTGCGATCTAATTTAGTTACAAACATAGTTAATAAGGTCCACTGTTACTACATTATGGATAAAATATCTGAAATAAATGTTTATTTTTTGTGGAATTAGGTTTTTTAAAAATCCCGTGGGAACTCTTTAATTTTCCGGGATAAAAAGTAGCCTATGTCACTCTCCCTGTCTTTATCTATACCCATGCAACAAATCATATCAATCCGTTGCACCGTGGCGTCGTGATTGAAGGACAAACCAACAAACAAACACACTTTCGCATTTATAATAAGGGTACTGATATTATACGCCGATCAATAAAGTATTCGAAGTTACTATTCATACTATAGGGTGAAATGTGAAAGAAGTCTGTCGTTAAAGATGATGTTTTTGAAGAGTTGAGGCGCGCCGGGATGCGGCGGCGCGCGCGGCGTTTGGCGCGAGGCGCGCACGTGAGCCACGGTGTCGCGCACGTGCGCGCGCGGCACGTCCCCGCGCAGTGCCAGCAGGCGCACCAGCTGCTCCTCCGACACGTCCGGGCACTTCTCCAGCAGCCCGTGCAGGTCCAGCGACAGCATCTCGATGTCCTGGCACCGCAGCACCTGAATGTACTGGTTGGTGAATACTTGTATACTGGTATAGCAAATGTAAAAACCATCTGCTGTCCAAAACATGCCCAACGAACAAACAAACCTCAAATATGTATTAGATTGGATAGAAGCGCGCCTTTCTAGAAGGTGCCTATTTACTCTTCTTTTGAAGATACCAATATTATAGCTAGCGACATTAATATTATCCCCACGTCTGCTCGTGTGTTTAGACGGAAACGGAAACCTAGACGAATGTTCGCACCTTGGCAATCTGTTAAAAAAATTGGTCGGCAAAGATTCGAATACTAAGAATTACCTTTAGGACTATTTTGACACAGAACAATCAAGTCAATTCATTCTGTCAGCAAGTATTACCGTTCGGTGAACATAATTTAGTACGAGTTTTATTCCCATATCAGGTATTGACCTATTTTGTATAGTTCCCGAATGTTGAAGTACCACTTACCTCTGCCAAAACACCCATAACTTCAAACGGCCAGTCCACGTTGACGCCCTCCGCATGTAACGCTATCTTTCTGAAGAAAGCTCTTATTTGATTAGCTTCCTTCACAATCTTAGCGGCGGCTTGTTGAGCTTCTTCTACCGTCTTAAAAGTTATCTTCTTTGACAACATTGCAGTTATATACTTTTTGTATACAAGATTCTGGGCCTCGTTTATCACATATTCGAAGTTCTTTTCCCTTAAATGGTTATAGTCTTGGAAATAGTCCTCTAGTGTGACACAAATCGTGTCGACTGGTATAGTTGAAGTCATCCATTTGATGGTAAATAAATCATCAAAATGTTCCTCCAAATCCAAAAATGCCTCTTCCAACAGAAATTTTGCTGCTTCATCTCTTAATGTCTGTAACAATGATTCTTGTGTTTATTCTGTAGAAATTGTTGGCGTCGTAGCGCATCGTTAGGCATGGTACAGCGAGCTCGATGACGTAGCGGCACCGCACCTCTTCACTCGTACCTGGAAAGTATGCAGCAGGCGCTCGAAGCTACGCTCAGCGGGAGGGTGGTGCTTGGCGGGCGGCCAGCGCCGCGTCTGCGTCTGCTGCGCAAGCCGCACCATCTGCTCGCAGTTGTTGACGATGGTGATCATGTGGTGCGTGAAGTACGCCAAGCGCGACCTGTCCGCGAAGTGGGCATTCTGTACGCAAAAGTACACGCTATGTAAGTTCTGCCTTATAGGTAGACTGCCGTGGCTCGTGGAGCGCAATAGACGCACGCGACGGTTCTGCCAACCCGGTTATGACATTCATGTGGAATTCGGATATATCCTGGAAAACCAGAGCTCCAAAAAATTATTTCCCATCTAGAATTTATGACTAAAATTAATATTGTCACCTAAATATATAACAGGAAAAGTTGACTGACTGACTGATCTATCAACGCACAGCTCAAACTATGGATGGATCGGGCTGAGATAGCTATTTTGACGTAGACATCCGCTAAGAAAGGATTTTTTTAAATTCAAACTCTAGGGGGGTAAAAAAGGGGTTTGAAATTGGTGTACTCCACGCGGACGATTGTAGCATAAATATACATATAAAAATTATCCTGATATGACACGGCCATAAGCTAGTCAACAATGAAATCGCGGATGCACTGACCAAAATATATTCACCCTCATAAAACTTTAAAATTAACACAGAAATAATGAAGTAAATTGTGACGTTCTTGAAATTTTACAATACACTACCTTAAACTGTATGACTCCTTCTCTATACATGTTCCCATAACGCGTGACCTGCTCAACACTCAGCAAGAGGGCCTTGAATGTGATTTCCTTGCTTATAGTTTCCGTTACCTAAAAGAAAAGAAACCATTGTAACGCCAGTAGAAAAATATTACTTGACATCAACAAATTCGTCAACAGTCACAACACACACAGCATTCTTTTCCAAACTCATTCTGCCAGTTTCCTTTTTCTAAAATATCTGAAGATATGATCTTCAGATTTTAGAAAAAAAGAAGAAATAATAGCGTGCATGATCCAAGTATAACTTGTATAGCGTCTCCTCCACGACACGCATTCGTGCTAGCGCCACTGACCTGCAAGTTCTGGTCGATCATCTGGAAGATGATGACAGGCGCGTGCGTGTGGAAGGCGTTGGTGTGGGGTTCCACCTCGGGCGAGCGCTCGCCGGCCCACTCCGCACGCTCCGACTCTAGCGTCTCCTCCACGACACACCTTCATGCTAGCGCCACTAACCTGCAAGTTCTGGTCGATCATCTGAAAGATGATGACAGGCGCGTGCGTGTGGAAGGCGTTGGTGTGGGGCTCCACCTCGGGCGAGCGCTCGCCGGCCCACTCCGCGCGCTCTGACTCCAGCGTCTTCTCCATCCATTCCATGTAATTGGACTCCATTTTCTATTAAGTAAATTACATGAAATAAAAAAACATGCGCAGTCACCTTTACCCCCGGATGAACTAATACTTTTTGACGATTAGATATTAAAACGTTTAAAATAAAAATAAATGAGTCATGATGTAATGTAATACCTCAATAGTTTTAAAAATGAGTTGTATCATAGCAAATAAAACATGTATTGTGCTTTTAATTTATGGCACTATTTGGTACTATAAAACACCTAGATAATAGATGGCGGCGACAAAAAAGCTGTCCTTTTTGGCAGCCATTTTAAATTTTGCAGTAACGGCATTCCGAACCAGTGGTAAATTAAACTAGTTAACGATTCAAAAGAACTTGTAATAAGTGTACTTGAATAAAATAAATTCTATTCTATATTCTAAATAGGGTCGCATTACTTCCATCCCAAAAAAGAGCAATTCGACCCTAAAAGTTTTACTTCAAACATAGTAGCCGCGTGTACACCCGAAGGAAGTTACTTTTTGGACAACCACAGGTGAGGCTCACGGTGTATGCAAGGTAAGCCCAATACAAACAAAAGCCTGTCCAATAAAAAGTAACAATAAGCCCAGGTTGGCAGGTTGGTTGAGTCACTCTGACCCAAACTGACACAGATTCAATCTGATCCAATTTAATTTAATCTAACTTACATATGACCCATTCTGACCTAATCCAAATCCATTATGTAAATCTATTCCACTCCCCCACCCTATACATCTAAAGTGTCTTTATCTTAAAGTCAAAAATTATCGTCTGTCTTAACATTAATATTGAATAAAAAGTGTATGGGATTAGAAGTCACATTTACGACTTAGATTTCGTAAGTTTGAACCATAATGCAGACCTATCCTCCGTAAGGCTCAAGAAGCACCAGACTAGAAATTTAATTTTAAAATGATACATCAATACAATGGTGCTGATTCTGAGCACACCTAAAATTAAGAGTATTTGCATTTTCTTCTTACTAATGTAATATGAAAAGGACAAACAAAGTTTGACAGTTTAAAATTTAATTTAGAGCTGTCAAACCTCGTGACTTTAGCTGTCAGTCGTGAGCCTATTGTTTAAATTCGTAGCGTGCACTAAAATTTAAGAATCTTTAAATGTAAAATTCGTGCTCCGTCCTTTTTTAGCAATATTAAAAAGAAAAAGATGCAAATACTCTAAATTTAGTTTGGAGAAAGACAAGAGAATCGGCGCCATTGACAACATTAATTTACCTGTAAATATTCATCCTGTAACTTCTGCATTATTTCATCAGTCAGTAATGGTGGCAGAGTGGAAACATCCACACTGACTTTCGGGCTGCCCATCAACTCGGGACCAGGATATGTGTTCAGAATCCATGATAACAAAGTAACATACTCATTACCTTCTAAACCAGTCTGGACTATTTCTTGTAACTAAAAATAAAGTTTCATACAGTAATACTTTTCACCAAACCGCCGCGCCCACCAACTAAAACTACCATAAGTCCCAAGAAAAAAATTGTCACAGATTTTATCAATTTTGATTTGAGTGTCATCTCATGCTTGGGAATTCTAAAAAGCTGTGATAGCCTTGTGGTTAGGACGTCTGCCATCTAATCGGAGGTTGGGGGTACGATCCCAGGCACGCACCTCATCTTTCGGAGTTACACAACTCACTGCTAGTGAAGGAAAACATCGTGAGGAAACCTGCATACCTGAGAGTTCTCCATAATGTTCTCAAAGGTGTCAACCAATCCGCACATGGCCAGCGTGGTAGACTATGGCCAAACCCTTCTCACTCTGCGTGGAGACCCGTGCTCTGTAGTGAGCTGGCGATGGGTTGATCATAATGATGATGATGGGATTTCTAAAATAAACGACAAAAAATCAAGTTTACCAACTCGCGGACAGTGCCCTGATTATCAAACGTTACAAGTCTTGTATTACAAGCGTTTCTCTTGTAAATTTGTGCATTTTTACAACAATGCGTTTATCAAAACTACACTTGTAAACTACAAGCTACAAGTAATATCACTTGTAATACAAGTGTTTTTCACACTTGTATTTGTGGTTTTGTTCATCAAAAATGCCTTTGTAACTTGTAACTTGTAACGAAAAAGTTGTAGAGCCTCCGTTGACTCTTAATTTATTTTACAAGTTGTATGCAAGTATGATATTGTATAAAAGAATAATTAAATTATCTAGTACCTAGTAGTAAATAGGTAAAATAACTATAAAATAATTCAAAGGTGTAATTTTATTAAACTTATCAATGGTGCTCTTCTTAAATTTGACCAAAACGTGTCTCATGTACATACGAGTATGCTGGCATAATCTTTTTCGGCAGATACAAGTCCAAGCGACTGACATAGCAATAGTATCTCTTTCCACTCTGCTATTTTTTGGTCTTTAGATAATTTATCAGTAAATGCGCCAAATAAAATATCTTTTTTGTCACGAATTACTTAATTGAAGAATAATTGTAACTTTCGAATCAGATTTCGCCATTTTTTGCAGTGTAATTCGAATAGCGAAATTTTTTAAAGTCTATCTATTTTTCCAAATTTTAAGTCTAACCTTAATTCACGAAAAAGAATGTAATATTTTTAATTTAAACTTTTTGTGTAGGTACTTCCTGTTGATGTACCGAAATAGAATAAATAAAAATAGGTAGGTAAATAAAATAAGAAGCAACAGGTTTTACAAATAGGTTATTTAACACAAAATTAAATTATTTGAAAAAAAAATATTTTTAACAATAACTTGACTAGTTATGGTACCGTAATTTCTATTTTATCGACATTTATTACGGTTGAAAAATTATTTTGCAATTTAGCAAAAATAAAGTGTTATAAATTAAAAATACAAGTTCTACAAGTCTTGTAAAATCCTACAAGTCTCTTGAAATTATTTGATGAACATAATTTACAAGAGTTTGTAAAAAAGTTCTTGTAACTTGTAACTTGTGAGCTTGTAGACTTGTAATGTTTGATAAACAGGGCACAGGATGTATGTTTAGAATCCATAATAACAAAGTTGCATACTGATTAGTAATGACTGTATATTTTTCTTGTAACTAAAAAATAAAGTTTCACAGTATGTACTAATACATTCCATCAAACCAAGACCATCATAATTCACAAGAAAATACCATCACAGTTTTATCGATTCCAACGATTTGAGTAAATCAGTCATTTATAAGAATGATATTTCATCAACTTCCAAATGAAATATTTCACGCTAATGACCTGATGTTTTTTAAAATAGATTAGATTAGATTTATTTTTTCATGTACATTACACCAATAAACAACAAAATCAAGTTTAAATTATGAAACTTACACTAGTGGATAAGCAGGTGTGATACATATTGACGTATTTATTGACGATGTCGTAATGGGGCGGGAAGCATGGAACGCATAAAGTCTTAACCACCATCAGATCTTCTAGAATGAGCTGCCTCGTCAATTCCAGGTAGCGTATTAGCCATAACTTGTTATCCTCGCGCTCGTCCACGCGAGTCCCCTCCACGCGTTGAGCGGTGACGCGCTCTAATACTTCAAAAGCTTTCGTGCGCCAGTTCTTCGGTCTTCCAGGTGGCATAAATCCTGATTGGTCTTGTTGCTGAAAAAATCGACAAATTAGATACATTTATTTAATCCAAGTGAAGCGTAGATAGAGTAATAAAGGTAGATGCAGGAACGTTTGCTTTCTCATTCGCACTAAAAAGAGAGCACAGATAAAGTTACTAATGTGATAAACAGAGACACAGCTAACCTATTTTTTGTCCCTTATCGTGTAACTGGTTGTTTTCAAGAATACATACAAGGAGTTGCAAAACAAACTTTGAGAATTCGTGGCGTAATTGTATTTCTCATGAGTTATTTACTTGTTTTCACATAAAAAACGTTTAATACAAATATTGTTGATCGGTTAATACAAATATTGACTACTAAACAATGGTAATAACTGTCGTGTTATTCATCGTTACGTCGTGCTATCGCTATCTCATACGCGGTTACACAGTACTTACATCTACCTATTATTCTATCTACGAAGTGAAGCTATTGTTATACTACATCTCTTAATGACCCAATAGTTTAAAAAAAGATCACAAATTCATTGCTTTAGAAATTATAACATAATTTGGTAAAACAGTTTCATGGCTCGCCTGATTCCCATCCAATTTTGGTTCCTACAGTTTACTTTAATAGGTAACATGACTTTGTAAAAGTCTGCCCTCTTATTTATGATCGTTACATTCTGTAGAATTACATTTCTCTGAATACACGAGAAAATCTTCTACATTTTACTCTTTCACCATTATTTTTTATAAGGATAGACATATTTCAAGGATCACAAATTTCAAAATAAATATAACTTTCTTATATTTATAGTTGTCGGGCATAATTGAATATTCATTGAATATTCAGTGTAATATGTTTGTATGGAGAATCACGTATGAAGTGTAATCTTTTAAGTCACAGGCAATCCTAATTCCTAACTTAGGAGTTCCTAGTTCAACAGGAAGCAAAACTGTAAGTTCATGTTTATACCTAATCAATAAATAATTAAATACATTATTAGCAAGAAAATCGCGTCTTGTTTACCTGAAGTGCCATCTGATCTCTCTTCTCTTCCCTCTCAATAATTCTAAGAGCTGTTACAATGACCGTCGGCTCCTTTCGTACAGTGTTCAAAGTTCTCTCTAAAATAAGTTTGATCTGCTTTTCTAACAAATTGGAGACTGCCTCAACATCCTCAAAGTAGGCTTTGAGCATGATTTTATCATGAGAGGACTGATTTGGTAACCTGTGTAGCTCATACAGTAGATCATCTCTTGAATTCTCCAAATCACTGAGACACTGTAATGTAAAAATGCATAAAAAAGATTTCTGCTGTACACAATCTTTGAACAAAACTATGAAAGATTTGATATAGTGGTATCCTTTTCCGCAGGGAGCGTTATGAAAGAGATGGCAATACATTTTGAACTGTCATTTAAATTTAGTTAAGAGATTGTGTACAACAGAATTAGCTACATTACTTGTACAACTATTCAGTCATATGATGCCTGCGATATGAACTTCGTGAATTTAGTTTTACTTATAATCCCGTGGGAACGATTTGATTTTCTGGAATAAAGAGTAACTAATGTCCATCTCCAGGATGCCAGCTACCTCTTTACTAAAATTTCGTCAAAATCGGTTAAGCGGATGGGCCGCGCAAAGGTAACAGGCAGACACACTTTCGCATTTATATCTAACTAGCAGATGTCCGCGACTTCGTCCGCGTACTGGTTTCTCATGAGATCTGAAATTTTCCCGCTGCAAAAGGCCTCACTTACCTACTCACTCAGTCTCACCTTAAGACACGGAACCCAGAATACCTAAATGCCAATTTTCATATCTCTAACTTCAAAAACATAGGATTTTCATATAACCCTTCCACCCACATTTTACTCCCTTAGGGGGGAATTTAGTTAGATCCTTTCTTATCTGATACCTACCCCCTAGAAAAAGCCTACATTACAAACTTCAAGTAAAATAACAATTGTTAAAACTTTTCTATAAAAACATTGCCCCCCTATTTTACCACCCTTAAGGGGGGAATTTCCCAAATTGAATTATACAGATCTTTATTGTTTAAAGCTAATAACCTAAATGTCGATTTTCACGTCTCTAACTCCAAAAACAATGGACTTTCATACAACCTTCGACCCCCTCTTTCACTCCCTTAGGGGGGGAATTTAGTAAGATCCTTTCTTATCTAATACCTACCCCCTAGAAAGAACCTACCTTCCAAATTTCAAGTAAAAATAACAATAGTTAAAACTTTTCTATAAAAACTTCTCCCCCCTATTTTACTATTAGGGGGGAATTTCCTAAATTGACTTATATAATTTTTTATTATTTAAAGCTAATAACCTAAATGTCGAACTCCTAAAACAAAGGACTTTCATACAACCTTCGACCCCCCCCTAAGGTTGTGAATTTTTCAAAACCGTTTCTTAGCTGACACCTACGTCCTAGAAAAAACCTACTTTCCAAATTTCAAGTTTGTAGGCTTTTAGTTTCTGAGATTTCGTGATTAGTCAGTCAGTCTGTCAGTAAGTGAGTGAGTGGTATTTCTCTTTTATATATTTAGATATCTGGTTTTCTTTAGATTTGTGATAAGTATGTATGACAGCTGAGCCTTCACAGTCTATGATAAATATACAGTTACAGTCGATTGCAGAGAAAAATAAATATACAAAATACAAAATAACTTGTAAAGTGCATACTTTGCAGTACTGTGTGAGCTTCACCAGCCAAGCAACTGAGATATTCCAAGCATGCACAGTCGTAATTTTTAGGGTTCCGTACCTGAAGGTTGCCAACAGGACCCTATTACTAAGACCACTGTCCATCCATTCGTCTATCCATCTGTCTGTCAGTGGGCTGTATTTTGTGATAGGTATATAGGAAGAAAGATGAAATTTTACAGAATGTGTAATAACAAATAATAAAAATTTCAAAATTACTGCTACAAAAATTAAAAAATATTATTTCTTGTACGATGGTACGGAACCTTTCGTGAGCGAATCCGATTCGCACTTGACCGATTTTATTATAGCGAGATCTGTACCTGATGGGCATGTAGAAGTTTCCCCTCACCAATCCATTGGTTGGTTTTAGCAACACTTTCAGGTACAGTAAAAATGTGTTTCAAACTGTCCATAGCCGTCACGTATTGCGAGTGCCGAGAATCCTCCTCTCTCACAGCCTGAAGGGAGGCTACAAGGGGTGGCACACTCCTTAATAGTTCTTCTAGTTCATCCATTCTATAAACAGTAGTAGTACTATCTAGTAAAACTGGTTCAAATAGGTATCTGATTGTAACATTGTAGATTTAGAATTGCCCATTTTTGTGCTTTAAGATTTTATTGCATTACTGCATTGACTTGCACTTTAATTTTGTTTCCTTTATTTTCTACTAACTGATGCCCGCGACTTCGTACTCTCTGATTTTCTTTCTCTTCTCTATGTCACTGTATAGGTCTTAAACTATACCACTACAAAAAATCACGTCTATCCGTTGCGACGTGATTGAAGGACAAACCAACAAACCAACACACTTTCGCATTTATAATAGGGGTAGTAATTTTTATTATGTCAAAGTTACAAATTTTAACAAGAAAGTAAAATAGTGTAAAGCACAATAAGTTGAAATATAAAAAATAATAGATGATGCCTGTAATTTCGTCCGCATAAGTTTCGGTTTTTCAAAATCCTGTGGGATCTGAAAAACTGTTTGATTTTCCGGGACGAAAAGTAGCCTATATCCATCTCTGGGAATATGAATTAATTAACGGTTCATTATCATGATCAACCCATCACCGGCTCACTACAGAGCGCGGGTCTCCTCTCAAAGTGAGAAGGGTTTTGGCCATAGTCTACCACGCTGGCCATGTGCGGATTAGTAGACTTCACACACCTTTGAGAACATTATGGAGAACTCTCAGGCATACATGTTTCCTTACGATGTTTTCCTTCACCATTAAAGCAAGTGATATTTAATTAATTAAAACGCACATAACTCAGAAAAGAGGAGGCGCGTGCCCGGGATCGAACCCCCGACCTCCGATTAGAAGGCGGACGTCCTAACCACTAGGCTATCACAGCTTATGCTATCACAGCTTATTAATTGCATTGCAACACAATTAACGGTTACAGATAGATAAATGAATTACTTTGAATCAATTTGATGCACATCTTCCAGACATTCCTGTAATTGTCTCAAGCCAACACTAACTCCATCCAGTTTTCCTTGAACAGCAGACTTGAGTTGTGCCTCAATAGATGCTTTCTTATGAGTTATTCTCTTCTTGTATTGCTCTACCTAAAATATTTTCAAAATAAAGCTTGACATAATAACGATTATTATTGATATAAGACGAGAAACTTACTTTCTCTAACTGCCCTGGTCTCTGCATCATATTCATCACCATCTTTTCAGCCGCCGCTTTCGATTCTTCTTCAATTTCGTCCATAGTGCTCATTGTTGCACTTATTTTTGTCGGATTTAACTTAAATACCTAGTTATTAACCTATAGTTTTTACGGTAAGGTTGCTTTCACAAACAAATCACAAGATAATAATCTAAATCCCGCCCCCGGCCTAACCAATATACTCTGTGCCAACAACTTTGTATGGATTATTTTATTTATGTAAATAAACAAAGCAATCAACCAAAATATTTTTTTCGTACCACCTGCTCAAAAAAGTGACATTCAATGCCACCACCGACCAGAAATAAAAGAAGACGCACTAGTCCATAGACTATAAATTGAATGCCACAAAAAGCGTACATGACAATAGTCATTTTTAATCTGTTAAAAACAGGGAAAGAAAGTTGTAGGTACTGAATTTCATTCATCCCCTAGGGAGAGAATGTGATTTAAATTTGGAATACTAAGGTACCGAAATTTATACTGAACTTTTTTTTATTTTTTTTATTTATTCAGATACAAGATAGCCCTTGACTGCAATCTCACCTAATGGTAAGTGACGATGCAGTCTAAGGTGGGAGCGGGCTAACCTGGAAGGAGTATGGCAATTTTTATTAAACCCATACACCTTTGGTTTCTACACGGCATCATACCGGAACGTTAAATTGCTTGGCGGTACGGCTTTGCCGGTAGGGTGGTAACTAGCCACGGCCGAGGCCTCCCACCAGACAGACAGACTACATCTGTGTTTTTTTTTTAAATTACCAACATAAAGAATGTTTAACAAATCCAATTTAGACACAGCAAGAACCACGAAGGTTTACACCATTGAGTTTGTATATAAAGCATTATACATCTTTTTGAAAAAGGAATACGCATTTATTATGCAGTTATGATTATTAAATAAAATTACGAAAACCGACAAGGCCGTATGAGATTGATTGCCTTTGCTTTTCCGACAAAAAATATTAGTATAGGAATTTGCCGCGTTTTTGTTTTCTTCAAATACATAAACGTTAAGTTTATTTTAATTTATTTTTATAAATAAGTTAATGTTCTAAAAATACGTTTAATAAATGCTTATCTCATATTATTATTGTGTTATTTTTTTCGCAAATGGTACGAAAAGTAGAGTATTTACCTCGGTGATAAAGCTGTCTTAGTCTTGGGTGAACTTAAATCCCTCGCTACACTCAGGACTCGTCTTAAATCCCTCGCTTCGCTCGTGATTTAAGTTTTTAACACCCTCGCTACGCTCGGGAGTAAACCTCGAGTCCTTCCTTACGCTCGCGATTTAAATCGTCACCCGCGACAGAAGACACTGCTTTATCCCCTTGGTTAATAATCTACTATTATATAGCAAACGCCAAACACGGTACTTTTTCCATAGATAAGCTTTTTCTGGCTTTTTCCCTATATCTGTCATCACATCATATGTCATATATCATCACTTAGATGAATGATTACCTGGATGGAACTAGCGGCACGCTATGATGGCCGGTTTGACGTTTGTCCGCTCATGAAGTTCCGTATTAATTGATAACGACTTTGAAGGAAATAATTGTATTACTTTATTGACGATAGTGATGTGCAGAGATTCATAAATTTTATCGAATGTAGTTTTAGGTTTAGGACTCAAAATTTATTTATTAAATTGATTTCTTAAATGTATACAAGTGTAGAAAAATCAGTTTGCACCATTTAAGGGGTGAATGTACTTGTGAATATGAACAATTTTCACTATGTGGACAAACCTCTGAAATCGCAAAAAAATATCAATAAATTTTTAAAAATGGAATCTAATACGATCGTCACATAGGATCGCTGGCTAGCACAACTACTACCTCCGGCAAACTCGCGTCAATGCTCAATGCAAAACAAAGCAGTTTCGAATTGACGTTGCTTCGAAAAGTATAAACTGTCAGTGCAATGCGATTGTGATATAGTTTTGACCTGGCTTTGGATTTCAAATATTGATACTGCATTACTGTTGACCCTTGCTCGTTAATTTGGACTCTGTTCAAGCCCTTTGTTGTGGATTTCGTCGATATGACCGAACGTACGCAGAGAACTGTTCTAAATAGTCAGACACGTGAGTTCCTAATACGCCTTCGTAACTATTTCGATCGTGAAGCTCAAAATGGAGGGCCAATTTTACCTATAACGTCAGTGGTTGAACGCGTAGCTGATGCGCTTAATATTGGACAACGAACTGTTAGACGGATAACTAAAAAAAAATATGGCGAGACTGGCACAGAAGAAAATAAACTTCACACACCAAAAAAGAGAAAACGAGCAAAACCAGTCGTAGGCATCGATAGCTTTGATGCCGATGCTATCCGAAGACATGTTTACGGCTACTATTTACAGAAGGAGTATCCAACAAGAAAAAAGTTGGTGCATTCACTGAAGGAAGCTGGATTATTCTTCGGTGGGGAAAGTTCTTTAACGAAGATTTTGAAGACCATTGGATTTCGATACAAAAAATGTAACAAACGCAAAATATTGATGGAAAGATTTGATATAGCGATGGCAAGGTATACTTTTTTACGGCAAGTGAAAGAAATCAAAAATTGGCAAAATGTTGTGTTCTTGGATGAAACATGGCTTAATGCTAACCATACTGTAGGCCGTTCTTGGAACGATGACACAGCAGCATCTACTTCCAAAGTTCCTGTAGGAAAAGGATCGCGACTTATAATTTGTCACGCCGGAACCATCAACGGGTTTGTCGAAGGTTCTCTCATGGCTTTTGCGTCAAAAACCACTGGAGACTATCATGAAGACATGAATGGAGAAAAGTTTACTGAATGGTTTACCTCAATGTTGTGTAGCCTCCCTGAACCATCTATTATAATTATGGACAACGCCCCATACCACTCGATGCAAATTGACAAGCCACCTGCCCAATCCCAAAAGAAAGCTGATATCGTCGCATGGCTTCGTAAAAATGGCGTAGATGCAAACATGAATATGTTAAAAGCGGAATTAGTACGTCTTTTAAAAGAAAACAAACCAACCAAGATCCGATACGTCATTGACGAAATAGCATTAGAACATGGGCACAGAGTTATACGGTTACCGCCTTACCATTGTGAGTATAATGCGATTGAGTTGGTGTGGGCTCAAATTAAGGGATATGCTGCAAGACACAATACAGAACCCCCATTTACCACAAAAAAAATGCTAAAATTATTAGAAGAAGCTTGTGAACATGTGACTAAAGGAGACTGGGAAAAGGTTGTGAATAGAACTGTTAAATTAATAAGGGAAGATTATGAAAGAGATGTGAAAATAGATAATATTATAGAAAACGAACATATAATTATTAATGTATGTGATGATAGCAGTGACGACAGTGAAAATAGTAGTATGGACGAATCTGATTAATTATGGCCTTTTGTGGCACCTTTTTCGGTATCTTTTGTATTCATATGTTTCTTGTGTGCATATAAAGTATGTATATTCATTTTCGTTCAAATATTCAGTTCGTTCAAATAAATTAAATAAACATATACATTTTTGTTTTATTAAACCTATTTAATCAGGTACAAAAACAAAACTTAATTGTTTTTTGTTCGAGAATAAATTGACATTCCACATCACTATTGTAATGTGTCAAACCGGCCATCATAGCGTGCCGCTAGTTTAAGCTCCAAATGCGTGTCAATTCATTTATGTGTGCGTGCGTCATCTTGTCACTGTGTGCACCCATATACGGTTGGGACGACGAATTTTTTAAGGATATCGATATTACAGCTAAATTAATTCTCTATGTTCAGATGACGGAATACTTTCATTAAAAAACAGTAAATCTCTTCGAATATTTTTTTATTTATAAATGCGAAAGTGTGTTTGTCCTTCTTTCACGCCCTAACTAAACAAGCAATCGAATTGATTTTTGGATATATTTGAAAGGACGGAGAAGTAACAAAGGAAAGGTACTAATCCTCGCGGACGAAGTCGCGGGCATCAGCTAGTACTTAGTATAAAAGGAAACACATTTTAATTAATTCAAATCAATTTATTGAGTAAAAAGAAGATAGGCAAACAGTTTGTTGGTTCTACTTCCCACCGCTTCAAATGTAGGTAGATAAGAAATGTGACTTGTTTTAGGATCGTCTTTATACGTGAAACAAATTAGATCTAAGTTGAGATCAGCTGGCATATTATAGCTGCTCGATACTCTCTAGGATAGGATTTCCACACGCCACGGTCTTGCGCCAACACCATCCGACTCCCTGCGACTCTCTTTACAATCTGTTAAAAAAAACAAGTAATGAAATTAAAAAGCTATAAGACTCACGATGAACTACAGTGGCCCTGGTAAGTTTTATTTTCCTTATTACTGACCAAAAATAGATGTATTTGACGATTCAAAATTAAGAACTTCTAAAAGTTTATAATTGAATAAAAAATTATCCTCAATAACAGTCTTTACCAACTACTTACCTACTCCTGCAACATGACATTGAGGAGTTGGATTAGTGATTAGTTGTTACAAAGTTTATACCTACCTGGCAGCCAGCCTGGGTAGCCTAGTATCTATTCACAATCAGCAGACCCAAGGCTTCTAAGGTAGATAAAGTTCGACTCGTTTTGGTTTCACTATTAGCCAGCTCTTGACGTGGTTTTAGTTTCTTTATAACCTGAAATAAAATTTTATTTGTCATGCTTTTAAACATGCAAAATTCCTTATGATCGTCATAGGGATTTTTGCATTTTTAACAAAAATTAAAAAAAAAACTAAAACATAAGAAATAATTTACTTCCTCAAAACTGCAAATCAATAGTTGGTCTCTTTTTGTTTAACTATGGTCAAGGACATTTTGGAAATCTACAAAAGTATGCAAATATTATTAAAACGATAAATTTGATTTTATCGATAAAGTATGTACACACATCACTACAAATGAGGCCTAAAATAATGCATTAAATAAATATTAAATTACGCTATGAAACGTGATTTTGTTACTTTGTCACGAGATGATTACACTTAAAATATGCAAATCTTTAATTTTCAGCAATTTTCGGAGTAAAAATCGCGGTTGGAAGCGATGAAATAATTATTAAACACTTACCCATAAAAATACAATTCTGGAGCTTTTACGCCCCCTTCCGTAGATCTGGAGGTAAAAAACACACCGTCACACATTTTGTTTTCGCTTTTAAGCTTACTTTTGATTAAAATTCTTTGGAGCTAGGTCATAGAGATAGTATACATCATCTAAGAGGTAGGTCAACTCTTTGAGGTAGGTATTCTGTTTATCATTTTGACAGAACTACCTACCCAACCTTACCTGAACCTACCCACATTTGTTTACTCATCATTGTTTTTCCTGTTCCGTGGATGAACCTACCAGACTAGCAACAGACTAGTATATAGTGATCTGTGTAACCAAAGAGTATATAATCACTATGTGTGTAACCTACTAAATGTACAAAACATTTAGGTCCATTTTTCGGTCTACAATTCGGTCCTTGCCTAAGATTGCAGATAGAAATAGAATAGAAGCTAAATAATTTTGAAATGTGAAAGAAAGTCGCTACAATACCTTCTCGGGGATCATGTGGTCTTTTATAATCTTAATTATTTTATCCATAATCGCGTACTTTTTAACTGATGAATTAATACCGAAGTTAAAAAGTTTATTTAAAAATGCTGGCTTATTCGGAATCGATTTATGCAAGGTATCTAAGGACAAAATGTAAGTACTAACCATTATAGGTACTGTAATGTTATAAAAATTCATGAAAAAAGTTCTAAGAATAATGTGTTTAGGGTCCCGTTGGCACCCTATAATTTTAATACTAATAACTAAGACTCCGCTGTCCGTCCGTCTGTCTGTCAGTGGGCTGTATCCCGTGAACCGTAATAGGTAGAGACCTGAAATTTTCACAGAATGTGTATTTCTATACCTATAACAACAAATCCTAAAAAAACTTGTACAATGGTACCGAACCCTTCCTGTGCAAGTCCGACTCTCACTTGACCAATTTTATGAAATAATATGTTGTATGCCTCTATTGTTGAAAAATCTTGTGCACCACCTTTGTTTGTTGTTGCGATAAATGAGACATGAACGCATAGATAATTGACAGTCAGACAAAATATCATTGATTTTAATAAGAACCCTTATTTTAAATGCGATAGTGTGTTTGTTTATTGGTTTGTCCTTCAATCACGTCGCAACAGAGCAACGGATTGACGTGATTTTTTGCATGGGTATAGTTAAAGGCCTGGAGAGTGACATAGGCTACTTTTTATCCCGGAAAAATCAGAGTTTCCACTGCAATTTTAAAACCATAATCTACGCAAACGAAATGGGCAGGCATCAGCTAGTAAAGTATAATATTAAATTTGTTTTAGCCCAGAAGCAATTGGAGTGATTTCAGGATGCATATTTTTAATAACAATCTTGTTATTTATCCCAATATGCTTTGGGAACAGCCTAATGGATAGAGGAAACTTTCCACACAATGAAGTAAGTATGAATTCTTCAGTCATCGAAGAATATTAGTAAATGGTATTATTTTATGTATTTCTTAGCCTGTAGCACCCCTGGTAATGTGCCACAAGTTTTTCGAAGCATGCTCATCACTGTCAGACACAGGTGTGTAAACTCTGCTCCAATATCTATGTATTCAGTGTACCCTCTCATTGTGGCACACACACTATTATATGTACTTGCCTTCACGTTTTAGAATATATATTGTATGAGCTTTGTCCAAATTTTTTTTTTAGTTTGCAGAACTATTAGCAGCGTTACTGTCAATCTGTTGTATGCTACTGTTAGGATTTGCTGATGACGTGTTGAATTTAAAATGGAGATATAAGTTGCTGTTACCAACCATTGCATCACTGCCATTACTGGTTGTGTATTATGTCAACTTCAACTCCACAACATTTATTGTACCAATACCTTTACGCCAGTTCTTTGGGATATCTGTGAATATTGGTAAGAATTTTATTTTATACTTCTTTATTATTTTAAATAACTAAAAACCAATTATTTTACCTATTTTAACTTCATATTTTATTAATAACTAGATGATGCCCGCCACTTCCTCCGCATTGATTTAGGTTTTTAAAAATCTGTGGGTACTCATTGATTTTCTGGAATAAAAAGTAGCCTATGACCTTCCTCGGGATACAAACTATCCCTGTACCAAATTTCGTCAAAATCAGTTGAATTGAATTATTATCATGAATTATTTTTGTATTTTTTGTTAAGTACTACTCTTATTATGTTTATACTTATATTTACTCTTATTTATATTATAGTATTATTCTTTAAGTTCTTCAAATAATATATGATTAGTGCTACTTTTTGATCTCGTAATTACACATTTCGTATGTTTATTTTACTTGTTATGCACAAAATATTATTTTATTAACGATTTTAATCTGAACCGGAATGGACGACACCACTATTTTTGTTAACAGTTTGTTAAGTATCATTATTTTTAAGTTTGACATTTCTGTCATTTAAGTCTCTGGAATTTAAAAAAACCGACCAAGTGCGAGTCAGGCTCGCGCAATGAGGGTTCCGTACTACAGTCGTATTTTTTCAACATTTTGCACGATTATTCAAAAACTATGATGCATAAAAATAAATAAAAATCTGTTTTAGAATGTACAGGTGAAGACCTTTCATATGATACCCCACTTGATATAGTCACTCACTTCAAAAGTTGAAAATACTAATTATTAGTTCATGACCACAATTTTTTTTTGTGTGATCTAACCCTAAATTCGAGCTTTTCAGATTTTTCCCCAAATGTCAGCTATAAGATCTACCTACCTGCCAAATTTCATGATTCTAGGAAAACGGGAAGTACCCTGTAGGTTTCTTGACAGACAGACAGACAGACAACAAAGTGATCCTATAAGGGTTCAGTTTTTCCTTTTGAGGTACGGAAGCCTAAAAATAGACGATAGATTGAAGGCCTGATTCCTAATTCCATGGATATATCACATACTCATCATTTGTATTATTTAATATTGTTACAGGTTTTCTTTATTATATCTATATGGGAATGTTGGCAGTATTTTGCACTAATGCAATCAATATTCTAGCTGGCATAAATGGCCTAGAAGTTGGACAGTCTGTAATTATTGCCATGTCAATAATAATTTTTAATATTGTCGAGTTGAGTGGGGATCAGTATAAAGCTCATAACTTCTCTCTTCACATAATGATTCCCTACCTTGCTACTACACTGGCCTTGTTAAAACATAATTGGTAAGCTTAATATTATTATTATCAACATTAGAAAAGTATATTTTTCTAATATAATGCCAGTATTATAACTTTGCACTATAACAATATATTGTAATTGTGCAAAGCTGCTAAATAATTGTGATATTATTTTATTATAAACATTAAAATCTCTCATAATTCGGGATTGTGTAGACCAAAGCCTATTCTCTAAAAAAAAACTATTCTACCGATTTGGCTTTGAGCTAACTTTTTGTGTTTTATATGTCATGTTGAATGTTTTGATCATGTCTTGATAAAAATTTAAATGCTGTTATAAATAGGTATCTTTATTTTCCAGGTACCCATCCAAAGTTTTTGTTGGAGATACATTTTGCTATGTATCTGGTATGACATTTGCAGTAGTCAGTATCCTCAGTCATTTTAGTAAAACGGTTCTGTTATTTTTTCTGCCCCAAATTATCAACTTCTTATATTCTGTACCACAACTTTTCCGTATTGTACCCTGTCCCAGACACAGAATTCCAAAATATAGCGCGGAAACAGACTTGCTGCATGCTAGCAGAACAGTTATTTTAAAGAAAGACCTGTCATTCTTGACTAAAATTGTTCTACATATTTTTACTTTTCTGAAGTTGGTAGATAAAGTAGAAGATAGTGATGGTATAATGCTAAATAACCTGACGTTAATAAACCTGTTTCTAATAAAAATGGGACCAATGTCAGAGATTAGATTAACTAAAAGTTTATTAGTCTTTCAAATTTTTTGCACATGTATAGCATTTTTAATAAGGTACCCTATGGCGTCTTATTTTTATGATGTACATATATATAATAATTTAGTATAAATTATAGAAAGTGTCTAGACGGCCATGAGTGGTGGTTTAATAAAATAACAATAAATACCCTGCCACTAGTTTTGGGTTAAGAAATTACACTCTATCGCAAGTTATTAGGTTATACAATTTGTTTTTTAAACCAAACTGATAAGGTTCCATTTTTAATGGGTGTGTCATACTGTCTAGTATGCTTATGGTAGCCGGCGAACCCCATTATCAAAGTAGTAGTAGTAGAATGAAATCTGCATACTCGCTCGAAAATGAGGTCCAGAATGAGATAAGACTATGTGGCCAAGTGGAGTAAAGGGGGGAAGTGGCAAGCAAAGCGAACTTGCAGTCACAGTGACGAACGTAGCGAATAGGCTAGTTGACACTTTTTTTAAGTTGGTCTTAAATGGTTAATATTTGTCCTATTAGATCAAAAAAACTAACACTATATTTTTTTGCGCCCTAAAAACCGTAAAACTTTAATTTAAAAATATATTTTTCTTAGACAGGTGAAAACACTGTCGGCCATGTTTGGCCGATAGATTATTTATGCTCTGACGTCATGCATTTGTAAACAACAGCATAACCTCCCAAAGTTTAATAAACATGACTTCTATAATACTAGTTTACATGAAAAATATAGTAATTATCGTTATTGTATCATCCGAGAATGTAAAAACGCATCGATAAAGACCACAGGAAAGTTGTGGATTAGAGTGCCCAGTGAAATAAATATACGTAACACGCGAAGACTTGCTTAAAGGGATCCTATATCACTAACGACTGCAACCCAAATTTATTTTTGCAAAGATCACTTTGTTGTAAGTCTTACTTACTTAATAACTTATTCAATTTATAAAGAGAAAACGATAATTTTTTACGTTTACTATGTTATTAGTGAGAAATATATAAAAACTAGCTTATGCTCGTGACTTCGCCCGCGTGGACTTCATAAATTTCAAACCCCCATTTAACCCACTCAGGGGTGGAATTTCAAAAAATCCTTTCCTAGTGGATACCTTCTCTTTACCTACAAAGAACACACCCACCAAATTTCATGTATCTAGGACCAGCTGTTTAGATGTTTAGGCTGTGCGTTGATATATAAGTTAGTCAGGAGGACTTGAAATTTTATATATATGGATACTACGTTAGTCAATACGGATGACATTTGTTTGTTTACATATTTAATGACGTCACATCATGGCTGACAGCGTTTTCTGAGTTTCAAATAAAAATAAAAACTGTATTTAATTAAATTGGATTTATATATCCATCCTGCGTTTTTAATAATTGTTATTGATATATTTCGTTGTCTTAAGCAAAATACTATAATAAATAATCATTTATTGGACGAAATTAGATATGAGTCAAGTAGCCTATTCTGAAGGGAAATTGGGAACAGTACGACTATGTCAAAATAAATTATTTCTTAGAAATTACTAAATTGAGGGTCTTCCGAAATTTGTAAAATCAACGTCGGCAGTTAGTTTTAAATTCGTTAACCATTTTAAATTATCGATAAGATCTCACACATTTTGTTACTCGGAAAATAAGGCAGGTCTGTCTCTACCGGAATCTTGCTCTGGCGTAAATGAAGCTTAAAACGACCATTTGTGGCCTGCTAGACTGCTTATTATATTATTGTACATAAGTAATACAATCATACAAAAACTAAAAGAATTTAATATATTTTTATAAAATCTCATGTCATCAAGTATATTTTATTGTAAAATAATGACGTAATAAAAGAACTTAGTTTAGTTATTTAACGGGAAACTTGAAACTTAAACACAGACTTAAAACAATATTTGGATGTGTTTGTGTAATATGTTTATATTATAATGTGAATCTTGCACATTTTAAGGCCAAAGCTGTGCTGTGTATAGCATTAATTAATTATAATATTATTATTGATAATATTATAAGTGATATAAACCATGCTTGTACCTACATTGTTTTATTATTCATCAGATTAATTCCTAAATGTTGTATCTGCTATATAGAAGTTATCAGTTCTGGGTATAAATGCGAAAGTGTGTTTGTTTGTCCTTCAATCCCGTCGCAACGGATCAACATGATTTTTGCATGGGTATAGTTAAAGACCGGAGAGTGACATACCTATGCTACTTTTTATTCCAAAAAATCAAAGTTCCCATGGGATTTTAAAAACCTAAATCCACGCGAACGAAGTCGCGGGCATCAGCTAGTGTTTGTATAATTTAATTGATCTACCTACTTATACAAGTAGGTGAAACCTGTTTAATTTAAAAGTTAATAAAATGCTAAGAAGTTATATGTACTTTGAAGAAAAGAAGTTCCCTTAAAGCATGCGCCACATTCTTCTCATAATCATTTAATCATTTGTATGCAATCTTTAAATTATAGTAATTACTTTATTTACAAACATTATTTTTAAAATATATCACACAAACTTTAATACATAATATTTGAGATAATTCTAGTTATGAGTCCTATGAGATAGGAATTGGTATCTAGATCTAGTTTATAAAAATGCATTAGCAAACTCATTTTTTTATATAAAAAAAATACCAAAGTAAAGCATAATAATTGTGATTGATAAAATAATTTTTTCCAACAAATTTCAAGCTAATTTTTCTCTCAAATAAACGAATACCTACATAAAGTTTTTGAAAATGTAAATATTGTATGAAATCTTGAAGAACACCAATAACATTGAATTTGTAACTATTAATAAATGTATCTCAAATCAATTTGCATTGATATTAATACAATTTTGGGTTATTATTAATTAATTGTTAAATTAATTTAACCAAATGTCATATAATATGTTATCTTCTGTATCATGCTCGTTAATAACTCTTAGTGTTTTGAGAGTCTGCAAGTAAAATGTCAGTTCAGATGTCACAACACCGTGTTGAGGACTACCATTTGCTACAATGTTCATTTTACCTAATTGTTCTCTCAGTTTGTCTTTAAAATTATCATGCACTTTCATGTATATATTGCGAATTTGTTCTAAAGGTAAAATGTCTATGAGAGCCTCGTGAAGTTTAACTAAATGTTTAGATATATTTCGGAATGTTTGTGAGGGGACTGGAGGTTTAGCTTCCCAGCCCCCGAGTTGAGAGCATAACATGTTACTCACTATTATGGAAATTTTATTTTCAATTTCTTTTTTATGCCCAGCTATATCATTTTCTATGCTGTTAAACCCATTTAGAGATAGCTCTTTTGAGTGAATGTTCTCTAACAGCTTAATTATCAATGGCAAAAGCCATAAAAGAACTTGCAGTGATCGTGATACTAAAGCAAGGTTTGATGTTGAAATAGTCTTTAGGCCTGCACTTTGTATTGCTCCCGCTCCTAGTACCAACTGGCAACATCGTGAATTATACAATCTGGTGAGCTCCAACATGCAATGTACTAAGTATTGAACTATATCTGGAGATTGTTTGCATGCATCACAATATTCAAATAATATTTTGATTAAAAGCTGTACTGATGCAACAACAGCATAGTTTTCTTTGTTTATAATTAAATATTTTCCATCTGGTTTGCCACTTTCGTAAAGCAATGCTAGGGGAATTTCTCCAGTCTCACAAATTTTACTTATAACACTTTGCAACTCATATGGCACTTCTGCACTCTTCCATCTTTCAGCATTTAAAGCAGAAGTGAGCTGAAATCTTCGCTCAGAGTGTAAATTTTGAATATATTTCATAGCAAAACTCCTCAATGCCAGTCTCATTGCATTACTGTAATGTCCTGTAATTCTTTCACACTGCCTAGAAAAGTTCTCTGTTAATTCTGATAATTTAGACAGTTGAGTTAAATTTATTAATGCATATTCTTTATCAGTCTTTGTCACTATGAGATTGGCACACCTTTCATTACTGTAGTCTGAAAGTGAAGCTATCAGTTTTTTTATTTTTTCATCAATCAGATTCAGTTCTTCCTGAGTCCAAATCTCTTCACTGTCATTTCCAGTGATATCACTCATTTGACTAATATCCTGTATCAAATTACATATTGACATTATCCTTTTAAATAAATTCATAATGTTTGGAGTAACTTTTTGAAGAAATACTATACCTTCATTACATAATAACCAGGTATCAGCATTGGAACCCCTCAAAACAATTTCTGTACCACCATCTCTTTGTGATATTATTTCTATGAGACACTGTTTTACTGAAGCTTGAATGGATGTCATTGCCTCTGTTTTAAAAATATCGAGAAAATCAAACTCCCTTAGACGTAATATTCCAGACACAATTGATACAATTTTATCTCTATCTGGCAACTCCGACAGGTCTTTTGAGGCTCTGTTGAGATCGGTTACAATAAACCGTGAAAATTCATTGTTTAACATCTTATGAATTAATCTTTTCATTTCTGTCAATTGGGGAGACAAATGTCGAAAAGCTTGAATACCAGATAAACGAGTTGACAAGACTTTTTGTGTGGAACTAATCAAATCAAGTGCGGCGACATAGTCTGATGTACTCAGAAGAAGTTGAATCATGGGTTGGGTTTGCTGGACTATAGCTATTAACTTCAACAGTTCATGAACATTGTTTAGATTGTGATTTATCCTAGTAAGACTTATTAATTTTAAGGGACTTTCTGTTAAATTTTGTTTCACACCAGCAACATCCTTTCTTGTGACTTGTACTGTCTTCACCGCTCGTGCCATTTGTTCCATAATAGTATCATGAGACAGCATAGCATGAAAAAATGCATCTGATTTTTGAGCAACCTGTTTTGATATCTTCATTTCCACAACATCCAGGTATGTGCTTAATGTTTCTTGCAGTGTTCTTATTGTAGAGTTAATATCTGGTGTATTGGAGAGACCAGGGAAAACTTTGCTAAAATTTTGGGCATCATTGAGCGCCAGGGATTGCTCAAAGAATATACTTGGTATTTCACACACTGTCTCAACAACAGGTGTCTTCACCTTGATCGGCAAACTGTCCTTTAGCTGACAATGTCTTCTGTATCTCTTGGAAACCTTTTTACAATATGACTCAAAGTGTAATAAAGTTATTTCAGGCAGATATGGACTAGGATAAATTTCTATTTTGTCTATGAATCCATCACCCCATGTTTTTGTGAAAAAATTGCTCTGCTTGCCCCTGTTTGGATCATTTAAAACTGCAGGAAGATTTTGTGATGAAGAATAAAATGTCCAGTCATCTGTGGCAGTAGTCTTATAAAGGTGGTATTGTCTCACATGATATTTGAATCCTGCCTTTCTCAAGTCTCCAAACTGTAGTGCTGAACATATGCCGTTCTGTCCATATTGACACAGTATTATCGAGCCTTCTTTAACACTGTGTTTCTGTAGAATGTGCCTGAAAAAAGTATGAAACATGGCACTTTCAATATTTTTTTTAAATATAGTAAGTAATAAAATTGGTAACAACCCAAATTATAATAAAACTACCTGCTTGCATAGGTGTGCCTTACAGTGGTTAACTTAAAATAAACAAGCACTAATTCAGTCCCTAAGAATTCATGGTTGGAATCATCAAATTATTAATAAATTAATTAATTCGATTTATCCTAAATAACTACTGAAGCACTAATATTTACCTTTCAAATTCCGTGGCACTGTTGAACAGCAGGTTGGGGCAATGGATGCAGTTTTGCCAATTCGGCGTCCTATCTGAGGTAGATTTGTCCTCCATAACATCTTTGTATTATTTAATATTGGGAAAGCTACGCATTTATCCGTTTAATATCATCTGAATATTAGATTAACGCAAAGAATGAGCGAATACATGATATTGATAAAAACTTAAAAACGTCATTGCTCATCCCATCCGTCATTCTGACAAGTATGCAAATTATGCAATGTTGCCAGGGTTCTTAGTCGAAATTGTCGAAAGTAACATCATTTTGGTTCCTAAAAGATTACATTTTACTAGCAAAAGCGTTTTCTCCGTTTTCTCAATGAGAAAGCCTCTTATGAAAAAAAAGTAAAGATATTTATTTACAAGTATTAGTGACTGGCAGGACGTCTTTAAGAATGCAGTTACAGTTAATAATAAAATTAATTACTTTGAAAAAGCTTGTGAAGTGATATTAAATACCTACCTACAGAGTAGTTACACACCAATTATATACAAAATATACCTACCTACTAGTTATGTTATAAAAGATACACAGTAAGTACAGACAGAGGGCGATCTGACTACTAAATATTATCGCATTTCTTTTTGATACTTTACAAAACAGACGCTTTAAAATATATAGGTCAGAACAATTATTATTATTGGCAACCAAGTATGTGAGTGAAGTGAGAGCGTATGTGAGTATGTGAGTGTATGGAACCTGGCATACCTATAAAATATAAATCCGCCATTTTGAAAAAATCTCATTTTGGCGGTCAGTTATAAAACATGTGCCAATCGACGGAGTAGTTAAGTGATCATAATTAAAAAACATTCAGTGATAAAATGTCGTAAATTTTATTCTTTCTGAGATATTTGAGTTTAAATTTAGAAAAATAAACCATTTACTACCAACTACTTAGTTAATTGTCTTTTTTATTTATTTACTGGTTCTAAGATGACGTATCAGTGTAAATAACCTGTGCTACAGCTTCCGGGAATCACATGTTTATGAATTACGACCTACACCACATGGGTTTTCCGGTAACCTACTTATTATCGAGGCAGGAATTGCTTAGTATGTGCGTAGTATTTAATTTTTGTTTGTTTTATTTATTTTGTAGTGTATTTGATATATTTTTATATAAAAATTAGGATAAGGAAAATGATAATTTTTAATGCTTTATTTTTATACGATTTCGAATTCAAATATTAGAAAGTTTATCACTTACATTTTATCACTGAACACTTTTTGATTGTAATCACTTAATCTATCGCTTGACACGTGTTTTATCATTAACCGCCGAAACGAGGTTTTTTCTAAATGGCAGACTTGTAGGTAACGGCTAACGAGGTTCAATGCCCTTTTCATAATTTTTGTAGTAAATATTGTCTTAAAATGATGCTTGTCTTGCAAACTGAATGTCAATATTCATAAAATTTGAGAATTGGCAAATAAAAACAAAAGACATGTGACGCAAGAGGGTCAAAAGTAACGAAAAATGTAACAAATGTAACCATCTGGCAACACTGTGAGTGACATTTAATTTTTACATGATTTTTACACAATAAACTTCAGTTTTTTTTCTTTTCCTACGGCTCTGGGTTCTATAGCGTATGCACAAATTCTGAAGTCGATCGAGGCTTGCAACTTTGGTACGCAGGGAAAGGAAAGTCTCTTCAAGGAATGGATCTAATAATGCATACGTTTACTGATCTGATTTATATGTGCTGCCCAAGCGAGGTTGCCATCCATAGTCAATCCTAGGTTTTATGTTGTGGATGTGTAATTGTGTAAGCAACGGGTGTGCCATCATAAGAAACCAAAGGCAGATCACTGAAGTTAATACGATTTCTAGCTGTTAGCTGTATTGAAGAATCTAAAATCTATTGGTAGGAGAATTTTTAAAATAATGAAGTATACCCTTTCAAACAAAAAAAGAATTTTCAAAATCGGTCTAGGCGTTTTCGAGTAATCGGGGAACATACATAAAAAATAAAAAAAAAATAAAAAAAAAGATTCCGACGAATTGAGAACCTCCTCCTTTTTTTGAAGTCGGTTAAAAATACACGCACAAACGAACGATATGTTTCGATTTTATTTACAACATCTTGTTTGCTTGTACAAAAAATGCAAGTTACACTTTTATGTTATGGGTAGGTACCTACACTATAGATAAATAATGCGATTAATAATTATGATATTACGCACTTAATCCACAATCTATTTTTCCCTAAATAAAATAGGTAGGTAGGTACTTAAACAAGTCGCTTCTCATGTAAACGCGTAATCTTGTAATGCATGTTTACCACAAAGCAGGTAGATACAAAACAACAATGAAATACATAAGTGAAAAACCAAGATTCAAAACGTTTATTGGTATACCCTTGGATGAATAATGGGTTTACCTTTCAGTTACTGTCAGCTAGAAAGAAATAGATCATAATTAGTTGTGTAATTAGATTAACATTTTACAAGATAAAAATACTGAGGTGTCCGATAATATTTTAACGCGTAAGCTACATCGTAGGTTGGTATAATATCTAAGTAGATGCCTAGTTATAAAATTTTACTCTTTTTGACAATGGTAACAATCACAAGTAACGGCAGACTTGAAAATTAGATTTCTTTCTCCGTCCAAACATAATACTTTCACTGGAATCTGAAAAAGAAAATTACGAAATTTACTACTGCATATACACAGCCTGCAAATATTAGGTACCTAGCTAAACCAGACTAACTTGTGTGAGACATATTAGCTGTGATATTAGTGTGCACAAAAACAGTCCAACGAGTAGGACTTTTAAATCGCCAACCATAATATGCATTTCAATCCATCCATGAACTAAGCTATGAAGAACGCGACGATATGGGAGTTGAGATGGTTGAGACGTACCTACACTAATTGCCTGGTCAGCAATGAAATCAGATGAAAGTATGTCTTAATAGATAGTAACAATTATGTCGTTCTAAGCTTGTTGCTGAGAAATATTATTTAAGAAATAATTTTCTTACGTCTTCCGATTCCATTATATTACAACACTGTCCGAGGGAAGTGACAGGGTGTCGCTTGAAGCCCAACATGATGCTGGGCAGTGACCAAGACTCGCAGTATCCGCTGCATGCGTTTGTTGTTATTTTAAACTCGACGCAATCGGGTATGCTTATCGTTTTGGTATGACCTAAAAATATATTATTTACTAAGTTTAAGTGGATGGTTTTTTTTAAATCCCGTGGGAACATTTTTCCGTCACAAATGGTAGCCTACTCCGGGATGCAAATAATCTCTGTATCTCGTCAAAATCGACCAAGCGAATGGGCCTTGAAAAGGTACCTAACAGAGAGACAGATAGACACACTTTCGCATTTATAACATTAATACTATTTTAGTAGAATGAACTGGCTACCGCCATAATGACATTGGGGCATTTTAAAAAGTTACCCAATTGTTATAGTCAAAAAGAGCTGGTACCTACCTATACCTACCTACCTATTTGAGAGACAATAATAGAAGTACCTAACTATGAATTTTATAATTATATTAAATAATCTATACTAGTATTATAAAGGTTATATCGTCAAGTAGTTAAAGTTACACGAAAACAATGTTCGATGGAATTGTTCCTCCAACGCGATTATGTCGCAGTGCGATTATATTGGAAGTAGGTAATAGTTACCTACCAAGTAAAGAATCCACGCGGGCAAAGCCGCGGGGATCAGCTAGACTAGTTATAAATTTATTTTCACTAACGAGTAAGCATATTGGCACACATTTTGGTACCTAGCGCAATTTGTGTAACTTGCTCTCAATTTATTGTTTTACTGCGCCTGCTGAAATAATATAGCAACGAGCTATATTGCACGTTCCGTATTGCGATTTTTAAATAGCAGGCGCTGGAAATAAAATAAGTTTTCTAGAAAATAGAAATCCTAACAATGCGACGGTTTCGCACGGGCAGCTTATTACATTTTTCGTAGCGGTCTCTCATTTTTTGTTAATAAAAAACGCCTATAAAAATTTCAAAATTGGCTCAATAGTTCCAGAGATTTCCCCCTACAAACAAACTTACAAACTTTACCTCTTTATAATTTAGTATAGATATTTTAGTGTACCTAGTAAAGATATGAGTTATATTAATATAACTAACCCATTCTATGGCAGCCAGGTTTTCTCCATGATTCTGCTAAAAGTAAATTACTAATACAAAGAAGTAATAAGAAACTTCTTAAAAACATTTTTGAAAGGTTTTGTTAGACTTTTCGTCTACGATTGCGCTTAATAAGAAAATTTTCCCGTTTTATTCAAGTTGCCTGAGCTCCATACAGTGGTTGCCAACCATTAAAGTAAGAAAGTAATTAGGTAATTAATCTCTCTTACTTATTTTAAAACTGAATGTTTATCGGATTATATTTTGTTAGTTACCCGACGAAAATATTTACCCGACGTCCTGGGAAGACATCGGGTTATGTAGCATTTTTACCTACTACGAATAGGTACATCGTTGCCTTATGCCTCCCTTGCGCGACCTTTATAATAGGGCTCGTCCCAGAGAAAATTGCCCTCTGTCTCGTATTTCGCTATGGGGTATGGCAACGTTTTCAAATGTTTGAGGCCGTCCTTATTGTAAAACTTCTAAGCTAGCTTGATCTTTCTTGGTTGAGTAAATGCTGGACTTTAATTTTTTCCAGGCGAAGCTCTGGACAGTAGCTAGGTAGGTATTAGTAGTTACTAGTTAAAAATATTATACAGACTTCGAAAGTATTTTCAGAAGGCCTAGGTACTTAGTTTTCAAATATATGATCGATTCTCTTTGAAACATTAAGTACCTAGGTACCTACCTATCTTATGTAGTAGGTAGTTATTTATTACAAAATTATTAAATTAAACATACATTTAAAGTATCCATGTTTAGTTTACAACCTCTGGAACATTTAAGATTACGAGAAAACTCAGTAAACGGAGTGTACTTAAATCTCATTAATTCAATGCTAAAGTGCTTTGAGCCGAATAATATTAGTAAACGAGCTGTGATTAATTAACGGTCAGTATTTATAGTCTTGATCTTTTTACACTGTTTTAAAAAAATAAAAAATAATCATGAAATTATCATATTTTGTTCTTAAAACAATAAGCAATGGCTACGAATACCTACCTACTAGCATCACAAAATAAAAATACAGAAAATATGCGCTAGGTAGTTTAGTTAGTGCGCAGTGCGCTAATTTCCAATCTAAAAAGGATAAATGTAGGTACCTAATTGTAGAGCTCACGAGAAATTGTGTTTTTGACGTATCGATAGCAGATATCCTTGGATGAATGATTCAGATCCAAAGAAATTTTATGTACCTACTATTCAGATCAGATATCAGAGTAATATGTGTGAGAGGGCACACAATATTATTTTGTATGTAACTGACAGACGTCAAAAACGTAATCTCTCCTTGAATCTTGAATGCCCATTGCATATTGGCTCTATTGTTAGTAGAA
This sequence comes from Maniola hyperantus, assembly GCF_902806685.2. Taxonomy (NCBI): domain Eukaryota; kingdom Metazoa; phylum Arthropoda; class Insecta; order Lepidoptera; family Nymphalidae; genus Maniola; species Maniola hyperantus. Next base: position 6,184,710 of record NC_048543.1, read on the forward strand.
AGCACAGAATACATTTACTCCAAGTAGAAAGTTAGTAGAATATTGGTTGCATAGCAACCAACTTGCCTACACAAAGATTCCTCAAAGATTTACATCGTCGATATGATTTTCTCAGATTATGGATATACCACAGTTCATGGATATACTTAGTTCTTACGACAAGTTGGAATGTCAAGTTTAAAAATGGAAGTTGAACCTGACTATAAGATATTAAATCTATATAAAACGAGAGAGTATGATAAATGTATTAAATTATGTGATGTGGTACTCCAAAACAAGAGTGATCGGATGATAGAGTTCATACGAATGCGAGCTATGACTATTCAGGCTAAAATTGCTGGAAATGGCTATGAAGAAGTCAACTATTTCCCACCACAAGATGACTTAGCATCAACAATAGTGGCAAAGACCCCTCGACCGGGCACTTCATTTCAGAGGGCAATAAAAACTGCACATACGGTAAGTTTTTAGTAAACGGTAAAACGGTAAATTTATATAAATTAAAATGTATAAAGCGATATTTTTATATTTTGTACATTATTTATATTATGAGTAGGTACCTAATTATCTATGATTATTGATCTATCTAAAAAATGTTCCAGGAGGTTCCTCCTCTTACTGCAACATTAGCATCTAGGTCTGGAACTCATACGTCCCGCGTTCGCACTGCGAGAACTGCTCTCCATACTGCAGCCAGGGCTTCAAGAGCAGCTACTGCGTTAGCTGGGGGCAGTGCGTTTGTTTTGGATGCAGCAATTACACTCAGATTCCTGAATAAAGATGATAAACTATTTATCCCTGCCGCAAAAACCTTATTTGAGTACATTTACTACTGTGAAGGTAACGTGCGGAAGGTTTGTCCCTCAATTTTTTTTAATAGAAATTAACTTGTCCGTGAAATACAATCATTGAATAAGATTTTGAACATGCTATAATTTATAAGGTAAGTATTTTATTAATAGCTATTTGCTACATGCTGTGCCCGCGTAACTCGGCATCCTTCTAGTACCACTTACTTAGACTGCTTTTGATTAAAGTTTGTTTAGTTTTTGATCTGTAATTTTTTTATCTAAATCGGTCCAGTATTTTAATACTGTGATGGGAGCAAAAATAAAAAAATACTGCCATTATTTTATATTATAGCACTTTATATTACTTAAATATTAAAGTAACTAGGTAATACCTACTAACCAAATTTATTTTAATATTTTTGATTTTATGATCAGACTATGGAGGTCGCCTTTCAAGCTCAAAAAATGACCGACACATCTGACTGGTGGTGGAACTTCGCACTCGCACGTTGTTATGAATCTCTCGGAATGTACCGTAATGTAGAAGAATGCCTACGGAAGTCGCTCAGTCAGAATAAGCATATTTCAATTTATTTACGGCTAACTGCCATGTACGTCGGTATCAACCAACCCCTATCAGCATTAGACGTGTGTAAACAAGGTCTGTCAGTATTCCATGAAAACACTCCACTTTTGTTGGAACAGGCACGCATTCATGAGCAAATGGGAAACTCGGCTGTCGCTGTAAAATATTACAGAATGGTTGCAATAGAAGATCCGTCCAGCATGGAAGCAATCGCAAATATAGCAATGTACAACTTTTATAACGATCAACCAGAAATTGCCCTTAGATATTACAGGTAGGTAGGTATATTAGTATAGAAGCATAATTAGTTTTTTTTACTTATTTTCAAAAACATGCCTATCGTTCAAAAATATTTTTTCAGGCGGCTTCTAGCAACAAGTCCTCCTGGTCCAGAGATTTACAATAACCTCGGCTTGTGCTGTCTCTATTGCAATCAGTGGGACCTTACGCTGCCATGTTTTAGACAAGCACTCTATTATTCAGTGAATTCAGAATCTCGCTCTAACATCTGGTTCAACTTAGCTCATGTTGCGTTGGTAAATAACCTCTATTTGGATTACCTAGCCAATCAGTAGAACTTTTAATAACGCCTGAAACTGAGATAAAAAGTAAAGTTCTAAAAGTTGTTAATAGTTGAAATAAGTATGTCATTTATTAGCTCCTATGAATAATCTATTTCATCCAAAAACAAAGAATCCATAGTCACAGTTACCTACTTTAATGAGCACCATGGCGTGCGCGGTGCGCTGTTGAATTTTGGCTCTGGTTTGGTCTTACCTACTGGCAAAGACGTACTTACCTATCTCATAAATTCCAATTCAATAGGTGCGCGGAAGGGGTTATGGGTTTAACAAAATAGCAAAGCACTTTTCGGTTGGGTAGCGTAATTTCATTTTTGATTTCGTTTCGTCACTTACCATTACGTGAGATTGCAGTAATAGGTATACTAAACTTGTAATCGAAAAAAAATGTGATTAGGTAATTTTTTTTTAGTCAACAGGAGACATGACACTCGCTCGACGCTGTCTCCTGGCAAGCGTTGCCACCTCTGAACATGGACCAGCAAGGCGAGCTCTGCGCGCTTTGGACATGCGTTTGCGCGCAAGGAAAAATAATGCTTATAAATAAATAAAAATAAACTAATATGTATAGAAATGTTTTATTTCACATTATACTTACCTACTCAAATTACGTAGACAATTATTGTCATCAATAAACCTCTTAGTCCAAGGTTTCGGCTTCGTAGAGCGTTGTCTCTGTCACTCATACCTACGTGACGTTTTGTCGGTCTCAACGACACAGACAACGCTCTACGAAACCGCTATCTCTTTCGATAGGTCGGTGTACAATATTTCCTGCCGGGTACTGTATTATAAATAACATTTTGAAGCACTACTGCAGTAACATTAGATAGTCGTCAATTGCTGGATCGAACGTCTCCAAATTATGCAGCTCTTCATACTTGAGAGCAACTAGTGAGTCTAGGGCAGGTTCAGGATGGCTCCGTTGTAATACCTTTACTTCCTGTTTGATTTCTCCTTCTGAAGGAATTCGAGATAAATGTCGCATGTTTATCTGAAACGAAGACATACGTTTAACAAAATAGACAGCTAATGAATTAGGCTTTCTTAATGTTGTTGAAATGATAACTATTTAAAACCTGTTCTAAAGTAGATTCTGGAACTCCAATACTGTCCCAATTGTCTGATCCTCTTGGTATCATCAAAGGTTTTGTGTAATTTGTATTCTTTTCTCGAAATGGAATACCATTACCAAATCCAATATTATAGAACACGTCTTTAGCCTTTCTCACTAATTGGGGCTCTTTATTTGTATAAAATAATAAATGTGCGTTGTACAGCACAGCCATGCTCCTCAATGTTGTAGAAATATTTTTTTTCATTTCACTATCTATAACATTAAGCGTATCATTAGATAAGCTAGGGAGGACGTTTTCCTCTCATTTTAAACACCACTAATTTTTAATTACCATCATTAAAAAATCTGATTAATCAAAATTCGATACTTATCGATATCGCGTTTATGTACAAGCAGTAGGCAAAAATTGAGTGGAAATATTCATATTCATAAAAAATAGCAATATTGTTCAAACTTACAAATTTTTATCGAACCTACATGCGCGTGGCGGCGTTGACTTAGAGTCATACAAAGTTTCGTTATACATAGTGTAATGGCAATCGGTGAAAAAATTAGTGGTGAATACAATAGTTCGTAAATAAAAATACTAACCGTAATTTTTAAAAACGTCGTATTTACCTCCAATTATAATCAACTCTGGAGGTGAATTCGTACAACTCTCGTTTATTATTTGAATGCATGTTTCTAAGGTATTCCAAACTGTTTTAGTCTTACTTAAATCAACCATAATACACGAAAAAAATCTTCCAGTCACTGGAATTGAGACTAAAATATTTCTTAGCATTTCCAATCTTCCGCCATACTCCCACACATGACATATGATTTTCTCGATTCCCTGCTTTTGTGACGACTTTCTACCGAAAGAATATTCTAAAACTAATGTTTCTCTAGGCCTGTCGGATTTTTCAAGGAAGCTGTGTAATAAACTTGATTTCCCCTTCAAAAAACAAAATCAACAGGTATTTAAATTTTAAATAGATGGGCCATTTGCGCCTGCTACTTTATTAGTAACAAATGATATAAATACAGAAAATAATGATTGCTATTTTTTTATTCCATTACAATTTACAAGTTAGCCCTTTATGGTCTCATCTAGTGGTAAGTGATGATGCAGTCTAAGATAAAAGCGGGCTAACTTAGCAGAGGTATGATGGTAGTTTTACCCATACCGCTTATCGGTTTCCATTTGACATAGTACCGGAACGCTTACTTGGCAGCATGACTTAATTATTGATATTGCATTGCCATCGTTTCAGATGCAACTATACAATAAACGATGGAAACGAAGGTCGTAGGCCACTGTATAGGTAAAGAAAGTCGATGTCTACTGTCAAGGTAACGAAGGTCGATGTCGACTGTCGAGGAAACGCAGTCGATTGTCGAGGTAACGAAGTTCGATGTCGACTATCAGGGTAACGAAGGTCGATATCGATTCTTTACTAATATCGGCTGGCCATAATCATGTAATCATCATTATCACCATGAACATCATCATGTACTTATTTATCTTGGTTGTTCAATAATTAGGAAGTCTTGCTCAATATGTATAGTTTGCGGCAGGTCGAGATTTGCAATCGGGGTAGGTATGAGGCGGATGGAAAGGCGTGCAACCCGTGCTATCCCGTAGATATAAGTCCCGCATGCTATTGTGCTGGAACCATGTCTCATTAACATGGAAATGACGTCATTTTGACGTCAGCGGAAATAAAAATATACCATCAGCTCAAAACCAAACGAAACTTCAGTCTAATGCTGACGTCACTAAAATGGCGACCATGCGCATTAGCAATTTGCGGGACTTACACCGGGTTCGCGCGGGGGCTGTGCGGGTTAGCGGAGCGTCCCCACTCCGATTGCCATCTCGACTTGTCACGTACTATAGGTGGGCACTTACCACTGATTTACTTCCAACGATAATGATAGTTCGAGCAGTGTCTTCGCTTATTTGATTCAAAGTTTTGTTGACTATTTTTGCCGCTAAATCTGGAATAGACATTTTAAATAACGGAACCATTAATATTGTCTCGTATTAAGTATCTTAGCAAAGAGTAGGTTAATATATTCCTTGGAGTAGTTAAGTAGGTATTTGTTTTGTAATTCAGTTGCTTAGCAACACTATAATGTTAAATGGGAATTATAAGGGTGTTACACAGGTGTGACAGCCGCACTGTGAGTTTCCAGTGTTCTATGACTGTGAGTGCGGCTGTTTAGTCCTAATTTTAAAAGTGAACCCATGTGAACCTCAGAACAAGATGTGAACATGTGAAGTGTGAACCGTACTTTTAGCATGACAGCTGGCCCATAGAGTAGAGTTAAAATGGCGCTTACGGAGTAATTTTTTACGGACTATAGTTTGTAGGTAATAAAAAATATAAAAGTGTTCCATTAATTTTTATTTTATCGTAACATGAGATGCTTATAATATTTTAATTTAATTACTTAGGTAGGTAGGTACATACTTAAATACTTTGGCAACACATTAATTTAATAGCTTACATGAAAACAAACATACAGAAGTATTACTAGCTGATGCCCTCAACTCCATGCATGTGGATTTAGGTTTGTAAATTCCTGTGGGAACCCTTTCATAATCAGAAAACTCACCACTCTCCATCTATCTATACTTAAAATAAAACTAACTGAAAAATTTCTGTAGGTAACTACATATATTTTGTAATCGGGGGAAACATTATTATCGACACAGGAGCCCAAAACTATTTTTTTTCTGTGTCTGTGCTCGCATCACGCAAAAACTGCTGAACGGATTTTGATGAAATTTGGTACAGTCACTGGCTGATAGTCCGGGTTAACATATAGGGTAGTTTTTTGATTCCGAAAAAATTGGGATTCTTCGATACAGGATCAAATTTTTTATCGATTTTACTCCATAACTCCATCAAATTTAAACCAAATTTTGACAACTCTTTTTTCTATACAAAGGTTATTATACTATCATGTTGGTGCTATGTAAGTTTGGTGCAGATTTGATGAACCGTTTTGGAAATAGAGGACAGAACTCCTCAACGGGTAACAGCTAGTGTTTAACTATAACCATGCAAAAATCACATTGATCTGTTGCATTGTGATTAAGGACCTGGATAAACCAACATGCAAACATAATATTTTCATATTAACAATGGGTGCAAAAAAATATAAATATAATGATAGAATCCATATTATAATGTGAAAGTGTGTCTGTCTGTCTAGCTAGCTGTTCACAGCCCATCTGTTTAAGAGAATTGCATCCCAGGTAAAGACCCAATTTTTATCCCAGAAAATTAAAAAGTTACTCAATAAACCATAAAAATCAATCATTAAAAAAACCTGCCAAGTGCGAGTCAGACTCACGCACCGAGGATTCTGTACTACAGTCGTACTACAATTGGGTTGAAATATCGACAAATAAAAACAAAAATTAATCGTGGTATGTACCCGTTTTATACACTAAAATTTGCACAATTAAAAAAAAAAACTACTATGCATAAAACTAAATAAAAATCTGGTTTAGAATATATAGTTCCCTTTTACATAGTATATTATCTTACTTTGAAACTATGCTTTGAAAGTGGAAAACACTAATTTAAGTTACTTTTTTTAAAAGTAAGTTAAATTAGTATTAAATAACTTAATTTTTAGGGTTCCGTACCTCAAAAGGAAAAACGGAACCCTTATAGGATCACTTTGTTGTCTGTCTGTCAAGAAACCTACAGGGTACTTCCCATTGACCTAGAATCATGGAATTTGGCACGTAGGTAGGTCTTATAGCAGATATTCGGGGAAAATCTAAAAACCGTGAATTCGGGGTTACATCACACAAAAAAAAAAAATTATTGTGGTCATAAACTAATAATTAGTATTTTCAATTTTCAAAGTAAGATAACTATATCAACTGGCGTACCATATGAAAGGTCTTCACCTGTGCATCTTAAAACATTTTTTTATTTATTTTTATGCATCATAGTTTTTGAATTATCGTGCAAAATGTCGAAAAAAAACGACTGTAGGCCGGAACCCTCGTTGCGCGAGTCTGACTCGCACTTGGCCGGTTTTTTTTGTGATGTAACCACATGGTTTTCGAATTTTTCGGATTACGTGGGCTATAAGACCTACCTACCTGGGGTTTCTTTATTCCTTTTGAGGTTCGGAACCCTAAAATCTACATATTATACATGGATGAAGTTGTAAGCATAATCTATTTCTTACAGAGATAGCTCACTTTCTAGAGCACAATAGGCAGGTTTTTATTCCAGAAAATCGAAAAGTTCCCGCAGGATTTTTAAAAACCTAAATCCATACGGACAAAGCTATGGGCATCATCTAGTGTAAAAATATATCAATGAACTTGTGATGTTTATTTCAAGTGAGATTTCAAGTTTTGGAATTCAGTCTCTTTAGTTATTATTTCTTTATTTAATGTTTTTAAAATATCTTGAAATCTTTGCCTCAATGCCATATTTTCCATTCCTGCAATTTCTATCTGAGTTCGTTGTCTTCGTTGTTTCAATTCTTCAAGGTCAGTTTTAAGTTGCTGCAGTATAGTAGTAACAGAGTCACTGCTATTAACTACTTGCCTATAATTATCTGCAGAGTAGTGGCTACTTGTATTTGAGGCTATTGGTGTGCTGTTCTTCTGTGATGATGACATTTTCATAGACAAATCAAACATTTCAGAGTTAAATTCTGTAGCAAAGTTATGAACCCTACTAGGTTCTATTCCAACAATAGAATTTGTATCAGATAAATGGTCATCATAAAGTGATAGCCTGCTGTCCTCTATGTCAACATTGACATTATCATCCTCAACATCACTGTCACTCAAGGCACCACCAAATATATCTTCCACTTTTGAAGCTGGATTAGTAACTGTAGAACTTTTGATTTCTCTCTTTAATTTAAATTTTTCATTAGAAGTAGTTGTTTCATTTTTAGAAGTAATTGCGGTTTTTTCTTTGGTAACTTCCCAAGTTATGCTGACAGCTTCATTGTCAGCTCTTAATAGTCTTTTGACCTCTTTTTCTATTTCAGGTGCCTCAGGACATTTTTTTCGTAGAGTTTTCCTGAAACGCCTTTTCCTAACATTTTTAGTAGGCGGGGTTATACCATGAGGCCAGAGGTATTTTTTATCCACTTTGTGAGGATCTTTTCTCTTAGTTTTGGAGAGGGACTCCTCTTCGGTGTGAGGATCTAATTCTTCCTTACATATCAACATCTGACAGATGTCTGCAGTTTTGTAAATACTTTTTCTGTCGATACTTTTCCAAGACTCAACAATGGTAGGTAAGTCTACAATTTTGGCGTGTAACAACCAATGGTCAAATCTTACTTCTCCGTGTCTCATATCATTGCTCAACTGTATCGCTAGTCTATTTTTAAAGTTTTCACCAGATTTGATCAAATCTTTTAGAGCTTTAGCAGGCTCCGTTGGCATCCTCATAATAAACTGAGTTTCTAATTCTACAGGATAATCAAGTTCACGCTTATCGCGACTCATTTTAAAAAATTACGTGTAGTACAATACAAATAATTTGATAATTACAAAATCGTCTTCGCACCATATCCCTCACAGATATCCCTATTAATCATGCTGTGCTTCGCACCACCGCTTCGCACCATAGATTAATATGTATACCTGAATTCTGAAACAGCTTCGCACGCAGAGTACTTTGTGGCTTCGCACACAGAATATTATTTTTATTGTCATTATATAGGTACCGTAAAACGGGGTGAATAGGTACGAAATCTAACTTCGCATTGAAATTTACGGATGTTTTGGTACAAATTATGATGCTTTAACTGTTTGTAAGCATCTCCGGTTGTAAGAACTCTAAGGAAACATCCAAAAAATATAAAATAATGATAAATTACTGGTATATTTTAATCAAAATATATGCTGTCCCTATTTATACTTGATCCGGGGTGTAACGGAATGGCAAAGGGGTGAATAGGGAAAAAAGGTTAGGGTTGTCAAACACAAGTTAGTCTATCCTCTAATATTACAAAACTAGCTTATGCTCGCGACTTCGTCCGACACAAATTTCAAACCCCTTAGGGGTTGAGTTTTCAAAAATCCTTTCTTAGCGGATGCCTATGTCTTAATAGCTATCTTCATACCAAATTTCAGCCCGATCTGTCCAGTAGTTTGAGTTGTACGTTGATAGATCAGTCAGTCCTTTTCCTTTTATATAATATTTAGATTAGGAAAGTGAAGACTTGTTTGTTTGTAATCGATAAACTCTGAAATTACTAGACTGATTTTGAGAATTCTTTCACCATATTCTATAGCTATTTTATTCAGAAGTAACATAGGCTATATGTTATTATACATGGCATAGTAGGTATCTAATCTTTAAAAAAGCAACCGCCGAGTTTCTTGCTGGTTGCTGGCATTTCGAATCAGTGGTTTGACGATTCAAAAATAAATAAATAAAAATATTTTTATTTAATTAAACTTTTACAAGTAGTGTTGTTACCTATACTTATAAAAGTTTAATTGAATAAAAAAATATTTTTATTTATTTATCAATATTAAACAGTAAAATGCCATTTAACAAAATTTTACTAGTCGACTACACAAGAAGGAAGAATGTTTTTGAACAATTTAATTAAATATTTAAAGTGACAGCCCTGTCCCTATATAAACCTTACTGTTCCTATTTAACCTTGATTCGTTCCAATTCAGTAAGTATAGCGTTCCTATCCACCCCTTTCCCGTACCTATAATCCCCATGGCAAAGCCAAAACCACTTGGTTTCCAATTTTTTCTTTTTTACAGAAAAATATGTAACATTTAGACAAATCTGCTTTTGTGACGCCTCTTAGATAAATGTTTAATGATTTCTAATAGTTTTTGTACTGTTTTATTCTCGTACTGCGTCAAAGTAAACAAAGTTTTGAGACCTACGGCTTAGCGTGTTTTGAACAACGTTTTTGCAATGACGATTTCGTTATTTTAATGCCAATTTGTCTCTGGTTCAGTGTTGCCAACTAAAAGATCAAATATTCTACTATAGGGAAAAACAATGCTACCAAAATTCTAAGCTGTTTTGGGTATTATTTTTACCTTCAAATCTCATTCCCAGTTTTGTCCCTATTCACACCCCGGTTCCTATTCACCCCGTTTTACGGTAGTGATTATTACCACAGAGTACTTTGTAATATATGAGAATTATTACCAAAGAGTATATAATCACTATTCACTGACTATAGTCTGCACAGATATTATGTTCAGATTTGCAACTAGCGTGGCCCCGTGGCCCCCTCAGTCCCTTCCTTACTTGTGAAATGTGAGAATGCAAAGAAGTTGGAAGTCGATGTGAGAATGTCATTCCTTCTCAAAGAACTTCCATGTACTACTAGAAAGTACACTACTTCTGAGTCACCCATCCAGTGTATTACTTTACTTTATGGTCACCCATCGACATAGGAGGTAATAATGGAAGTAGTAGGTACCTACATAAATTTTTTTTTGTACTCACCTTATAGTCCTTGTTCTGAGATATAATCACTACCTGTCCCTTTATACACTGTAGTTTGTGATCACTACGTTTTATCAATTATCTGTGGTGTTCTGTGAAAAAAATCGTGATTTGTTTCGTGTGGTGATTTAGTTGAGAAATTAATTAAATTTTAGATAGATTGATGTACGTGTAAATGTGTTGTATTAGAATAATTATTGAAAGTGAAATAGTTTTGTCTGTATATAAATATTTCTTAATGATTTTTCTTGAACGTTTTCGCGTCATGGCTCATTGAATGTAAGTAGATGTCAAGCTCACTGTTAAATTTTGTATTTGCTTTCTTTTCCCTAAATATCCATCGATCCTAATATCCTTTGAGGTTCCAATAATTCTCGGGTAGGGCAGGTATACCGTTAGTTACATGAATGGTTAGACCAAAAGAGAAAGGTATCATACAATGTATAATTGAGGTAGTAACCTACATAAATATTGCGATTGTTTCTACTGATTATGATTGTCATTGCATTATTATCAATTTATGTTTACTTAGGTACATATCAGGTCAATGCATGATCAATGAAACTGAATATCTAGATGTAAGAAGCTAAAGCTTATTATAATTTGATGAAAACCTATTTTAGAAGGTTTGTGTACAAAGCAACCATTCCACCCTTATAGGGATAACAAAGCGTAAAGGTAAGTATTAATTGCGTTATGTTCATACTCTGCATATACAAGGTCCACTAGTACCTACTTCAGTATATATAACATTTTATGCTTCCAATAGAGGGTAGAAAAAATGTTACTAATGCAAGTAATGAAATAAAAAACGTGTGCAGTTCACACGGTTTTAAATGTAATTGTCGGAAACTAAACTTCGAGAGAATGAGGCAAATGCGGTATTAGAAGTAGGATTATTTATGGTCTATTTATTATTGTCCTAGTTCATGATCAATAAGGTAAAATTAAGATTTGAACAATTTTGTGTTTTGTGTGAAATGCTTAGGCCGCACAGAACATATTCAAGTAGTTAATTTATAAGCATATTACCTGTTTGATTTTACAATTTAAATATATTGCACACTTGACATAATATCACTCAATAATATAAATTCATACCAATGTTATAAGTGTGCCTGTCTGTTACCTTATCATGGTTCAAATTGCTGAACCAATCTAGATCAAAGGCACAGAGATAGCCTGCATCCTGGACAGGGATATATGATACTTTTTGTTCTGGAAAATTAAAGTGTTTCCACCAGATTTAAAAACCTTCCTAAATCCATGTGGACATAGTCACAGGCATTCATAATGATCAAGCCATGACTGGCTCACTACAGATCATGGGTATCCTCTAAATTGAATTCAATCTAAAACCTTATCGAGACCACCACAGCGAGGCATTGTACCCAAGATGCTGGCAGCATTACCCCTTTGGATGGCTTAACTAAATTATTTAATGTTAAATATTTTTTTACAGGTGAATAGAAATACACCACCTCAAGCCTCAAGGTAGTATAATTTTATCCTAAGATGTTTTTCCTCTTTTTATTATAAAATTGAAACATTTCACAAATACTAACACAAAAATAAAATTACAGTGGATTTAAATAATTGAATTTAGAAAATTTTAGGAAACTTGCTTGGAATTGTACCGAATTAGGTTATAAAGACTTCTTTTAGTAAGTATTTCCCAGAAATTGTATTCAGATTTAGTAACCTATTGAAATCCAATTCAACCAGCACAGACACAAGACTCAGCACATTATCAATACTTATAATAAATCTTTCAAATATGTATTCAATACATGCTAGCACCAATCTTTGTTTTATTATGTTGATTGTTGGTAGATAAGTTAGGGACGATAAAGATCAGTTAAGAGTACTTTACACAGTTTGAGCTGCTGACAAAAATGAAATGTTATGAGTCCCTCAAATTGCTATTGCGCTGGAACCATGTCCCATCGAAATGACTTCATTTTGACGTCAGCCGAAATAAAAATATACCATCAGTTCGAAACTTCAGTCTAGTGTTGATGTCATTAAAATGGCGGCCACGCGTATTACAATTTGAGGGACATTATAAAACAAAAAATATTGAAGTTACTCAGATGCGAACTATTGTCCAACTCGCAAGTGTGATTTTATTTTTTTGTTCATAAAATTGTTCCTCAAGATGGCTGAAGTGGACCCTGAGACGTTGCTGGAGTGGCTGCTGACAGGGCAGGGAGATGAGCGGGATATGCAGCTAATTGCACTGGAGCAGCTTTGCATGCTGCTGTTGATGTCGGACAATGTTGATAGATGCTTTGAGAGGTAAGTAATCTTGTTTTATTGATATCACTATCCATATTATGAATGTGAGTGAGTGTTTGTTTGTTGATTTGTCCTTCATTCACACTGCAGTGGAGTGGATTGATGAGGTTTTTTGCATTGTTATAGTGAGAGACCTGTAGAGTGACATAGGCATCTTTCTATCCCAGGAAAACAAACGGTTCAATCCCAGGAAAATTAAGCAGCAATATATCAACGGATCCTAGTTGATTCTTCCCATTGATATAGTTAAAGACTTAGAAAATCACATACAGTATTTTATCCCGAAAATATAGAGCTTCCACAGGATTTTCATAAAGACTAAATTCATGCAGTCGTATGAATTTGCAGACGTCAGCTAGTTATATTTTAATACTAGCTGATGCACGCGACTTCGTCCGCGTGGATTTACGTTTTTCATAATCCCCCGGGAACTCTTTGATTTTCCGGGATAAAAAGTAGCCTATATGTTAATATGGTTGGTGCATTTGCAGATTCAAAAGACTTATATATAGTAATATTTTGTCTAAATAAAAATCTTTCTATTTCTGTACGACGACAGCAGCTTTTGACGCTGCTGTTGTCTTACAGAAATAGAAATAGTTCAAATAATGTGTTCTTTTTCAGTTGTCCACCAAGGACCTTCTTACCAGCCCTGTGTAAAATATTCTTGGATGAATGTGCACCAGACAATGTGCTTGAGGTGACAGCTAGAGCAATCACTTATTACTTGGATGTTTCAGGTAGACAACACTGCTTTATTCAATACTATATAGATGGTGCCCGCGAGTTCGTCCGCATGGATTTAGGATTTATAAAAATCCCTCTGAGTTTCTGGGATAAAAAATTACCTAATTGTCAATTACCGGGAAGCGAGCTACTTATGGCCCAGATTTCATATAAATTGGTTAAACGGATGGGTCTTCAAAAATCCAGAGGGAACCCTTTGATTTTGTGGGATAAAATGTAGCCTATGTCCGTCCCCGGGAAATAAGCAACTCTTGCATAGCTTGCATCCCGAGGAAGGACATAGGCTACTTTAGATCCCGAATCAATTAGATTTAGAACAAATCAAAGACTTCCCACGGGAGTTAAAAAAAACCTAAATCCACACTGACAAAGTTGCGGGCATCATCTTGTGATACATAAATGAACTTTTATTAACAGTGACTCATTTTGTTAGTAATACAAAATTATTTTCCATGTTAGTAATTAACGTAAGCTTATCCTAAACCTAAAACTTATCCTTATTAAATTCAAGTTTGTCTGTCCTTTTCTTATCACATTGGTAAGAAAAAGATGTGAATACTCTAAAATTTTGTTGACATCAGAATCAGTAAGTATCACTATGTACTATGTATGTATATTCTTGGCGTAAATCGTGCTGGAACGAATATTTTAGACAATACAATGTTATCTTAATTTTTGCAGCTGAATGTACAAGAAGAATTGTAGCAATTGAGGGCGCTGTGAAAGCCATATGCAGCAGATTACTCACAGTTGACCCAAACAACAGAACAAGCAAAGATCTTGCAGAACAATGCATCAAAGTAAGTTTTCATTGATCACTAGAATTTAATCAAAAGATTTACATGCTCTTATGATAATCTACATATTTTGCAACTGAACAAGCATGTCACAAATTTTTCAACTTTGCATGAAATCTATGCAAGTATGGAACACACACACTTGACCATTTGTTTAAACATTCGTTAAATAAAAAGTGATTTAAATACATGTTAGACATTAAAAAAAAAACAGTTTTAAACATTTTTCTCTTTTAAATAAAAATATTTTATCTTTAATGAGATTGCCATAATTTTTAAATGATTTATTTGTTGGACAAAATCCATTTAGAATATATAGAATCAAAATATATTTCCAGTTAAGACGCGGCGAAAACGTGTTCCCTTTGTTAGTTCAGACACATTATAGTGTTTGCATTTTGCATATATGGCTATTGGATTTAGGGAATCAAGGGTTTCATTTTTTTTAGGTACTGGAATTGGTGTGCACTCGTGAAGCTGGTGCGGTGTGGGAGGGAGGTGGCTTACCTTCAGTATTGCACTTTATTACACACCATGGCACTTCTGTGCACAAGGACACGCTCCACTCGGCCATGGCTGTAGTTTCCAGGTAAAAAAAAACCGGCCATGTGCAAGTCAGACTCGCGCACCGAAGGTTCCGTACTAAAGTCGTCTTTTTTCGACATTTTGAACGATAAATCAAAAACTATTAGGTATGCATAAAATTAAATAAAAACCTATTTTAGAATGTACAGGTACAATGTACCCTTTGATATGATACCCCACTTGGTACAGTAATTTTTCTTTAAAAGTTGAAAATACTAATTATTTGTTTATAAACGCATTTTAAATTTTTTTTATGACAAATTCACGGATTTCAGATTTCCCCCCCGTGCCAAATTTCATGATTCTAGGTCAACGGGAAGTTAGAAGTACCCTGTAGGCAGACACAACAGACATTTTCAAATCCAAATTCCCTTAAGAAATAGTTTTGTGTGATTAAAAAAAAAACAAAAAAAGGAATTACGAATACCCATTGTTTGAATCGCGAGTTATAGTCTTGAATTCATACAAAAATGTTGATGTTCAGTTTATTTCCAATTTGAAAATTTTTCGGACGGAAAATCATGTGTGGAGATTGAATACGAATTTTGAACCGGAGATTTTTTGTGATGAGGGCTTAACTTGCAAAAGTAAAACGTTTCGCCTTGTTTGCTCGGGAGCGCTATTGTTGAGCGTGACAGTAAGCTGCGCTTGTGTCGGGTGTCACGGTTTTTTGTTTATGTCAGAGTGTGCGGCAAGATGGAGCCGGGAGACGCTCGTGTGGGTGACGCGGTGTCGTCGCTGTCAGCGCTGCTGCGGCACAGCGATGCGCGCGTGGCCGACGCTGCGCTGCGCTGCTTTGCGTCCCTCGCCGACCGTTTCGCGCGTGCGCACGCCGACCCAGCGCCGCTTGCCGAACATGGTAACGACTCCCCTCTGCGTCGTGTTTCTTATTGCTGAGGATCGTGACCCCGTTCCATTAATCATATAATATAATCAGCATCATGAGCAACCCATCGCAGGATCACTACAGAGCACGGGTCTCCTCTCAGAGTGAGATGGGTTTTAGCCATAGTCCACCACGCTGGCCAAGTGCAGATTGGCAGACTTCACACACCTATGAGAATATTATGGAGAACTCTCAGGCATGCAGGTTTCCTCACGATGTTTCCTTCACCGTTAAAGCAAGGTGATATTTAATTACTTAAAACGCACATAACTCCAATAAACGCAATAAAAGTTAGAGGTGCGTGCCCGGGATCGAACCCCCGACCTCCGATTAGGAGGCGGTCGTCCTAACCACTAGGTTATCACAGATTGGTGAGGATCACATAATGGTAGGAGTTTTCTAGGGATAATAATGTGATGGGTTCCCAGATCCTTTCCGAAAACAACTACTAAGAGAACGAAATTTCTACTCTTAGCTTTTTACAATTTATTATTAGACTAGCTTATGCTCGCGACTTCATCCGCGTGGACTACACAAATTTCAAACCCCTATTTCACCCCCTTAGGGGTAGAATTTTCAAAAATCCTTTCTTAGCGGATGCCTACGTCATAATAGCTATCTGCATGCCAAATTTCAGCCCGAACCGTCCAGTAGTTTGAGCTGTGCGTTGATAGATCAGTCAGTCAGTCAGTCAGTAAGTCAGTCAGTCACCTTTTTGTTTTATATATCAAGAAGATGTTAATTATAATAACCGGGACTGACGTCTTAACGTACTTTCAGAGGTAGGGAAACAAAAAGGCCAAATACGGACCTCATATAATCATATTTGTAATGTTACATAATTTAGCATTCCGAATCAGTGGTAGATGCATCTGACAATCCAAAAATACTTGTAAAAGTTTAATTGAATAAAAAGTAATTTTATTTATTTATTTATTAAATGATCCCCGCGACTTCATCCGCGTGGATTTAGGTTTTTAAAAATCCTGTGGGAACTCTTCAATTTTCCGGGATAAAAAGTAGCCTATGTCCTTTCCTGGGATGTAAGCTATCTCTGTACCAAATTTCGTCAAAATCGGTTGAACGGTTGAGCCGTAAAAAGCTAGCAGACAGACAGACACACTTTCGCATTTATAATATTAGTATGGATTTATTTATTTGCAGGTCTAATTGAGGAATTAGTTCGCCGGCTGGGCACAACGGAGAGCTCCGACGACAAATGCCTCATGCCCTCAGTTTCAACCACTGTCAGTCTGTTGTCAACACTTTGTCGCGGCTCTGCGCAGATCACACACGTTAGTATTTTAGTCTAGTCAAAGAGGTCTTTGAAAACTGTACAATCTAGTTGTATTTAACAAAATTTGTTTAAAAATTCTTGCGTTTCAGGAGTGCGCGTGGTTCATGCTTATGTTTAAGTCGTATTGGTATAAGTAAAGTAAAGCAGGTGTGCGTTTGCGAGCGCTTGCTAGTGACTCATTGGTCTGACAAGCACGCACACTTACGCAATGTTTGTACACGATGTAACCACAAGTAAAGTTCATGCGCGCTCGTGAACTGTAGCAATGTTGCCACCTTAGTGCTTTAGGTACCAGAATTAGTGTATTTTTTGATAGTTAAGTCCTTAAATAAAATGTGACTACTGACTAGTGCCTATTAGTATGAACCAAAAATTCTATCAAATACGTTTATTCGTTTGTGATTGGTCGGTGACTCAAAATAGTTAGCGCCCACTGAAATTTTTATCTCTGTCATTTGTATGTGATTACGTAACAGAGAGCGCTTTACTAACTTTCCATATATAGAGCATAGTTAATAATATAAAACACGAAAAACGTTTCTACCTGTGTCCATTATAGACTGAAACCACCCAACTGAGGCGTCCCAAAGCGGTTTCATTAGAAAGGCAATAATGCGAAGATGGTTTTAGGTTTTTTTTCATTTGCCATTACTTTTTGTAAACCCGGAATGTTCTTTTTTAAACAGCTGGTTATTTCCAGGATCTGGTGCGCCTGGACCTGTGCTCGGCCATCGAGGCGGCCGTGCAAGCCGACGAGCGCTGGTGCCTCGAGTGCATGCGACTCGTAGACTTGCTGCTCGTTCTGCTGTGTGAGGGCCGGCACGCCATACAGACGTTAGTATTTGCTTCATAATTTTTCATGTGCCGTGTATTTTACCGCTCACACATTGAGTACATTGCTTTTAACTATGATAAACAGCTTTCCTTTACAACATTAATATTACATTGATAACATTCAAGATAAAGTTGTATTTGTCATTTCATTATAGGCATTAAGTGCAACGTATTCGTTAGCATGTCTCTTACACCTGCATAATATTTCGCACAGTGGTTCAAACCGCGTGGGCTCCGCGTCTGGATCTACCAGTAACGGAGCGAGCGGCGAAGGCTCAAGCGGCACCTCCACACCCGCGGCCTTGGGCAGTCGTGGCGACAAGTCGCACCGCCAGCTCATCGACTGCATCCGGGGCAAGGACACCGACGCGCTGATAGCCGCCGTCACCAGCGGCGCCGTCGACGTCAACTTCACCGACGACGTGGGGCAGACGCTGCTCAACTGGGCCGCGGCCTTCGGTACGAGGGAGATGGTCGAGTTCTTGTGTGACAAAGGTAAGATATAAGCAAGCAGCTCTGCCGTAGGTATATTTCTTGGCTGAAATAACAAAAACATATACCTACTGCACTGATGACCTCTCTGGTACCTCTGAGGTTCTGGGTTCGATTCTCGGCAAGGGTTTAGAATTTTATAATTACTAAATCTCTGGTCTGGTCTGGTGGGAGACCGTGGCTAGTTACCACCCTACCGGAAAAGCCGTGCCGCCAAGCAATTTAGCATTCCAGTATGATGCCGTGTAGAAATCAAAGGGGTTTGGGTAAACTGCCATATCCCTTCCAGGTGCGGACGTGAATCGCGGACAGCGCAGCTCGTCGCTGCACTACGCGGCGTGCTTCGGGCGGCCCGCCATCGCCAAGGTGTTGCTGCGCTACGGCGCCAACGCCGACCTGCGCGACGAGGACGGCAAGACGCCGCTGGACAAGGCGAGGGAAAGGCATGAACAAGGTGATTTGTTATTTTTATTCAGACTCCAGCGAGTCTGGGGCAGGTCAGGACCTGCCCCAGTTTCGCTCGAGTGGATATAAAAAAAAAATAGTGGAATTTCCAAAAAAACCTAAAACATCATTATTTCTTCATTTTAAAATAAAAAATGACAGACTTTAATACAAACTTCCATATCCTATTTAATTCCCTTGGGGATGGAATTTCCAAAGATCTAATTACAGATTTCCAATAAATTCCAATTTTACCAATATGTAATCTGTCGTAGGTCACAGGGAGGTAGCAGCTATATTGCAGTGCCCTGGGGAATGGCTGGTTGTCAGTAATCAGGACTCGCCGGCTTCGTCTAATGATGAAGATTTTCCGGATACCGGGGATAAGGAAATGGCATCTATATACCTGGAGTAAGTTCAAGCAGACTCACTGACTTACGGGACATATTTGAAATGTCAAATCTTGTGTTTGTTGTATGCTACTATTACTTTGGTATTACGTAATTTTATTGCAAATTAATATTTTTTTGAAACTAAACATATTTGAAATTATTATTAAGTAAAGATTGCCTTAAAGTATTCGTAAAGTAATAATATAATATACCTAGGGCCATTTTCGGCTGCCGCACCAACCCGTGCTTTCGTGATTCCTTTCGTCAAAGGTTGCCTGGAAGAGATCGCTTTAGCGATAAGGCCGCCTTTGCATGCTACAGCTATTAGATTAAGATCCTGTATTGTGTTTATTCAATGTTTACTTTGTGTTGTGTGCAATAAAGTGTAAAATAAATAAATAAAGTAGTATTGCAGTTTTGTAGTTTCTTACATGGTTCATATGGTATGCACAAAAACGCCTCAAAATTTGGCTTAAAAAGAGATGTTTCAAGGGTGATAACATTCAAAATAAATAAATTTAACTGTATTTATTGTTCGTTGATCATAAGATAATGGAGATATAGATTGATATCTGGCTTAGTTTTATATCTAGAACAAAAAATTATAAAATAATAGGCGTAATACGTTTGTCTGGATAAGAGCGAAAGAAGTGTAAGCTTACAATATGTTAAGATAGTATATGGATGTATGTGTCGCAGACGCCTGGTGCCCGTGTTCTGCGCGCGCTACATCGGTGCGGGCGGCGCGGGCGTGCGGCGCGCGTGCCTTTCGCTGGTGCGTAAGATGGTGCACTACGCGCCGGCACCGCGCCTCCGCGCGCTATCCACGCCGCGCGTCGCTGCGCTGCTCACGCGCCTCGTCGCGCAGGTGCTCGACGCGCAGGTCAGTGTCTCACTACTCACTGCCTGTATTTTACCATTGAATACTTAGGCATTTATGGTTAACGTTGACCACCAAAAAAACCGCTTTGGGTTGCACAAGTCAGAGTTCTTTAAACTTTTTACTATAATATGACATATCGCATCTCTAGATGAAAACTGTTTCAACTCAAAAAACACTCATAAAAGTGGTTGATTTGACCAGTTGGCACCATCCCTATTCCCGTGGCCTGACACTAAAGTAAATAAACATGATCTGCGCTGTTGGTGTCCACCTTTTCAATGTGTGTACAGGCCTAGCGCGTGAAGTTTAGTTTGGATTGAAAGCGATCAAATAACAGTTTTGGTCGGGCAGGACGAGGCGCCGGCGCGGCACCCGCAGCCCCGCTACCTGCGCAGCCGCTATATCCGCCCGCCCGCGGTAATGTTCCGATGGTGTGATGAGTTCTATATCATTTCCATTGCATCCCCACCTAATGCCTGGCTCTAAGGCGCTGCAATTTCTATAAACTTTAAAAACAGCGCTACGTTGGTTACTGTATAATGTATTGCATCAACTATTGTCAGTGATAATTATGCTTTATTGCGGTAGAGAGTAGGAGCGACATGATTCGTCTTCTAAAATATTGCAAAGTAAATTGAACTTTATCTTCACTGAGAATTATATTTAATCAAACATATTGATGCCCACGTTATTTCCATTTAGCTTCACATAAAAATTACATTGCTTAGTGCAGATTTAGTTTAGTTTATTTTGTAACATTTTGCCATTGGTGCAGTAAACAATTAGGTAGCACAGACAAAGATTTACTTACTCTTGTTGGAGGCAATCCTTGACAAACAACTAACTTGTAAACTAGCGTTGCACAGCCAGAGATCGACTTGTACCTTGTCTTGTTACTATTCGAGGCAAGCTTTGGCAACTTATTAACTAGCTGTTGTCATAACTCTATGCTGTTGTTAGTAAGATTGTTTATTTAACTATTATACTTATTTCTGCCACATAGAGTTGTGAATATATCAAAAATCAAAATATATGAAAATAACAAAAACTTTTTACGTTAACAACAAACTTCGATTTGAATAGTGTTTGTTTGGTATTTAGCATTAATGTAAATAATGGTACCATTTGTTCGAACGAGCTACACCATCGGATTGAATCTAGCTTTAAAAATAGAAGTTAGAACTCCAGAAAAGTTTTATGAGTTTATGTCAGTGACTTCCTCCACTTGGAGTCGTAGAGTATAATCATGTTGGAACCCTTTATTTTCCCGGGATAAAAAGTATCACGATGTGTGCTATTCGTTTAGGTTCAATAGTTGAAGCGTCTAGAAGTAACAAAATGTAAAACGAAAGTAGTATCATGCCTCCACACTATCTGAAAATCTGTTAGCTCTTCCGAACAAATGTTAGAAGACTCAACGTTAAGTTTTATTACTAATGCATTTGTTAACCGTTTTGAACATTCCCACTGAAACTACTAATTCAATATTTACACAGCAAAAATGCATTGCATTTGAACTTGAAGCTACTTGTACAGAAGTCACACCATCGAAACTTACCTGCATTTAAACTGTCCTCTTTTGTTTTTATTTCCTTTTTTTAATGTTGTTTATTTATATAGTACATTCTTATTTTACAACTAACGTGTTTGTTACATAAGTCCCGCAAATTTCTATTGCGCTGGAACCATGTCTAATTAATATCGAAATGACGTCGTTTTGACGTCAGCCGAAATAAAAATATACCATCAGCTCGAAACTTCAGTCTAGTGCTGACGTCACTAAAATGGCGGCCACGCGCATTAGCAATTTGCGGGATTTATAAGTCTAAGGACAGGCCCGAGTTGGTTCTTGTGCCTGGAATATATTACACGGCTCCTAGAAGTTGTAATACAAGGAACTGCTTGAAGGCGATCGGATTCGAACCACATTAGTAGTCGTGCTTCTTTAGTGTTGCATTTTTGTCGCCGCGCTCTGCAAGGATGAAAAAAGGAAGAAAAACGTTTGTTTTGTAAATTTTTCAACACATTATAGTATGTTATTGGGGCCGATTCTCTTGTACACAATCTCTAATCTAAACTAAATTAACAGGTCTAAATCTAGTGCTATCCTTTTCTGCAAGCAACTTCATGAAAGGGATAGCAATAGATTTAGACGAGTCATTTTAGTTTAGTTTAGAGATTGTGTACAATGGAATAGGCTACTTGACAATTTTTTTAAGTTGGTCTTAAATGGTTAATATTTGTCCTATTATATCAAAAAAATTAACACTATATTTTTTTGCGCCCTAAAAACCGTTAAACTTTAATTTAAAAAAATATTTTTCTTAGACAGGTGAAAACACTGTCGGCCATGTTTGGCCGATAGATTATCTGTGCTCTGACGTCATGCATTTGTAAACAACAGTATAACCACAGGGTTATACTGTTGTTTACAAATGCATGACGTCATAACCACAGGGTTATACTGTTGTTTACAAATGCATGACGTCAGAGCACAGATAATCTATCGGCCAAACATGGCCGACAGTGTTTTCACCTGTCTAAGAAAAATATTTTTTTAAATTAAAGTTTTACGGTTTTTAGGGCGCAAAAAAATATAGTGTTAATTTTTTTGATATAATAGGACAAATATTAACCATTTAAGACCAACTTAAAAAAATTGTCAAGTAGCCTATTAGCCACATTGTTTATGTTGGTTATGACGTATGACTATGGTCTATGAGTATTAAAGTCGCAATGCCTCAATCAGAAGAAGATCTGGAATAAACTGTGTCATGTGGGGCACAACCCCAAAAAAGGTTCCATCCAGCTCAGCTAATGCTGTATGCCTTGTACAAGAGTATACAGCGCTGATTTTCAGCCGGAACCCTGGTGAAGTATAATGCTTCATACAGTTCCTTGTTTTAAAAAGCGCGTGTTTAAGGTGACATCCAGCCGTAAAGTAGCCGTCACGGTTTGTACAGTTCTTGGCAATTTGTATGGCCGCTCTGAATCACACTGCTACTGCTGGATCAACCGACCAAAAACGAGCTTGAATGATAAACATGAGTGTTACATTACATTACACTGGTACCTGATATTTGCGTTCTGCGCACTGAAACGCGACTGTGTTCAGCACGGTCATAAAGATTGCCGAGAATTATATGTGTTTTAGGCTTTAGGTGCCAAATACAGAGACGTCTCTTTATTGGGCTTTCATGTCTGATTTTGAATTTTGACATTTTAACCATACCATATCAGTATTCGGTCGTCAGGCTTGAATTCCACATTGATGTCGATCATTCGTACTATTTGTACTGCAACGCTGTCAGTATGGTATTGAATAGCTTACCATGTATATTACGCATGACGACATCAGCGTGCGATGATTTCAGGTCTTCTATAATATTTTTTTATTAATGTAGGATGACGACGACGGCCACCTGACCGTGTTAGGGATAGCAGAAGAGTTGATGATCAAAGCCGCCGACATATATCTGGAGCAATTCGCGCGTCTTGGAGTGTTCAGCAAAGTGGAAGCACTCGCGGCGGCGCCGGCGACTCATCTCGGTGCCGACGGAGAGACAGTTATAGCCTCAGGTAGGTTTTTTTAATTAGTGATGATGCAGGCTAAAATGGAGCGCGCTTGCCTAAAAAATGTCTATTCACTCTTGACTTGAAAGTACCTATATTAAAAGTGGACCAGAAAACTGATGCCGGAAGGGCGTTCCATCACTAATTTGTAGTGTGCTCGCTATATCTGAGGAGAAATCGTTATTTCTTAATTTTGTGTATCCCGATTAAGATATTTTTCCGAAATAAAACGTGGTTTATTCTATCGCCTGATGCAAGATATATCTGTGCCAAATTTTATTAGGGTCGGTTCAGCAGCTAAGCTACAGAAAAGGTAGCAGGTAGGTAGTGGCGTGCACAGGGTTTGAAGCAGAGGAGGCATTAGTTAGGTAGGAACCTGTTTACTGGCAGGTCATAATGAAAAATATGCATTGAGCTATTACAACTGGGGTAAGCAGTGCATTGATGCTCCTATGACCTGCACGCCACTGCAGATGGGATAGTTACACTATCACATTTATGATAGCATGTCTGTGTATTTATGTAAGTACGGATTTTATAAATAATAGGTTTCTATAGGTATAGCGCAAAACTGAGGAGGCTCCTGTGGTAGTGGAGCGGCGCGGGAGGGTGACAGTTGTCACAAGTTGACGAATTACTGAGCTCTCGCGTCACGTCATCACACCCCTCCCGCACCGCTTCACTACCTCGGGAAAATACTCAGTTATGCCTCTAATTATCATTTTTTAAGGAACGGGCGAGGACGCAACGTGCCTATCCAGCGGTTGCGCGTACTGGTGGGGCGAGTGGTCGCTGTGCCGCGGCCGCGACGCGCTGTACGTGTGGAGCGACGCAGCTGCGCTCGAACTCAGCACCGGCTCCAACGGCTGGTTCCGCTTCCTGCTCGACGGCAAGCTGGCCACCATGTACTCCAGTGGCAGCCCCGAGCACCAGACCGATAACACAGGTCAGGCGCGTCGATTGAAGCCGTGTTTGAGCCGCGTTGCATTTTGAATTGATAGTTAATACTAGTTCTAACAGTTACATACCGCATGAGACCGTATGAGCGCCGCGATTACGGGTAGCAACTCTGTTCGTGCTGCAACACTGTACAGAATAGCTGATTAGTATATAATCAATAACAATGTGACAAGACAATAAAAACAGGCAAAAGCAAATACAAAAATATGTATAAATTAATCCATACTAATAATATAAATGCGAAAGTGTGTCTGTCTGTCTGTCGGCTAGCTTTTCACGGCTCAACCGTTCAACCGATTTTGATGAAATTTGGTACAGAGTTAGCTTATATACCGGGGAAGGACATAGGCTACTTTTCATCCCGGAAAATTGATGAGTTCCAACGCGTAAATTTTAAATCCACGCGTATGAAGTCGCGGGCATCAGCTAGTATTATATAAATGTGACAGTAAAAAAAAATTGGGCCTTTACCTAGTTTTCGATATTTGTTTTGCCTTTAACAGCAGAAGTGTTCAGTCAAAGCAGTCTCCGCTCCAGTGAAAACGAAATCGCACAACCGCACTTGTTTACAGCCTATTAACATTTTCTCCATTGGAACATTAAGAAAATTTATGATAACATTTGGTTTCAGAAAACCGCGGTGAATTTATTGACAAACTCCAGAGAGCGAGAGCGTCTGTAAAGAACTGCGTACCACAAAGTATACTGTCGAAACCCGGCCCAACCAAATTGATACTTGGCAACTGGGTACTATCATGTAAGAAGTAAGTAGACGAAAAGATATGGTTTATAAAATCTTTTATGGGCACCTACAGTTTTAATATAGTCAAGCGTTACTGGCCAAATCAACAACGTCCGATTATAGTACCTTAACATGAAATGCCAGCATTTCATGAAATAGGCGCTTCATGAAATGGGCCACTCTAAGGTCTGGTCACGACAGATGCATGCTTATATTATGTCAAAGCAGTTGCGTAAAAAGTATAATTCAAACTCTAAATTAACGTAAACAAAAAAATTAAGAGATATCTGTGTACGAAACGTAACTCTTCACCACTCGACAATTCTGTGTAAGCCGCGCTGAAAGTATCTATAGTTGATCTCGAAGAAATTAATTTTTTAGGACAAAAAATTTGTAAGTATTGAATCATTTTGTTCTCAGGGAGAAGGAACTTCACATACACAATACTGACGGGCAGCAGCAAACAACAATATTGCGGGAAGATTTGCCAGGGTTTATCTTCGAATCAAACAGAGGAACTAAGCATTCTTTTACTGCTGAAACATTTTTAGGTACAATTATCTTTTATTAATGAATGAATGAATACTTTATTCATTTATTATATTTTTTTCAATATATTTAGATATTTTATTTCAAATTTGGTTGTATTATTGTAGGGCCCGAATTGGCTAGTGGTTGGGCGGATCGCCGATCGACAGCAGCTAATAACGGAAACGCAACACAGAATCGAACTCGTTTCTCTGCAAAGACTGAACAGCAGAGGGCACAGGTAATAATATCTATCGAACAATGGGCCTTGGTCTGGCATAAGGTTTCTGGCGGGATTCTTTTAAGACGTTATTTAGGCCATGTGTCCATTAGACGAACAATGAGCGACTGACTGTTTGCTGGCTGCCTTAAAGTAAATTGACAGATTTATATCTATATTTTTTTAGCGTGAGTGATTTCCATTATAAATGTAGAGGAAACCTCTATTCACGTATTTAGTCGTTCGCCCGACTAGCTTCGGGCCGCGCGGTTGGCAGCGCGTGCGGCACACAATCTCAACAGTCGTGACGCGTTCGCGAACTGAGTCCTTGTGAAAAAGGACCCTGGATGGGTTTGAAAGTAGTCGGGCTAGCATCGATTAAATACCTGAGTAAAGCAGGTTTCTTCTACATTTATAATAGAAATCACTCACGATAGTTTAAACGGGCGGGGGCAAGAATTATGAAAGGGATACGAATAATAGCCACATTGTTTGCTAACCGACCATTTATAATATTAGTATGGGTAATAATAATTGTCGTGTGCAGGTGGGTGAGCGTGCGCGCGCGCTGTACACGCGCCACCTGGCGAGTGCCGCGGGCCGCCAGCCGCGCGCGCCCGTGGCCCGTCTGCGCGCGCTGCTCGCCAAGCTGCAGCGACTCGCCTCACAACCCGCTGGTTAGTATCTGTCTTCAGTCGCTCCTTCACAAGTGACGATCGAGGATCACCTTCCCTGGCGAGTCAACATCTTGCGGTATATGATGCCCTTCCATCGGAAATAGAAATAGAAGTAGCATTAGATTTTTATTCAAACAAACTTTTACAAATGTTTTTGAGTCTTCAAATGAATCTACCACTGGTTCAGAATGCCCTTCCTACCGAGAAGAACCAGCGAGAAACTCGGCGGTTGCTCTTGTCGACATTTAATCAATTTACAATATTATACTGTGTATAAGTAGTTGCAATCCCGCAAGCTTCGAGTCAAATTCACACTTTTTATCATTTTCATAATCTAGTCCTCTTGCAAATGTCCGAATGAAAAAAAATGTTATATTAACAGGAGAGTGGCTGAAAGAATTGAGAGAATCCCTTGACCAGTTGACGGAGCTTCTATGTGGTGATGAGTTGTTATCTGCATACGAATTACAATCATCGGGTTTGGCGCCGGCGCTACTTCAAGTGTTGTCGCCGCAAGCAAATGGTAAGCTACCCATTTATCAATACTGATATTATACAGAGATAAAGTTTGTAAGTTTGTTTGTAGGGGGTAATCTGGATTTTGAAAATTCTTTCACCTCTTCTTTTTTCTTTCTATTACAAGTGTAGAAAGGCACTGCATTACGCGGCCGAAAGTGATGTGCATCGACCTTTAGAAGAAGATAGCAGATTTGTAGAGCGTTAACCCTGTCGTTTAAAGCGACAAAACGTCATATAGGTGTGAGTGACAGGGACAGCACTCTGCAAAGCCGAAATGCCATTCTAAAGGCCGATGTAACATAGGCTATATTTTATTTAAAAAAATATACCTAGATCCTTAGGAAAATTGTAATAAGCTACCCTTGTGAAGCTGGGGCGGATCGCTAGTTCATCATAATCATCATCAACCTATAGACGTCCACTGCTGGATATAGGTTTATTGTACGGACCACACGCCACGGTCTTGCGCGGCCTGATTCTAGCTGCTCGCTAGATTTGACCCGTTTGATCTTCCAATTCAGCGCTTTTGAGGGCGCCATTCCATATCTGAAGTTTCTACACCCAGTAGTTTCCTTTCATAAATATCCATACGAGATAATCTACAAATACCGCTTGCGTCTGTGCTTGTCCAATACAAACAAGTTCTCCGAAAGACCTCTTCGTGTCATTTTTGCGTAAAAAATCAAAAGAATCTGCGTAAATGATTCTCAAAATATTATTTTTGAAATACAATTTAATGACGTTTACAAGACTATAGACTGGGTTTGGTTTGCCTTATATAGATAAGCCAGGCCAACTAGCTGAGCGAGAGCGCATTGTACGTGAGTGGGCATTGTCCGGCTCAGCCGCTATAGAAAGCAAGGAGACGGAAGGGGATGAGGAGAAAAGCACGGGAGGCACCGGCGCGGCGCTGGCGGCTCGCCTTGTGGGCGTGTTGGAGAGTGTAGAGCGACTACCCGTTCTGGCACCCGCGCCTGACGCGCCCGCGCACCAGCCCGCCGCGCTGCATCACCTCACCAAGCGTATCAGGTAAGAACCATCGACTGCTTGATGGGCAACCATCATTTGACGATCTCCATGGGGAGTGGTGAGCGTAGTGACCTTTCTATTGAGAGTTACCAGATTGAAAAGGCAAGGAGACGGAAGGCGTATGAGTAGGGCACGGGAGGCACCGACACGGCTTTAGCGGCCCGCTTGTGGACGTGTTGGAAAGTGAGGAGAGATTGCGCTGCTTCGTTGCGGCGTGATTGAAGGACAAACCAACAAACAAACATTTCGCATTTATAATATGGGTGATGGGTAATATAAATCAACTTTGAATTTGCAAACATGGCCAGTAAAAGAAACTTTATGTACCTTTCGTAACATATTAAAAACTAGAGGATGCCCGCGACTTCGTCCGCATGGATTTAGGTTTTTGAAAATCCTGTGGGAACTCGTTAATTTCCCGGCATAAAAAGTAGCCTATATCCTTCCCCAGGATGTCAGCTAACTCTGTTTCAAATTTCATCAAAAACGGTTGAACGGTTGGGCCTTGCCCAAGCAAGCAGACAGACAGACAGACACTTTCGCATTTATAATATTAGTATGGAAGTATGGATTATTGTGATTACTGAAATACGGATAATTTCTTTATTCTTTCCATATAACGAAAACTCACTATAGCACAAACCATACTTGGTCCCTTGAGTTTCGTTATAAAGTTTATACGTCACTAAATTTTATTAATTATATTTTTCCTAGGCTGCGAGTAGAACGTTCGAACGATGAAACGTCCGAGGAGTCTGTCACAAACAACAACGCTGGACGGAGCTTAAAAGTTGAAGCCCTAACCACTGTACGGCAACTAGAGAGATTCCTAGCTAAGTGTGTCGCTCGACAGTGGTATGACATGGATCGATCGTCCTTCAACTTTGTACAGAAAATAAAGGCTGAGGCGCCTATCAACTTTACGTATGATGTAAGAATCTCAATTACTTAATATAAGAATGATGTCCGCGTGGTTTTTAAAAATCCTGTGAGATCACTTTGATTTTCCATGATAAGAAGTATCCTACATTGCGACAAGGATCTTTTGGCGCATGGCTAAAATCGGAACTAAAACCGCCATCTTGTGAAGTGTCACGCTGTCCCCATAAATGTGGTGTTGCTAAGTAAAAATTTTGAAATTCACTTATTTTTATATATCAGAGCCATTGTGGCTAATTCCATTGTACAAAATCTCTAAACTAAACTAAAATGGAACGTCTAAATCTATTGCTATCCCTTTCATAATGTTGCTTGCGGAAAAGGATAGCACAAGATTTAGACCTGTTAATTTAGTTTAGTTTAGAGATTGTGTACAAGAGAATTGGCCCCATTAATTATACATAACATCACAATATATCCTGATCTCTTATAGCTATATTCATAAATATAATATTTGAGTAGGTAAACATGATAAGTTGCAAGTCCACGACCCATCAATGGTTTTTATTATTATTCCTTCTCGCTGTGGAAAAAGGAATGGCTTTCCTAATTTCTCATTCAGTTAAATTTAGAAAAAATTTACTCCATTTTCAGCATTGACATTTTCAACATTTTCTCTAAAATTGAGATTTTATTTGCTGGCAGCCTATGTTCTAAGTGCCAAAAGAGCCTTGTTGTACTGTATGTCCGTCTTCAGGTCGTAAGCTCTCTCTGTTAAAACGGTTGAGCTAAAAAACAGCATGACAGGATAAAGTTTGTGACAAAATGTAATAATGAATATTACATTGCAATATTACATTACGCTAATTTCATTTAGTGTTATGAAAACGGTAGTAACGGTAGCTCTATCACCAAGCTACGAGTATCTACCTATCCATGTGATATTTTATCTCTATAAGGCATAATCTATTTCAGCACGACTTCGATGAAAACGGCGTATTGTATTTTATTGGAAGCAATGGGGGCACGTCCGAATGGTTGAACCCCGGTGCGCATGGGCTAGTGAGCGTCTGGTCGTCTGACGGACGGCAGTTGCCTTACGGCCGCGCAGAGGACGCTCTCTCCAGGTCCCCAGAACCGTTGAATGTTCACACCAACGACGACAGAAGAGCCTTCATTGCCGTGGATCTGGGGTTGCACATAGTTCCGTCGGCGTACACGTTACGACACGCGAGGGGATACGGTCGCTCGGCGCTCAGGAATTGGTTGTTCCAAGTGAGTGATTTTGTTTGCAGTTTTTTGCTAACTATTTACTAAATTGAAACTATTAATTTACGCAACTGCGCATGACATGTAGATACGTTTATTCAAATTCAATTTATTTTTATTTCACAAAAATGTTTATGTACAGGTAGTACATAAGTCATGCAGTTAGTATTCCAATAAGTATGCAGTTTGAATGTTTTTGTCCTTTTGAAGTCGCGGATTTATTTAAACATTGAAAAGGGGCCACTTACAAAGTTTTCACGAATCACATCTAGCTATTCGTTATTGGCAAATGTTATAGAAAGCATTGCGACGGAGACGGACACGTCACTCGTTATGATTTCTTACAGGTTCCTGGTGAAATAGTAGCCTCTAGGAATACTGTCCAGCGAATCACAATAACAGCTGTTGTGACTGTTTGGCTAAAAATTAGGGCGTATCTCCTCTATATAGTGACTTAACTGTACCACAGTACACAACAATTATGAAACTCAACCTAACAAAACGTCGAGACTTCACCTACACTGACAGGCGTCAAATGTAGGTAGGCTATGAAACGACTTTATCTTTGATTTCACGAAAATCATTTGTCAGATGTCGATTTAGGATCAAACCGAGAGTTTCCTCACTCTAACTGTGCAGTATTCTGTTGTATGAATATAATATGTGAATGTGTGCAGATGTCAATGGACGGCGTCAGCTGGAGCACGTTGGTGGCGCACGTGGACGAGCAGGCGCTGCAGGAGCCGGGCAGCACGGCCACGTGGCGCGTGCGGGCCGACGCGGCCTACCGCTACCTGCGCATACAGCAGAACGGCAAGAACGCGAGCGGCCAGAGCCACTACCTCTCGCTCTCCGGCCTGGAGATATACGGCAAGGTATGTCTGTTTTATTTTTGCGTGATAGGCTAACGCTTGACAACAATGCTTAAAAAAAGCAATGATGAGGGCGCTCTTGTCTAGAAGATGCTTATTCAGGCTTGCTTTGAAGGTATTTAGGGTATACGTGGCAGAAAACTCGGACGCACACTATGTGCACGCTAGTGGCTCATGTTATGAGCAGGCCTCCAGGAGCTGAGCAGTGGGGTACGAGCCGAGTGGTGTAAGATGAAGCCAACACTATTTGCCTTTAGTTAAACGTGTGGTGGTTGTTCAGGTGGTGAGCGTGGTGGAGACGGCGCCGCGGCAGGTGGGCGGCGCGGGCGCGGGCGCGCGGCGCTGGTCGCGCGGCAGCCGCACCCTGTGTGCAGGCGCGCGCGTGCTTCGCGGCGCGGACTGGAAGTGGCGCGACCAGGACGGCCCGCACCCCGCCATGGGCACTGTCACCTCGGATCTGCACAACGGGTGGGTGGATGTCAGGTAAGCGGGTGTGTTAGAAAAAATTACACCTGCACAATCATACTCAACAATCATATCATTCGAGCTGTGGTTAATATCTTCTTTTTATATATAAAATAATGACGGATATCAGTTGGAAGTATTTTGTTTCTTTTTGAAATAGTCTGATAGAATGAATGTAATGATGTGTCAGGTGGGACCA
This sequence comes from Maniola hyperantus, assembly GCF_902806685.2. Classification (NCBI taxonomy): domain Eukaryota; kingdom Metazoa; phylum Arthropoda; class Insecta; order Lepidoptera; family Nymphalidae; genus Maniola; species Maniola hyperantus. The sequence goes on from NC_048543.1 coordinate 6,216,808, forward strand.
CGGTGGACGGAACTCATATCGCATGGGCGCGGAGGGTAAATTCGACCTGAAGGTGGTGAGCGGAGGCACGGGCGGCAGCACGGGCGGCGCGGGCGAGGGTGCCCGCTCGTCGCGCAAGAGTCACTCCACGCCCAGCCTGCCCGACGCCACGGCGACCGATCAACAGGTACAAAATAGAATAGTCTGTGATAGAGGAAAGCTGCAACGTTCATTATTACAATTTAAATTGTTGGGAGTGGCTGAATTTATGGCATTCTTGTTGCAACAATGCATTGTAGCCAATAGTGAGAGAGTATCGGCCAAACAGAGGTAAATCCGATCGTCACTGTAGCTGTCAACCTACTGCAGTAGGGTGATCATTACAGGGTAGTTTGACAGCTACAGTGTGACGATCGCAATCATCTCGGATTGATGAAAAATCTGTAAACAAGATAGTAGTAGCAATAAGCAATCGAAAAATGTTAATTTCAGTTTATAAAATTATATAATGAATTATATAATTCATTTTAAAGATTTCATTTTTGCAAATGCAAAATTTAAATGCATTTTTATTGCATGTATCATTGATCGAATATATTTTTTTGTAAATTTCTTTGTAGTTTATTATCTCTCACTTTAGGATCAATTTAAGACACTTTTCAAAAAAGGGTAAAATACCCTATTGCGCTTACCCTTCTCACTCTGAGAGGAGACCCGTGCTCTGTATAGAGCCGGCGATGGGTTGATCATGATGATGATGATGACGATCGTACTGCGCAGGTATCGGTGGCGTCGACGGAGCAGGCGTCGTCGGCAGACAACATATCGGAGGAGGTGGGCGGCAACATGGCGCGGCCGCGCGGGCACGCCGCCGACCTCTCCGCCATCAACACCTCCACGCACCACATCAACACGGGTATGACAATCTGTTTACAGCTAATCTCGCTCCTTGTCATATTTTTGAGAGCTCTCAGAGGCCAGTGTGGTAGTATTAAAGAGAAAGGACAGAACCAGAGAATGATTTATTTATTCAGATACAAGTTAGCCCTTGACTGCAATCTCAGCTGGTGGTAAGTGATGACGCAGTCTAAGATGGAAGCAGGCTAACCTGGAAGGAATATGGCAGTGTTTATGAAACTCATACATATCATCGTATTGGAAGGCTAAATTGCTTAACGACACGGCTTTGTCGGTAGGGTGGTAACCAGCCACGGCCGAAGCCTCCCACCAGACCAGAGCAGAAATTTAGAAATTATAAAATTCCAAACCCCTGTCAGGAATCGAATCCGGGACCTCTCACTAATAAGACCACAGGGCTTGCCACTGTGCCAGGGAGGTCGTCAAAAGGATATAGAGAACCAGGGTCACAGATTAGCCAGATGTAACAGCTGAAGTGACTGACGCACACTGACGCCCGTCGTCAGTGCTGCGCTTGAATGACGTTCCCTACGTTTGCATAGTACATTAATATGACGCGTTACGTGACGTGGCATCACTGACGCGGCGCCACTGACGTCATGAAACGCTGGGCTCGAAAGTCTACCTTTTTGACATCGTAAAAAGGTACATCATAAAACTACAAGATATATTTTCACTTATATACACAAACTAACAACCTAAATAAAAGAAGTTTTTGTCAAAAATGTTAAAGATAACGATTTTAGCGTCAATAAATAATTATACGTCGTTATTTAATTATAACAGAAGATATCTCGAATTACGAAAGTAGTAATTTAATTTAATGAATAATTTGCTTTAATTGTTGTTTTCTTTTAGATCTAGCAACAATAGTAGAGTCACTCACGCTCGGAGCGGAGGGCAACAACTGTATGACTGATTTAGGCAACACTTCCTTCACTAATATGGAAATGGGACCAACAAGTATCACCGATATCACGAAACCTTATCCAGCTAAGGAACCAGTGCCAGATTCCGCGTCTCAAGAGGTTTGTTATAACAATTATTTGTTTTAATCATTGACGTTATTGGTTTTGTACGTAAAATTAGCATTATTTGTGTGGTTTTTTAAAAACGTGTCAAAATAAATAATTATTCTGGACATTCAGACAGAACCGAGATATGTTTACCCTTTTTGTTGTATCCTGCTTGTTTGAATGTACCTATATAGCCAGTGAATTGTATAATATAAAGAGAATACATTTTATTTAATAAAATACGTACCAAACTTATACATATTATATAAAACATAGGATAACTTGCTGAAATGTAGAATGATTTGTTTTACTGCCTTCTAGGTGCTCTTTTTTACTTGGCTCTTATTGTTTTGCTGCTTCTCATAAATTTAGATTTTTTTGATGATGAGAGACATGACGGAATAGAATAGAATAGAATAGAATAGAATGTTTTTTTATTCATGTAAACTTTTTAAAAGTGCTTATGAATAGTCAGGTTTAATTTACCACTGGTTCGGAATGCCGTTCCTACCGAGAAGAACCAGCAAGAAACTCGGCGGTTGCTCTTTTTAATTTTTCAATTTACAATGTTATTATACCGTACTATACAAGCCATTGCAGCCCCGTGCATTGCTGGAGCGAGTCAAATCCAAGCTTTTTTATCGTTTACATAGTCTGCGACTGTATAATATGCTTTTTTTAGGAGCATACTTTTAACACATTTTTTAAACTTGTGTAAAGGCAAGTCTAAAATTGCTTGTGGAATTTTATTATAAAATATTACACTCATTCCCACAAATGACTTTCGCACCTTCCAGAGGCGGAGCGCAGGAGTAGCTAGCTTATTTTTGTTTCTAGTTTGCCTATCATGGAGATCACTGATTTTTTTGTAACTGTGAATGTTTTGTCGTACAAAAATTATATTATTGTATATATATTGGGAAGCTACTGTAAGAATACCTATTTCCTTAAATATCTCTCGTAGGGAATCGCGCGGTTTTAAATTATAAATTGCACGTATTGCCCTTTTTTGTAATACGAATATTTTCCCAATATCTGCCGCTTTACCCCACAGCAAGACTCCGTAAGACATAATACTGTGGAAATAGGCAAAATACACAATTTTTGCAGTTTCCACGTCAGTTACCTGTCGAATCTTTCTAACAGCATAAGCAGCAGAGCTGAGTTTACCAGCAAGTGTTGATATATGGGCGTTCCATTGAAGCTTTGCATCTAACGTGATTCCTAGGAACACGGTGGTCTCCTCCACTTTTAACATATCATTATTTATCATTAAGTTAATGAATTATTAGATTCTTCAGAGAAACTCTTTTTTCATCTTATCTTAATAACCCGATTAGTTAGAAAAAACATCGTCATATGTCTTTAATTTCTTCAAGTAAAGCTCGTGAGTCATGACTGATCTTAGATTAGTTATAAAAACATATGAATGAGACTAGTTTTGGGTGCATTAGTGTTGCTTGTCAAACTTGTGCTAACCGCGTGTGCTAGGGTGTAATGTAGCATTGTTGTACAAGGAGAGCGAGGCGCGCTGCTGCGAGGGTGACGCCATGCGCAACAGCGCCAACGCGCTGTTGTCCAGCGAGCTGCTGGCGCTGCCCGCGCTGCCGGCCTCGCTGCTGCACACGCTGCGCAACAACGCCAACCGCCTGCACATACAGGTGAGTGCTAACAGACGCCATGCGCAACAGCGCCAACGACAAGCAGACTAACTTGCTTGTCGCAAATCTCGTCAACAATTTCGTCTGCGATTGAGTATAGTGCTGGATCGTTATAGTGTAAGTAAGACGACCTTGTGCAACAAACGCTACATGAAATTATATTTCCAGTGTGAAGAAAACGAAAATGGCGAAAGTCAGTTTGGCGAGCAAAAGAAGGACGCGCAAGCGGCCGGGGGTGCTATGAGTGCAAGCGAGCCTGATCTCACGCAACAGGTAACTTACGTCTGAAATGAAAGTAATCAGTCCATTTGTTAGTTGTCAATATTTACGCTATGTTCAATTGTTGAGCTGGGACCCTTTTTCGGGTTGTGCCATCATGACAGTTTGTTCCGGCGCTTCTTTAGCTTGAAGCGCGTTGGGCTTATGCTCAGGTAGATAACCGGCTCTTAGTTATAAGATGTGATGTGTGGCACAGTTTGGAAAATAAACGTCTTTTCTATCTTTCTTTCTAATGAACCAGGCGCGCTATCAAAACTGGGATACTTTACTGCCAGTCGTGTAACAAATTACGTTTCATCCATGCTAATGTTATAAATACAAAAGTGTGTCTGTCTATCTGCTAGCTTTTCACGGCCAAACAGTTTAACCAATTTATAGAAAATCTGGTACAGTACCTGGCAGGAAATGTTGTACATAGAATTAGAAAAAGATAGCGGTTTCGTAGAGCGTTGTCTCTGTCGTGAAGACTGACAAAACGTCACATTTAAACACCTAGTCACCACGCGAGTTTTTCTTATGTAACTTCTACATGTTAAAACTTGTGTCTAATTAGCTATACATATTTTTCTTCTGTACTATCTACTTCCTGTAACAAGCTGTGAGATTTCCTTATAAATTAATAAATGATAATAATTTCGTATAATATTTAGGGTGCAGCACGATTGCTGGAGTCTCTGGGAGTAGGACGGGGCAGCGGCGTGGGTCGCGGCGCGGCGATACAGCGGGCGGCGCGTTCCAACCACTCCACTGGTTTGTTCCCCAGGTATACATCTATGAGATTAACACTTCATAGTATGAGATCCTATATTATGTTTGATTTACTTCTATCACTTAATTCTATCTACAGTAGCCAACAGAAAATATTGTACATCAGCCTTTAGAAACGGATTTTGGCTTCTAGAGCGTCGTCTCTGTCACTCATGACGTTTTGTCGGTCTCAACGACAGAGACACTGTTCTACAAAACCGCCATCTCTTTCCAAAGGTCGATGTACAATATTTCCTGCCGCGTACTGTAGGTATGTGTATGTTTCTGCGTCTGGAGCTCAGCTGCTGTTGTACAATGCGCAGCAATACGCCTCGTATTCAAATTGGAGTACTTATTTTGCGCGCTCTATTTTCGGTGCTAATAGGCAGAGTGTTCCAATAGTTTCCATGTTTCAGCTTGGTCCGCCTCGCCTTGTCCAGTAACTTCCCAGGCGGGCTGCTGTCCGCGGCGCAGAGCTACCCCTCGCTGGCGCCCAACGCTCAGAATGCGCTCACCCTATCCTTAACGTCCACTTCTAGTGAAAGCGAACAGGTAAATATGAATAACGTCGCTCTAGATGTGAGACTTCGTAACTCGCTGCCTTTTCGCACCACCTAACTATTATCATCATCATGATCAACCCATCCATCGCCGGCTCACTACAGAGCACGGGTCTTCTCTCAGAGTGACAAGGGGTTTGGCCATAGTCAACCACGCAGGCCAAGTGCGGATTGCCAGACTTCACACACTTTTGAGAACATTATTAACTCTCAGGCATGGAGGTTTCCTTACGAACTGTATCTATATAAAATTATATCTAATTTAACACGCCATCGTCGCCTCAGCCTGCCACGCTGCTGTTGATGATTCTGGGGAGTCCAGAATGAAGCGACGCGATCTGATTTGTTCCATAACTCTGCCCAACCTTGACGTATCAAGGATAATCAGAGTTCAAGTCAGAATACAGTACATGGCAGAAAATAATGTACATCGACCTTTAGAATGAGATTTTGGTTTTGTAGAGCGTTGTCTCTGTTGTACAAAATCACTATTTCTTTCTAGGTCGATGTACATTATTTTCTGCCGCGTACCTACTGTACTAAGTCTTTCTATGTAAAAATGCTTAAAAAGTCGAGACTATTTTGCTGAATGGGCAGATAAAATTACTATAACCGCAAAATCTAAAGGCTAAACGAATTTGTAGGTCTCTTTAGAAGACTTCCTCGAATCGTGTCGCGCGCCCGCGCTGCTCACGGAGCTGGAGGACGATGACGAAGGCGATGATGCTTTGGACAGTGATAAGGAAAATGAACCCACATACCAGGAAGTTGTAAGTTATTTTATAAAATATATAGTGCCTGGAAATAATTATTAAAACCCCTTGAGTATTTTTATCTACGCTCACCTAACCAGCGGTGGACTATACCGTTAGAGGCCCGTCGCAGCCTCATTGAATGAGGATCATATAATAAATCTTTTAGGTTTTGTTGGTTTGGGGTTCCCGAACAGGTGCAAATAAAAAGTAATCAGTCGATGAATTATATTGCAAGCGAAGCAATCGTGATTTTTCTTCTTTAATTTTACATAGATGCTGAAGATCCATCTAAGCCAAAGTGGCACTAACTTACAGATTTTCTGATTTGTTACTTGGCTACTGAGGATTTATCAAAATTTCGAGGTCCGACTAGACCTGAGACCCGGTGTGGGCCGCCCTCGCCGCCCAGTCTGCCACTACTCCTAACATTTTTGTAGGACATGTCGCGCGTATTTGGTCCTTTGCTTGTTTGAATTTTTCAAAAGGACCAAAAATTGAAAACCTCATGCGTGGAGCAGCGGGAATCTGTATGGCGCAAGCTTTGGAGCGAGAAGGATGCGCCTTAATAACAAAAAATTAAAATATTCGTCTGTGCAGGTATCACGAAATCTGCTATCGTTGATGGAGGAAGAGGCGCTGGAGGCGGTACGTGGCGCGGGCGGCGCGGCCGCGGCCGGCAGCCGCTCGCGCAAGCCGTGGGACGACGACTTCGTGCTCAAGCGCCAGTTCTCCGCGCTCATCCCCGCCTTCGATCCCCGCCCCGGACGCACCAATCTCAACCAGACCGTGGGTAAGAGGCCAAGCACGTGACAGACCAGAACACAAACAACGTACAAAGACAGTGTTGAACAAAAAACAATTTAAAAAAAAGCAAATCATATTGTCAAAAACTTTTTTTTAAATAAGTATTGTAATTTAAAATTTTATTGTAATGCAACATATTTACATAATTGTTCACCTATATATTTTTTCACATTTATTATAATTTACACACAATGCTTTTAAAGTATGAGTTTTTCCAGCGCTTCTACTACTCGAGCATTTGCTTGGAGTAATAAATGCGCCAGGATAACACTTGTCGTATATGGCACAACCTTAACAAAAGGTTCCAGCTCAGTATTAATGCTCTATTATGTATCCCTATTCCCTGGTTATAAAAAAGACAAGGGCATGCAGCTTTGATTGTCAGCCAGAACCATTATAAAAGTGACGCCACAGTTAGGTAACAAATTAAAACTACTCATTTTACCTATTTCTTTTACACAAATGCTCTTTCGTGTGTTTTTTAGACAGTCGATGTCAAAACGAGTTCTATTTAGCAGTGCCACATAACCGCGTCGCTATTCTAAGAAACCAGTTCGTACTTTTGTGTAAAAAAAGAGACATTACTTAATTAAAATTTTATAAATTCCTCTACCAGATCTTGACATACCGATTAGTGAAGACTCAGACGTTGAAGATATAGCCCAGGAAACAACCAGCTCCAATACTAAGGCAAAAGAAAGCAATGGGAACGTTTCTACTACGGCGACGAACAAGCTGCCTTCCTTGAGACTGGTTCTGAGCTCAGGAGAAGTTTGTCTGCCGCTTGAACGACCTTCCTGGACCATTTATAGAGCAGTTCTGGCACTTAACTCGCGACTCCCCTCACACGATACGCACAGGGATACAACATATATGTGAGTGCTATCTTTTTTTAAACAATATAATATATAGCACGCGTAAACATGATTAATATTTTCTTTTGCTACTCCAACTAACTATCTAGTATCTATAGTCGGCAACAGTTCGAGATGGCGATCGGGGAGAGAACGCTCCGCACACCCGCACAGTCCCCCTCCTCATACTCCGATTGCCATCATAACCTGTCGCGGACTATAACTTGGCGTCGCGTACTATAGAAAAGATACGACATTAAAGTCTAACAGGTTTTCAAGATTTCCTAGTTGTGAGTTTACGTGAACAAACACTAGAAATTAATCCTATCTCTGCTAGTTATTTTTGTCATAGCTTTGAATACTACTTACTGTAACGGTTTTGTTTATAGGCTCACATATAAGGAAATCGATGGTGTAGAAGCATTTGCATCGTCTAGCGACAGTGAAGATGATGAGCCTGGTGATCCGGGTAAGATTGCTTTACTCATCTATGTCCATTGCGGAGTGAATCGCAGTGTCTGTATGTGGAGACCGCGCCTCTAAAACAATTTATTTTTAATTTTTTATTGTGAGATAGGACGCGCTTGCCTAGAAATGCCTATTCACTCTTGCCTTGAAGGTATTTGAGTTATACTTATCAGGATGCCGAAAGGGCATTTCACACTTTAGCAGTTAGTATCATTATTAATCATAGAAACATTGAGCAAAAACGTTTCGTACGAATTGGATATCGACCTCGTAATGTTCACGTTCTCTCGCTGTTTTGTAGAACGGTGAAGGAGGAACAAGGCTGTGAAGTTCCTGAATGTTTTGCAAGTTGGGTTTGACTTGAGTTTGTCTGTAGCGGAGCGTGGTGTGGCGGGAGCGGACGGCGCGGAGTCGGCGGAGGGCTCGATGGTGACGTGCTGCGTGCGCGCACTGCGGCGCCTGCGTGCGCTTCTGCCCGGCCTGCCCGCGCACTGCTTCCTGTCCACCAAGCTCACCAACAAGCTGCACCATCAGCTGCAGGACCCGCTCACCCTGGCAGCAGCTGCGACCCCTCAATGGTGATCTTTTGTGACTTTCGACCCAAAATACAGCGTTTAATGCGTAAAACATGACTTCTCACGCTCCATTTTAACTTTTTGTGTCAAATTTCATGTCAAAAGTACGATTTTAGTCCTTATTTTAATGGTGAACCGTACTTTGACATTACACTTGACCCATGGAGTTAAAATGGCGTGTGAAAAGTCATTTTTTGCGGACTATACATAAAGATTCTCTCAAGGCACATCGCTCAGGCAAAGCAATGCGATGCGTCATATTTCGAAGTAGACTGAACTGGACCTCGTAATGTGTTTTTTTTTTTTTTTTTTTTTAAACCTTTATTGCTGATAGTTTTTCTTTTTTAATATTTTAGTTTTAGTCTTTAGAAAATATAATTTGTTTTGTTCTTTAGCTATCAGCGTGTCCTCTCGACACATAGGCCTCTTCCAGCAGCTTCCACTTTTGCCTGTCACGCGCTGTCCTTTTCCATGTTGCTCCTCCAACTTTTCTTATGTCGTCTTCCCATCGCCTGTATTGTTTCCCTCTTTTCCTTTGTCCATCTCGAGGTAACCATTCAGTTATTTTCTGTGTCCATTTTTCGTTGCTTTCCCTTGTCATATGTCCTGTCCACCGCCATTTCAACTTTTTAATTGTCTCAAGTATGTCTTGCACTTTAGTGGTATTTCTTATGTCATTCGCTCTCTTCCTGTCTCTTAAAGTGAATCCTAACATACTTCTTTCCATTCCTCTTTGACAAGTTCTAAGTTTCTGCAAGTTTTTCTGCGAGAGGGCCCAAGTTTGACAGCCATAGGTCAGGCATGGGAGGATACAAATGTTGAATACTTTCCTTTTGACTGCTATAGGGAAGTGTTTACTTTTCATAACTTCTTTTAGGGACCAGTACCTTTTCCAGGCACAAGTCACTCTTCTTTCTAGTTCTAGGTCAATTTGATCTTTGAAAGAGATAGTTTGTCCTAGGTAGATGTATTGAGTGACATATTCTATCTTCTCTCCATCTACTTCTATATCTTCTTGTTCTTTGTTCGTCATTATCTTTGTTTTTGATTTGTTCATGGTTAGACCTATTTCTCTGCTCTTCTCAGCAAGCTGTTGGAGCATAATTCGGATGTTTAAGCTGTTGTTAGATATTAAAACAAGATCATCTGCGAATCTTAGGTGGTTTAGTTTCACACCGTTTATATTTATCCCGAAATCGTCCCAATCGAGTTTTCTAAATATTCCTTCTAGAGCTGCCGAGAAGAGTTTTGGGGATAGCGGGTCTCCCTGTCTCGTAATGTGTTTAGTGTGGAGCAAATCTCCACGAAGCCTCAACAAGTCTTATTGCGGCACAGGCAATGAGACTTATTCATAATATGCTTAATCTATGTATGCCTTCAAATTCATAATTATATAACTTGTTAAAGGTGTCAACAACTGAACGATTGGTGTCCATTCTTGTTCCCCCTGGAGACGAGGCAAATGTTCTTCGCGTGTACTGCTTTCGGCACTTCACGAACGATCGTATGGCTACAAGCACAACGGGATCGAGCGCTAGATAGACAAAGGTTTTTATAAAATCTTGAAAAATCTGGTAAATAATTACATACAGTCGATTTTATGGTATTATTCTTGTTATAGAACTGGCAACACTGTATCACCAAGGCGTGCCGAGTTAGAGGCTACAGAGTTCCGAATGGGGCGTCTAAGGCACGAAAGAGTGCGGATACCGAGGCATCCTAACTTGCTACGCTCTGCTTTGCAGGTTAGCTCACTTAAAGATAAGGCTAGAACTAGAATTTAAAGTAAAAGTTCACCTAAAGAACAGAATACGTGTCCGTAGCTTAGAACTATTCCAAAAAGGGAATCGCTTCAGTATAATGCTGTTACGGTAGGGTTAAGGGTATGTGGATACACTTAGCACTGTTTTTCAGACGATCCCTGAAAGAATCCGTTCGACCATCACAGACCAGACTTCCCGGATTTTCTGATTGATCTCTTGATGTAAAATTGCCATGTACTCTGGATTGTCGAAAGATTTTCCAAAGCCTGCTTTTGAAAACTTTTTGTAATTTTTTAACATGGGGTTATTCGAAGGGCGGATCAACAAATTCTTAAAAAGTCGACAACGCATTGGCGGTTCCTTTGGTGCTACAAATGTTCATGGGCAGGCGGTATTAGTTTTATAAGTTATGCCGATGCCGATGCCGATATACATGCGCAGAAATTTTGTTTTTGAATGCCGCGAAATCTCGGCTCCTAGCGCGCGTACTTCTTGGTCCATCCGCTATTTGTTGTTGCCTACGCGCCAAGTTTTGTACGTGAGAATTATGAGCGAGATAGCACAAGTCTCTTATGTTCTGTGTTTAAAATCTTAACATCAAGCAATAAGGTCTATTTCATTGGTGTATATTCGGTTTTAGTCGACGTTGGGTTGCAATTTTCTGCGCAAACGAATTTCGCCGATGTGACTAATTATGAGTATGTATCGTCAGGTGACTCGCCTGCTCGTTTGCTCCCTATTTTTATAAGAAGGCAATTGTAGTGATGCCTATATAAAAAAGAAATTAATCCATAATTCGTATAATACACGTCCGCTGTTAGTTTTAGGTTTCTGGCCAATTTATAAATTATCGATTTAACTGAAAAAGGACGTCAAATTACGTCAAATGTTTATGATGTCACATCTATACACGCTCCCTTGACGTCGCACACACATGCTCCCTTACTAAGCGAGCGTTTTGACGTTTTATAAAAAGTCACTGATTTGAATAGTAGTCATCAACTTTTTAACCAGGTGATGCAAGTGCACGCGGGTCGCAAGTCAGTGCTGGAGGTGGAGTTCGCGGGCGAGGAAGGCACGGGCCTGGGCCCCACGCTGGAGTTCTACGCGCTCGTCGCGGCTGAGTTGCAGCGGACCGATCTCTCTATGTGGTTGTGCGACGGACCGACGCTCGAGTCGGACCTCGCGCCCCTCCCTCTCACGTTGCCTGACGGTAAACACCTTGCAGCTTCTGTCAACTCTACTAACATTTTTTAGGGTTCTGTACCTGGAGGGTGCCAACGGGAACCTATTATTTAGCACGGGTGGTTGTGCGGGTGTGCGGGGCGTTACCTCCCCGACTGCCATTTCGAGCTGTTGCATACTATACTAGTAATCCAGTTATTTGGTTGTTTTACTAAATTGTAGTTTTTTGTCATGTTTAGAGAAACCGGCGGGCTACTACGTGATGCGTGCAGGAGGCCTGTTCCCGGCACCCCTGCCGCAAGACTCTCCTATCTGTGATAAAGTTTGCAAATATTTCTGGTTCCTAGGAGTATTTTTAGCTAAGGTAAAAGTATAATATTTACAGTTTTATTTTGATCATAATATATTCTTTGCCCTAGCTAGCGTATTGTTTTATCTTGGTCTGCCTGGTTTATTGTTCTTAACAATTATTGGCAGGCTACTTTTTACCCAACTGTCAACTAACCTCCACAATCGGTTGAAGATAAATGGGTAGCCTGGTTCATAATAATTAGGTTAAAGATTCAGATGTTTCTAATAATAATCTGAACCAACGGCTTTACACGCTTTCTGGCACGGAAAGAAGGCAAATTACACAATTAGACTACCAAACCCATCCAGTCACTGGCCTACGTTTAATGAGCGCCATCATACCCAGTCTTCAGCCTTCCTTATCCAGCCACTTCCTGCCAGCCTCTTTACATCGTCGGTCCATCGTACTGGAAGGTGCCCCACACTGTTTACTTATACGCGGTCTCCACTTTAGGACTTTTCAGCTCCAACGGCTATCGCTGCTACGTGCCCGCTAGCACTTCAGCTTTGAATGAACCTTCAAATATGTGAATAATAATAGTTTAATTTGGTACAGGTTCTACAAGACGGACGCCTAGTTGACCTGCCTCTCTCTGATCCGTTCTTACGAATAATGTGCGGCGAGGAGTTGACAAGCGACGACTTGCAGGAAATAGACCCCATAAGGCATAGGTAAGTTTTTTGCCCTATCATATTTAATGTAAGTTTAAGCCGGGTAAACATTTCAAGATGTACATACAAATCTTTTAGGCTGTGAAACTTTAAAATAACATATTTTAGGGTTCCGTATCTCAAAGCGAAAAAAGGAACCCTTATAGGATCACTTCGTTGTCTGTCTGTCGTGCCTGTCAAGAAAAGTATAGGGTACTTCCCGTTGACCTATAATCTTGAATACCATTGCAAACATTGGTCGAAACTATAAGAAATGCACAATGCAACATGTTTGGACATGACATGTGGAATCATGACATGGTGTGGCTGTTGCTTAAAGGTATGCTTTGTTTTTGTTATCAGGTTCCTAGCAAGTGTTGTTAAAGCGGCTGAGCAATACGAAGAGTTAATGCGGGACTCATCGTTATCGAAGGAGGAGTGCGATACACAAACAGCTGCAATACGCGTGGATGGCGCCAGTTTCGACCAACTGTCGCTCACTATGACGCACGTGGCGTCCAACACATCGCCCGAGCTGGCCGTGTATCCGCTCTGTGACGGTGGGGAACATATCGAGGTATGTACACTAGAGATGAGCATTACTACTTATTATTATTATTATTATTTGACTTATTATTATTATTTGACTTATTTTACCTATCAAACAATAAATTTAAAAAGGAATTAAGAAACTATCATCGTAAAACAAAAAAAAAGTAGCTAACATCTAAATATGCATGCAATCATACACTCCCAGTTACACACACACACACACACATACACACACGCTCACACACACATAAGCACACACTCACACACGCATATACACACACACACGCATACACACAGACACACGCATACACACACACACACACAATCATACACACACTGTTGTAATTTTATTTTATTATTGTATATACCTACATTTATTCTAACTCTATTCTGTTAAAATAGTTTAATTATAATTTTAAGTAATCTCTTTTGGCCTTCTGTGTGTACCTAGATTTAAATTTAAATAATAATTATGTATTTACGCTGTTGATTACTTTCAAATAAACAAAATAAAATAAAATAAAATTACTACTGCTTTGAAATCATTTTCAATTGATGAAATTATTTATTTCTTTACATTGATTTCATAGGAGATTTTTAACTAGGTGTTTTTCTCTTTCTAACACGCAGTGATGCGGGTGTTCTCGCTCGCACACTTTCTAGCCTCTCAGCTAATAAAAGTGAAAAAAGAAAATTCATTTTTCGCAATTATGCTATGCTAACAAAAGCGGTGGCGCGCAGCAAGCCCAGGCGCTGCGTATTTTCTTCGTGTTTTGTTTTCAACTTATGCTAATTTCAGCCGTATTTCAAATGTCATAAAGCTGAGTTTAGGTCCTTATAAAAAGGCTTGACTCCGTCTATAAAGCCATTAGTGAGACAGAACCACGCAGCTACTTATTTTATTTTTATTTTTCATGTACCAAAATTGTAGCTACAAAGTAATAATAAATTAAGTTACATTGGAAATGCTTATCTCTAAACAGAGATTTCTTCCAGCTTCCCATTCAAGGTTGTGAGTAAACTTACTTGCAGTTGCAAAATTTAAACATTTTACGATGAAACTATTCATCTGTAGGATTCAGGAGAAGTCAGTTATTAAAGAAACTGTTCAGTTATAGCACGGAAATAGCCGCCTTTAAATACTCGTGAATGCGTCAGGTGAACGCTGGGAACGCGCGCTCGTACGCGGCGCTGAGCGCGCGCTGGATGGTGGCGGGCGGCGTGGCGCGGCAAACGAGTGCATTTCGGCGTGGCTTCGGTGCCGTGTTCCCCGCGCGCCGCCTGCGCGCCTTCTCGCCCGCCGAGCTGCGCCTGCTGTTGTGCGGTGAGCGCGGGCCCGCCTGGACGCGCGAGCACCTACTCGCCTACACCGAGCCCAAGCTGGGCTACACCCGCGACAGGTATGTATAAAGGGTTTCTGAGAACGTCGAACTGCTTGACGTCAAGTACGTAGATTTTTGCTTGAGCCAAGCATTTTGACCGTTTACAATGTTTGCTTGATGATTGAGTCACGGTGGTGATTGATGCGATTTTATATCTTAGCTTGACGCGATGGGACGTTCGGACAGTGTTCGAGATATGAGAAAAGTGACGTTTGCTGGCTCAAGCTGCTTGATGTGACTGTCAAGCATTTTGATCAAGCAAAATAAAATAACGTGCTTGAAGTTAAGCCGCTTGACCATCTCGGAAGCCCTTAATGCCTCGTTCAGTGAGACACGGGGCGTTGCGCAAGGCGTTGGCCTAATGAAACTTATGCTAATATAATATGAGAGCGTTCATGTAAAATCGTCTGTTGTGCGTGACATGTTCGCAGTAGAACAGACAGCAGACACCATCGCGTGCGTCGTAGCTTTGCCGCGGTGCGTGTGTAATAGTTTCGAATATCTTTAGTTTGTTTAATTAAAAGATTAAATATATGTAGGACTAACAGCCGCACTCAGAGTCGCTAATCGTTTCTTAAGATTGATTTCAAACGGGACAGATTTATGTGAGAGATATAGCTCTGTCTCGTTTTAACTAAACTTAAGTAACGATTAAGCGACTCTGAGTATGGCTGTTTGGTTTTTAATTTAGTCACCTAGAAAAGTTCATTAGAAATGTAATTTTTTTTAACTCGCATATTCTTTAGCGATAACTTACTATTTTTTGCAGTTAAAGACTTTTTAGATAAAAGACGGCAGCATTGGCTTTCTTGATTGCATAAATGCAGCGCGAAGCATTCATTACTTCGAGGCAAATTACTTGTAAATTAGTAAAGATATTAACATCTTTGTTGTGAAACCACGAAACCTTCACGCTCTGTTTTGATGAATGCCTCAAAGATTATTATACAGAGTTGCAACAGATAATCAGTAGTTCACAAAGAACAATATTCATAACGTCACAGTCACGTCGTAAATTTTATAAGAAACTTAAAAGAAAATCTAAAATCATACAAAAGATAAAATTGAAAAGTGGGTCAAAGCTGTTCAGGTATTAGGCTAATAATAGGCTATAAAGTGGTTCGTATTGCTAATACGTATCTTATCGATGGCCACTTGCATCCAAAGGATATAACCAAGTTGTAATGGGCCTAGTTTCTGAAATTTCTTGTATCTACAATTTTGCTTTTTTTGATTAAGTTATATAGATTTTACATAAATCTGCAGATTATAATATCCAAAAGGATATTTATAAAAAACACTAGGTGACCCGCCCCGGCTTCGCTTGGGTGGAATTCAGAAAATCGGCGTGGGGGTGGCATTTCCAAAAACCCGCGGACCAACAAATTCCTAAAAGACCGGCAACGCATCGGCGGCTCCTCTGGTGCTGCATATGTTCATGGGCGGCGGTAATCACTTAACATCAGGTGACCCGCCTGCTCGTTTGCTCGCTATATCTATCAAAAAAACCCTGAAATACGTATTCCTTTATTTGTAACCGAAAACCCAAATACCAATTTTCATTAAAATAACTTGAAAAACGACAGACTTTCAAACAAACTTCCATCCCCTATTTGACCTCCTTAGGGGTTGAAATTCCAAAAATCCTTTCTTCGTGGGTGCCTCCATTATAAAAGGAACCTACTGTTTTAATTTCATGTTTCTAACCCCAGTGGGATGTCAGGTTCTAATTCTTAATGGCATAACTGATGGCATGTTTGATACAGCCCCGGCTTCCTGCGGCTCGTGGACGTGCTGGTGGAGATGTCGTGGCGCGAGCGCAAGGCCTTCCTGCAGTTCGCGACAGGCTGCAGCAGCTTGCCGCCCGGCGGCCTGGCCAACCTACACCCCAGGCTCACTGTTGTCAGAAAGGTATCATAGTCAAATAACTTGCTATCATCAAAGCTAAAATTAGTCTCCACTCCTAACTGTAATCTGTCGATATGTTACTTAGCAACGTTGTTAATATTTGTCAAAAATTTTAAACTAACAATGGGGCCGATTCCCTTGTACACAATCTCTAAACTAAACTAAAATAACAGGTCTAAATCTAGTGCTATCCTTTTCCGCAAGCAACATTATGACAGGGATAGCAATAGATTTAGACGTGTCATTTTAGTTTAGTTAAGAGATTGTGTACAAGGGAATCGGCCCCATTGTTGCCAAACAACTTATCGACGACTTGAAAAATTTACTTTAAAATGATTGTGTGTGGACAGGTGGACGCCGGCGACGGTTCATACCCTTCGGTCAACACCTGCGTGCACTACTTGAAGCTCCCGGAGTACTCGTGTAAGGAGGTGCTGCGCGAGCGCCTGCTGGCCGCCACCAACGAGCGGGGCTTCCATCTCAACTAGACGCTATTATAGTCCGTAAAAAATGACTTCTCACGCGACATTTGAACTCTATGGGTTAACTGTCATGTCAAAAGTACAGTTCACAGTTCAGAAGTCATTTTGACGATACTTTCATGATCTTTCATTTCAGTGTACGTGTCAACCAGAGACGGTTACCGTTACTAAATTAACGTTAAAACTACTAAAACATTATGTTAAAAGGTATCGTTAATAATAGCGGTATAGCAATATAATTTAACGTTATATTTTTATCGTTACTAAAATGTTACTTTGTACACGGCATCGTTAAATGGAGATAGGTTATAATAACCGGTATAAGTGTTACTTTTGTTCGGGTTTGAAACAAGTCGGGCATACTCCGACTAACGCTAAAACGCTAAAATTTACCGGTATTAATACTATGTATCTAGATAACGATAGTTGGTGTATGGATATCGTTATTTTTAACGTCAACATAACGGTATTTTGGTCAAGCTACTAAAAATACCGGTAATTTGCTCCCTGGTGTTAATTGTTACATCAAAAACTGTTATCCAGTCAAAGCTACTTTTAATTGCAAAAAATAGTCAAAGTACTTGTGAATAGAGGTTAGTCAAAAGAAGTTTTGACCGAAATTCTGCTGAAAACTGTTCGTTGGAATAAAATCAATAGAGATCTTAGTAAGCATATAAAATTAGTTTAAATGTGCCTCAGAACGAAATCAGAGCAACCTGACTCCACTTAGTTTTTTCTGTCCTAGAGTGTTTCTGTAGTCTTATGGTGTAGTTATTTAAAAACACACAAGACAGATAAGATTGCGTGGAGATAGGGTACTCAGATATAAAACTTATTTTTAACCGATATTTTTAAGTCAAAAGCACTATTAAGTATTAACCGAGATTTATTTAGTTAAAAGTATTTTTGCAGTTGAAAGTAGCTGGGTAAGATTTCTGATTGTAACATAATATTATGCGCTGTTCTGCTACTTGCGAGATGGTTGGCTGAAGTGGATACTTTGAAAAAATACACATTAATAAAATATTTTAAATATATCTCTATATATAAAAATGAATCGCTGAATGTGTTGCTGATCGGAAATCTCGAGAACAGCTGAACCGATTTCGCTAATTCTTTTTTTATAATATTCTTTGAAGTACGGGGATGGTTCTTACGGAGAGAAAAAATTAAAAAATTTGAATCGACTGTTACGAAGTTCGCCGGGGCAGCTAGTATAAAATAAAATACTGGTGAACCAAGTAATGTACAAAAACCCCTTGACTTACGTGTATTGACAGATTTTTTGGCAGTAATATATTTTGGAAAGTTTTTCATAATATTATAAGGAATCGCCTAAATTACATGCTGTACGAAATCAAATACGCGTTAAAATCTGTTTGTGGTATATGTGATACAAGTTCCATTTTGTCAGTTTTTGAAACATAACATGAAGTAACATTTTCATTTTCAAGAATATAAGCATTTCACTTACCCAATAATCTCGCAGAGCACAGATATTTTACACGTAGTAAGCAAGCTTTGCTGCTGCTGTTATTACGATACGTTAAAGGCTTCACACAAAACGCGTTGGAAACGTCACTTTGGGCCGTCGCAATGTACGCTACGCCTCTCGTTAGACTTGTTATACAAGGAACTGTCGTTGTTAGACTTGTTACACAAGGAGCTGTATGAAGCACGCGTTACGAGCTGTATGAAGCACGCGTTTACTTTTTAAAGCGTTTTTGTCAGTGTGAATGCCATACCCATCTCTGTGTAGTTACATCTACAGTTACAACTCATTTATATTGTTTTCATCATGTTACAATCTCTTATTCAGATCTTGCACTAGTATCTACCAGACTAAGCAGCTATATTTATACGTCATTTAGTAGACAAGTTTCGACACGAGGTTTTTATCAATTCCCCTTTGTTTATTTCCTCTTATAGTAGTCGAACGTAAAATGATGATTTTCTAATTTTGAATAAGTCCAAATTAGTATTAAACTTGTTTTTCTTTTTAAAATATGTTAAATTCTGTTTATAATTTTCCGCGTTACGCACGCTTCCATCGCGCGTTGTAAGGTAAACTTAGGTAAAGTTCACTTTGTATCGCTTCGTAAAGTTTGATATTGGTCGTGATTTCACACATAATACGAAATAAGATTTTTAGATATTATGGACAGCTAAAATAATGTTATGTACCTTTTATTGTTTAATTAACATTATATAAAAAATTCTATATTATATTCTTAGCTGTGTATAATTTTTTGTATTACTTTATCTATGGTTTCCTGAGCTACCATAATAATAAGCTGAAGTAGGTTTTGGAAACTATACTTTTATAGTGAGCTTTTTTGAGCCGCTTTTAAATACGTAAATAAAGCAGCTCTATATATTTATATAATATATTTCCATCATTTATGCAATTTTATCCGACAAAAGATGTATATTTAGTTTATAAGTGGTTTGTGTCAAATCACGAATTTGAAATGAAGTTGATCCTATGAAGTTAAAGCGTTAAACTTTCTCCTATTTTTACATAAAATAAAATAAAAAATCGTATGTGATCTGAGATAAATTGCAATAGAAAACAATAATAGTAATTATTTTAGGTATAATATGGGATATTTATATACAAACAATATTTCGATTCTATATCAATCCAAATATTCGTAATATTATAAAGTATACCACAACCTATTACCAATTTAGAACTGAATTATTACACTTGGTATTTGGCAAGGCACCACTAGATGCGTCCGAAACGGCGACAGTATTTGTGGGTTTGTATTTGTTGTTTCGACTGAATAAGCTTACCTATGACACAATACTTATGCCGATAGATATATTTTGGTAGCCATTGAAGCCATTTTTGGTTACAGGAAGGGCATAAACATATTATTGTCGTTTGTTGAGATGAAATAAAAGGCGATCGGAAACTTGTTTTAATATGAACACGCACATTCCCATTGGTGGAAGGTTGCGGCAACGCGGTGTGTTACACCGTAGCACAGTAATACGTTTGTGCCTTTAGCGTGAAAATTACATTTTCATATTGTGTTGGGAATCTCTACTAATACAAGTTCGCTGGACCTGCGATTGCCGATCTGTTTTTGAAGAACTTTTTCGTCATTTTGGCTCTGATAGCAGCAGTTAGCGTCATGTGAGCGTACTCGGAAATAAATCCTGTCAACATATTGTCAACTAGCTGATGCCAGCGACTTCGTTCGCGTAGATTTAGGTTTTCGAAAATCCCGTGGGAACTCGTTGATTTTCCGGGATAAAAAGTAGCCTATGTCACTCTCCAGGTCTGTGACTATACCCATACAAAAAATCACGTCAATCCGTTGCCCCGTTGCGACGTGATTGAAGGACAAACCAACAAACCAATAAACCAACAAACCAATAAACCAATAAACCATCAAACCAACAAACAAACACACTTTCGCATTTATAATAAGGGTACTGATACAAAGACTATTAATTGACACAAAGTGTCAAGTTTAATCCCCGGTACGCAACGCACACGTCTTCCAGCGTAGGTACTTGTATAATATTATTATGTCAATTTCAGTCTTGTCATCCCGCCGCGCCGCGCCGTGCTTCAATTTCGTTGCCGAAAGCTCAAAACGTTTAAGATAGGCACATTCTATCGCGACGCACCATTCGCATAGACCAATTAATTTGCTATTCGATGTATAAAGTATTTTCCATAATCTCGAAATCGTTTCTGCTTCTTGCTGCTGCCAAATGCCCCTTTAATTGGTAATATTATTTTTAAAGTGTGTAACACTTAAGTATTGTGTGAAATGTTTAGCGTATGTTCCTTTAGTTAAATAATTTCATCAACTAAAAGTTGGTATTGTGATTTATTATATAAAATATATGGATGAATTAAATATATTTAATTTGAATTTAATAGGGTTGATATTGATTGTATGTAGGTAGTATGTAGTCCATTATTTTGTTGAGGATTGTATGAATAAAGTAAGGAAACTATACATATTTTTTAATTCTATACCCTACTAGATTTCCAATCAGGTTAACCTTGCCAAATATATTTAGAGAGACATTGAGGCCGATTCTCTTGTACACAATATCTTAACTAAACTAAATTAACAGGTCTAAATCTAGTGCTATTCTTTTCCGCAAGCAACATTATGAAAGGGATAGCAATAGATTTAGACGTGCCATTTTAGTTTAGTTTAGAGATTGTGTACAACGGAATTAGCCACAATGAAATATACTAAGAGAGATACGTTGATGTTTCATCATGATGCAAGATTCAATGCGTTGATGTTTAACGATGCTCAATCTGTCTTAATATTGTTTATTTTCTATCTAAATAATAATATAAGGATTAAGGAATACCTATTAATTTTCGAATGAATTCTAGGAACCACTGAATCGATTTTAATATTTTTTTGTATATCTAGCTGCAGTGCAGCTAAACTTTTTGTATTAGACGATACTCAGGATACATAAGAGATTGAGAGAACTCGATTATTTGCTGGTTTTTAGAGAAATATTTTTTCCAAATCAAAAGACTTATTTTTTCACATTTTGAAACTTTTTCATTACCTAGTAGGTATAATTCGTATTCATATAGAGTTATAGACAAATAATATCATAAAGATACTCAGAATCAGCTATCAGCTGTTAAGGTACTAAACTGATAATGTTGACCAACTTATAACACGGAGATATAAGCAGCCGAAGAAATACATTGTCCAGCTAGGTATATTGATGTCGGTACCTAATAAGTATTTTCTTTTTTACTAAGTGAAAGTAAATAAAAGTTTCCTGGCAGTAAAACTGGTACACACCGGATATCGATAGTTTTCACAATGCTACCAAGTTTCTTCAAGAGAGCAGTTTCAGCAATGCAATGCGACAACCGCAACCTTGGTGTTTGAAATTACACAAGTTTTAACTAAAGTATTTAGTATAAAAAGTTAACCGTCATCGACAGTTTATCAGTCACTGGTTTCGATTGTACGAATACAGTGACAAGCAAGCATGAGGAGTACATTCCTGTGTTGCGCCGTGCTAGCGGCGCTGGCGTACGTTAGCTGCCGCGAGGTGGCCAGAGAAAAGAGGGACGCTGACTTGGATACGGCTGCGTCCGACAAAGGTGGCAAATGGGACAAAGGAGGTGGCCACGAGCATCACGAGGATCACCATCACGACCACGGGGAGAAAGGACACAAAGGGTACAAGGGTCATCATCACCACGAGCACGGCAAAAAGGGTCACCGCCATCATGAAGGTCACAAGGGTCATCACGACGAGCATGGCGGTCATAAGAAGCATCACCACCACGACGACGGGCATCATCACGAACATCACCACGGGGAAAAGGGGCACAAAGGACACGGTCACCACGAGGAGGGGCACTACCATAAGGGCCACTCCACGAAGGGACATCATGGAGTGCACAAACATGACGAATTTAAGAAGGAAAAGCATTTCCACGACCATCATCACGATGGCGGACACCACGAACACCACGGAGGGCATCACGAGGAGCACGGCCACAAGAAGGGCGGCGGCCACCACAAGGGGCACAAGCACGGCGGACACCACCACCACGAGCACGGCAAGAAAGGCCACCACGAAAAGGGAGGACACCACCACGACCACAAAGATCACCACGACGAGGGCGGTCATCATGAGCATCATCATCATCACGATGATCATGGAAAGAAGGGCGGCCACGAGGATCACAAGCACTGGGGCTACAAGAAGGGACACAAATAAGCTCCTCTCCGAAACAATGACTGAATCTTGTAAAATAACTTTTATGCCATTAACTAGGATTTCTTTAATTTAAGTTTTGTTAAGTTTTTCATATCGACTGTGATGTTTGTTAATAAAAAATTGAACTTCAATTTTTGTTTACAATAACTTCAGCGTTCATTGTCACTCGTACAATGTGCTGTAACGAACTCGCGGGTTATTTAGTCTAAACCAAAACAATTTCACAGTACGTTTGCTTTCGACAACAAAGTTACATAAAACTGTTGGCCGTGGTTCACTGGCAGCATTTCCCGACGAGATCACGAGCTCAAAAATATTGGGAAAGTAGATCGGCGCCCTAGATTGCCCTATCTAGCGTTGTCGAGAGCAAATTAAACCTTGTAGGCAATCAACCGTTTTGTAAAGAAATTACTTGCCTTAGAATTGAAATAGATAATAATATCATTTCTCAATGAATCGCTACCCTGCAGTTCGATAAGTCAGTGGGCTGCGGGAAGTCGAGATAAATCTCGCCCAGTCCTTACGGTCAAGACGCTAATGTGCGATAGCTATCGAAGCTAAACGATAAATGGGTTAACCTGGACCATAAATTGAGTTCAATTTACTATTTTATATATTTGGAATATACGCTTTAAGGTGAAGGAACACATCGTGTGTGAAGTTTGACCGCATTTGGCAGCGTGTAGGCTATGGTCAAACCCTTCTCATTCTGAGAGGAGATTCGTGCTTAGTAGTGGGATGGCGATAGGTTGATGATAATGACGATGACAATGATTTGGAACGAAGAGCAATATAATTACATTCGTAAGTAGAAATATGTACCTACTGACAGAGGTACTTTCCGGGCATGGTTGTTTCGGTGAGTTGGTATCTGTGTCGGATCGGTCGCGAGATGACCCCGCGATGTCACCATTGTGTAGAGGGCCGGGACTCCGCACAGCACACGCTTGAAAAGTGCTCTGCCCGGGAGCCCGAGCGGTGCATCCTGGTCGGCTGCGTATAGGGAGACACTTGTCACCACCGGCTCTCATAGCGGCAATGCTGGAAGACAATGAAGCATGGCAGGCAGTGGTCTCCTTTTGTGAAACAGACCAGGACCAGACCACGAGACCAATCCAATTGCAGCGGGGAGTTCAACAGGGAGACGTAATCACCCCGAAGCTCTTTACCGCAGCTTTGGAGGACATCTTTAAGCTTGTGGATTGGAACGGACTTGGCATTAACGGCGATTTGCCGATGACATTGTCGTTATTGCAGAGACTCTGGAAGACCTCAATACAATGCTCAATGACCTTTGCAGAGCTTCTCAGCAGGTGGGCCTAAAAATGAACATGAGTAAGACGAAAATCATGTCTAATGCTTATTTATGTCCGGCCCCACCCAGTAATCGTTGAGAGGCTGAGAGCTCTGCACTCGAAATTGTAGACGAGTATATATACCTAGGACTTTTTTCTTCTTTTCTCTTTATTTTTTTTTGAGGGTTGAGTCATAGCTGACTATGTCACCCCCGTAAGATAAACATTACATCATCAAAAAACAAACAAAAAATAAAACATTTTAGGTAAAACAAAAAACAAACACATTGTTAACACATATCAATGAGCGACCGCGCGTTCCCTGACAATGGGGTAGCTAACAGACTGTTGTTGTAACAGATTAAATTTATTTGACGGAATGTGCCCGGACCGAAGTCTTAACAGTATTACAATATCTGCCCTTTTAAACTTGGACTCTGCAAACCATGGACATTGAGGGAGCTGACACACTATCGTTTTATACCATATGCCTTTAACCCGTGACCTTTCGTCAAAATATTCTTGCCATTCTAATACACATTCCTGTTTAAATTTTATCAAAACTTCATTCGGTAGTGGTATACAGTTGTAGGGAATTCCATCGCTGATGGCGCGTTTGGCTGCCGTGTCTGCTTCCTCGTTGCCCATGATCCCTACATGGGAGGGTAATACCTAGGACACACAATCCAGTTGGGTAGGTCCAATTTCGAGAAAGAGGTCTACCGCCAAATCCAACTCGGTTGGGCAGCGTTCAGGGAGCTTCGAGATGTCTTCTTGTCCAAAATTCTTCAGTGCTTGAAGACCAAAGTCTTCGAACAGTGCGTGTGACCAGTGATGACATATGGATCCGAGACATGGTCGCTAACTATGGGCCTCATAAGAAAGCTCAGAGTCATTCAGCGGGCTATGGAGAGAGCTATGCTTGGAGTTTCTCTACGTGATCAAATCAGAAATGAGGAGATCCGTAGGAGAACTAGAGTAACCGACATAGCTCAACCGGTTGCGAAGTTGAAGTGGCAATGGGCAGGGCACATAGTTCGTACAACCGATAGACGTTGGGGTCCCAAGGTGCTAGAATGAAGACTGGAAGACGCAGTGTTGGAAGACCCCCCACTAGGTGGACGGACGACATCAGACGAGTCGCAGGGAGCCGCTGGATCCAGGAGGCGCAAGACCGTGGCGTGTGGAAGTCCCTACAAGAGACCTATGTCCAGCAGTGGACGTCTATTGGTTGATGATGATGATGACATTACATTAAAACCGGCTGCCTTTTTAGCAGTCGAGTCTCTTTTTTTATTTTTATTTTTATTTTAATAGCTGAAAACTTAATTTGTTTCACAAACTAAATAAGTATAATTCGCAACAGGTTGAGATAGCAATCGAGGTATGAGGCCGGGGGACGCCCCGCACACCCGCAAGTCATCCGCGCTCGCCCGCACTGGGTTAGCGTGGGGGCTGTGCGGATTTGCGGGGCGTTCCCTAAACCCCTCCCTGATAGCCATTTCGCCCTGTCGCGTACTATAGGTAGGGTAGATAGTAGATACAATAGATATACGTACTTACCTAGCATGTGGAACAAAACGGATTTAAACAAGTAGGTAGGTACATATGGGAGGCGTTTTTGTGAATATAATACAATGGTAGGTACATAAGAATATCTTAACAACAGTACTTTGCAGGAGTTGGTGGGTACTTGGTTACCACGCAGTTACAAACAAGTGTTGTTTCACTGTGTATTCCCTCCCCTCAACTTCGTCAAACTTTCTTGTTTAATGGTTCTCTACCTAACAGTGTCTGTAGCGAATGTTTTTGTAAGGCTCAACTCACACCGAAAGAGCGGCGAAGGGCAGCGAAGCGCAGCGACCCGCTCGATAAAGAAGGCGCGCGGATTCCCGCGACTGCTCGAGAAGTCGCTGGAATGCTCGAGAAGTCGCTGGAATGCTCGAGAGGTCGCGGGATGAATTCACGGGTCGCTCCCCTATGCGCAGTTCACTTCCAACAAAACTGGAGTAAACTTGTGTTTAAGCAGTGAAAATGGGTATTTTGGATTTAATTATTATTGCACATATAATTGAAGCAGAAGAGGAAGAGGCCGAAGAGATAAGGAGGGAAAGATTTAAAAGAAAAAGAAATATTTGGGTACACGACCTGTGGAAGAAAAGACGTTTGTTTGGCCAATTTCAAACATTTTGCACAAATTTACATCTGTATCCTAGCATTTATTATGACTATTATAAAATGAACTATGACAAATTTGAAAGTTTGTTGGAAATTCTCAGGCCACATATTCAAAAACAAAATACCAATTATAGATTGGCTATTTCCGCTGAAGAAAGACTGTCAGTCTGCCTCAGGTAAGTTAGTAAATAAAAAGTATATGGTTCAATTGTATTGTTATTTATTGTTCAAATACACTATTCTAACAAAAAAATAAAATAGTTTTAAAGAATAAAAAATAGTTTTAAAATAGTTTTAAGGCAACAGTTCTTTAATAGTCAAATGTCGTATCGATATTGGTTTCGGAATCCTCTTCACGCAATACAGAATCAGAGGATCTTTGTTGTGATTTCGACATAGCCTGTGGTATATAAGGCGATGGAGGTGGGTCGAATGAACTAGATCTGGAAGTTAAGGTTGAATAAATCGGAAGTGGGGAGTTTGTCTCGTAGATATTTTCTGTGTTCGTTTCTTGATAACTTGTTGAAGTAGACGGTATTTTGGATGGTGTGTATGAAAAGGATGTGGTTGGAATGTTTGTTTCATTGTAATTTTCTGTCACAGATCTAGGACTGATACTGGTTGTTTCCAATGGATAATTTGAAGAAGATGGCATGGTTGTATTATTTCCTGTGGCAGATAAGTTGAATTCAGCTGTATCTCGTGTCATTTTATCACCGGTGTCATCGGCAAGTCTTATTTCCGTTTCATTTATAAGGCGGAAAATTTCGCCCTTTAATTTGGCTTGAATATTTTTAGGCATTGTTTTCACAGTTCGGCCCATGGTTAAGAAAAAACTAATGGTTGGGTCATGTTCTATTTGCTTTCCTTCAATATATTGTTTGAACAATAAATTTGACATTTTGAGAGGCTGTTCGTTGGATGAAGAGGTCTGGTTTGACAGCTGCGACTGTGGCCGTGGTGACGGTAATAGCTGCGACTGCGGTCTTGGTGACATAGACTGATATTCGCCATCTGTGGTAATATCTGAATCTTCTGGCGAACTCGTTAAATTTGAAATTTGTTTCCTGCTTTTCATGAAGGGTTTTATGAATTCTAATTCTTTTTCAAATTTTAATGGGCGTTCCACTGTTCTAGCTGACCCACTTCTACTCTCTCTTAATGAAATGCCCTTTCTATAACTATCTCGTAATTTCTTCCAAGACTTTTGGCAATTCTCCACTGAAAATGGTAATAATATAATTATTAATATAACAATCTTGTTATGTTTTTATGGATTTTAATTTTTCATGATGGTAACAATAATCTAGATAATAATATATACACACGGATAAAAGTAGACAAACTACCGGGGCTGTTACTCTTGATTTATCGATATGTGTAACTATATCTGATGATAATAATTATATTTTGTTTCAGATTTTTAACTACTGCTATCAGTTTCAAAGCGCTAGCTCACGAGTATCGAATGGGATATAGTACTGTACTTCTAATTGTTCACGAAACTTGCTCTGCGATATGGAAGTGTTTACGGCCGCGTGTTATGCCAAAACCGACAGCTCAGCTATGGACCAAACTAGCAAAAGAATTTGAAACTCAATGGAATTTTCCTAACTGTATAGGAGCCATAGATGGCAAACATGTTAATATAAGAGCACCTTGGAACAGCGGCAGTCAATTTTATAACTACAAAAAATATTTCAGTGTAGTTTTATTAGCCATAGCTGATGCAAATTACCGATTCGTTGTAGTCGATATTGGAGCATACGGTCGCAATAGTGATAGTGGCATTTTAAGCAGCTCCAGATTAGGACAATTATTGAATAATAATACACTGGATATACCACCTAGTAAATGTTTGCCAGGTACGACAGAAGCATTGCCACATGTATTTGTTGGAGATGAGGCTTTCCCGCTACATGAACACATAATGAGACCTTTTCCTGGAAGCCAAATGTCGACAGACGTCGAGAAGAAAATATTTAACTATCGCCTAAGCCGTGCAAGACGTATTGTAGAGAGCAGTTTCGGAATACTAACACAAAAATTTGAGGTTTTCCAAAAGAGAATTAGAATGCAACCCAAATACCTGGACATTATGATACTAGCGTGCACTTGTTTACATAATTACCTAAGAAATGATGAAATATTTGAAAACATAATTGAAACAGTGCCAATAAATAGTATATTACAAAATCTTCAAGCGGATTCTGTTTCCCGAGAAAATGCTATCTCTATAAGAGATAAATTTAAGACTTATTTTAATTCTTGTGGTGCCGTTTCTTGGCAAAACGAAATGATTTCCCGTAGTTAAATAGATTTAACAACAAAATGGTGTGAAGTTTTACAAAAGACTGCGCCGTATGTAAACTAACGAGTTCTAGAATTTGCGGACGACATCGCAACAATTAAAAGTTTTTTTTTCATTTTAATTAAAATTTTAAAAAAATGGTTTATTTTAATTTTCAAATAAAAATAATTAAACAAATACATACTTACCAGACATATTCATTTCAGCGCCCACTTTTTGCCAAGCGTTATTTTTCATTTGTTTATCGCTGTAATGCCTTGATTTGATATTGTATAGGCAGTCGTACATTTGCACTAAATAAATAAGCTTTTCTTCATCAATTTCCATCACTTCTGTATTCGTTGAACTGCAAGGAATGAATGCGAATGCTCGCGCGGGAAGCGGGCGTGAGGGGCGGGATATTGCCAGCGGTCGCTCGCGACTGCTCGAGCATTCTCGGGACTTCCCGCGACTTCTCGCGCAGTCGCACGGCTCCGTTCGGAATTCGCCGGAATTCCCGCGGCGCCGCAGGCATCCGCGCGACTCGTTTGAGTTTACTCATGCGATAATAAGTATTATAGTAATGAAAATAAAGTTAAAATTCAAACTGCACTCCGCTTCGCTGCGCCTCGACGCTCTTTCGGTGTGAGTTGAGCCTAAGACTTTTATTAAGGAATATTATCATCCTTCTGGGTGATCTGTGTGATCAACCCATCGCTAGCCCACTACTGAGCACGAGTCTCTTCTCAGAATGAGAAGGGTATAGGCCATAGTCTGCTACACTGGCTAAGTGCGGATTGGTAGATTTCACATACCTTTGATATCATTAGGGAGATCTCTCAGGTATTGCTCCTTCACGACGTTTTCCTTCACCATTAAAGCAAGCGATACCTATAGGTATAATTGCACACACATATCTCCGAAAAGTTAGAAGTCCGGGATTGAACCCCCGACCTCCCGAATAGGAGGCCAACGCTTAAACAATAGGCCAAACCAATAATATTATTAAGAAATATTTTATACATTTAAGAACTTAGAATATTTTTTAAACTTACCCAGTCATTTTTTATCCTTTTTTTAGCCTTTTTTATCTTTTCGAAAAAGGCTCTTAAATAACTAGGTACCTACCATTTCCGGCACCTTGCATACTTGCTATTCCGCTAGAGGTTTATAGAGGCATGCAGCTAGCATGCCAGGCAATTCCTCGATTTTACTATAAGCGACAGACAGCCCAGTGTCCATTACATATAGCGGGTCAAGGCTCGCGAAGAGGGCAACTTCCTTCATTCCCCATCCTCAATCTCCGCCGAGCAGCATTCGCCTTCCTCTCCGTTCCGTCACCAGGCTTATTCCGCTTATCCACCTTAAAAACCACCTTAGGGTGTATACTCGGAAACGTATGCCTGTCAAAAATAATACACAAATTCGCTGTCCGGGGTGCATAGACGGCCACACGTTTCCTAGTATACCCCCTAGGGTGACTGTTTTAGGGTGGATAAACGGAACCAGCCGTCACCAAACTGGACAGGCGAACTCCATACGGATGGCCTGCCTATTCCATAGACAAAATATGAATGTGCAAGGTATAATATAACAAATTAATAGGTATTTTCTTCGTAAAATGTTCTGAATGATAACGAAATTCATAATAAGTATTAAGAGCCTACTTACTGACATAGTCATTAGCAATTAATTTTATTACTAACAAAATGGCTGTAATATCTGAAATAAAGATGATTATTATTGGGAAGTTTATGTACCAATTTTTTGTAGGCTTCTGCGCAGACTATTTTTTATTTTGCTCTATTGGATTTGTCATAATCGAAAATTAAGACGTGCTTAGTACCTATCAGTACCTACGAAGTAAGTACATAAATGTCTTCGTCGTAATAAAAGATTTGGTTTAAGCCAAAGACGATATCTCAGTTATCAACATGTAGTAGTTTGGCAACTATGAGGGAGCCAATAAGTCGATGAATACACATTCATATATCAGTTACTAGCTTATGCTTGCGACTTCGTCCGCGTGGACTACACAAACTTCAAACCCCTATTTCACCCCCTTAGGGATTGAATTTTCAAAAATCCTTTCTTAGCGGCTGCCTACGTCATAATAGCTATCTGCATGCCAAATTTCAACCCGACCCGTCCAGTAGTTTGAGCTGTACGTCGATAGATCAGTCAGTCAGTCAGTCAGTCACCTTTTCCTTTTATATATTTAGATTTACTGCTTTATACTTACCTAACCCTTAGAACGTAGTTGGGTAAAAAGTTCTAAGTACCTACCTATTTGTTAGTAGAGGCTAAAACTTGTTGCCTAATTGTTTTGGTATTTAATATTTTCTAGAAAATAACTAATTGAAAGATCAAAGAAGAAACCTTGAACTTTTTTAGCTCTGAACCTATTTTATAAAATCACTAGCTGATGCCCGCACTTTGTTCGCGTGGATTTAGGTTTTTAAAGATCCCGTGAGAACTCGTTGATTTTCCGGGATAAAAGTAGCCTATGTCAATCTCCAGGTCTTTAAAATCCTTAAGTAAGTACACATGCATAAAATCACGTCGATCCGTTGCTCCGTTGCGACGTGATTGAAGGCCAAACCAACAAACCAATTAATCAACAAACCAACAAACAAACACACTTTCGGATTTATAATATGGGTAGAAATATGGGTAGGTAGGGATTTCAATTTAAAACCACCGTAAATATAGGCCTAATAAAGTTCCAATCAAAGGATCTTCGAAACGTGCCCTGTCATGCATGTGGACAAAATTCCACCTTTGTTCTCTAACTTATCAATTACTTGTGCACAAGCCTCAAGTTTTACGCTAAGAGGGAAAAATTTACCATGTTGATTACCTACTTAATATAAGTATTATGTATCACTTACCAATATTATACTGTACTATATTTTGATAAGTATAGGTAATGTGGGAAAATAAATTCATTCATTCATTCATTCTCAAAAAACTCACAAGCAGCACTGGATCTTACAATTATGTCTAGCTGCAGTGGACGTCCACAATATTATGTTGATTTTATTATATTATGTTATCTCAAGATTATTTAAATAAAATCTAAAGTTTATTATCCAAAAACATAGGTTTAAATACAAAATTAAATTATTGATAGTAATATCAATAATATAATAAGGTATCAGCCAAACTAAGAATGAGGATGAAAATTAAATTATGCGAGCTTCCGTGAAAGATGTGAAAGATTAGTGCACGAAGTAACGAGATTAGCGTGAAAATTATCACCAATAAAGTGTTCACAGCCAGCGTAACTTGATTATAGAGGATTTTAAATCGTTTTCCAACAAATTACTTAATAGCAATTGCGTATTATATATTTAACGTAGCTATAATACTTGTTACAGTCTAGAAACAGTTTGGTGTTCTTGCAACAAACCGCCGAGATTGTCTCGCGACGCGTCACTTGACAAGGCTTACACAACTCCTTATATAAAACTGCTGCGCCATCAATAAGGTCGCCAATTTTAAACAATAAGTGCACAGCATAAGGCCTTCGTAATAACGAAGAAGCATGAGGCTAGTGGTAGTATTAGTTTTAATTACATTCGTTGTCGTAGCACAAGCGCGACGGCTTCCCGAAAAAAATGAAAAACCGGTAGATAAACCGGTAGAGAAAGGGAAAGAAGAACTGGTCGATCAACAAGATGCCGCTTCAGAACATAAGAAAGAACCGAGCCATAATAGCGAATATAAAAGAGGCGGAGGTAAAGAGCATCATGCAGATCACTTAGATGAACACGAAGAAAAGGGTTATAAGGCATACGAAGGTCATCATCACGAAGAAGAAGGAAAAAAGGGCCACCACGATAGAGAACAACACAAGGGCGAGTATGACGACCATGGCAGTCACAAAAAAGAACACCATCACGGACACGGTCACTATCATGAACATCATAGAGGTGATAAAGGTGAGAAAGGCCACAAGTACGAAGAGAAGGGACATTATAATAAAGGGCATTCGACAAAAGGACACCACGAAGTTCATAAACTTGATGAATTTAAGAAAGACAAAACTTTCTTTCATCAGGATGGTGACTCTGCTCATGAAGAGCACCACGGAGGTTTTCATGAAGAACATGGCCATAAAAAAGGTGGTCATTTCAAGAAAGGACATCTTGACGGTAGGCATCATGAACACGAACATGGAGAGAAGGGTCATCACGAGAAAGGAGGGCACCACCACGCGCATAAAGGCCATAAACATTCCGGAGGTCATGATGAACATCATCATCGTCACCACGATCACGCCCAGAAAGCAGGAATCGAACATCACAAGAAACATGTATATAAAGAAGGTCATTGAGATTTTGTACAAATATTTGTTTGACTCTTCCCTCATGAATTTGACATGGCTAATATTACCTGCTGAATTGCTGCTGAAAGTCTGGTCTGTTATTTATTTATTGTTAATAGTAAGTAGGTACGCCCAAAACACACGCGATATCTCATGTATATAGGTGTAGTTAAATATTATAGATTTTAAAGCAATTTTATAGTTAAGTAGGTATTTAAATTTGTATACAATTAAAAACGTTATTTATTTATTACTTACCCAAATTATTTGTATTTTTTGCTTTACTTGCTCGAATTATTTCCCATAAATAGGTACCTAGTTTGCTTATCTAATAGTCTAAGGTAAACTCGTGAGATTAAAGATTGAGATTCAATTTTTTTTTATGTACAACTCGAACTTGCCACCCTCACATAAACTTCTACAGTTTCCAGAGGATGGCGGTCTGTGTTTTTAATGTAATTAACTGAATATTCTGTAAACAATAAAATAAAAATAAAAACTTCTAGATTTAATCAAAATCTGTTCAGTAAAACGAGTAGGTATTCTGTGTTTGTTTGGTCATTGACTAGTACCTACTCAGTTTGATTGGATAGGTGAGAATTAATTAACTATAGGTACCAAGAACGTGCATAATAATGGCACCGTAAAACTATGATAATGGCTTAGACGGAATGTAGGTACGATAAGAGTTGTAAAAGAAAAAATAATTTCCGTTTCTTTGAATTTGAATGAATATGCTTTGAACTCAAAATAAGTAAGGCGCCTATTTTATTTCTTCTCTACTATCACAATAAAAACTGCTAAAATACTATTATGTAAAGTTATTTGTCTTGGTAAGTATATGCTACGGTGAAATTTCACTGATGGAAGAAAATTCTGAAACAAAACCTAAAGCTACTGAAATTGACGAATGGTAAGAAATAAATTCCTGCATGAAAAAGTAATTCCAAAAAAAAATTGAATTCCTTTGTAGGTAGGTATACCTATTACCTACAGACATTGCAGTTAGTTCACTTTTACTAGTCTACCAAGACCATCGATGTACCAAGACACAATTTCGGAAACTATCTCAAGTGTAAAAACTATTAATGTTAACACAGAGTAGACATAGGTACCTCTACCTATTAGTTATTATGACTATATATAGTATATGACTATGCTGAGTGGCATTCAAATGCTGAAATTATTTATTTAATACTAGATGTTACCCGCGACTTCGTCCGCGTGAATTTAGGTTTTTAAAAATCCCATGGGAACTCTTTGATTTTCCGGGATAAAAAGTAGCCTATGTCCTTCCCCGGGATGCAAGCTATCGCTGTACCAAATTTCGTCAAAATCGGTTGAACAGATGGGCCGTGAAAGGCCAGCAGACAGACAGACAGACACACTTTCGCATTTATAATATTAGTATGGATATGGATAAATAATTTCACACACAGTAGACACAACAATTAATCAAAAAAATAAAATTACACTTCCACTATTCAATGAAGAGAGTCACTTACGAGTGTAGGTGTAGTTGTCTACAATGGGCAAATTTACAAGATTGGGTACAAGTCACGGTACAAGTACATTGACTCAATGCATGAAGTCGAAAGTCTAACCAGCGGGGAAGGACTCCCGTTCTCACGTAGGTACCTACCGGTATGGTGCTGTCACTGACACTGACAAACCGCATCCTCCTCAACTTCAAAGTCACTCAGTGAGCTGTGGAGAGGGCTATGTTAGGAGCTCCCTTGAGGAATAAGATCTGAAAGGAGGAGATCCGCACAAGAACCAAGGCCTCTGTCATAGCGCAAACCATAAGCAAACTGAAGGGGCAATGGGCAGATCGTGCTTGTCGTAGGGCGATGGCCGTTGGAGCCGAAAAGTCCTAGCCTGGAGACCGCGTAAAGCAAGTGCAATGTGGGGCGCCCTCCAGCACGATTGACCGAAGATATGAGAGGCTGCTGGAAAGTGGCTGGATGAGGAAGGCTGAGGAGCAGCCCCGAGGATCATATTATGATGCTTATCTTGAATTTTTATTCAGAGGAAGCATTATTACATTACCTATCGATATAGGTAGAGCCCAAAATAGTAGGTAGGTACTTAGTATTAAATTTTTTGAATGTCTGTCCGTTTGTCTACAATCGTTTCATGAAGGGCTTATATTATTATAACTACCCTATTACAAATGCGAAAGTCTGTTTGTTTGTTGGTTTTTGGTTTGTCTTTCAATCACGCTGCATCGAAAAATCGGATCGACGAGATTTTTGCCATGGATTAAACTGGAGAGACTTTTTATCCCGGAAAATCAAAGAGTTCCCACGGGATTTTTAAAAACGAGATGACGTCGCGGTTATCAGCTACTATTAGCTATATGCAGAGCCTATTGCTGACTTTCAGAAATAAATTGTATAATCAGCGACTGCGGGCGTTATTCCATCATTGCCATTTCACAGACAGGACAGGTAGGATCGGATGTTCTGATAAAACTTTTACACTAATTAACGAGCGACATAAGGCTTAGTTAGCGACGAGTGACGTCACATCTCGTGATAGATTTATGGTTCGTTTGACATCACATTAAATTCTTCATCTCCTTCACACACTGAAGCTTCACTGAGACTTTAAGCCGCGGGACATTTTCACTAATTACCTACCTTTATATTTTAAGTGTTTATTCACTCGACCCTGCATTATTTTTACTCAAAACTAAAAAACTTTCCCTAACCTTTTGGAATCACTTCGATGTCTAATGCTGAGAATAGAATAATTTGATCTATAGAGCTCAAGATTAAAAAACGTACGCTCTATAGAGCGTTGGCTTTGCCCAGAATTAATTTAGCGTTTATAAAAGAAAGGCACAACGCTGCCTCATTTAACTCCAAGAAAATTTTGTGAAAGTCAATACAAAATAATCAATACTATACTATCAGTCAGAAAGTTATGGTATACTAATAATTTCGTAAAACTCTAAACGTTATGGTGAACTTCTTGGTGATACTTGGGCACGGAACAAAAAGCCCATAAATAAAATACTACTAAAAATTACAGTCGCAATTGAAATAGTGGGAGGGTCGCAGCCTGCGGTACATATCGACTGATCTCACAGCTAATGCTGTCGATCGACGGAGATAGATAATTCTATCTCGGTCGATCGGATGAGCTTGGTGCTGGAGCTAGAACCGGTTCTGATAAGGTACCTAATTGCTGAAATTGTGGAATGTCTGAATAGCAGCTTTAGCTAGCGAGTGAGGGATTTAATGCGACGTGGATGTCGGAGCTATAAATCTGCCGAGATTGGTGACGTCACACGTCACTAAGTCCCTCACTCGTAATTAGTGTGAAAGCTTTATCACTACATTCCATCTAACGTACTAACCCCATTAATTACTTGTTCTTGCCCGCGACTTTGTCCGTTTTTTGGGATGAAAAGTAGCCTAGATCATTCCTTAATTCGCTGCTACTTTCTGCCTGTCTGCGAGAGTCCCGTCAAAATTGGTTAAACTGTTCCGAAGATAAGCTCGGATGAACCGACAGGCAGACATAGATTACTAACCTATGGCCTGATAAGAATTCAGCAGCAAATTATTTTAACAAAGATGAAAGTAAACGTTTTTAAATTTTAAGTGAAACTTTATGTACAATAATTTAAGATCTTTCTTAAAATAACAACATTGTTAATTTTTTTCTAAGCAAATATACCCAAAAAATACGTGAACTTTTATAGACGCACCCAAACAGTGACTTACCCCGAGTTCATTCGCTGGAATTCCTGAAAATTCTATCAGACTTACTTATCAGTTTAGTCTTTGAAATGTGCGTAATAATATACATATAAAAAATGTAAAATATTTTTATTTATTTAAACTCACTGGGCCTAGAAACTTGATGCAGGTTTTCGTTATTAAGTAGAGGCAGGTCAGCTGCTAGTCTATATAGGAAACTAGATGATACTGATACTCGCGACTTCGTCCGCGAGGATTTAGGTTTTTTAGAAATCCCGAGGGAACTCATTGATTTTCCGGGATAAAAAATAAGCCATAGGCTTATTTGTCCTTCCCCGGGATATAAACTTACTCTGTACCAAATTTTATCAAAATCGGTTAAACTGTTGGGCAGTGAAAAGCTAGCAGACAGATATACAAACAGACAGACAGACAGACAGACAGACAGACAGACAGACAGACAGACAGACACACATTCGCATATTTTGTAATATTACTATGGATAAGAAATTGGCCGACTGACCTACCAACGTA
Organism: Maniola hyperantus; assembly: GCF_902806685.2. NCBI lineage: Eukaryota > Metazoa > Arthropoda > Insecta > Lepidoptera > Nymphalidae > Maniola > Maniola hyperantus. Next base: position 6,253,777 of record NC_048543.1, read on the forward strand.
CGCCTCCAATAGCTGGATCAAGAAACTTGATGCAGGTTTTCTTTATTAAGAAAAAAGAGGAAAAGCAGAGGCAGCTTAGTTTTTACTAGCTATTAAAATTATTGTATTATAATTTTGACAAAATGTATAAAATTTAAGTAGGTATGTCTATTGTCCACTCACTACTTGAGGACATTAAGTGAGAAGTGAAACTGTTTTCCGTCCTTCACGTTCAGTTAACCGATGACTTGAATAGAAAATCAATTTCTCAACAGTCTATCAATTTGTTTGTAAAGAGAGACAGACACCCATTTAAATTAATAAGACTTGGTACAATGGAGAGTTCTTAAATATAAAAATCAATTAAAATTCACTATGCTGCGGTAATAGTCTAGTGGTTAAGCTCCGCGCTCCTACGGGGAATGGAGGAGGGTTCGATCCCAGGCACGCACCTTTAACTTTTCGGAGTTATGTGTGTTTTCAGCAATTAAAATATAGATATCACTTGCTTTAACAATGAAGGAAACCATCGCGATGGTTTCCTTCATTCTTCCTTCCTTCACGATGCATCGTGAGGAAACCTGCCCCTCTGAAAATTCTCAAAGGTGTGTGAAGTCTGCCAATAAGCACTTGGCCAGCATGGTGGACTATGGCCAAGCTCTTCTCATTCTGAGAGGAGACTCGTACTCAGTAGTGCGCCGGCGATGGGTTGATGATGATAATGATGAATCCTTACTTAAGCGTCATGAGCCTCACTCAGATAATATTTATTTGTATAAAACTTACATAAAATAAAATACAAGTAGGTACGTAATATTGAAAAAGTTTGTATTTACATGTGCTTATCTAATAAAATAAAACATAATATTATAACAACGTACCTATATGAACATAACGACTCCTATTTACAGAAATGACTACAAAGTGATTAATAAATTAATGTCCCTTCTTGAAGCCCCAATGTTTGTGGTCACCATGCTCGCCCTTCTTCCCGGAGCCCTTGTGATGGTGATGGTGTTCGTGGTGGCCGCCCTCGTCGTGGTGGCCTTCGTGTCCGTGGTGGTGTCCTCCCTTCTCGTGGTGTCCTTTCTTGCCATGGTGGTGTTCGTGGTGTCCGCCGTGCTTGTGGCCGTGATGGAAGTGTCCGCCCTTCTTGTGGCCGTGCTCCTCGTGGTGGCCTCCGTGTCCTTCGTGGTGGCCCGACTCTCCGTGCCTGTCGTGGAAGTGTTTGTCCTTCTTGAACTCATCTATTTTATGTACACCGTGATGTCCTTTGGTAGAGTGTCCTTTGTGGTAGTGGCCTTTCTCTTCGAATCCGTGTCCTTTCTCTCCCTTCTCACCGTGGTGGTGATGGTGGTGGTGGCCGTCTTCGTGGTGATGGTGTTTCTTGTGGCCGCCGTGATCGTCGTGGTGGCCTTTGTGTCCGGCATGGTCGTGATGGCCCTTGTGTTCGTGTTCATGATCGTGGTGTCCCTTGTGTTCCTTATGGCCTTTCTCATCATGTTCGTGATGGTGATGGTGGTGATGTTCCTTTCCTCCCCCCTTCTCGTGATGGTGAGATGCTGCGGGCGCGAGATCATCATCACGTTCCTGTCTTATTTCCCTTGCGCTCGATAGCGCGACGAGGGCGAAAATGCCCAGCACAAAACTTAACTTCATTTTTGGTGTTACCCTTGCTGCAATCAGTTCGTCTATGGAAATTTTATTATTGTAAACTCGATTTATAAACAGTAAATTGATTTACTGGCGCCTCCATTGGGCAATGATTGCAATTGACAGTGCTTGCACCCACTGTATGTTCAGGGTCAAAAGTTAATTGTTTTATTGAACCTGATAAATATGCGTTGAAATTCAGGTTTAAATTTTGCTCCTTTTAAAGTTATTTTCAAAGAACTCATAAGTTATTAGTATTTTACTAAGATGAAATGATGATATTAGAGACCTTTATATCATTTTTGAAGACCTACATAGATACCCCACACGTATGGGTTTGATGAAAAAAAATTTTTTGAGTTTCAGTTCTAAGTATAGGGAACCCCAAAATTTATTGTTTTTTTTTTTTCTATTTTTGTGTAAAAATCTTAATGCGGTTTACAGAATACATCTACTTACCAAGTTTCAACAGTATAAGCTCTTATAGTTTCGGAAAAAAGTGGCTGTGACATACGGACGGACAAATGGATAGACAGACAGACATGACGAATCTATAAGGGTTCCATTTTTTGCCATTTGGCTACGGAACCCTAAAAAGGGTCTTTATAAACTTAATAAAACAGTCTGTTTCAGATTTTTTAATCCTAAAACAAATATTCATAAAACTTATGGAGAAATTATGTTTTTATTTTAGCTTTAATAAAAAAATAAAAAAATTAAGGTATTGAGTATTGAGAGTAAAAATTTCAGATTTATTGCGATAGTTGTTCAAACGTTCAAGAGTATCTATCTACTTTCACCTGAAACTAGTTACTAGATGGATATTTCCTCGGTTTTCCCATTTAAAAATGACTGCTTTTATATATTTCAAATCGAACAATATCTACTACCTACCTTGAAGTGTATAAATTAATATTATGCAAGAATTTAATAAAATTACTCTTGTGACTTTGTAAGCTATTGTTATACGAATACAGCTGTCCTAATTAAATATATGTTGTAATATAGTTATAGTACGCGACAGGTCGAAATAACAATCGGGGTATGAGGCGGGGGGACGCCCCGCACACCCGCACGTCACCCGCGCTAGCCCGCACCGGGTTAGTGCGGGGTCAGCGCGGGGGGTTAGTGCGGGGCGTTCCCTCCACGATTGCCATATTGACCTGTTGCGGTCTATAGGTACTTATAACATTCTGTTAATAGGCATTGTTGGATGAGAAGCTATAGTGCAGACAGCTTATAATTTTTGTGAATATAACATTTTCTTTTTTGAAATTTTTTAAGAAAGTTACTCCAGTCATTTATTACTTATTATTAAGTTTCGATTAAATACTTAACGCAAGGAACAAGCTAGGAACATGGTTTGCGAGTTGTATGCAGCCTTTTTATCCGTGGGAAAATCCTCATGGATTTCCGCGCTTAACTCTGCAAGCACCAACTTACAACAATCAACACGCTCCATTGACCTACAAATATGTCGCAGGGGAGTCTCGGTCAGCGGTATAGAGAGCATGCAGGCATATTGTGGTACGTAGCATTGGGGATCTAGCGCGACCCTTCTGGCATTTCCAAATTCCAAAAATGTTTCAATACCCAAAATCTTACTCTAAACCGTTTGCAAAAAATGGCAAAAGACCATTAAGTAATTACGTGTGCTAAGTCTGTTTTGATTTTTTTAGGGTTTAGAGATAATGGAGGCGCTTATAGAAGCAGTTCAGAAAGGCTTTTTTGTACTTTTGAGCGTAGCAGAAATTAAATTATAATTTTTTTAAATTATATATTGTATTTAGAATCCCTACAAAAGAAGTACCAAGTAAGAGCTGGTTTCCAATTTGCTACGTACTAGCAAATTGATGATGAGCTTTATAGTGCATGGAAATCATGGATATTGTGCAATACAAATCCCAGCCTTTAAAATAGTTCTGAGGCGAGCGTGGAGATGTGACTATGGACAGTTAACTTTACTAACAAACTTTGGTTTTACGATAAATTAATTTAGCCAAATAATGCTATTAAAATGTTATTTTCCAAGCTACGGCAGTTGGACCCCTTGGTGGGCGAATCTCTGGGCTGTTCTTCCTGATACTCACACTTGGCTGTTCTTTCTGATATTCGAATGTCTTTGTCTTTTAAGACTTTTTTTCAAAATAGAGATTAAATAATTTGTTTAATTAAAAAAGTCTTCTTCTAAGTTTTATTTTTCTTGGGTCTCGGCAATCCCAAGGAACGCAAGAAAGCTTAGTTAAATGCAAACTTACATGCAACCTTTGCCTAGCGGATTTTTCGCCGATCCTAGGATTGCCTTAGTAATCAAAGCTGGTTGAAACTCAATTTTTAAATCAGCTTTAATCAGTGAATCGGACACGCATGTGCGTGAAAGTGATTAAATAGCACATGCACCGAACTAAGCCCGCTGCTGAAGACTTGCTCCACCAGGCACCAGCCTTTCATTCGCGAGATTCATGTTTCATAAAACACCCCATCTTGTTACTCTACAGCGGCTCTTGCAATTTCTGCGGGAATCGTCTTTTCGTATACTATTTATTTATTTATTTATTTATTCAGATACAAGTTAGCCTTTGACCTGACTCATGCTCCTTTGGTTTCTACACGGCATCGTACCGAAACGCTAAATCGCTTGGCGGCACGGCTTTGCCGGTAAGGTGGTAACTAGCCACGGCCGAAGCCTCCCACCAGACAAAATACCCTGGAATATTGACGAATAATTCGTGTTTATGAACTACTAGCTGATCCCCGCGGCTTCGCCCGCGTAGATTTAGGTTTTTAAAGATCCCGTATAGCCTATGTCACTCAGGAATAATGTAGCTTTCTACTGGTGAAAGAATTTTTAAAATCGGTTCAGTAGTTCTAAAGATTACCCCCTACAAACAAACTTAACGACATCGGGCCGTGCAGCAGAAATCGTAATATTTTAATTTCGCCATAACTTCAAAACCAAACGTCCAATTTTAATCATTCAAAGACCAAATATTATCTCCATAAACTGTTCTTAGTGATGAAATCATTTATTTTGATAAGGATTAATAGCATGAGTAAAATAAACGCGTTTAAATGTAGTCCAAAAAAAAATCAAGATTTTTAAATAAAAAAATGGTTGCTGTGCCTCACTCGACATAGATGGGTATAGTGTGTCGCGGACTTTTTTGTAGATATTTATAAGATCTACAATTAATTAGAACATTTTATGGTTCTATCTTTTATAGTTTAGGCAGCGTACGCAAAATAAGTAACTTTTCTGGTTGATTTTTTACACCTTGTGTCCGAAAAACCCAAATATCTTACGGAACCCTATTTTTTTCCAAAATAAAATATAGCCTATGTTACTCATGGATAATGTAGCTTTCGAATGGTGAAAGAATTTTTAAAATCGGTCCAGTAGTTTTTGAGCCTATTCAGTACAAACAAACAAACAAACAAACAAACAAAGTTTTCCTCTTTATAATATTATTAGTGTAGACTTAATTGGACTTTTATCAAAATTATACCCATATCTATACTAATATTACGAGTGCGAAAGTTTTGACCTTTTCAGTTTTCACGCCCGATTAACCGATTTTATCGTTTGCTGTAAAAATAGCTTGCATGCCAGAGACGGCCACTTTTTATCCCACACGGGATAAAAAAAATCTAAATCAACGCGGATGATGTTACGGGTACCTAAGCTAGGTATGTCTATTATATTTAAAATAGAAGGAAGATCTTTACCTACCTAGATCTGCTCTCCATTTCAATACTAGTTAATGATAAAGATTTCTAAGACATAGGAGTAGTTCCGAATACAAAGGTGCAATTTGTATATTTTTGTTACTAATTTAGTCATTGGAGCCGTTCATTGGCAGGTTTTTTATCATTTTTATTAGTAAATTGACATTCTATCTAAAACTCTATGTAGAGTTAATTTCGGGCTCAATCGTTTTAATTTTCTTATTGGTAAGTAATATTAATTAATATGAGTAAATATTTTCAGAAAATAATGATTTAAATTGTAGACTTTCAAGCTTTTCCCGTTGTCTTGATCAATAATAATAAAACTGCTATAAAATCCATACTAATATTATAAATGCGAAAGTGTGTCTGTCTGTCTGTCCGTTTGTCTGTCTGTCTGTCTGCTACCTTTTTACGGCTCACCCGTTTAACCGATTTTGATGAAATTTGGTACAGAGATAGCTTGCATCCCGGGGAAGGACATAGGCTACTTTTGATCCCGGAAAATCAAAGAGTTCCCAAGGGATTTTTAAAACCCTAAATCCACGCGGACGAAGTCGCGGGCATCATCTAGTATTAAAATAATATTAAAAATGTTTTTAGGTATGTTTGTCTAAACAGGTTACCTAAGGTGCAACCGCCCACGTGGAGTCGAGGCATAGCATCTTTTTTGAGAAACTCTAACGAAGCTTTATTTACTTAGACATGCGATTGAAATTGGTACCTATCATGAAAACAAAACGCGCAGGAGATTAAAAGCGATGCACCGCTTTGAGGCACCGCCACTATGGTAAAGTAAATAAAGCTCAATTTGCGTTATTATCGAAAAATGCGATTGAAATTGGTACCTATCATGAAAACAAAACGCGCAGGAGATTAAAAGCGATGCACCGCTTTGAGGCACCGCCACTATGGTAAAGTAAATAAAGCTCAATTTGCGTTATTATCGAAAAAGACGCTACGCCTCGGCTCCACTCCACTCTGTAGATGTGCGTTACGCCTTACAAGTATTGTTTTTGTTGCATGTTGGTATCAAAATTAGTACCACTACATTTAGTATAAAAATCTTTTATTTTTCGTAGTAAAAACATAACAAAACATAAATAAAAAATTAACAATTAACAATATGTTTGGAACTGACTTAGTGTCCCTTGTGGTGCCAGTGCTTGTGGTGTTCATGACCTCCCTTCTTACCATGGTCATGATGATGGTGGTGGTGTTCGTGGTGGCCATCTTCTCCGTGGTGTCCCTTGTGGTGATGGTGGTGTCCTCCATCTTCATGATGGCCGTGCTTGCCGTGGTCATGTTCATGGTGTCCATGATGCTTGTGGCCGTGGTGGTGGTGGCCGCCCTTATGGTGTCCGCCCTCATGATGGTGACCGCCGTGGTGTTCATGGTGTCCCTTCTCTCCGTGGTGATCGTGGAAGTGCTTGTCCTTCTTGAACTCGTCGTGATGCTCGATGCCATGGTGGCCCTTTGTGTCGTGACCCTTGTGCCAGTGACCGTGCTCGTCGTGACCGTGGCCATGGTGGCCTTTCTCTCCATGTCCGTGGTGATGATGGTGGCCTTCGTCGTGGTGGTGATGTTTCTTGTGTCCGCCGTGCTCGCCGTGATGGCCCTTGTGTCCTTCGTGGTGGTGGTGGCCGTGCTTTCCATGGTGGTGCTCGTGATGCCCCTTGTGTCCCTTATGGTCGTGGTGACCGTGATCATGATGATGGTGTTCGTGACCCTCGTGGCCACCGCCCTTATGGTGCCCGTGGTCGTGGCCGTGATGGTGAGAGGCTGCGACCTCGAGGTCGGAGCTCTCCTCCCGGATCTCCCGACAGGAGACCGCGGCTACGAGAGCCAGAAGCCCACATAACACCAGAAGGCTTCTCATAGTTGGTCAGACAAGTTACTGTTGAATGATATTTTCCTTTGGTACCGATGATATTTTATACTAGTTAGTCGCTACGGTTAAGAAATTGATGCTGACGTATTGTCAAGGTTGCCAAAGTAATGAACGATAATAGATTTCTACTTCTACTTTTATCATTCGAGGACTTGCATATTGTAGAGCAGAGCTTACTACCTATTTCCTCTGAGTGGAAATTGCTACTTAACTGCCGCTCCGTGCTTCAGTAAATATACCAAGCCAACAAAATTATTTTCAGTAGAATGTGATGTGTGTTGGAATATTTTGATATTAAAATAAGAATGAGATATGAATGGAAACTTATTTAGTAGGTAGAAATATACACCTATATAATGTATTAGTTTACATCAATACTTATAATAAAACTGTAACAGGTCAAATTCTGTACATTGAAGATATTTTGAAATTTTTTTTTCGAGGGCACTCTATAATCGATACTGAACACAAAACTGTAATTTTTTTCATTTTTATCTGTCTGTCTGTCTGTCTATCTGTCTGTCTGTCTGTCTGTCTGTCTGTCTGTATCACGGCCGCGCATCACGCTGAAACTACTGAATGGATTCCAATGAAACTTGGTACGATTTGAGGTAATACTATGAGGAAGAATATAGGATACTTTTTATCCCGAAATTCAGCATGGTTCCCGTAGGAGAGGGGATGAAAGTTAAAATGTATACTGAGTTGTAATTCATTAACGCGTAGTCCGATTTCATTCATTCTTTTTTTGTTAGAAAGGGGATATTTTAAAAATTGTTCCGTAAATATTTCAAGGTAATCGGTTTTTAACCGACTGTCAAAAATGAGGTGGTTCTTTTTTCTACATCGATTTTTTCGAGGTTTCTGGACCGATTTGCAAATTTTTTTTTAAATCAACAAAAAAGTTTTCGTGGTGGTCACATAAAAAATTCTGGATTCAACTCCTTAATCCTGATGCTGCAGGGTTACTGCCCGCCTGAGTTATCAAGATTCAGGAAGTGTTCATAGTGAATTCATATTGTAGGTACCAAGCAACGACTTTATTCTCAGACTTCAAGTCTCAACTCCTCAACCCTGATGATGTAGGGTACAGCACTCCTAAACTATAATGTTTCAGGAACTGCGGATGATGCAAAATTATTTTAGGTACCAAGCATAGGCTACATCATTGAACTTCGGATCCTAACTCCTCAATCCTGATGCTGCAAAGTACTGAAGTTCTAAATCGTGGGGATTTTAGATTTTCTGATAGTGAATTGATATTTTTAAAAAAATTAAAAAATTTGAATCGACTGTTAGGCGGAACGAAGTTCGCAGGGTCAGCTAGTATAAAATATTTACATTTTAACAGTTAAGAAGATGTTTTGATTATTATCATAAATAAATCTATTTGAAAATAAAATAAAACAAAACACACTCATTACTTAGCTAAAAATTAGTAAAACCAGTGTTTAAAAATAGCAAACATTTATTTACATAATATCACAAAATAATCAACAATAACAAAAATCTTGAATTCTACATTTACTGATTAGTGTCCTTCCCAGCCCCAATGTTTGTGTTCGTCGTGAGCTCCCTTGTCGCCATGCCCAGCGTGGTGCCCCCAGTGTGCATCGTCGCCGGCTTCTTCATGGTGTCCTTTGTGATCGTTGTGGTAGCCCCCGTTTTCGTGATGGCCCTTCTTTCCGAATTCGTGTTCTTGGAAACCGCCTTCTGAGTGCCCTTTGTGGAAGTCACCTCCTTCTTTGTACCCGCCTTCGTGGTGATGTCCGCCATAGCCTTCCTCGAAACCGGACTCGCCGTGCTTATCATGGAAGTGCTTGTCTTTTTTGAACTCATCTAATTTGTGAACTCCAATGTGACCCTTAGTGGAATGTCCTTTATGGAAGTGTCCCTTCTCTTCGAAACTGTGTCCTTTTTCGCCCTTCTCGCCCTGGTGGTGTTCGTCAAAGTAGCCATCGTCATGGTGGTGCCCTTTCTCATGTCCCCCGCTTTCATCATAATGACCTTTATGTCCTTCATGTAGGGAGTGTCCCTTTCTGCCTTTATCAGATTCGTGATATCCCTTGTAGCCTTTCTCGGCTTCTTCCCCGTGTTCTCCATGATAGTCACCATTATAGGCTTCACCACCACCTTTCCCCCAATGATGGGAAGCTGCTGCCAATAGATCTGCCTCTCGTTTCTGTCGCACGTCTCTAGCACAGACGGCCGCAATGGTCAACACCAAACCAAATACCACAATGTTCGTCATGTTCCCGGTCTCCTGGATCACTCACTAGTTTATTGCTCAATGTTGCCTGTTGCCAAATGATGCCTGTTGCTTATTTCTTGCAGCTTATATAGTATTGCCAATACTACAATGAGTTGCCTTTAATGTCAGGGTAATATAAATCTGGCGGTCACAAGAGCAAGTGACCTAAATTATACATAAATTACTTTTATTGTTATCGTATTTCGACGAATGTTACTCTTTGTTTGACAATAATTATTACATTTATTTGTTGTAGACTAGGTGATTCGCCTCGGCTTTGCACGGGTAGGCTTACGCATTCTGTTACTGGATATACTTAAAAACATTCATACAAACTCCCTTCCCTAATGATGGTAAAAACGCATTGAAATCCACCACACCATGAGAATAAACCATCTCTCCTCTGCGGAATAGACAAAATGACGCAGGCTCCCTATTATTAAGAGATTCTCTATCAATATCGAAGCGAGGAACATTCTTGTAGGAACTTAGGTAAAAACAATTTTCTTTGCATTGTTTCCATGATTTTATGTTATGAAAACTTTTTATAATGTAAAAATGGTTTTAGTCCCAGGGTATCATCCATACTATTATTATAAATACGAAAGTTTATATGTCTGTCTATTTGTCTGTTTGTCTGCTACCTTTCGGCGATTTATCTTTTTCACCGATTTTGACGAAATGGTACAGAGATAGCTTGCGTCCCTGAGACGGACATAAGCTATATCCCAAAAAATCAAAGAGCTCCCACGGGCTTTTAATATAATCAAGTTTGTAATATTGTTCTACATTCGCCTTCTTCATACCACTGTCATTATTATTCCGGTTAAGGTTCCGTCAACTCACATGTTTTTGTGGTAAGTATTTTGATTTCACTTTCTTTATATTTTATTCTATGACTAAGAGAGATACTCCAAGAAGTACTCTCGTAACGACCAAAAACGGCATTGAATAATAAATAGATGCTGCGTTAATTCAGCCGTAACATCCATAACATACCCACAAATTCACCGGCAGATTAATTACATTTTAATTTTTTTTTATTACTATATTGATAGGTACTTTACTACGATCGCAGTCTCATCCAGAGTAACTCGGCATCGTACAGAAAAGCTAAATCGCATGGCGATTGGCGACACATTTTTGCCTTTAGATGGGTTAATTAATCACATGGCCAAAGCCACCCACCATAGGTACATGAATCAATGAAAACATCCTTACGTAGTACGTACTAATATGTACAGATTTATATAATCTGTACATATATATGTATAATATAATCTGTATAAATCTAAAATTTAAATTGCGAAAGTGTGGCTGTCTGTTTGCTAGTTTTTAACGGTTCATCCACCTGACATTGGCTAATCTGTATAAAGCCAGAAGAATAGAAAAAAAACCATCCATCTGTTTAATCAACTTTGACAAAATTTAGTACAGAGATAAGTAGCTTGCTTCTCAGGGAAGGACATAGGCTACTTTAGTTCCGGAAAATCAAAAAGTTCCCACGGGATTTTTAAAAACCTAAATCACACTGAAGAAGTTGCGGACATAATTTACAGGTGTACAGACAGGGCTTGCATTCCGAAGACTGATAAAGGCTACTTTTTATTCCGAAGAATCACACAGAAAAAAAAACAGAATTTATGCGGAAATTGAACACGAGATTACTGACAAGTAGCTATAAGTGCATAGAGCTTGCTGAGTCAGGAGAATCGATAAAAGCTCTACAATTCAAAACCCTTTGTAAAAGTTTACGTGAGTAAAAAGTCTGTAACACTATTCAATTAACTTTTACCAACATTGTTATCTACTGTCATCATTAAATCTGCTCCATTAGGAGGGTATAAAGAATAATTTGGTGCCATAAAGGATTCTAATGAGGGTAACAGAGTCAAGGGATGACACGAAGCCCGTTTTCACCCGAGTCAAGGCCGACGCGTGTCAAGGTGAGGTTGCGAAGGCGTCGCCCTCGTTGTTTTCTACGCTTTATTTAAGTAAAATACTTTTGATAGATTTCTTACGCCACGTTATTCGCTTGAGCGCGCACGGCCTGTCCCAAGTGAATTATAATAATATGGCGCGCTGCGCCACTGTGCCGTACCGGCAAGTATAACGTGCAGCTGATTAGATCTTTCAGAGGTTTTTTTATAGACTATTGGGGTGGTATTTCTGAAAATCCTTTCTTAAAGGTCTACTTTGCATCGAAATCATTTTTGGAAAATCTCAAGACCTAGCGGTTTGAGCCATACGTTGATGGTTGGTGTTAGTCAGTTTATCTTTTTATTTTAAATCAATATAACCTTCACACAATATCCTTTTAATTTAAAAACATGAATGATTTTAATCCAAGCAATATATCTTCATCCATAAACATTTGCGGCCAATAAGTATTCAAAATCTAAAGTAACGGCAACATAGCAGGGTATTGTGCTCCCTTTATGTCACACAATTCCAGGCCTTATCCCGCCAAGCTGTTTGTTTTATTGCCCGTTCCCAACGAAAACGTTATTCTGAGTTTCCTTGTGAGATTCGTTTTTATTTCTCTATTTATTTTGTATGTATCTTAATGTATTGATCTTCTAAATATTATAACATTAAACATTCGTAGTAGATGACCCGACACACGCTTGTTCAAATCGGTAAAGATGGGACGTTAAAAGGTAACAACCAAGCAGACAGACAGACAGACAGACACACTTTCGCATTTATATTATAAGTACGTACAATGACAAACCCGTGCACACTGACAATTTGTGTACTTCAGTGGTTAACATTATTAATGTGCTTAATTAAATCGAGCATTTCGCCTAATTGCCGAGAGTACGGCATATGTATGTATGTGCCGTGCCTATCTGTGAACGATGATTTCAGCGTTAATATTATAATTGCTGTAGTCATAACTACTGGCCTATAAAATATAAACACAGAGATCAGAGCTTGAGAGGTTCTTTGCTTAGAAAGAAGTTTTCAGATTGTTTTCAATTCGTTTTCCGTTCAAAATTAGGCACTTTACGCTGTGCCCGGTCCGATGTTATTTGGAAATTGGATCTAGAAAACCGGATCCGGATGTCGATTTTACACCGTTTTGTCGGATGATGCTTGCGTAATGTTTTCGTTGCACACTAGTGTGCAACGCCTGATACAGATAGGAGTCACCTACTCGTATACCTACTACAGTTAAGACGTCAACCTTCAATTCGGGAGGTCAGGGGTTCGACCCCGGGCACGCACCTCTAACTTTCGGACGTTATAATGTACCTAAATATTACTTGTTTTAACGGAGAAGGAAAACATCGTGAGCAAACCTGCATGCCTGACAGTCTCCATAATATTCTCAAAGGTGTGTGAAGTCTGAAGTCTACCAAACCCTACTGGACCAGCGCGGCAGACTATGGCCTAAGCCCTTCTCATTCTGAGAGGAGGCCCAAGATCAGTAGTGGGCCGGCGATGATGATAATGATGATGACGGCTATTTCGGAATGAAAATTCTTGGATTCGGATCGGATGCAGTGCGCTAAGCCTTAGGTTGCATTCCCAACGGTATCAGTATAACGGTTCATCAGGCGACAGATTTATAATATCTCAAATACACGGTTCGGCAGTTAATTGAAATTTAGGTACTACCAAAGTTCAGTCACCCATTTGGTTAGATATCGAACTTCGTAGATCGCGAACAACCTGACTGCGTTCTGTCTGTCATTAACTCACTAAAAAAACATTTTGATTTCCAACATGACCATAATATACCTACTTACTTACTATTTTTAGGGTCCCGTACCTCAAAAGGAAAAACGGAACCCTTATAAGTTCACTTTATTGTCTGTCTGTCTGTCTATCGGTCTGTCAAGAAACCTACAGGGTACCTACTTCCCGTTGACCTAGAATCATGAAATTTGGTAGGTAGGTGGGTCTTATAGCTGGTATTAGGGGAAAAATCTGAAAACCGTGAATTTGTGGTTACATCACACAAAAAAATTAAATTGTGGTCATAAACTAATAATATTTTCAATTTTCGTAGTAAGATAACTATATCAAGTGGAGTATCATACGAAATGGCTTCACCTGTGCATTCTAAAACAGATTTTTATTTATTTTTATGCATCATAGTTTTTGAATTATCGTGCAAAATGTCGAAAAAATTAGACTGCAGTACGGAACCCTCATTGCGCGAGCCTGACTCGCACTTGGCCAGTTTTTTTTAATTACTCGAGGTGTCAAGATGAATCTAGAGTAATAATATAAGTACCTCATGTAACTATCATTGATTTTATTGTGAACAACGATCGAGTTCGAAGTATAATTCCTAAGTGATAATAATTCAGTCTTTGCATACTAGAATACTTTAATATAGATGAAGAACGCTGACTCAGCAGAGTATTCAAGGAATTCCGGAATCCGATAGGCCGCTCCAACGGAAACTATTAATAAAGCGTGGCTCTTGGCTTTCCTCTGTAATTAATTTTCTTAGACGTAAACGTCATTAGGGTGAAAAGGCGGACACATTCATTGAAGTAGGCGCTATATTACGAAAATAAAGGGCAAAGAATAGTAATCAGACCCCAGAACAAAAGAATGTAGTCACATAATTTAAATGCAATATAAGCCGTACCAAAAAATCATTGAGCAACAAAACATTCATTATAGATTTTCGATAGGACGGCTGAGATGGAAATTTAAAATGATTTTCCACTACATCAAATATAAGTTTTATTTAATGAGCTCTTGCTCCTGACTTCGTCCACCTTGTGTGAATGTGTTAAACAAACAGACAATTCCCACATTGAAATACACAAAAGTAAATAAGTTATAAAATATATAAGTTACCCAAACAATCTGGGATTACAACTATTCAGAGAAAACATAACACACTGCCTACAACAGACAGTTTTTAAAACACCAATTTACCTTTCCATATTTAATATTATTTCTTGTGGGTTATTCCAAAATAATTAGGTAGGTACTCTCGAGGTATCAGGATTGATATGAAACGCAGGTAGATCGAATACTTGGTTGGAATACTAAATGTCCTATTATCTTTTGATTTTTGCCGTCGACAAAATTCTAAGAATAATATATTCCAGATTCTCTCTTAGATAGTGTTTTCAGCTTTTCTGAGCGCTTTCTTTGACAACCGAAAGTGGATTGAGTTCTTTTGTAAAAGTTTTCTTTTTGTATTTTAAATATGTACATAATATGTATTTTTATGTTCTAAAATATGGATTTAAAGCTTTGGAAATCTTTAAATGTATCAATTTAATTATTATTTACGATATACAAATTATAATGGTAATCGTCAAATTCAGAAATGAGGAGTTCCGTAGACATAGCTCAACGGTGTGCAAATCTAAAGTGGTAATGGGCAGGGCACATTGTTCGAAAAATTAGACGTTGGGGTCCCAAGGTGCTAAAATGGCGACCTCATACTTGGAAGACTCCCCACTAGGTGGACAGACGATATCCCTAGAAGAGAAGTCCCTAGAAGAGACCAATATCCAGCGGTGGACGTCTATCGGTTGACGATGATGATGATGACGAATATGTCATAGGTAAGTAAGTAAAATATTATATTCTGCTGATATAAATTGGCGCACTTTTAGTGGTAAATGAATAATGATATATTTAATTATTGATATGATGTGCCTAATGATAGTGTAATTTTTGAGATTATGTAACTAAAATAAGCATGTGGGAAATTCTTTACAAAAATAGGTATTTATATTTAAAAAAACTATTAATAATTTGTAGCATCTTAACTTGAAAGAATAAAATTTCGATTTTCAAGGAAAATATGTTTTTGAGTATGTGTTCATTAGGTAGGTAAGTCCATCAACACATCTAAACAAGAACACTGAAGTGAACCCAATTAACGTCTTATTATTTGTTGCTGTCGTACAACATTTTCAGTTCAATTAATATTTGCGTAACGCTCGGATTTATTTTTAATTATTAAATCAAATGGTAATTATGTACGTGTCAGTAACTTCCTAAATATATGTACCTATACCTACTATTGAATTCGATACTCTAGATTCTAGAATATTCGTGGGTCTATTTATATATTACGTATACTTACGGGTATATAAATAAATCACTACCTTTATTATAGTGTTTGTGGAAGTGTGTTTGTTTGTTGAATTGCTGGTTTATTGGTTTGTTGGTTTGTCTTTCAATCAGGTCGCAACGGATTGAAGTGATTTTTGAAATCCTAAATCCACGCGGACGAAGTGGCGGGCATCAGCTAGTATAGATAATAAAATATTAAAATGTGAAAGTTTGGATGTTTGTTTTCCTTCACGCTACAATGACTGAATCGATTTAGCTGTGGGATGGAGATAGAGTTTATACCTACCCTGAATCAATATATAATATTATGCTAGTTTTTATTCCGGAAAATCAAAGAGTTCTTTGGTGAGACAAATTTATACAGCGTAGCATGCTACACAAGTTATCAACAAAATTCATTGCTCCGACCTTAAACGAAAAAGATACGGAAAATTTGTTAGAGCAACCTAGCATGTTTCTCAGAAATAAAAGTTAGCACAATAACTCAATTTATCACTATAAATTATATCGCGAAAGTTGGCAAATATGTTATGTTTAGTGCCCGCAAGTTCATATCTTATCTACAACAACTTTTGCAATAAATGATCCTTTTAATGTTTTTATTCGTTTTCTCTAACTACTTGTTGGTTGGTTTTATATTTGTTATACTTAATATTAATTATTTATATGTAGTTATATCTAGTAAATAATATGAGAACTGCACTAGGTACAAATACCTACCATATACCAAACCAAATATACCAAAATTTGGTAAATATACCAAAGTATAATGAGTACCTATTTTCTGATCTATTTCCGAAGTTTGTTAAGCGAAAAATCTGAAATAATAATTTTGAGCTAATTGAAGTTTATGTAAACTTTATAGGAAAAATAAAACCAAGTGTCTAACTAAGTCTTAGTACAATTTTAAGAAATCAACCCTTTGAGAACACACACTTTTGCGGTACCAAAGGTGTGCAAATTCTAACACGTATTTCAACATCGATCCGAGTTTTCACGGTCAGAGAACGGACATAGTCGATTCACGTGAAAACGTAGAGAATATAATATTATACTATATAGTGTACGTTACTTCGGCGGGAGGGGGTCATGCACGCACAATAGACGGAAACGTTTAAGTGCGGAAACCAGCCCAGAGAGAAGAAGTAGAAGATATACTTGTGTGCGTTGAGTCATCATAAAATCGGACACCGTTTCTTAATCAGCTTCAGAAAAAAAGCGGTTGTCTGCATTTGCTCAACGTCATCAAGTATTCTACTGCATTCAGCAAATTCCAGTAGCGACAATTAGCTGTGCTGAGCTAACATGCAAGCGATTTACGGAATTCCGGAATCCAAACTAAGGCTCTTTAGGCTCTTTACGCACGTTGCATTCGATCTGAATCGCCTATAACAAGCTTGCCAGCGTTCAAGAAGTGGTCATTTTTCGGCAGGGTTCAAAGCCTAGGTTAAAAAAGCCATCGGTGCAGCTGTTTCTGCTTTGAGAGATTAATCAGCCAGTTTTTAGGGTTCCGTACCTCAAAAGGAAAAACGGAACCCTTATAGGATCACTTTGTTGTCTGTCTGTCTGTCTGTCAAGAAACCTACAGGGTACTTCCCGTTGACCTAGAATCATGAAATTTGGTAGGTAGGTGGGTCTTATAGCGGGGAAAAATCTGAAAACCGTGAATAGGGTTAGATCACACAAAAAAAATTAAATTGTGGTCATGAAATAATAATTAGTATTTTCAACTTTCGAAGTGAGATAACTATATCAAGTGGGGGTATCATATTATGAAAGGTCTTCACCTGTACATTCTAAAACAGATTTTTATTTATTTTTATGCATCATAGTTTTTGAATTATCGTGCAAAATGTCGAAAAAATACGACTGTAGTACGGAACCCTCATTGCGCGAGCCTGACTCGCACTTAGCCGGTTTTTGTTTCAGTTTTTGGTTTCTAGTTGTCCTTTTAGATTGTATTTTAATAAATAATTATATATTTTTGTTTTTATTCATAAAATTAGTAGATTAAGTTATTTATCATTATCTTTAGGTGCCAACGTCTAACAAATTCTCTTTTTGTTTCCATTACACGTTCGGAGTTATATTTCTTTGTAAAAATGTAATAATAAAAATGTAATGTAAAAAATGTGTTCGGTCTTTATTATTATAAGTAATATAGTTGTCCTACAATAGCTGTCTATATATATAAGTGGCATGTCACACAGAAAAAGACTACTTATGTATTATTAAGGGGTTAATTCGGATCGGATGCGGTGAGAAAGAGCCTTAGGCCGACGGGACGGAAACTATTCATAAGATCGAAATCAAAAAGTCCGATTTATTTCCATTGTAAGAATTGTACTTGGAAGCGCAGCCGATTCCAAGAGGTTAACAATAGTCGTGAAATGAAAGGCGGATGGTACCAACTCCCGTGCCTAGAATACTAACTGCCCTATTATCATCTCAATCTCTGCGTTGACGAAGTTCAAAGGTTAAATTATCTCGGCAATTTCCCTATTGGATTTTTACGAATTTTATGGACGTATAATTTTCTCTTTTATTTTATCGGAAAATTGTGTCTTGTATCTTAAATAAGTATAAGGATTTTATTAAAGATAGATGGATCAGAAGTCAGAACGGTTTTATATCATTTAATATTAAGTAGTTGTAGTTGAAATAACTAAGCATAATCCATGGACATAACATGTACCTATATTGGATTTAGATTGCAGTTAGTTTTGTAGAGCCGTGATAACCTAGTGGTTAAGACGTCCGCGGCTTCCTATTCGGAAGGTCGAGGGTTCGATCTCGGATCGCAGTGGATCGCTCGCATCTTTACTTTTCGTAGTATCTCGACCTGTCGCGTACTATAGGTATGTGTGTTTTAAGCGATTGAAATACTTATTGCTTACTTTAACGGTGAAGGAAAACATTCTGAGGAAACCTGCATGCCTGAGAGTTCTCCATAATGTTTTCAAACCTACCTATGTGAAATCTGCGAATCCGCACTTGGCCTGCATGGCGGATTATAGCCTAAGCCCTTCTCATTTTGAGGGGGGAGACCCGTCCTCAGTAGTGGGCCGGTGACGAGTTGATGACGATAATTAATAAAATTTTAATCCGACAACAGACTGGTTGCGGCCGCTGTGCACCTGCACGGTCATCTGTGCATAGAGATGCAAATAGCGTAAAATAACATATTGTAAGATCTTTGACGCTACTTAAAGCCGATGAATCAGGAAACAACCGCGAAGAATATACGAAACCACCCTCATTTACAGTTCGATGGGTTTTCGCGGAAAAGCGCGTGGATGTAAAACGGCCTTTATGTCTGAAACGTGAAGTAGTCCTTTGGGAGTCGAATGCACACGGCGACATCTGGAAGCACGGAAATATAGATCCTGATCACGAACTCTGCATTTCCCAGTTCGCTGAATCGAAAGGTTGGATAATTGATTCCAATGTTTCTTGAATAGGAATAAGCGAGCTTATACGATGAGATCCCTGTTCTTTATGATTTGAATGGGCGCTTATTAAGCTGTATAAAGAACAGAAATAAATCTAAAGCCCCAGTTGGATAATTTCATGATGAGGATAATAAACAACCAAATAATAATATTATTCTCCTACGCAAATGGATAGGGATAATACGATATTTTCGTTATTATGGGAACAATAATTACTTACACGAGCATTCGCATTAATACCTAAACAACTTTGCTCATTTCTGAGAATCAGAACTATTACATTAGTTATTGTATCAATAACAATCTGCCTATAACAAAGTTAGGCTTATTATTGTAGTCGTCCTTCTAACCCGTTTATATACGACGGAAAAACTACTATTAAGTAGGTGTATATGTAATTTTTACACCACTCGCTCTAGAATGCCTTATTACAGACCTGTTAGTTAAGGGTAAAGTACTTACGTTATAACATTCCTATGAACTAGCCACGGCTTGTAATGTTGTACTGAAATCCATTACGTCTTAAAGGATGTAATGTAATTTGACTTTAGAATATTCCGCACCCGAAGCAAATTCTGTTCTCTGCTGTCACGCTACGACGTATGATGGCGTCCCTCTCACTCACCATAGGCTCATAGATTATTGAAAACTCCCTCCGAAATAATCTCCCAAACGTTGTTTTGTAGTGTTACTTATTGAAATTATTTCTTTATTCAATTTGAAATTGAATGAATGAATGAATCATTATTGAATGAATAATGATGAATGAATTTAGAACATTCCGCACCCGAAGCAAATTCTGTTCTCTGCTGTCACGCTACGACGTATGATGGCGTCCCTCTTACTCACCATAGGCGCATAGATTATTGAAAACTCCCTCCGAAATTATCTCCCAAACGTTGTTTTGTGGTGTTACTTATTGAAATTATTTCTTTATTTAATTATTTTGAAATAAAAATGTCGAGTGACGAAAATAGCAGCAGTAATTTAACTCCGGAAACTAATAATGCTCAAACTGTAATAAACGATTTGCTCCAAGAAACTTCTAAAGACAGATAGGTAGGTACCTATTTAAGCATACGAAGATTTTGATTTTATAGTCTTGCGAGGTGTAAAAAGTAGAGCATTAAACTTTGGGGTAATATTGTCTCAGTCTTAGCCATCCCTAAACCCCGCGCTTCACTCAGGATTTGAAATTCTAGATGCAACACCCTCGCTACGTTTTCCGTCATAAAATTCTAGAATTGTATGAGCTCTATAGACTCTATTAAATACATAGAGCATATGTTATTCTAGGGGTTTAAAACTACCTATGTAAGTTCCTACTATCTAATTACATGAATTGATTGGGTATACCTGCCTTGCGAATGTTGGTAGGTAGGTATACATTTATTAGGTCATTTTAATAGCGTTGGTTATTAATCCATAATAACGAGTAGGCAGTTAGCTACGTGGTGTGATTCCATGATCAAAGATTTTAATTTACAACCCTTACCATAGTGTGTTCAGTGATTTACACTGAATCAAATTCTCTACAAAAATATAATAACATACGTAATCAGTAGCTATAAATATATAAAGAAAAACTGACTCATGACTGACTGATCTATCAACCCACAGGTCAAACTACTGGACGTTTAAGGCTGAAATTTGGCATGCAGATATTATTATGATGTAGACATCCGCTAAGAAAGGATTTTTGAAAATTCAATCCCTAAAGGTGTAAAGCAGGGGTTTGAAATTTGTGTAGTCCACGCGGACGAAGTCGCGGGCATAAGCTAGTTACAAATAAAATGTGTCCTTATTATTCTTATATTTCTATTTAAATTTCGTCAAGTCAGCACAGCCATTAAAGCTAAGTAGAGGTACATACTACATATTATTAAGAAGATAAAATTTAACAGGTTCCCCGATTTTCATATTCTTATATTAACTTGTATTCCCATATGCGGTGCAAGCAAAATATTTAATTTTATATTTTGCTTACCACAAAATGTCTAATGTAGATTCTCATAGTACCTATTAAACGCTGGGTTTGTTGTATTAGGATGATTCGTTTAAAATTGAGCAAACAAATGACAGCCACAATATAAATATCTACAATATTTTGTAAAGAATTCCAACTTTGAATGATCGACCTACCCCACCGTTGGATGACCAGTGTAATAATTCCTCTTGGATTGCTTGACCAACCCCACGTTGGAGACGCCAGATGTAAGGGATTCCACGTTGGATAGCTCGATCTGCCCCATGTTGGGCACCAATGTAAAGAGTTCCAACTTGGAATGATCATCCTGCCCACCGTTGGATGACCAGTGTAATGATTCCTCCTTGGATTGCTTGACCAACCCCCTTAGGAGACGCCAGATGTAAGGGATTCCACGTGGGATAGCTTGATCTGCCCCACGTCTATAGTCGCGTACAATACTATGTTCCATTCCAGCCTCGCAATGTTCACAATTTTCGCTAGTATGTTGAAATCAAATGTAATATGTAAATTGTAAGATTATATATAAGACTAGCTTATTCCCACGACCTCATCCGCGTGTACTACACAAATTTCACACCCCTATTTTACCCCCTTAGAGGTTAAATTTTTAAAAATCCTTTCTTAGCGGATGTCTACGTCATAATAGCTATCTGCATGCCAAATTTCAGCCCGATCCCTCCAGTAGTTTGAGCTGAGCGTTGATAGATCAGTCAGTCAGTCAGCTTTTCCTTTTCTTAAAAGTATATTCGATAAAAGACCGATAAGCAGGTGACATTATGTTGGTGCGCAAAGCTGAGCAATTTTGCCTGCGTAAGTGATGCCAAATATTCTTCGGATGCTGCGATTTATCGAGTCTAATGCATCAAGTTGGTACTTAGCAGAGTCATTCCAAAGTTGGCAGCAGTCCTACACGCCAGACCGAACTTGAGCCTGATCAAGAGTGAGACGTTGTTTTGGTGTGAGATTGATTGAGTCGATGGATTAGGCACTAATTATGTGGAGATTAATGGTTATGACGAATTCGCGGTTCGCTGCCCTTTATTGCGGGATGGCAACCGACAAGTTTCAAAACAGCAAAGAGAATCTAAAACAAAGATAAAGTACGATATTCGCGGAATATTCGTAAGCACATGTGAAGCGGGCTTTAAAACGGAATTGAAAAGTTACTCGTATTTATTCGGAATGAAATTTCATAGCCCATGCGTGCCAGCGACAGTCAGATTTCATTTGCTTTCGCGATTCCGACTGAGTTATCCTAATTCAACAAAACCGTACTCGCATGTTGCCTGCGTGGTAAGCAAAATATTAGATTATATTTGCCGGGCCGCGTTTCTTCACAGTTTCACACTAAGAGTGACCTAAACCTTTAAATGAAATTTGACAGTTGGTCCATATTTTTAAACTCCTGCCTTTTTGGAGACGGTTAAAAACCGACTTAAAAAGGGGAGGAGGTCCTGGCAGTGATAAGTTTTTTTTATCAGGTTTAGTACCTACTTACTTAATGCTTCTAGTTTCAATATTAATTTCTCGGCGCCTTGGAATTACCTGCAGGCTACAATCAAAGCAATACGATATGAACGCGCGTTCGATTAAAGAAAAGATGAAACAACGTTTTCAAAAAGCTGACTTCCAAAATAGCACTATAAGCACTTACAAAGTTTAAAAATTATTTTTGTTTCACATCGTAATTTTTAGTAGGTATAGATTACCTACTAAAAATTACAATGTGAAACATGACTAATATTCCCTTTTCACTTCAACTTCAACGGAACGAAGCTTGTGCTAGTAATTGGTACAAATATAATAATATTATCCTGTACAATTAGTCCTCCATAATGTTCTCAAAGGTGTATGAAGTCTACCAATCCGCACATGGCCAGTGTGGTAGACTATGGCCAAACCCTTCTTAGTCTGGGAGGAGACCCGTGCTCTGTAGTGAGCCGGCGATGGGTTGATCATGATGATAATAATGTACAATTGGGTGATACCAAAAATTCAAATTACCTACTTACTTAATTATTTTTATATCTTAGACCCTATATAAATTAATTTTTTTTAATTGGAAATATTACAATAAAACTTAATCCCAGTATTCTGTATTTAGGTCCTTTCGACCAAAAGGCGGGCATGTAAATGTTAACCTATTAAATTAAACAGCTGTGTTCGTACAATTTTATCGAACGTTCATTTACACGTATTTTGTTTTGTTTGCGTTTCAAAGGGTAAATGTAATCAAAAAGTAGACCTTATGAAGGGTTTAAGAAGAGACTGTTTGAACTTTGGACTCAATAATGGGGGTACAGTCCTAGATCATGCTATAGCCAAGTGATATTTAATTTTTTAAAGCGCACATAACTTCAAAAATTTAGAGTTTCGTGTCCGTAATTGAACCCCTGACTGAACGAATAGGCCGATGGCTTAATCACTAGGCTACCACGAAAACTATATTATTTCCAAATCCCAGCAAGTTCACGACTCTATAACAGAGCTACTTTAATGTCATACGAGTAATTCCATACTCGTGGATATTCACTGAATTAAGCACGAGTTGATCCCGAATTATATAATGTTAAGCTTTATTTACATGACATGCGGCTTTCACACCGGTGCGTATCTCGGAACACGTGTTCATATAAAGCCTGTCGTTAGCATTCAATTCACTTG
The DNA here is from genome assembly GCF_902806685.2 of Maniola hyperantus. Taxonomy (NCBI): domain Eukaryota; kingdom Metazoa; phylum Arthropoda; class Insecta; order Lepidoptera; family Nymphalidae; genus Maniola; species Maniola hyperantus. The sequence goes on from NC_048543.1 coordinate 6,277,446, forward strand.
CTGGGGATTGAATTAGTAACGCTTATCGCAGACGATCGATATTTTAATTAATAGTCTAGTCGGTCCGACAAAAGTTGGCGAGCATAGAACAAAGGAGATTTATTGCTAATCACAGACGTTATACAGATGCAATCGGAGTACTTACCCACAAAGATATAAAATAGGTAGGTATAATGAGATATTCCTCCTTTAACAATGGGATTACCTAAGACAGTCAAATGATATTGCAATAATTATTATTAGGAACATTTTACCTAATTCATGGCTAAAAATCTTTACCTTCGTGAATATTTTATTTTAAATTCCTGCCTGGAAAAAATTCTGAGTAACATAATTTCTATTGATAAAATTTATAGTTGTTACCTATGGTTATCTCTGCTGCTGATCGCAAATCTTGAGAACAGCTGAACCGATTTCGCTAATTCGTTTTTCATAATAATCGGTCCTTACGGAGAGAAAAAATTAAAAAAAAATCCTGAAAAAGAATCGACTGTTAGGCGGTATGAAGTTCGCCGGGGCAGCTAGTTATAAAGTTATAACAATATCGGTTTTCTATATTTGCCATAGTTACCTACTAAGGTTCTTAATTAAGTGCACACCACTGTTTATGTACTTCAATTACACCAATCTGTACTTTACGAATCGATCTGATTTAGATGGAGAGAAGGATAGATTATTACACACATTCAAGGTAGACTTATATGCGACTGAGACTTGGGAGGTGATTTTTGTACAATGCTTTGTATACTTGAAAGATGTAAAAAAGGGAACATTTCAACGGTCGTAAAGAGGAAAGATAAAATTACTTGTTCTTTGAGAGCATATCTTGAGGTGAGCGGCTGCAACACGCGACCACATGAGTAAATGCGACACTACATAGCATAGTACGACATGCAACACAGTCGCGTGTTGCGGTCGCAGTCGCAGACCTACTTCACCCAAACTTCGTCCACGAGACAAATATTTTTTGTCACTTGTCTGTTGGAGCTTTTAACGCAGACGACTGTGTGCATGGATGGAGTCAGCGGAAAAGATGAAAAGTTAGCGAGCTCCAAAACGGTAAAATCCGAAGCTACCTAGTATCACCTAAGTAGTATTGTTACACACGACGGTACACGACTAAAGTTTTAGCGTGCGTCAAGTTTTAAAGATGCTTTGAAGTAGACAGGAATGCGGGGAAGTGCTTACAAGACGGTTGGATGATGCTGATGAGAGTCCACCTCCTATACTAGGTACTTACTCATACATTTGTCCTATCAGCTGACTTACCCCTTGGCAATTATGCAGATGGGCTTAACAATTTTATCTATAGACACGGTTTGCATACGTATTTATTGGTTACATTTTTTTTTTTTTTTTTTTTAATACAATAAAACTTAAAGCTAGCCTTATCTAATTACTATATAAATCATGACCGCGTGGAATGGTGCCAAGAATACTGGCTGCATTTCCGCGCTGGACAGCCAGGCTGATCCGCTGCGCAAAAAATGAGCCAGCCCTTCTGTCACCAGTTGAGGCTATTAATCGCGGTGAAATGTCTATAGACAACTGCCATGTTGTTATGCCACACTTTCTCGCACACACATTATATCAATGATGGACTGCGGGTTCTTGTTTTCGAACTTTATATCTTGCTTCATTGTAAAAAAAGCAACAAATCATGCCCGCGCGGAATGTGCCAAGAATATTTTTACTGGCTGCATTTCTGCGCTGAAATCTTATAAATGTTAATTTTATAGAAGATAGGTAGGTATATACCATAAAAAGCAGCGTAAAAAGATTTTTTGTACGCACTAAAGTACCTATATTGAACGAAGTGGGAAGAAAAACGACGGCAACAAGCGACGCCGGCTGTATCAAATTGCCAACTCCTCGTGAGCCAGAGGCGTTTACTGGAGTTAACTTCGGTTCATTATTTGTTAGAATACGTCTATTTGAATCCTTGAAAGTGTTCTTAGATATTGGAAAATGTTCGCGTGCTTGAAACTAAGTAACATGTAAAAACAAAAAAAGGTGCTATATTTATAGCCAGAAACCTAGGCGCAAAATCTAGGCGTTTCTAGATCTAACTATTTAACTAGGTTGGTAAGCCATTTTATTTTTTGAATTTATAGATTTCTGTAAAAAGTGAAGGCATGCATGCAAAGTAGTCTTTGAATAAATTACAGTCTACGCGTGCACGTCTGCCAAAAAAAACCCTTTCGGCCGCGTACGAAACCAGTGTTTCGTAACCAGTTACGTACCAACAAAGAATATTTTTTCTTACTACGAAACCAGTTACGTATGAAGACTTTTTATTCTTTTTATTAGTTTCGGCCGTGAAAGGCATACAATAATTTTCTAATTCCGTGTGTATGTATTTTCTGGACTTGCATAAAATATTCCCTTTAAAAGCCCTTGGCGTAACTTTCACAAATTCAGAGTGAACTCGGTAAAGTAATTACAATTTTTCCAGCGGCCCCATTGTACCGCTAACTCAGCTCACGCAAACTTTTAATGTGACTTAAATCCAAATACTATTTTACAATTTCCCTTTGAAGAGATGATTTTAATGAAATGTTGATAACTTAAGACCTACTTTTTAATTTAAGTTCAGTTTGTCCCATTCAATTCCAGAAGCTTGACGTTCATCTAGATTAGTGATTTTGAATTTGAATCGGATAGAAGCAGGCGCTTTATTTTTCTCTTATCTCTTATGAAGCTTCACATCCTGAAACCTTCATGACTATTAATTGTACCTATGTAGAGTGTGGACGTTGCAGATTCCTCTTAAACAGCTAAAATTTAAACAAATCACAACTAATTCTTAGCAAAAATATAATAACATACGTAGCCTGTAGTAGTTGTAGTAGGTATCTAATGTAGTTTTGTAAATATATTATGGAGTATGGAGCCCCCAAAATGACATCGAATATAAAGTTTTGGAAGGGTGCTATAATGTCGTAGTTGGATCGTATGAACAGCTTTTTCATAAAACCATTAGTTGTTTTACAGAACAACTCCAGTATTTAAAACAGCTTAGCGACGTTTTGAATCTACTAAAGCTATTCCTTGTTTAAAAATACTAGGTTATACGCATATATGGATAAAATTTATAAAACATTTCCTTTATGATTTTACTAGGTGATACCTACCTTTCCTCCACGTGGATTTAGGTTTTTAAAAATCCCGCGGGAACTCTTTTCTTTTCCGGGATAAAAAGCCTATGTCCTTTGCCGGGATGTAAGCTAACTCTATACCAAATTTTATCAAAATCAGTTAAACTGTTGGGCTGTGAAAAGCTAGCAGACAGACAGACAGGCAGACATACTTTCGCATGTATAATATTAGTATGGATTATGTAGAAATACAGTGGGGAAACTATTGGTATTGTACACAAACATAAAACCCATTCTTGAATAACGAATTCTATTCAAATTGTAGTCATCAATCGAAGCGGATTCTATCAAAGACAAGGGACAAAGGGCCGTCGTGGAGCCAGAGATATTCAGAAGAGTTATTACACCCACCAAACTTTGAGAAAGACGTATTTATTCGGTAGATACTTCGCCTTTAGTGATGTGCTTGCAAATTTTATAACATTTATTTTTGATTAGAAGTTAATTTAATTTGTTTGTTGTAAGATAGGTTTACATTCTCGCAATTACAGTCTTTTATCAACCTTGGAAGAGATAAAAGGCAAAACTTATTATGGAAAAGTAATAAACTAATATTCCTTTTATTTAATGAAATTCTAAAAAAAATTATTGAAAGAAGTAAGTAGGTAAGAAGAGCATGTCAAGAAAAAAAAAGAAAAAGTTAACTTACTTTGGCAGCAGTAGGAAACCGCTGCGTTCGTGGGGGAAAACCTGGGAAAACAATAGGTACCTATCAGTGGCGAAGGGTGAAAATCTGAAAAAGGGAAGCCGGAAAGGTACCTACCTACCAACTTACCTAAAAGAATATCAGCTGTTCCCCATCGATTAAAGACGCTTTTTGTTTTCACAACTCGATTTAGAAAAATTACTATCGTTACGTAACAGGAAATCTGTTAAACAACAATCTATGTGAATTAAGGTAATTTCTGATGTTGACTTACCAAACTGCATCTAAATTACCGCGAACTTACACTTATTAGTTATTAATCTCTAGCCCCAATTTATTATATCAAAATAAAACACCACTAACAACTTTAAAAACAAACGTGCATGGACGTTTCACCAAAACAAATAATAATCAATCAAAATCAATATCAAATCACCATTCAAAATACAAAATACTCAAAATAGTAGCATGTAGCTGTTAAAATAATACTATTAATATAATTTTTAATTTGGACGTATAATACGGTAACTCGGATTCTAGCGGCTTAACTACGTCAAATTTGTCTGACCTGTCAGGGTTCCAAATTCGTATTCGCTACTGGGCCAGATTAAATTGGTGCGCTCCAACAGTAGAGCGCGACAGACCTAGTTCGCTCTTTTCGCTTTCGTTAAGGAAATGAAAGAGATAAATACTAAGCAAAAATCTAACTAGGGAATCCGATAGTTTACGGCTTGTATGCAGTGGCGTGCACAGGGTTTGAAGCCAGGGTAAGCATTAGTTAGGTAGGAACCTGTTTACTGGCAGGTCATAATGAAAAATATGCATTAAGCTATTACAACTCGGGTAAGCAGTGCATTCATGCCTCTATGACCTGCACGCCACTGCTTGTATGGTGTAGGACTGCTCACTGTAGGTGTATTTTACTTACCTACATTAGCTGTTATGTTTTTATCTTAAATTAGTAATAACAAAAAAAATTAGCATTTGTGACGATCGAACCTTTGTATTTACGAACGTATTACCGAATTTATGTGAATAGTATCTACTTACGCTATATTATGCCAATTCTTAAAGGGAAGCCGATAGGAATCGTGTTATATTGACTCTTCGCCGCTGGTACCTATAATGGTATCTAAGGTACATTATGTGCGTCCAGTCGTAAAGCCTGGGGTCGTTATCATTCAGTGCGCACTGTCCACTTGCATTGGATTGAATTAGTTCTGTTCTCTGTCGATATCATAAGCTTTGGCAACTAAAGTAGTCATACCTTCCTGTTTATAGTCTACTAGCTGTTATGTGATGTCTATTATTAGGGTTCCGTACCTCAAAAGGAAAAAGGGAACCTTTATAGGATCACTTCGCTGTCTGTGTCTACTGTCTAGGTACTTTCCGTTGACCTAGAATCATGAAATTTGGCAGGTAGGTAGGTCTTATAGCACACATAAAGGAGAAAATCTAAATTGTGAATTTGTGGTTACATCACAAAAAATTAAAATGTATTCATGAACAAATAATTAGTATCTCCGGCTTTCAGAGTAAGATAACTAGGTATACGAAGTAGGGTATCATATGAAAGGGCTTTACCTGTACATTCTAAAACAGATTTTTATTTACTTTTATGCGTAATAGTTTTTGATTTATCGTGCAAAATGTCGAAAAAATATGACTGTAGTATGGAACCCTCGGTGCGCGAGTCTCACTCGCACTTGGCCGGTTTTTTATTTTTAGTACGTAAATTAACAGAATCTGTTTCTGATTTTAATAAATAATTGTGACTGTCCGCGCCAGCTCCAGTGGGAATTTGTTTCCCATTTTAATAAAAAATACACAGCCCTACAGTATTTTTGTCTACTTATAAAGCGACTCTGTGCAACAATAACAGCTTTAATTAGATTTGTACAGTACCTATCGTGGTACCTATGTTTATTTTAATTTTTTAGATTAGGTACAAAAAAGTACAATAATATTTTTATTTTATTCTGATAGGTATATTAGTCCTTGAAGTATTAGCTGAAGATTGATTTCCTGTTCCTCTAAACTCACAGATTATAAGACCGCTACGTATTCTGCCAAGTGCTTGGTAACGAATTGTTGTACACAATCTGTCTTAAGACAGATCAGGTGTCAGGTAGGGTTACTTTAAAGTAAACGCTATTCTTTTCCTCAGAGAACATGAGAAACACGGTAGCATAACGTGTCAATTTTAGGATTGTATACCACCAAATTAGCGCATAAACACCAGCAAGAATATCGGCCTTTACTATTTAGGTACGCTAAAGGCGTCGCGGTCGTTGTAATATTTCCCCTATGTTAGCGCGATCATTGCCCATAGCTTAAATAATGATATTTAAGCTATGCGCAATTTTCTTAATAAAATAATCATAATCATATGTTTATTTTATGACAATACGGGTGGTCCCCGAGCATACACCTCTAGCTTTGGAATTAAGTGTGTTTTGAAGCAATTAAATATCACTTGCTTTAAAAGTAAAGGAAACCCTCGTGAGGAAACCTGCATATCTAAATGAGAGTTCTCCATAAGGTTCTCAAAGGTGTGTAAAGTCTGCGATGGATTGATGATGATGAATTGATGATAATACTGCTAGCAATTTGTTCTAATTTAACTAAGGGCTATCTAATATTCAATTTAGCATTTTGCTAAGTTTCGCCACTAGTATCTACCTAGTAGTTTGGTAATGGAGGCGCTTTATATCAGCGGAAGCACTCAATTACGATATAATCAAGAGTAGGTAGGTACCTACCCTTGGCGCTCGCCGCGAGACCGAAAGGGAGGCATTTACCCTCCTTCCCCCGTGGGAACCTATATTAAAGTCCTTTGATGCACATTTTGTACATATCTATAACGTCTCAGTATGCGGAATTGAATATTCACACCACTCTTGAGTAAATTATATTAAATGCGGACTGCTTCAAAGCAATATTACATATACACAATTGCGCAAGGAATATTCTCATGGAATATCTACGAATTATAAGTATACCTATTTATATATATATACAGCGTGTTTAAACATATCACATGACATGACGAATGAGATACGTTATAGTCCCAAATAGTTAGTTATAGATTTTTTCGTTGTCTTTACTGCTACTTGACAAATGTTAAACGGTCCTCTTAGTCCGCGATCAACTATTTGCAGGGTTTTTACATTGGAGTCAAATTCTTTAAGTCCTCATATCTCCCGGGGGTATCACGCTACGAGACTCATAATTTTTTGGTGCATCTGCACATCGGTCCTAAGTTTGCCGGAATGTTACGGATATTATTTAACTCGATGTATATCATTCTAAGGACTGTGTAAAGGAAAATTTCAAAGACATGGAAATTCAATGAAATCAAAACCACTGAACTCATTCAATTTAATACATCGGTTGAATAAACATGAATATACCTACAAACAAAATCATCACTAAAGTGCCCTGTCAAACGAAAGGGCCGTGGACCCTCCATTAGCCCACAATCCCTGCTTCGAATCCTTTAAAGGACTTCTGCTTTAGTTAGCCTTATTACTTAACTTTAAGCTGTAAGCAGAGTGAAGTAGAGTGAGAGAACTCTCGATTTGATCCTGAATCGACGACACGCCAAATTAGGCTATGGGCGACGTGAAATCAAGGAAAAATAGGCTATTCATAGGCTACTTAGCGTCAAATGTAGGAACATCTGACACCTGCCAGTGGCGTCGAAGCTTCGAGATTTTAATACAAGTACCCTAACATTAGTACTTAACTGTGCTGTAAGTTGAAACCGTTGTGGCAATATATAATATAGCACGCAATTTGCGTTGATAGAATCAATTTTTTTATAGTTTGCTCGAACTTTTCAGCAGACGCCCTTAGAGGCTTAGGCACTTATCCAAACGCCAACGAGGAAGCGACAAGCTATCGACTATTTTCTTCAAGAAATGTATTGTACAATTGATGTATCGTATACTATGTATGTATGACGATTTGATGTATAACGTATCGATGACGTGTCAATAAAAGAAATAAATATATCCATACTGTCATCGGTGAGAAATTTCTCTCTCCACTAGTTTGTTGCAGCGAGAAGAGCTATCAAAGAAGTAACTTGCTCAGCGCGACGACGCGACGCTCCGAGCTTTCTTAGCGGCCAAAACCAGCCGGGCGCGGCGGGCGGCGCGGCTCCAGTACTCGTGCTGTCGTGCATATTCCAGAGACAAAACTATCTGCATAGAATAGAATAGATTTTTATTCAAGAAAACTTTTACAAGTACTTTTGAATCGTCAACTAGTATAATTTACCACTGGTTCGGAATACCGTTCCTACCGAGAAGAACCAGCAAGAAACTCGGCGGTTGCTCTTTTCAACTTCACACTCGCTTTTCGTTCCTCACCAACTCATTTGTAGTTTTTAGCTCCACTTGTTTCTCACTAATCGTCGGCTGTGGGACAAATGCCTTATATTGTAGACTCGTCGATAAAGATACAGTGAAATTCTGCGATGCTTTATTTGTAAATTTTAACGTAGGTAGGTAAGTACCTACTTACCTATGTTATATTTTTATAAACTACTTAGTCCCTACTTCTATTCTAAGGTGTAGTAGATATTAGTTAATGCCTGTAAAACAAGCTCAACAAATTGAAACTATTAACTTATTTATGAAAGTTTTGATGGATGATGCTATACGTACGGTGTGTATAAAAAAGTAACAACGATCGATCATTTGCTTGGACATATCAATTATGTAACGTTGCTGCCTTGGAATCTTACTTACATAATGTTATATTAATTAGGCTACATACCTATTTACATTATCTTTATTTTAGTAACCATAATAATCAATTAATCTTATCTGAACATACCTACTACACAATCGCAATCATCACTGATTGGCTCGCAATTCTTTTGGCTAAAATGTATTGTTGCACCAAGGATACCGTAGGTAACAAACAATTACAAGAATAGGCTACTTGACAATTTTTTTAAGTTGGTCTTAAATGGTTAATATTTGTCCTATTATATCAAAAAAATTAACACTATATTTTTTTGCGCCCTAAAAACCGTAAAACTTTAATTTAAAAAAATATTTTTCTTAGACAGGTGAAAACACTGTCGGCCATGTTTGGCCGATAGATTATCTGTGCTCTGACGTCATGCATTTGTAAACAACAGTATAACCACAGGGTTATACTGTTGTTTACAAATGCATGTAAACAACAGTATAACCACAGGGTTATACTGTTGTTTACAAATGCATGACGTCAGAGCACAGATAATCTATCGGCCAAACATGGCCGACAGTGTTTTCACCTGTCTAAGAAAAATATTTTTTTAAATTAAAGTTTTACGGTTTTTAGGGCGCAAAAAAATATAGTGTTAATTTTTTTGATATAATAGGACAAATATTAACCATTTAAGACCAACTTAAAAAAATTGTCAAGTAGCCTATTACTTTTGTAGGTTATAGCAACATATTATTCTGTACAAAGTTTTATTGCAATTGCTTATGGTGTAGGAGCGCCTCACTATCCATATTATATAATAATATTATAAAGAGGAAAACTTTGTTTGTTTGTTTGTTTGTTTGTTTGTTTGTTTGTTTGTACTGAATAGGCTCAAAAACTACTGGACCGATTTTAAAAATTCTTTCACCATTCGAAAGCTACATTATCCACGAGTAACATAGACTATATTTTATTTTGGAAAAAAATAGGGTCCCGTAAGATATTTGGGTTTTTCGGACACAAGGTGTAAAAAATCAACCAGAAAAGTTACTTATTTTGCGTACGCTGCCTAAACTATAAAAGATAGAACCATAAAATGTTCTAATTAATTGTAGATCTTATAAATATCTACAAAAAAGTCCGCGACACACTATACCCATCTATGTCGAGTGAGGCACAGCAACCATTTTTTTATTTAAAAATCTTGAATTTTTTTTGGACTACATTTAAACGCGTTTATTTTACTCATGCTATTAATCCTTATCAAAATAAATGATTTCATCACTAAGAACAGTTTATGGAGATAATATTTGGTCTTTGAATGATTAAAATTGGACGTTTGGTTTTGAAGTTATGGCGAAATTAAAATATTACGATTTCTGCTGCACGGCCAAGTTTGTTTGTAGGGGGTAATCTTTAGAACTACTGAACCGATTTTAAAAATTCTTTCACCAGTAGAAAGCTACATTATTCCTGAGTGACATAGGCTATACGGGATCTTTAAAAACCTAAATCTACGCGGGCGAAGCCGCGGGGATCAGCTAGTATTATATAAAGCGAAAGGCAGGTTTGTTAGTTTGTCCTCTAATCACGCCGTAGCAGAGCAACGGATTGACCTGAATTTTTACATAGATTAGTATAGTTAAAAATGAAAAGTGACATAGGATATTTTTTATACCGGAAAGTCAAAGAAATCCCACGGGATTTTTGAAAAACTAAATCTACGCATACGAAATCGCGGGCATCAAATAGAAAGGGATAAAAAAACAAACATAGTGATATTAATTTTTATACATACCTGTAGATTTTAATAGAAAACATAAAAAAAATTAAACCTTATAATGTTTAAATCTATATTTAAACATAGGTAGGTATACATTTAGCGATCTAAAGTGGACATTGAAACAAGTTTCTCGGAGTAGTTACCGGGGCGGGGAAATGGCCTTCATCAGTCTCGGACTAGTCTCGATTTTAGCGTAATTGAGTGCTTCCGTTGATATAAGGAGCCTCCATTAACTAAAGTGGAGGAAGTTAGCACAACGTCAAATTGAAACTTGACAATTATTGTGATGGTCTCAAAGTAACCTAGAACATTTTTATGCCTTATTTTACATGAGATGTAATTACGAGAAAAGAAACACAGAAATTTTTAAGTTTACTTAATAGAGTTTTTTACCCAAAATATTTTTATGTTACTGCAACACTAGATGATGCCCACGAATTCCTTCGTGTGGATTTAGGTCATTAAAATCCCGTGGGTAGGTACTTCTTGATTTTCTGCAATACAATCTAGTCTATGTTTTAATTCAGGGTTTTGGATGCATAAGCTATCGCCATTCCTTTCAGCCCAAAAAAAAAAGTTCTGTCATTCTGTGTGAAAGTATCAATCATCCAAACTATCCTAAACTATCACATTTATCATATTACTTACTTATTAAGATTTTCATTAAAAAATGCTCTCATGGTTTGTTTATAAGAACCCTGACAGGAGAAAAGCAGAATTCAATAACAAAGTCTGTATCTGTGACACCAACAAGTCAACTTAACATCTATCTATACGTAGGTAATTCACAATCGGTAGATCATTAGACCTTGCAGTTTAGATACCTCTACAGCATGAAGATTGAGATTTGAGAAAGAACAACCTGAACTTATTGGAACAAAATTCATATTAGAAATATGCGAATAGTAATCGTGACATCCATACTTCCATACTAATCTATAAAATATGTGAAAGTATGTTTGTCTGTCTGTCTGTCTGCTAGCTTTTCACTGCCTATCCGTTGAACTGATTTTGATATTTGGTACAGATTTAGCTTATGAAAATGAAATGAAAATGAAAATCTTTTTTAGAGTTCCCACGGTATTTTTGAAAACCTAAATCCACGTGGACGAAGTCGCAGATATCGTCTATTCGATACAGAAAGAGCTTGCATCCTGGAAAAGGAAATAAGCTACTTTTATCCCGGAAAATGAGACGAACTCTAGGGCATTATGTTGTATTTTATATTAGGTAGCTAACATAATTACACACTTCCAATTACTGATTCTATATTTATTTGTAACAGAACCGTATCAAGTCCCCTTTTGATGTAATTGGATAATAATTAGAGCAAAATTTAATTACATTCCGTGACGCAACCCTGTCAAGCAGAAGGGTCGTTGAGCACAGGTCTTTACGACTTGGCAATTACCGTTTCGGGACCCCAACGACAGCCGATCCTTATTGAAACTTGCGGTATCTTTCTATGTAACCGTCACATTCCTGGTACATGGATATACTTGATAACATAACTAGCTTTTACTATTTACTTTATCTGCGTGGATTTAGGTTTTTAAAAAACGCTTTGTTTTCATGGGATAAAAAGTAGATATACGAGTAAGTATGGAGAAAAGGTAAGTAGGCTGGATGGTGTTTAAAAGCTTTGACCCGTTTTGGTCGGCTTAGAAGTTGAGTTGTAAACAAGTAACAAACAAATACATAGATACACTTTCATCATATTTTATCGTATAAGTAGCATGGATTTTATTTTAGCGACCTGTTCGATAAACGCGTTAACGTTATCCTATACTTATAAGAAAAATATGACATCGTAAATTGTATGCGTTTATTTGAATTAATGAAATGATTTATCGTTGCAAGTTTGTAGCCAAAGTAAATAAGTCGATTTAAAATAGTAAAGTTTAACAAGAAATATGTTGTTTTTGTTCCAGGGCATTTAGATTCTAGATAGAATTTTATAAATGCTTATATATTCAAAATTACTCTATTTATTCACGTAAGTAGGTACTGAATTGTGACTAAAGTTTTTTGCACAAGTTATATAGGTATAGTCCGTACAAAATGACTTCTCACGCGCCATTTTTACTCTATGGGTGACGATGTCAAAAGTACGGTTCACCTTTAAAATAAGAACTAAATAAAATCAACTAAAATTGTACCTACTTTTGACATGACACTTAGTTAGCCAGAGGTAGCCATGGCTACGTAGCCAGTAACATCGCCATAGCGTCCCAGTGTTCTGGGCTCTTAATATGGTGCACGAGATAAGTACAGCCCGCTGAAAGAAATACGGATGGACTGCGGAGCCTTAGTAATAGGGTCCTGTTGGCACTTTTTCGGGTACGGAACCTTTAAAGAAAAATTCGGGCAAGCGCTGTTCGTAGTTTAGAACTTATTTTCAATGTGATACCCAATCTTCCTCCATAATAACGGCAATATTGTAAAAATAGCGAGATATTTTATCGTAAATTGCACACAATTTTCAGTTCATTTTGTAAAACGCTCTCCTATAGACCATGTAACTAATATCATAAATCAGGAAGTACGTTTCAATACCTACCTACTGTACTTTTCATGTGCTGAAATAAATCAATGACACAAATTCAGTTTTAAATTGTTATTTTTTGCCAATTTCATAAACTTACAGGTATGTAGTTAAAGACTCTTTTGTAAAGGGATAGAATATTTTTCTACCAGTAGGTATACTTAAATAATATAAATTTACCTTGTTGTATGGAGAAGCACGAGTATCTAGATTGCGATACATATCTCATTGAAAGAAACTAGTCTGTTTTCGGAGGAGAAAACAGAACCCAGAGAATAATTATTCTTGGAGTAAGTATCTAAGTAAGTATACCTATAGTTTTTATGGTGGCTTCCGTTTCAAAACAAGATAAAATATTCTATCCTTAGTTGCGAAAAACGTATACTTTGCTTGACTCTAATAATAATCTTTGTAAGAGAAATTTCTTCGCCTTCTTAAAATAAACCCTTGTAAAAAGGTATTTCGTAAAATTTTTACTTCAGCAAATTGTTTGCACTTTTCTTGGAAAGTTTTTAAATTAAATCTTAACAAGCGTCGAGGATTGCAGCTAGCGAAATATTTAACAACAGAGTTGATTTATTGAAAATAGAAAATCGCTTACTATGTAGCTAACAATATAGAACTTATTTTTCATGCTCAATCAATAAGTATGATAAGTCCGTTGTTTGTTTCCAAATATTGATGATGTCTGCAGAATGATTTATTTTTATGAAACTTTTTAATTGTCTTTTATTTAGCAAAGATGAAAGGGTCGGCGCGCCCTTTATTATCTACTGTGATTATCTACTAGCTGATCTGCCCGGCTTCGCTTGGGTAAAATTTGGTGTGCCTATAGCCTATGTTACTTCTGGATAAAGCAGCTTTCAAAAAGCTTTCAAATACTGTAGTGTGTAGTGTCTGAAATAGATCCTTAGCAAAATAGAAAACGTTATCACGAAATGCACTGTAGCTTTATCGAAGAGTCGTACCTATAGAGAAAGACATCTACTTAGTAAGTAGTAGTAGTAAAGAGTAATACATTCTATTGTCCCAAGAAAGCTATCTAGAGATAATGCCAGCCCCTATAAAACTATACAGCGAGAGAGTCAGCCGCAACACAACTAAGAAAATCCTGAAATTGAACTGCCATTGGTTAGCGTTTGGCCATTGAATACGCAATTGATTTTCATAGACGGAATTGTCATTCCGGTGTAGAGGCGAACTCCAGTCCTTGGGATCGACAATGATATGAAAAATCAGGTTGATCGACCTCTCGTGCCTGGAATACTAAGTATCTTGTTACCATCTCATTTTCATCGTCGACGACGACGGCCGAAGGTTAAATTATGTCTCCAATTTCTTCGGTGGATCGTTTTACGTTACCTAACAGGCACCTAGCACATAATAATTTAGGTAAGTATAAAGATACTAGCTGATGCCCGCGACTTCATCCGCGTGGAATTTGGTTTTTTAAAAATCCCGTGGGAACTCTTTAATTTTCCGGGATAAAAAGTAGCCTATGTCAGTCTCCAGGTCTTTATCTATACCCATGCAAAAATCACATAAATCTGTTGCACCGTTGCGTCGTGATTGAAGGACAAACCAACAAACCAACAAACAAACACACTTTCGCATTTATAATAAGGGTACTGATAAATTATTATAAAAACCAATTAATTTAAAACGTTATTATTATTTTACGCCTAGCATTTTATTTGTAACCTTTTCTAATTATTTCAGATATAAAAGTTTTACAGTTTCTTATTCCCCTAAAGCCTTAAAAAATGAAATATTTTTTGTTTACGGTCAATTTTGGCCCATCACTTACTGACAATGCAGTCCAAGATGAAAGCGGGCTAACCTGAAAAGGATACCAGAACACTCCATTTCTCCAAAGGCAAGTAGCTAGGCCTCGGCAGGAGCCTCTCAGACAAAAATCTTAAAAAATTAATTAAATATGCAAAAAGGTTCCTAAAATTTAGCATTTGGATTGCATTAGGAGTGTACGTGAGCAGAGTTCATTATACAGTGGAGCTTCAGGAAAAATTCTAATTACTTTTAACGAGTTTATTCAGTATTCGTTAAGAAACGCCAAGGCTTTTATCCTTTTAAAGAGAAGACTAGATTAATAATTTTCAGAAAATTAAAAAGATGACAGGCTTCGGTTCAAAATGCGGTGTTAGAATTTAAGCGTGGTAATTAACACAGTTTTCGTCTAGCATTCGAATTATTTCCTCATAAAATTAAAAATTGATTATTTTCCATAGTTACGCCCGCTACCTCCTGCAGCCCGCTACGCTGTTTATTTAGCACGATTTTGTTTTTGTTTTTGTTTAATAATATAATTTGTTTTCAAAAGTTCACCTACCTAATCCAAGATCTCCTCTAATTTCACTAAGAAAACACCGTTGCTTCCCAATCCGTGATACGTCATGACAGCTCATGAACCTAAAAAGATGGTGGGTAGCGTTTTCGCGGCGAAATTTGAAATTCATTTTTATTGCACGTATCGATCGAAACAATTTTTTGTAAACTTTTTGATAGTTTATAATCACTTTAGGATCTAATTAAGACACTTTTCAAAAAAGGGTAAAATACACTATTAATAAATTACCTTAGGTATGTATATCTTTTTTGAATTATAATGCTAGAGCAACTTTATTACAAGTACGAACTAGCTAGTTGAAATGACTGTGGCTAGTTGTACCAGTACTAATGGAGGTAGAACTCTGGCAAAGTCCCGTTTCCTCGGCCATTTGTCAAACAAAAAATATTGCCCAACTTTCAGGTCAAAGTGTTGCCAGACGACTTATAGACTACCCTACTCATAACTGCTCCGTGTAGTTGGTTACCTAACTGCAATATTCTAACTATATCTAATAGAGTAAAAATAAATAATAAATAATCTATATTTTAACTGCTTTTGGCCGCAACTTCGTCCATACACATTATGTAATTAATAACCTACTAGATGATGGCCGCAACTTCACCCGCGTGGATCTATATTCTATATCCATACCTATAAATTTAAAAAAATATTAAAATACATAATTACCTACCTACGTATTTTAAAAATCCCGTGGGAACTCTTTGATTTTCCGGGATTAAAAGTGGATGTAAGCTATCTCTCTACAAAAATTCATCAAAATCGGTTAAACTGTTGGGCCGTGAAAAGCTAGCAGACAGACAGACAGACACACTTTCGCATTTGTAATATGAGTACGAATTAGTGTGGAAGTATGAATGTTACTTCAGGATAAAGTAGCTTTCTAATGGTGAAAGAAATATTAAAATCTGTTCAAAATTATCAGAGTCTATCGATTTCAAACAAGCATATCTATTTTCTTTATAAACTGACTGGCTGACATCACTACCCATATTATAAATGCGAAAGTGTGATTGTTTGTTGTAACAGAGTGCTGCAACGGATTGACATGATTTTCAAATGGATAAATAGTTGAAGACATCTAGGTGATATTTCATCTCGGAAAATCTTGAGGTCCTGTGGGATTTTTGAAAATCTAAATTCAAGCGGATGAAGTCGCGGGCATCAGCTAGTATCAACATAGAACCCAAACAGCAAAACCTAGAAACTTGAAATTTTGCTAAGATTTGCATAGGTATGTACCTACGTAGGTTTTCTCTATTGCATATTACCAGATACTAAAAATAATTTTCAGCAGCCAAGTTGTGAAATTCTAGAGGTTTTTTGTACATTGTACATTGTACCTACCTACCTAAATATACATTTATTTATATATGTTATACAAGGTCCTCGATCATCATTTATGTACTTACTACATTGATAACATGGAAATCTCCTAACACTTTAAATATATTATGTATATTTTTATTTAACTTGCTTGCACGAGCATGTAAATCATTATATAGGTTACGATAGTATTTATGCCCATTATCTAAGATTGATTACGTTCTGCTATCTTGATCCATTGATCAAGTTAAGGAAAATGGAAAATCGACTGGTGTAATTACTCGTAGATAAACTTTAAACTTATCTTAACTTTCATAATACTACAATATACAATAAATACAATATACACACTTTAATTTCATTAAATCTGAATCTTACAGTGGGTATCAGTACCCTTATTATGAAAGTGTGTTTGTGTGTTGATTTATTGGTTTGTTGGTTTGTCCTTCAATCACGTCGCAACGGAGCAACTTATTGACGTGATTTTATGGTAAAGATAAAGATCTTGAGAGTGACATAGGCTACTTTTATCCCGGAAAATCAAAGAGGTCCCACGGATTTTTTAAAAATCTAATACCACGCGAACGAAGTCGCGGGTATCAGCTAGTCAATACCCATATTATAAATGTGAAAGTGTGTTTGTTTGCTGGTTTGTTGATTTATTTGTTTGTTGGTTTGTCGGTTGGTCCTTCAATCACGTCGCAAAGGAGCAACGGATTCACGTGATTTTTTGCATGGGTAGGTATAGGTATAGTTAAAGACCTGGAGAGAGACATAGGCCACTTTTTATCCCGGGAAATCAAGTTCCCACGGCTCAGGTATTCAGTCCTCTCATTTAATATCTGAAAAATTACGTTATCTTCTCATCGCTATCCTTATGCATCTTATTTACATTATTTTCAGTGATTTGAATATCTAAAATCTTTATAAAGAGGCACAAAACAATTTTAAACCTTTCGAATTGAACATGGTAAAACCGATAAAATGGCAGAAGCATGTTTTTCGTGGCAAACTACGTTTACAGACGTGATGTTCAACTTAAGTATTGCTTTAGGCGAGGCGGCCCAAACTCTGAACAGTTTTCGGGATCTAAATAGACGTTTTGAGCAAAATAATGAACTGGAGTTAACTCCAGTAAACGCCTCTGGCTCACGAAGAGTTGGCCATTTGATACAGCCGGCGTCGCTTGTTACCATTCCTTTTTCTTTCACACTTCGTACGAAATACGTGAGGCGGTGTAATTCTTTACTTTACTAGTGACGTGAGGTCGATGTTTTATGATATACCTAACTATTAAAAGCAGAGTGATGTGAGTGAGCTTTTGGTTTGATCCTCAATCGGCATCAGCTGTCAAATATTAGTAAGTAGGTACTTATTATAGGTGTGAAGGTGATGTAAAATCAAAGATTTAAAAATATTACAATACTAGCTGATGCCCGTGATTTCGTCCGCGTGGATTTAGGTTTTTAAATATCCCGTGGGAGCTCTTTGATTTAGTCACTATCCAGGTCTTTAACTATAGTCATGCAAAAAATCACGTCAATCCGTTGCGACGTGATTGAGGGACAAACCAACAAACAAACACACTTTCGCATTTATAATATTATAATAATAGAATAATACTGATAATATGGGTAGGTAGTGATTTCAAACCTATATTAAGGAATTTAAAACATTTATCACGGCTGCCACGAGCGACGCGACGGCTCATGTCACTTACCTATAGTCGTTGCATAGCCTGCCCATAGTCCTTGACTCTAATAAAAAATAGCACTTTAAAACATCATATTTTACAAATGGATCTAGAAATAGAAAAACGATGTTCCCACACCCACAGTATTTTTAAAAGACATATTCAACGATACCCCACACTATGGGGTAGACGAGAAAAAAAAATTCATCCCCACTCTACATGTAGGGGAGCTACCCTAAAAAATATATTTATCACAATTTTATTTAACCACTTTGTCGGCGTGATTAATATTTATACCCATGCCAAATTATAGATTTTCAGCACTAATAGTCTCTGAGATTAACCGAGGACGGACGGACATGGCGAAACTATAAGGGTTCCTTGTTTACGACGGAACCCTCAAAACAGTTGGAAACAAACAAAATTGCGCTTTTGTAACACAAATAATACACATAGAAAAGCGTGGTAAATTATTATTTATTGTTTGCAGATTAAACAGACACACTCACTGGAATTATTTGTGTCTTAATTTTCCTTTTATTTTATGGATAAAATGTTTAAAGAAACATTTACTTACGTCACCGTAGGCACATTTAGGTATGCGGCTAGTTTTCCCCTCGAATTATAATATGGGTACCTTCAAGTCAAGAGTGAATAGGCATCGTCTAGGCAAGTGCGCATCATCAAGTGGCAATGTGCCGTCACATGTAGAACCAACCCAAAGACGTTTGGGTCCCAGGACTCCAAAGGTGCTGCAATGACAACCTCCACCGAAAAGCGCTTCGTTGGAAGACCACCACTAGGACTAGGTGGACAGACGACATCAAACGAGTCGCAGGGAACTGTTGGATTCAGGCAGCGCACGACCGTGACGTGTGGCCCTACAAGTTCGTACAAGAGACCTATGTTCAGTAGAGTGTCTATCCGTTGATATTGATGATGATGAGGACATGTATGTAACAGCGCGATTATGGTATCGCTAGTCGTTATAGTGCGCGATAGGTCGAGACTCAAGATCGCAATCGGGGTGGGGTCGTCCCGCACACCCACACAGCCCACAACGCTAACACGATGCGGGCGAGTGCGGAAGACGTGCGGGTGTGCGGGGCGTCCCCCCGCCTCATACCCCGGATTGCCATCTCGACCTATCGCGTACTATACATTCATAGTTTTCGTGATACAATAGGTGACGTCGTAGAGCAGGTGCTACGGGCGTGTTGTGTTAAACCCATTACAGTATATATCTAGTACTACTTTTAGAGCATTTCATCTTGCGAGCGGGTCAGCGTAATTTATTACCTATTGTACGGATATTTCATTTATCACGGTGAATTCAATTTACAGAACAATTAATCATTCCACAGTACCTACTCGTCGACAGCGGACCGCTTGCCGGAGATTAATACCGCTGAAAAAACTCACACTTCTTTACAAAAGAGTTTTCGGGTTTGTATCTACCTTGGAAACCTATTTGTTTTGTATTTTTTCGCTGTAATTAGATATTTCAATCTCAATTTACAAAGAAATAGGAATGTCGTTGTTATGTGAAACTGAAATCAATTTGTTTTTAGAAGATCTTACAGCCCTACAACCTAAATTACTACTTCCTTGTTCGAAATAATTTATCTAATATGATCACTCTCCAGAAAGATCATAATCGTTCTATAGAGTGACTTATCATATCGTTTGATTGTAGTCTTAGGTAGGTAGATAAGTACCTATACACTTAAATTATAAAATTAAGGCGCTATAAAGCGCCTGCGGGAAATTACTCAAATTTTAAATTTCTACGCATTTGCACTAATCAGAACCGATCAGACGATTTATTTATTCAAAACTGAAACAGCTAGAGGTTGGTACCTACTTTTAGTTTTTAATACTTATAAAGGGAAGGGGATCCACGTTGGTTACTATTTTTTCGAAATCAGCTAAGAAAACAAAATAAGGCCCGGTCAGGTCATGTATGGAGTAATGCAGTCATCTCTTCGAAGGCTCCGCCAAGTACCAACTAGCCGCTTTAGACACCGTTGATCGTCGGACTAGGAGACTTAGACGCGATGATTCACCACTTTTGGGGAAGCTTCAGTCTTGATCACTGCCGTAAGGTTGCCGGCCTATCGGTGTTTATAACAGGATATATTTCGGAGAGTGTGCTCAGGAGTTGTTCGATGTTGTCCCCACTCACTTTTCTACCACCGTATCACAAGACGCCGGGCGAGTTTCCACCCCTATGTCGTCAACATCCCATAAGATCTACGCGTACGAAACGCTTAGTGTTATCAATCCTTATACGCATGGCTATGGTCTGGAATACTCTTCCGAGATTATAAGGGTGGTAAATTGGGCGGAATAGAAATATACCCGGATACGGAATAATCTACCACCTTACAAAGATTAGAGGAAAAAAAAAATAATTTTACTTACTTGATCTATCTACCTAGTAAAGAATAGAAGCTAGCCGTCGACTCCCTTGTAATGTATATGAGGTGTTATAAATGAAATTTGCTAGATGTTAGGCAAAATTGTTTTTAATGTAACTTTTACCGGGGTCGCTTAATACATAGTGATGGCTAATAATGCTTAGTTATTCTAGCTTAATGCCAAGACTTAATTTAGATACATTAGAATGCCTTAGGTAGATAGTACATAAAATCTATGTTTTAAATTTAAGATGCCATTGGCATGGAATAGACAATGACACAGTAAAATTCATAAAATTGTTTCAAAATAAAAGCTCAGTAGTAAAGACAGGGTTCTTACTGTACACATACACTAAGAAGGTTCACTAAACTGTTCCAGGATACAAACATTTGCTTACTTGTAGGTGCGAAGACTGCAAGGTAGCTGGACGGCATCGGCCAAGATCCAAAACTCAATTTATTTGATTCTTCACAACCGAAATGTTTCATTACAAAGATTTTCACCAAGTCTTATCCATAGAAATTAAGTTGCCAACGTGAATGTGCAAAAGAAATAAATACGAAAACCGAAAACTAAAAACGGAAACGCAAACGGAAACGCAAACGGAAACGCAAACGGAAACGCAAACGGAAACGCAAACGGAAACGCAAACGGAAACCCTGTAACAAAGAAAAACAAGATTATAATTTGTGCTGTGTGAAAATTTCGACACGTGGAATTTTCCCCGATCAAACACAACTCACCTATTGAACTCCTGGCCACCAATGGTTTTCAGGAGTCCACCCACAACCCATTATCCTCATTTATTTGGGAAGGTAAAAATAAACTGGAACTGAAAGGGAAATCATGAAATTAGGATTTTCTCTAACCAAACCGCCATTTTGTCGAATCCACATTACTTGATTTTTCACTCACCATAATTGATGAAACATTGAAATACTTTAGGATGACTAAATTTATAACTATTGTATTTTCCCAGGCGAAGCCATGGGCGAAAAGGAGTGAGATTTTCCTGGAACGAAAAAATTCGTCTTCACATGTTGACTCCAGAAAAATTCTAAATCTCACCAATCGGTGTTGCCAGACGCAACCCGAGTGTGGCCGCTCTCATTTAGTTTGATCATGAAGCCAATTCATTTTTGAATATTTGCGGAACCTAAGGATATATTATAAGAAACGTTTTGTTAATGACTTAACAATAAACAAATGATATTATGGTTTTATTTAATTATTTTGTTTTATTTTTACGACAATTGACAACGAAGCAAACGCCATCTATTGTGGCTCGAATGAACTCTGAACATCGACCCACGCGTAGTTCTGCACCTTGATGCTAGGTGGCACCAACATACTTTGAACAAAATTGATTTTTATTAAAAACGAAACGCTAGTTAGTAGTTCAAAATTTACAACGTCACAATACTTCCCCTCCTACGAAAAGGTTCAACAGGTTGAACCACGCTGCCCTCAGCGTCATCCAACAACTACTAACAATTTGCCTGAAACAAACAAGAAAAACACAGAAGTTACGCGTGAACGCACATCTACTACTAACAAGGAAAATTGTCTAACAAAATAAATATACTGAAAACAGTGTAAGGTTTTATACATTATACTTAACTACACAACCCTAACTTCTAAAAAGAATATATACAAAAAAACTTCATGGTGTCTAAGACACTTGAGTGGAAACATCTTGGCATCATTCTTCAGCTGACTGATAGAATGCGTCTAGGCCTACGGTGGTTCACTCTTTTAAACTACCATCGTAATATTTGTTACTCAACAAATACGGAAAATCTGGTTGTGAACGGGTCCATCTGATATGGCAACCGTTCTCTATCCCATTCGGAAAAATAAAACCGAATCAAAATCGGAATATGAGAAAAAAAAAACGAAATAACTCTCCTAGAAAATAGATCTCGGAACAGAATCGGAAAAATAACAGAAATGATCCGTTATCTAGAAGGAAAACGAAAACAAAACACAAAACCCCCCCTTTTCGTTATCCCCAAAGTACGATATTTGCATTTTTACTTTCTCAACCGGTTGGTCTACCACAAGCATTCCAATCATCACATATTCATCCCTACATACATCCACTACATTCCTCCTCAACTGAACCATGGTAATGTAACTGTTAACTCAGAACATCACTACACTCATACAAATTCCTAATTGAATATTGATAACTTAAATATTCAAACAGTTTAGACCAAACTAAGTAATGGCAAATATCTACTTCTTAATATCCTTAATATGCCAAGTGCCTATTGGGTGGTTGTCAGCTACTCTAACTAGTTCATAAACCAAAGGTGACAAAACCTTGACAACCCTGCACTTTTCATACTTAGGTGCCAGCTTAGCTGCGAAAAAATTTGTAGCGTCGCTTTGTGGATAGGTCTTTTTCCACACTATATCCCCAACAGAATAGCTTGCAGACCTACGCCTTAAGTTGTAATGCGTTGCATACTCTGCATGAGCCTGAAACAAATTTCTCCTAACCTGACCAAATATGTCCTCCAAAGATCCAAACTTTCCTGCGTATTCCTCCCTTGGAATTCCGGCCTCGTACTCCTTATCCGTGTCCTTATAGAAGGAACCATTTAAGACCGGTTCTCTAGCGTGGACAAGGAAGAACGGGGAGAATCCAGTGGATTCATTAACCGCACTGTTTATGGCGAACTGGACCTTGTACAGGTTTTCGTCCCAGGACCTGTGGTTATCTTTCACAAAAGCGGCTACAGCAGTCATAACAACCTTATTGTACCTCTCAACAAGGTTAACTTGCGGAGTGTACAGTGGTGTGTAGTGTAATTTCGGAATATTATAACGCTTAATGAGATTACGGAATTCAGATCCTGTAAATTGGGACCCATTGTCCACAATCACAGTCTCTGGAACACTATGGTTCAAAAATACAAAATTCTCTAGCGCTTTAACAACAGCGGCACCTGTGGCACGCCGTAACGGAAACAACATTGTATATTTCGAAAAACAACACGTCACCACAAAAAGAAATGTAAATCCTGATTTAGACCTAGGCAAAGGTCCGACTAAATCAGCCGAAATGACCTGAAAAGGTCTCTCGCAGACTTTAGGCTTCCCTAGCAGACCTGGAGTGGCTGATGTCGTGTGTTTATACGCAGAGCAAGTATCACAATTCTTAACGTACTCAACCACGTCCTTATACATACCACGCCAAAAATATCTGAGGGATAATCTGCGATGAGTTTTGAACACACCAAAATGACCTGCAGTTGCATCTGCATGGTTTTGTTGCATAATTCTAAGGATGTCGTTCTTGTGGACTACCTCTTTCCAGTCGAACTCACTGAGAAGCTGGTATTTACATTTACTGTAACGATATAGTTTATCGTTCAAAATACTAAAATTCGGAAAATTTGCTGGATTGATTTTACAGCCATTAAATGTTTTGTCATACCAGTCATCTACCAAAACTTGTTGACTAGAGTTATCATTACGATCACCAACTACATCTACGTGTATGAGTCTCGACAAGGTATCCGGAACTACATTATCACAACCCTTCCTATGTTCGATAACAAAATTATACTGTGATAATCTACAACCCCATCTGGCGAGACGTCCTGAGGGATTTTCTAAATTTAAGAACCACTTTAGGGATGCATGGTCTGTGATAATTGTGACTGGCTTGGAACCAAAATAAGCCTGAAATTTCTCCACTGCAAAAATCACAGCTAGAGCCTCGCGTTCCGTCGCGCTGTAATTCCTTTCGTTTTTATTTAGGCTCCTACTGACATACGCAATGGGATGATCGCAACCATCGGTTTCTTGCGTTAGCATACCGCCAACACCATATGCAGAAGCATCACAATGTATTTTGAATGGTTTTTCAAAATTCGGTACCGCAAGAACAGGTGCGGTTACCAACGCATTCTTCAATGTATTAAATGCTACCTCTGCCTGTTCGCTCCACTCAAATTTAGGTGCGTTCTTTCCTTTACTCGTTAGTCTATTGAGTGGTGCAGCGATGGTTGAAAAATTCCTAATAAAGCGCCTGTACCAAGAACAAGTGCCTAGGAAAATCTTTACCTCCTGTGCAGTTTTTGGGGTCGGAAAGTTCAAAACTGCGGCAACTTTTCCAGGATCTGTGCGTAAACCAAATTCATCCACTATATACCCTAAATATTTCAAAGAGTTTCTAAAAAAATTACATTTATCAAAATTTATGGATAGTTGAGCCATTTTTAGTTTATCCAGAACTCTGTTTAATAAAATTAAATGGGTTTCAAAATCAGCAGAACAAATAACAATATCATCTATATAACAAAATACTATTCCATTTTTAATATCACTACAAAAATTTTGATTAAATAACTGGTCCATTAACCTCTGCTGTCGTGCTGGTGCACCGCATAGGCCAAACGGCATGACTTTAAATTTGAATAACCCTCTACCAGGAACTGTAAAACTGGTTTTTTTCCTGAGAGTCGTTAGCTAACGGAATTTGCCAGAAACTTGAACTTAAATCAATCGATGATAAAAACCTTGCCTCTTTCAAGCTATCTAGAATTTGTGGAATGTACGGTATTGAGTATGAATCCCCCTTTGTCACTGAATTTAATTTCCTGCAATCTAGGCAAAATCTCCAGTCTCCATTTGCCTTTTTCACTAAAATTGCTGGGTTATTCCAAGGGCTTTCACTCGGAGTAACTACGTCCATTTCCAGCATCCTATCTAACTCTTTACTTAAAGCTTCCTTCTTTTCGGGAGAAAGTGGATATTGTTTTATTTTTATTGGCAAGGCATCACCGGTGTCAATAACATGTTCAATTAATTTTGTTCTACCCAATCCTATTTTCTCTGAAGAAATATCTAAAAATTTATTTACTACAGACTGGGCTAATTCTTTCTGTTGAGATGATAAGTTTTCAAAAGAAGTGATGGTATGAATTTGTTCATTATCAATCGCACAAATATTGTAAAATTGAGAAGGTGCCTTAATTAATTCTAAATTATCAAAAATGCCAGGGGCTAACTGAAATGTTTTCCAAAAGTCACAGCCAAAAATAACATCCGCTATTATAGAGGGTACTACAAAAAATTTTATTATGTGAGTTACGGAATTATAAGTAATCGGAATAAACATATAACCCATGCAATCAAGTTTGTCTCCATTTGCCACTGAAAATGTGGTATCAATACTGCTATGCAATTTATAACCGAATCTCAAAAAAACCTTGTGCGCCTGGTTACCCAAAATTGACGCGCAAGCACCGGAATCTAGTAAACCTGTAATCTCAAAACCGTCAACAAAAACCTTTAAATGTGGCCTAAAGTCTCGTTTATCCACTGAATACAGAACTGTGTCAGGTAAAAGGGATGTTTTGTTGTTAATGACCAAGTTCTTTACTTGTGTCTCTGCACAGTTCTTACTAATTAGTTTTTTGAATTTTTGTCCGGAGCGGGTTTACTAATCGCCTTTTTACTACAACTTGGACATGTCTTTACTGTAAAGTTCTGACGTCCACACGAAAAACATCTAATAAATTTCGGAACTGTCCTGCAAAATTTAAAGGAATGGTTACCCTTGCCGCACTTGTAACATAGTTGTTTATTTGTTTTCGAAAAATCAGTGCCTTTACTTGTATCAACCTTAGGTGCAGGTGTGACTGAAAGTGTGTTTATCTGTTTTGTCACTTGTTTGTAAGCAAACTCTGAACTTAAAGTTGCCTTACTGTTAGTAGGCTCAGAAAATAAAGCGGAACGCTGCCTCGCAGCCTCTAGTTTGCGACACTTTTCCTTCAACATTGCGACAGACTTAATGTCAACAAGAGCTAATTGTTCTGAGTAAAAAGGGCGAATATTATGTAATAAAATTTGTAACTTTTGTTCTTCGGAAAGTGGTGTTGACAACCTTGAAAACATGCAAAACATTATAGCGAAATAGATAGACACAGGTTCTTCAGAGCCTTGTGTTCTTGCTCGAATTTCACCTAGCAACCTGTAGTCATAATCTACTGCATCAAATTCCTCTAAAAATAAAGTTTTCAATTCTGACCAAGACGAAACTTGACATTTGTTGCCTCTGTACCATAACAATGCTCGGCCTGTAAAAAGATGAAATGCAGAAACAAATAATTTTCCATCTGAAACGCCATAAGATCTTTTATATTCCTCAACGCGTTCGATGAAACTGCGCGGATCACCCTGTCCGTTGAAATTTAACTTCCACTTGGCAACATTTTTATCACCAGTGCAGTCAACGGCGGTACTCTCGGAATCCAGTGATTCGTCGTGAGACGACTCATTGTCAGCATCTAATCTGGAAATCAAACTCTGCAACTTTGTATGTAATTCACTCTTCCTACTTATTAAGCTGAGTTCGGAACACTGTATTCTCAAAATTCTAAAGTACAAATGTGAAGCTAAAGCTTTAGACCTACAGAGGGCATGTCTATCTTTAGTGTCAGAACACTTTTTTAATAAATCTTCTAAGTCTTGAAGTTTTTTAGTAATAACCCCTAACTCACTTTCAGAAGTGAAATCCGTCTCTAAAATTGATTCAGAAGGAATTTCCTGAATTAATTGTTTTAACTGTTTCTTTAAACCTAGCACTGTAGGTGCTGGAGTTTCGGAACGAATGGATACCTCATAACACAATTCGTCCTTCAAAAGTGAATGAAACTGGGCAAAAGTCTGTTCCATTGTGTTAAGTCAAAACACATTTAACAAAATATCGAGCTTGTGTAACTGTCTATGTTTAGCCTTATACAAATTGGTTAAACACAAACACAAAAGAAGTTATTTAAACTATTAAATATACACAAGCAAAATACACAACAAAAACAATATTCTTAAGTCTATCCTAACCTATTTTTTCAATTATGTTCCTATTCCAAAATATCGTTAATAATACAAGCACATATTATTACTATAGTAAACAAAATATAACAAAATAAAACTTCCCAAAATTGAATAAATGATTGTAAGGTGCAGTATCACCTTTATGAGTACACAGTGTGTTACAACCTTTACAATTACAAAAGTAAACAGGCAGCAAAGTTGCAATGAACTCTGACTAGCATATTATCTTTCAAAAAAAAAACAAAGAGATTGTGCAATGGTTTGATGACTGTTACTTTACACTTTTAACACATAACCTAAAATACAACAAAATCTGTTTCTAAATGTCACTTTAAACTACCAGCATTCAATTAAACTTAACATGTTTTGTGTGTGAAGTAGCTTTTATCATAACCTTAACACAGCTCTAAACAAAATTTCAACAAAATAATGAAGTATCAAGTCACTGACAAAAAATTGTTCATAACTTCATACTTGAACTTAATGTAATCTCTGAATATAGTTTATATATTTAGTTTCACAAGTTGTAACTCTTAGTATTTATAAATGTATGTGTGTAACTAGTTAACAGGACATAGCGTTTCAAAACTTTAATTATACTAGGTTACCGGAATTTTCAAACATAAGATGTACTTACTATTGAAAGCAATACCCAACAACAACTCAGTTAAGCAATGTTTATTACTAAACTGAAGGCAAACATTCACTTATACACCTCCAAGGTAAGTCAAATAACATAACTGACCGGCATAAGCACCATTTATAATGTGTTAATTAAATAAGAAAAAAAAAACCAATGTTGGACTATACTCAGAAAATTACTTAAACTATCAAACAAAATTTCTAACTATTAGTTATTATTTAGTTAGTTAACCATAAAAAAAAACAGCTTAGTGCTCTTTGCAATGTGTCACTACTTAGAAAATTGTACAATCAGCGGAGTACATTTCATAAAATTCACAAAATTTCTCAAAATATACTGAAATAACTATATAAAAAAACGTTCGGGCGCCATTTATAAGGGTGGTAAATTGGGCGGAATAGAAATATACCCGGATACGGAATAATCTACCACCTTACAAAGATTAGAGGAAAAAAAAAATAATTTTACTTACTTGATCTATCTACCTAGTAAAGAATAGAAGCTAGCCGTCGACTCCCTTGTAATGTATATGAGGTGTTATAAATGAAATTTGCTAGATGTTAGGCAAAATTGTTTTTAATGTAACTTTTACCGGGGTCGCTTAATACATAGTGATGGCTAATAATGCTTAGTTATTCTAGCTTAATGCCAAGACTTAATTTAGATACATTAGAATGCCTTAGGTAGATAGTACATAAAATCTATGTTTTAAATTTAAGATGCCATTGGCATGGAATAGACAATGACACAGTAAAATTCATAAAATTGTTTCAAAATAAAAGCTCAGTAGTAAAGACAGGGTTCTTACTGTACACATACACTAAGAAGGTTCACTAAACTGTTCCAGGATACAAACATTTGCTTACTTGTAGGTGCGAAGACTGCAAGGTAGCTGGACGGCATCGGCCAAGATCCAAAACTCAATTTATTTGATTCTTCACAACCGAAATGTTTCATTACAAAGATTTTCACCAAGTCTTATCCATAGAAATTAAGTTGCCAACGTGAATGTGCAAAAGAAATAAATACGAAAACCGAAAACTAAAAACGGAAACGCAAACGGAAACGCAAACGGAAACGCAAACGGAAACGCAAACGGAAACGCAAACGGAAACGCAAACGGAAACCCTGTAACAAAGAAAAACAAGATTATAATTTGTGCTGTGTGAAAATTTCGACACGTGGAATTTTCCCGATCAAACACAACTCACCTATTGAACTCCTGGCCACCAATGGTTTTCAGGAGTCCACCCACAACCCATTATCCTCATTTATTTGGGAAGGTAAAAATAAACTGGAACTGAAAGGGAAATCATGAAATTAGGATTTTCTCTAACCAAACCGCCATTTTGTCGAATCCACATTACTTGATTTTTCACTCACCATAATTGATGAAACATTGAAATACTTTAGGATGACTAAATTTATAACTATTGTATTTTCCCAGGCGAAGCCATGGGCGAAAAGGAGTGAGATTTTCCTGGAACGAAAAAATTCGTCTTCACATGTTGACTCCAGAAAAATTCTAAATCTCACCAATCGGTGTTGCCAGACGCAACCCGAGTGTGGCCGCTCTCATTTAGTTTGATCATGAAGCCAATTCATTTTTGAATATTTGCGGAACCTAAGGATATATTATAAGAAACGTTTTGTTAATGACTTAACAATAAACAAATGATATTATGGTTTTATTTAATTATTTTGTTTTATTTTTACGACAATTGACAACGAAGCAACGCGTAGTTCTGCACCTTGATGCTAGGTGGCACCAACATACTTTGAACAAAATTGATTTTTATTAAAAACGAAACGCTAGTTAGTAGTTCAAAATTTACAACGTCACAAGATCAGTCTTTCCTGACAATTATAATAACCTCTACAAAGGTAATCAAGGGTAATCGGGTTCGTAACTGACTACCTATTAAATTAAAACTAGACTGGGCTTCGAGGGACATTATAGGTATTATTGACGTATAGGTATAGGTATGACGAGTGACTAGGTACTTATACTAATGGGACCTTTCGCCGATATAATATAAACTTCACCCTTTTAGGTTCAATAAAACATCGAAATTAGATCAAAACGCCTTTACAATCCCACATAAAATATCCCAGCGAAAGTTATAGACATTCATTCTGTCAGCAAAGGTTATTTTACTATCGATCATAATATTACACGACTACGTTTCAGAGGTACCTCACTTTACGATCACAAGTTTATATATTATTGCCATATAAAAGTAGTTTTTATACTTAGATACGTATTGGATTTATTCATTATTTGGTAGTTGCCGCAAACTGTTAACTACTATCGCTTTTTGGCTTTTTGAATCGTTTTGTTTATAATGTTGTTAACAGTAACCTACTTTTAAATATGCCATTAAATAAATAAATAATAATTAATCGTCACTACTCACTACAATTATAAATTAAAGTCCCCCGCCGCGCTAAATTCTTGTTTGTTCGGGCTAACCTCAGGAAGATAATAATAAGAACTAATTCGGAAAAAATCGTCCCATGTAAGAGCTTTGTGGCACATGAGTTCCGTGTCGTCCGCTGCGAAAGTTATTATTACATGGAAACAATTCATAATGGAATAGTTCCTCTCAAGCTGCCCGCGCGAAACCGGGGCGGGTCGGTAGTGTTTCAATAAATTAAATAATCCAATAGTGGTGATAGCCGTATCGTGAGGTCTGGGGCTCGATCCGGGTACCTACGTAAAAGAACCTTTAGTACGCGACAGGTTGAGATAACAATTGGGGTGGGGACGCCCGGCAAACCGCGGGTGAAGTGTGCGGGGCGTCCCCCCGCCCACCACGCCTACTTCGATTGCCATCTCGACATGTCGCGTACTATACATAAGTTACTCATCCATAATGTAGCGGTTGTTACCAAATCTTTGCTAAAATCTAAAAATGTTGCGTATTTTACACCTTTTGTTTTTCTAGCCTTACTAGAATTACAAGAAATTATTAAAAGTTATTAGATACCTATACTACCACACTTTTTCACAGAATGCCTACTCAGGCTTCCAGACTACGTGAAAAACGTTTTTTTACTACGTTGCTCTGGAATCTAGTAAAAAAAAGTTTTTCACGTAAAAATCTGTTCGTTCAGTAAATACGTTTAACTCGTGTTAACAGTAAATATCAACGGAGCGGCAAAATGTTTTATTGTTCAATAAAATATTTCTCTGCTCCCTTGATCATCGGATTGTGTGATCGTAACTGGCGCGTTTTATCGCATCCAGTGCTTATTATTGTCTCAGCCCAAAGCTACTCCGACAAAACCCTCGGCCTAAATAAACTTTTGTTCGGAAGCTTAACAAAAACTCCTCGTCCGAGAAATAAAGTGCTATAAACAAAATATTTTATTAGAATCGGGTCCAAGATTATATTTCAACAAATTTGTTAGTAGGATTCTCAGAACAAGATGAATTTAAAACGAATGTCTAATTTCTAAATAAAAGTCCTAAGAGCGTAATTTGTTAAAATCATTGGAATAAAATTAAGTTCATGTGCTGTAAGACCTACCTACTTGCCAAATTTCATGATTCTAGATCAACGGAAATTACCCTATAGGTTTTCTTGACAGACACGACCGACGACGGACAAACAGACAGACAGACAACCAAGTGATCCCATAAGGGTTCCTGTTTTTCCTTTTGAGGTACGGAACCCTAAAAATATCAAAAATGTTTGTAAGAGCTACTAATTAAGAAGTTATTATGTAATTACGGAAATAATTTAGGTCAAGCGAAATATGTTCCAAATAAAATAAAAAATGCAAGCTTTGAATATCGTATAGTTTCGATAAAAATCTGGTAAAAAATGAAATTTTTAACTTCTCATGAAAAGTTGACTGAAAATGTCATGGATCATTTAACTGAACCCCTTTTTGTGTGATCGCAAACGACAGTTTTATAGCATTCAATACTAGAACGTGGTGAAAAAAATTTTAAAATTGAGGTGAAAGGCAAACCAATGGCAGTAACCATTGATCGTTTAAAACCGGCTTATATCTTTCAACCCCCTCAAGTTGATTTGCCAGCTCAATTTTCTCACCCTTCTCAACCTTCTCAACCATCTCAACCTTCTGTCACTGTTCCAGTTTTACAAAACTCGACACGACACAACTTTGTTCTTTGGTCTCGATAAACTTTTGTTTCAATACTTACTTTGATCAAAAATACCAATCGTCTTTCTAAAACCTAAATTCAAAATGATAAAGGTGTTATTTTACGATAAATAGCAATATTTTTAGTTTAGCTCGTTTTAACCTTATTTACCTTTTTTTTCGGAGGAGGGGACGATCCTCATGGACATATATGCCGGACTCCTACCGACTAAAAACCTCTCCTTTCTCCAAGCAATAATTATTCCCGTCTTGTTGGCCTACAATTACTGCCACTCATAGATACAAAAAGATCAAGCGCGAGTCGGACTCACACACGAAGGGTGAATGGCCATCGTACAAGAAATAACACTTTTTTTTAATTTTCGTGGTAACCGTTTTAATTTTTAGGGTTCCGTACCTCAAAAGGAAAAACGGAACCCTTATAGGATCACTTTGTTGTCTGTCTGTCTATCTGTCTATCTGTCTGTCTGTCTGTCTGTCTGGCGGTCTGTCAAGAAACCTACAGGGTACTTCCCGTTGACCTAGAATCATGAAATTTGGCAGGTAGGTAGGTCTTATAGCTTACATTCGGGGAAAAATCTAAAAACCGGGAATTTGTGGTTACATCACACAAAAAAATTAAATTGTGGTCATGAACTAATAATTAGTATTTTCAAGTTTCGAAGTAAGATAACTATATCAAGTGGGGTATCATATGAAAGGTCTTCACCTGTACCTTCTAAAACAGATTTTTATTAATTTTTATGCATCATAGTTTTTGAATTATCGTGCAAAATGTCGAAAAAATACGACTGTAGTACGGAACCCTCGTTGCGCGAGCCTGACTCGCACTTGGCCGGTTTTTTAATTACTTTGTTGTACTTTTTAATTTGTTGTTATAGTGGCAATAGAATTTCACATACTATGAAAATTTCCTGAGTATGAGTACCTATCGTTTCGGTAATTTTAAATAACTTTTACTGGTTATGTTGATTCAAAGATTCAAAGATTCTTTATTTGCGGAAACATTTTACAACGAGATGTTATTACATAAAATTGTCCAGTAGAAATGTTTCGCCTTAAATATTAGGCATGCAAAACAATTAGTAAACCTAGTAAAACAATAACTATAAGTAATTTGACGCACGTTGTCTTTGTCTATGTTAAAATTCAAAATTTAAAAATGTCTAAGTTGAAAAAAAATCGTTAAATATTATGCTGCTCTTTCTGTTATCACAGAAAGAGCAGCATAATATTTTTATTAAAGTTCCCACGTCCAATGTCCACGTATAAAGTACACCAAGAAGCTAAAGTCAATTTAGAATGTATTGAATTAGCTAAATCCTCGAAAGCCGAAGCTTCCTTCGAACTAAGTTAGTGGTTTCCTTCTTAAGTAAATAAAGTCAAACTTTTGCAGTAGTCAGTGGAAGTGCAATTGAAAAAGTAATTTAAGAAAGTAAACTTCAGATTACTATCGCGGACGCCAGTGAAAAGTTTGTAGCAGTGGTAACTTAATTTTTTTATTATTTTACTATGTAGATGATGCCCACGACTTCGTCCGCGTGGATTTAGGTTTTTTTAAAATCCCGTGGGAACACTTTAATTTTGCGGGATCACTTTAATTTTGCGGGATAAAACGTAATGAGGCGGGGGCACGACCCGCACACCCGCACGTCACCCGCGCCATCCCGTACCGGGTTAGCTCGGAGGCTGTGCGGGTGTGCGGGGCGTCCGCACCCCGATTACCATCTCAACCTGTCAAGTAGTATAGGTAGCGAGTGTTGAAATATGAAAAGGCTTTTCACGTGAGTTTTAATATGCTATTGGGAAATGATCTATCTCTAGGGTTTATAGGTATATTTTTTTATAGTCTTAAACTGAGCTCAATTAAACTTTGACGTAAGTTGTAATTGTTACTATGAAAATGACCGTTCTCAAACGGGGTTTCACTCGCCGCGCTTGGTCTGCGCTGAACCCTAAATCGTTATAGTTTGTCAATACACTGCAGAATACATCAGTATACATTCACTTACATAAAAATTGAGGAATAGATAATATTACGCACTCCATATTTAAATTAGCTATATATTTCTGCTACCTAATTTACTACTATTGGTGGGACTAACAATATGATTCTATTTTTGGTACAAAGTTTTAGCAAGTAATTTGCTGCAACTACGCAAAATCCTTTGGGACAAACAGGTATATTGGAACGTGAATGATAGATTGGTAGACGATAAACTGCTCGTCCCTTTGGGGAGTGCAGTGTTTGATCCCAGAAACTGTCTCTTCCCTTTAAGTTTGTTTACATGGTACCAAGGGAATCATATCGTTTTAGTGAAAGACCTTTGAAAGTTTATCAAACTTGGTTAGCTTATTATGGCTATAACAAGGCATTATTATGCTTATAAAATTTTCATGATTTAAGTACTTATTACATTTTATTATTATCAGTAGGTATTTACCTACTGATAATAATAATTTCACGGCATACGAATGAATAATATATCGAAGTATTTTAAGAATGGGATATTATTTCAAATTTATAACAGAAGCAGATTTAACTTAAATAAACATCTACAATAATTATTATACCTACATGTAAAATGAGGGATCATCAACATCAACACATCGCCGGCTCATTACTGAGAATGGGTCTCCTCTTAGAATGAGAAGGGGTCGGCCATACCAGCTAGCCAAGTACGGATTGACAGATTTCAAACATTATGGAGAAGCCTCAGGCATGAAGGTTTCCTTACCATGTTTTCCTTCAATGTTACACTTAAATACTTAAAACGGGCATAACTCCGAAAAATTCGAGCGTGCCCAGATTGAATTAAAAAGAACTTGAGTTAATTTTGATAAGACTAATAGATTTGGAAAAAAGTCTATTATTGTATAAGAACCCGTGGTAGAATCATGTTGACGAAGCATTACAGGATGAATAGCTTCTATAACAATAAATGTTATGTTGTTTTGTAGATATCTCAATTATTTTGTGACTATTTTATTTTACACAGCATTGCTTGTTTTCGTATAAAATTAGTACAAATACTAACTTTTTGAACAATATTTGTTTTCCATACGCGATAGGAAGTTATATTTCAGAAAATATTATTTTTATCAAAATTATTTATTATTATTATTATTATTATTATTTATTATTTATTATTATACCATAATAAATAAAATGGATTATACACCATTTTGTAGGTAATTAAATGTGGTTAATTTTTAATCTGAGTAATTTGTTCTTAGCTCTTATTCGAAATTGCAAGAAACTATAACAGTTTTTCTAAATTAAAAAAAATCATGCAAAGTAGGTAGGGTAGGCATAATTCCCAAACTATAAGTTTTATCACAATGACCTAAAAATCATTTTGTAGGCTATTTTTGTCGTGGCCAGTTTAATTTACCTTTAGCTTTAATAGTTTCAGCGAACATTATGCAAAACCACGGCCAGGGAGACATTTAAGGAGAAAATGGGGGGGGAAATTGAAGTCCTAGGGTTGGAAACTTTTGAGGAGAAATGTCTAACACGGGCATAAGAAACACGTGTGCCAATAATCAAAACAACGTTGTTTATTTCTAGGTTTCATTAAAAGTTTGCATAAATCGCCTGGGCAAACACCCTTTGAGAGGGGATAGAACCCCTAAATTTTGGTAGGACTCAGTAGATCCTCATTTCTAGTGCCAAGATAAACACAGTTTCATTGATGTACCTACATATTTTGCCTCCAAAATATGCTATTTTTCCTGTACCAGTAAAGCGTATCCAAAGTTGACCAATCACAGCGCTCCATTAATGCTACGCGTTACGCACAGCAAAGAGTCCTTTATGTAAGTACTAGCTGATGCCCGCGACTTCGTCCGCGTGGAATTATGTTTTTAAAAATCCCTTGGGAACTCTTTGATTTTCCGGGATAAAAAGCCTATGTCACTCTCCAGGTCCTTATCGATATTCATACAAAAAATCACGTCAATCCGTTGCACCGTTGCGACGTGATTGAAGGACAAACCAACAAACCAATAAACCAACAAACCAACAAACAAACACACTTTCGCATTTATAATAAGGGTACTGATTGTTTATGAAATGAATGGTATATGAATGGAGTCCGTAATCGCCCTAATTGTATCGACGTGGGTGAAGTCGCAGGCAGAAGATGCCCTCGATACTTATTTACCTACACAAAATATGTAAATGATACACAGCGATGAATGAGTAAATTCAGAGAGTGTAATCATTTCATTTTCCAGGCTCACGAGTAATTGACTAATAGATTGAAAGAAAATTATGTTCCCGTTTGTAGAAAAGTACTTTCCTGATAAGTCTTTTCCGTTGTGAAAATGATGCCAATTCAAGATGAATGAATGGAAATTTCTCTGCATGGAAAGGGCGGCGCCAAAAGGTGAATAACAGTACAATTTAGACGACTAAGCACATTTGAAACGAGAAATTGATGGTAAATTCAAGGAACTTTATCGGTCCTTTCAATAATATATTTCACCTATTGCTTTAATAGCAATTTAATTTTATCAATCTGCACCGTCTTATCATAATAATACGAGTCTGAAAGCCCAAATACGTCACAAGTATCCACCTGAAAAATACCAGAAAGAAAAATTTAGCTTTAGTCCCTTAAAAAAGTAGCAAGCTTTTTCAGCTATGTAAAGAATAAATAATCGTCAGAGTCCTTATTCGAAAGGCAACCCCCAAGACTCCTAGATAACGCAAGAGGCGCACGCAACGTAATTTTCCAAATAGAAAACTAGCTTATGCTCGTGACTTCGTCCGCATGGACCACACAAATTACAAACCCCTATTTCACCCCCGTAGGGGTTGGATTTTCAAAAATCCTTTCTTAGCAGATGCCTACGTCATAATATGTAGCTATCTGCATGCCTTTCAACTCGATCCGTGCAGTTGTGCGTTGATAGATCAGTCAGTCAGTCAGTCAGATTTTCTTTTTATACATAAAAAATAAATAAATAAATAAGCCTTTTATTAACTGAAAAAATATAAATATGTATACACAGAATCTAATTTTTCTAGTAACTAGGTACTCACACTTTTCATACTTTACTTAGTTGAAACAAAATTTATGTTCTATGCTTATTTCCTTATTTTTAAACTTTCAGTGATTTCAACTTCAACAACTAATCAAGATAAAGGATATACGATTTATAGACGTTTTACCTCATTGTTACCTAGGAAGGTACATCAAAACATTAGAGAACTTTTGTAATCAATGAGATAAGTTGAACTTGTAACAATGTATTTAGATGACGTAAATAATTATTCTATTTTATATAGGAACATTAATTAATATTTGAATCTAGGACGACACATTAACGTTTTTAGAAGACAACTTAAATTATGCGGTTATAGAATAATTTACATTTTCAACATAAAAAATTTTATTTACTTATTTCTAACACAATAGATACCTACCCATTACATTTAAGCCTACTATATAAAAATTATTACTTATCTAAACTATTTTTATATTTTCACAGATATTTTAAAAAGATTTGTGCATTTATTTCAGTAAGTAAAGTAAGTAGGTATAACACAAATATTTGTATGATTATAATAAAATAAAATATACATACTTATATGTAAATATGTTGCCTAAGTCCAAAATTTGGATTATTGTACCATTCTTAACGAAAAGACCCAGCAAGAAACTGCAATAAATATAGGTATAAGTTATGACTAAAGTATCTACCTAAGCTAGGTGTAGGTATCTAGTAGTTAGGTATGATTATGATCACTATAATCACAGCATCGCCGGCCCACTACTGAGCTCGGGTGTCCTCGCAGAATAAGAAGGCTTAGGCCATAGACCGCCAAGCGGCCAAATGCAGATTGGCAGACTTCACACATTTGAGAACATTATGGACACTCTCAGGCATGCAGGTTTCCTTACGATGTTTTCCTTCACCGTTAAAACAAGTGCTATCAAATTCGAAAAGTCTGGGCCGCCCCAGCGCAAATTTGTTACACGCTTTTTATAAATATTTATATTTCAAATCCTATGTGCTCTGTTACCATAAATCCTTTAGTGTATTAGACGTTGAACGTAAATACGAAATTTTATTGAAACAAATTGAATTAAACTGGTTTTTTCTCCTAATGGTCGTGTAAAAATGCGTATTTTTGGAAAACTTCGCAATTTTTGGTAGAGCGATGTAATCTAGTAGGTATAGCAGAAGAAAATACAAACAAAGTGTTAAGTGCGAGTAACGAACATTCTGCGGTCTGATATAACCAGCCTTTGTGCGTTTAATTTAAGGTATTTTAACAGTTCCATGCGCCTTGACGGCTGGTCACGAACTTTACGTGACCGCTGCTATGTGTGATTTACAACAATTTAACTCAAAGTTTAAATAAGCTCATGTATTATACTTACAATACAAGCTATATAGCTAGGTACGGTATGTTAGCGGACAACTTTTCTCAATAACATGGAAGAAAATCACCTCAATAAAGAATAAGATATAGAGTAGCTCCAATGTTATTCTAAAGATGTAAATAAATATTAGCTGGCAGATATGATTGTAGCACAGCGCACTGGATAACAGCTTTGTTTGGAAGTTTCAAAATCTAGGTAGGTACCTACCTTTCAAATTCTTTAGTAGGTACTAAAGAATTTGGAATACAAAATAACAATACAAAAGATACAAATATAATACAAGTAGGTACTTTACTTATCATCCATTTTATAAATTTGTAATCCCAAAGTTTTATTTGCCAAATAAACCGAACTCAGTACAGTACAGTACCTATCTATTATTTACAAACAATTTAGCAGAAATAATTTGATGAACTGAATAGTTAGTAGGTTTCGCTAGGGCCGATTAGGCGGAAACTCATTTATAAAGAACTAGATAATGCCCACGACGTGATCCGCATGGATTTAGATTTTTTATATTTCTGTGGTTTCCACCGTGGATTTCGCGGGATAAAAAGTAGCCTATGCCTAAGTAGCCTCTGGGATGCAATTTATCTCTATACCAAATTTTGTCTCAATTGTTAAGCGGATAGGCTGTGAAAACGTTACACAGACAGACAGATAAAGCGAGTTTTACATTTACATTATTAGTATGGATTTTAAAAACAAATCTCAGTTATGCTAAGTATAATCTACTCGTAGAATTTAATGGTCCGTGGGAGCAATGTCGATTAAACCGCTTTCTGTATGGGACTTCGAGCTTTAGTGTGTGGGGCTCTGGCCTTCGAACTTTAAATGAGTTTATTACCTACTATTCCGCGCGTCGCTACCTTAGCTCCTAGTGATAAAAGTTTCTCTCAATCTAATTTAAGTTTATTGTAAAGTAAGGTGGAAAATGGAAAGGTGTTGCCTATTATTTTATATAGAGGTGGTGATGTTTCGCGTAGTGCCCTAATCGTGGTATTTGTAGTCAACAAGGGATTGAGCGCCGACTGTGAGCGAGTGTTACGCAGTTTTTTGCTTTTCCATATTATTTATCAGGCAGGTAGTTATTTAACTTTAACCGACAATACTCCAACGCTGTGGAGTCGCTGGTTCCCGGCGGTCGATTTTTATACCACGCCACTACGCATCGCAGATGTAGTCTGAGCACCGTATGGTCTGAGTTTACTTACGTTCACACAAGCCTGCCCACAATCGGAAGCTGCATTGCATTAGGTATGGACGCTCACTTAATGTATGTAGCATTAGGTACATTAAGTTAAGCATTACATAACATTATTTTCATGCTGAACTCTTTTTACATTTTTTTCTGAACTTTATTTGTTTCGATTCGTGGCGAGTGGCACAGAATAAAATACTTACACTGATAGGTCACATCTAAATATATAAAAGGAAAAGGTGACTGACTGATTGACAGATTGATCTATCAACGCACGGCTCAAACTACTGAACGGATCGGGCTGAAATTTGGCATGCAAATAGCTATTATGACGTAGGCTGAGGCATACGCTAAGAAAGGATTTTTGAAATATCAAACCCCAAGGGGGTGAAATAGGGGGCTGCCAAGGAGAGAGCATCATCTTCTTACTTCAACAATGTTGCAATCTGTTCCAAAAGTATGAAGACGTAAAGATCACTTTCTACACTCATTTACTAGTGCCGCCTCTTCCGTGTACGTGGATTTTGCACGTTCATTTATTTACCTTGAATTGTTAAATCGGCGTCAACGTGAAAAGCAAAGTAAAATGCTCCCGAAAAGAGTTTTCAACATAAGAAAATCGTCTTAGAATAAATTGTAGAGGACATTGAGGTAGTTATTTACAAAAGCAGGATCAAGTAGGTAAGTGCAAATTCAAGATGATAATATCTACTAGGTATAAATATTTTTGGGTTTCGTATGTCTAAACAAAAAAATTGAACCCTAATAGTAGCACTCGTGTCTGTCTGCCTGTCTGTCTGTTCATCACAGCCAATTTGCTCTGAGTCTACTGGATCGATTAGGTTGAATTTGTGGTACGCATATGAATTTCTCTGACCCTAATACGGACGTGTGTAACTTTCATATTCATTGTAGGTACCTAAAGAACCCTCTCACGCAAGTTCAACTCGCACTTGCCCCTTTTTTTTAAATAAAAATGCTGTATTTGAGTGCATTGAAAAAGGTTCTAAGTACCTACATCTCATTTTTATTGCAAGATAAGATATAGTGCTACAATCACACATGATTAAAATTAGAGACGTTGAACAAGTGCCTGGTCCATAGAAGAAAGGTGAAGGATGCACAAGGTCATGAAGTTTATGAGCACGCATGCCAAATCTTTCGTATCGCACCTTCTAACATATCTACCTTTTGTTTGATGAGAATGTAACCAAACCAGTAGTCGTAGGTAGAATATAGTATACGACCCAATCGTGAACTGCACCAGGTTTCCGAATTTATTACCGAACCAACTATCAGAATACGCGCTCTGCATACATTTCACCGAGTGATAGTTACACGTCCGATTCCTATTTCAGATTCGTCATTTCTCTTTCTCCACACCGAGAGTGCGGAGCAAGATGAAAAAAGGCTTGAAAAAGATTGACACAAAAATCTGGCATGTATCGTGAACACAAACAGAGTTCAAAACAATGCGACTGTCGATTGTAAATATCATGTCTATTTCCTCTCTCAGTGAGCATAAAGGC
This sequence comes from Maniola hyperantus, assembly GCF_902806685.2. NCBI lineage: Eukaryota > Metazoa > Arthropoda > Insecta > Lepidoptera > Nymphalidae > Maniola > Maniola hyperantus. The sequence continues at coordinate 6,318,850 of NC_048543.1, forward strand.
TTGGACATACATACATTACAACGTAGCTAAAGCTAATATTATTATTTTGGAATATTGAAATTTGGCAAAAGGGCAAAACCTAAATGGATAAGTCGTGATTAGGATTTTGGTATATAACAAATTACGTGCTGTGCCAAAACATGTCTCGAGATTCCTTCAACGGCTGGTAAGTAAAATGCAATTACCTAACGCTTAGCGATCCATGATCATCGTGCTGTAAAGCTGTGATAAAAAAAAATCTTTTTTATTCGTATAAACTTTTACAAGTAGGACTTACGAATAGTCGAATGCATCTGCCATTGGATAAGTAGGTATAGGTTTTATGCAAATGTGGTTAGCACTGTTTGACATTTTAACTACCTACTAACAGCGATCACGCTCTCATCCGATCCGAATCCGTGAAAATACGGAAATAAAATATATCTACGACTAAATGTCAAAACAAAAAGGAACGTAATTTCACGGATCCGAATCCGTGAAATTACGTTCCTTTTTGTTTAACGGCGGATATGCACTCGTCCGATTCGAATCGGACGAGTCGTATCCGCCGTTAGCCATGCACTAGATAGATTATTAGAATAATAATATTATTCGCTACATAATACCCGATTTCATATGTATGTATATACCTAAGTTAAACTAAGAGCCGAATTTTTATTTACTGACTTTTTATTTTTATGACTGACTGACTGACTGATCTATCAACGCACAGCTCAAGCTACTGGACGGATCGGACTGAAATTTGGCATGCAGATAGCTATTATGACGTAAGCATCCACTAAAGGATTTTTGAAAATTCAAACCTAAGGAGTGAAATAGGGGTTTGAAATTTGTGTAGTCCATGCCGACGAAGTCGCGAGCATAAGCTAGTAATAATAAAAATACAAAAGCTGTGGATATATTTTGTGGTTCCGTGCGAAGCTGAGGCGGGTCGGGTAGGTAGCTAAAGTCGATATTATTATGCTCGTACGTACCAATCTATAACGTATTTGGCTTATTCCATTTATCCACCCTAAAACAGCCACCCTAGGGTGTAGGTATACTCGGAAACGTGTGTCCGTTTATTCAATCCGGAGGGATTTGCAAATTATTTTTAGTCCACCCATAAAAGGAATAAGATAAATTAAGTTCGCGACAGGTTGAGATGGCAATCGGGGTATGAGGCGGGGGGGACGTCACCGACCCGCACGTCACCCGCGCTGGCCCGGGCGTTCGCTCAACGATTGCTATCTTGACCTGTCGCGTATTATACCTACCTATTTCAGAACGCATTATATAAGTCACCTCAACCCAAATTAGATAAATATAGTGCCCAATTTTATCAAAATTTATGGTGAACGTAAAAAACGTTTACGAGTTTACGTTTACGTAATTGGGTGATAAAGTCGTCGCACAGACAAAATTATATTTAAGTAGTTTGTGGTGTATCGTAGCAATTTTTTGCCTTATACACAACCCAAAACCAAGTTTAAAATATTAAAGCTCTACATACAAAGCTAAGGCTTTCTTTCCTATTTACTAAGGCTTCCTTTTACATTCGTCACAAAGAAAGGGTTTTTGGCGTAAATCCACCTCGGTATTTCACTGCATGTGGGCGGGTAACGGATATTTTACTTTTCAAGACCAAATAAAGGGAGGTCATTTACCAAAATAGTAAAAAAGGAATCATATATCTGTCAACGGCTTTACTCACGTAAAGTTATTCTCTATAATATAAAAATGAATCACTAAATGTGTTGCTCATCGCAAATGTCGAGAACCGCTGAACCGATTTCGCTAATTCTTTTTTTTATAATATTCCTTGAAGTACGAGGATGGTTTAAGAACCATCCTCGTACGGAGAACGGAGAGAAAAATTTAAAAATTTGAATCGACTGTTAGGCGGAACGAAGTTCGCCAGGGCAGCTAGTATTATATATAATGGAAATCAATCAGGATAGTTAGTTTAAACGCTAAAAAAGGAATCCTTAGGTATATTGCGACTACCTAAGTCTTTTCGACTGTCCGTCCGTCTGTCACACCTGCTCATTTCATGCGAATGCTTTCGACTTGCAATAGTTTTTAACAAAAATAAGCAATAAACCGATTCAAGCAAACTTAGTTTTGCGTTCCCTTATAAAAGGGATTTACCTATTTAAGACGGTATTATTAATCTAAGGAGACAGTAGTTTAATTTAACCAATTTTAATAATTATTTTGGTTTCTTCCCAAGCTATGGAATCCTTCATCGGCTAATATTTTATAACTATAGCTTTTTCCGCGACTACTTCTTTGTGGACTTCGAAATTTAAAAAATCTTAGATGCACTCCTAGGGTAGGTACTCAAGGAATTTTTCCTCCCAAATCTCTAGCTTACCGGTTCAGTTCAGTTTGAAAGTTTTTCTTTGTATATAATTCATTATTTATTTATTTCGATTAACATAATATAAAACATAACACAACTAAAACTCAATTTATTATACAACCATTAGATGAGTAAAATATCGCTGCTAAAGGACAAAAGGAGGTCGAATGACAGCCTCATGATTAGTGAAGAAAAAGAGACGGCCAATAAGCCCGAAGCCGTAATCCCCGGGACGTGATCTAAATTCTCGAATATCGTAAAGAAAACAATTTAATTTAAATATAGGTAAATAATATAATAAGTATGATCGGCTAAACTAAACATTAGTTTTTAAATTTGCCATTACACAACATCTCTACATAGTATGAAATAAAGACGCTTCCCGCGTCTGTATGTACTTATGTATGTATGAACGCGCAGATCTTTTAAACTACTCAACGGATTTTAATGCGGTTTTCACCAATAGATAGAGTGATTCAAGAGGAAGGTTTATAGGTATAGTTTACAGGGTAACCCTCGATAAAGTGCAACGCCGAAAAGAGTGAAACTCTGTGGAATCCAATCCGGCACGGTGGTTATAATAAATTTTGATTTTGAAATCTAATAGATGTTAAAAACAGAATCATAATAACCGGGATCGACATGATAGGTTAACGGGAATAACGGTAAAGCCCAAATTAGAACCTCCTAAGTCGTATCCAGTTACCGACTTCAACGCGATCATCTGATATGCACTAACTTAGCTACGCCACCCTCGAAACTTCTGTGAATCTCGCAGTCGCAAATGTCGGCGTTTGTCATCGTAAGCGAGTCCAAGTAGACCGCAAAGAGGGTCTCATTTGCATAAGACAATAGCAAATTAAAAGACAACGTATATCTATGATCTAAATTACCTCCGCGCGGTAGACGCGAACAACGATTCCGTCTCTGAATTAATCCAACTTTATAATTTAATGTAATCTTTGTAATTTTCATTTTCATTTTGAAATAGTCGGTGAATTACAATAATATCCTGATATGAAATCAACGATCTCTACCCTACTTTGCGCTACATTACCAATTCCAAAAGTCCAATGGCGAAACGTGCCTACAAGTAACCAATGATCCAACAGGATAATGTCAATCGTCCTATATTTTAGAATAAAAAAATAAAAAAAGAGGATAGATCCCTATCTCTTGAGACGTAGCATTCGCGTCATTGCTGAGGGTCGTGAGCCCATCTGTTTTGTACGAAAAGCAGATATAACTCCTTAACCTGTGAACCCTACTTAGCCAGGATACATACTACTGCTGTGAATTTTTTCACGTTTCTCTATACTACCATTTGGCTGATAGAGGGGGGGGGGGGGGACTTGACTCTGACAAAAATTTGCACTTTAAAACATCATATTTTACAAACAGATCTATAGAAATCGAAAAATGATGTTCCCACACCCAAAGTATTTTTAAAAGACCTATTCAACGATACCGCACACTATGGGGTAGACGAGAAAAAAAAACATCCCCACTTTACATGTAGGGGTACTACCCTAAAAAAATATTTATCAAAATTTTATTTCACCACTTTGTCGGCGTGATTAATATTTATGCCCATGCCAAATTACAGATTTCTAGCACTAATAGTCTCTGAGAGTAACCGAGGACGGACGGACGGACGGACGGATGGACAGACGGACGGACATGGTGAAACTAAAAGGGTTCCTTGTTTACTACGGAACCCTAAAAATGCGCACCGACTGATAACCTCCTTTTCAAGAATGAGCTCTTATAATTATTATGCTACTAAAAAAAATGTTTAGAAAAACGTTTTCATTATTTTTGAACCCTGGTCGAGAGCACCGCACAAGCTTCAAGAAACCTTTTAAACAAACATAAGTTTGGCAGAAAAAATCTGTAGAAACATTTCTGAGGAAACCAAATAAGTGGCTCTTTTATTTATATTGCTTTTTATAACTTTTTATTCAGAAAATTCTATGTAAATAAAATTCAAGCACTGAGGAATCGAAAATGTCAGAACCTCCAAAGTTGCTCACTCATCCAGTTACCATCTTGGGTGAACGTTGCTTAATCAGCGCAATCAATTACATTGTCGCAATTAGGTCACGCTTTTTTCAATAACAATATTTTGTTTTTATTAATTATTATTATCATTTTCGTTACGTTCTAATTCAAAGAGGTCAGCCGCCGAACCCAACTCAGCTGGGCAGCGTTCAGGAAACTTCAAGCATGCAGACCAAAGTCTTCGAACAGCGCGCGTGTTGCCAGTGATAACATATATGTAGATCTGAGACCCTCATAAGAAAGCTCAGAGTCGCACTCAGCGGGCGATGAAGAGAGCTATGCTTGAATTTTCTCCACGTGGTCAAATTAGAAATGAGGAGATCCGTAGGAGAACTAGAGTGAGAAGCTGAAGTCGCAATTTCCGGGCCACATAGTTCGGAAAACCAATAGACGTTGGGGTCCCAAGGTGCTGAAATGGCAACTTCGCATCGGAAGGCGCAGCGTTGAAAAGCCCTTCACTAGGTGCACGCACGCTATCAGACGAGTCGCAGGGAGCCGCTGGATTCAGGCGGCGCAAGACCGTGGCCTGTGGAAGTCCCTACAAGATACCTATGTCCAGCTGTGGGCACGTATCGGTTGTCATCAACATCATCATCATTACATTACGTTCTAGATAAGTACATAACATAAAGCAATAAGGAAAATTATTTATCCGGTGTCAATTTTTGGTCGGGGATTTACTTTTTCCAACTAGCAACTTACGAGAGCTATAAAGCTTTTACTTGTTATTTATTTACATCTATAAAGCCAGGAATTCACTACACAGATCTGAAATCTTTGTCAGATTGTTTCGATCGTGAATGGCTAGCCTAATATAAAAATAAATGAGATCGCCATTTTATATAAGGTTATCTACAGACTAAGGGCTGTTTGTGCTCGGGTCAAGTATGGACCAATGACAGAAAGAAGCAGTGCTATTCCTAGAGGGCCTAGTGGCTGGTAAAGATGTTGGCCGTCGCTTCCATTTTCATGGATTAGTCTCAACGTGTTCACAGTCGTAGACCAATTTGCCAGATTTATTCGACCGTGAACGACTAGCCTAATATAAAATTAATTTATAAATGAGATCGTCATTTTATATGAGGTTATCTACCGACCTCGCGCTGTTTATGGCTCGGGTCAACTTTGGCTTGATGACGGAAATAAGCAGTGCTATTCCCTTCACAATCTCACTTCAACGCTGCAACGATGAAATAAGACCTGTTATAAAGAGATAAAAGTTAATTTATGAGTCGCTATTTCGGGTCGCTATGTACAAAATTAAAAAAAAATAGTTTGGCTGATCGCGTTTTTCCAATCCCTGACTGCTCATTTCGAACACAAAATTACAATTTGAAGAAAATTGTGGAAAACAAGGTTATGGATGGGGATCTTAAAAACGCCGCCCGCATTTTGTTTTCTAGTGATACACTGGCTCCATTCAATGATATAACGCTGGAAGCCTTACGTGACAAGCATCCCTTACCAAATACCGATTCTGTGCTGCCGGATCCACCTTCTAACACTTCTTATTTACAGATAAAGGATGAAGAAACTTACGCTGCGATAATGTCGTTTTCTAGTGGCTCTGCTGGTGGCATGGACGGCATAACGCCACAACATCTTAAGGATCTTGTGGGAGTTACTGCTGGGGACGCCGGCAAGGCGCTACTGAGCGACATTACCAGACTATGTAATTTCATGTTATCTGGCGAGGTAAATTCATCCTTTCTACCATTCCTTTATGGCGCGAGGCTTTGTGCTTTCAATAAGAAAGATGGTGGCATCCGTCCCATCGCTGTTGGCTGTACTTTTCGCCGTTTGGCGTCAAAATTCCAACCTATTCAAGTTGGATTCGGCAGTAAAGGAGGTTGTGAAGCAGCAGTTCATTCGGCTCGTACTTTCTTAACGAATGGCGAGGTTGAGGTACTGCTGAAAGTAGATGTAAAGAATGCTTTTAATTCTTTGGACAGGGCAACTTTGCTGACAGAAGTCTCAACGCAACTTCCTGAAATTTACCCATATGTTTGGCAATGTTACAGCTCTGCTTCTAAATTATTCTTTGGAGATAGCGATATTAAGTCTTCTGTAGGCGTTCAGCAGGGGGATCCTTTAGGTCCGGCCCTGTTCAGCTTAGGGATCCATAACCATATCTCAAATTTAACATCTAAATTTAACATATGGTATCTTGATGATGGAACCATTGGGGGCAACGTGGATGACGTTCTAAAAGATCTTAATCATATTAAGCAACAGTTTGGGAAAATTGGTTTAGAACTTAATTTTTCGAAATGCGAATTGTTTTTTACAGAAAAACTGTCGCAAGAAAGAATTCTATTGGCCTCTGAATTATTCAATGAAATTTCACCTAATATTAAAATACTTGATAAACGTTCACTTTGCCTTCTCGGTGCTCCTCTTTATAATGAATCCATACAACCACTCTTGGATCAAAAAGTCAGAACATTTTCGGCTAATACCGACAAATTGGGCACTCTAAATTCTCACATTGCATTTTCGATCCTAAAATATTGCCTTTTTGTACCTAAATTAATTTACATTCTCCGCGCGAGCCCAATTTGGAAATTTCATGGACTACTCGATAACATGGATGCCACCCTTAAAAGTACACTAGAACAAATTCTAAATTTAACTTTTGATGAGCACTCCTGGAACCAAGCAACTTTACCGGTCAAGTACGGTGGCATCGGCGTGAGGAAAATTTCCAGTGTAGCTCTTCCGGCTTTTCTGTCCTCTGTGCATAGTATAAAAGAGCTTAGCTCTCAAATTCTCAAATCCAATTCATCATTGACCTATGCCACAGAGGCCCTAGAGAGTTGGAAGGTCAGATGTCCCAATGTCGACATCCCGAAGGAACGTACTACACAAAAACTTTGGGATTTGCCATTGGTTCAACTGACACATACGAATTTGGTTCAAAATCTTACAAGTGACAGAGATCGTGCCAGGCTTCTAGCATTATCCGAAAAGGAATCTGGGTATTGGCTGCATGCCTTGCCATCAAAAAATCTCGGCACACTTTTAGATAACGAAAGTTTTCGTGTGGCTCTAGGTCTCAGATTGGGAACACCACTGTGCCATCAGCACAGATGTCCGTGTGGAAAAGAGGTTGATAAATTTGGAATCCACGGACTCTCTTGCCAAAGGAGCTCCGGTAGGCTGTTTAGGCATGGCTCTCTTAACGATACAATTAAAAGAGCTCTTGCCACCATAAATATTCCTGCGCTCATTGAGCCGGCAGGGATTAGTCGGGATGATGGCAAGAGACCTGATGGATTGACGCTGGTTCCCTGGGAACGGGGACGGGCGCTAATGTGGGACGCAACTTGCGTTGACACATTGGCCCCGTGTCATATCAGGAAGACAGCATCAAGACCGGGAGCCGCAGCAGAAACAGCTGAAAACGGCAAGCGGCGCAAGTATGCCTCTCTTATAGAGAGTTACATTTTTGTGCCGTTTGCCGTGGAGACCCTGGGGCCATGGAGTCTTAGTGCTAAAAATTTTTTACGAGACATTTCACCGCGATTAATAGCCTCAACTGGTGACAGAAGGGCTGGCTCATTTTTTGCGCAGCGGATCAGCCTGGCTGTCCAGCGCGGAAATGCAGCCAGTATTCTTGGCATCATTCCACGCGGTCATGATTTATATAGTAATTAGATAAGGCTAGCTTTAAGTTTTATTGTATTAAAAAAAAAAAAAAAAAAAAATCAAACAAAAAAAAAATTTATGAGTTTGTAGGTATATAGCGGTATGTAATCTCCAGAACTATTGATCGGATCCTGAAAATTCTTTCACTCATAGATATTAAAAAGCTGTGGTAGCCTAGAAAAAGCTGTGGTAGCCTAGTGGTTAGGACGTCCGCCTTCCAATCTTAGGTCGGGGCGGTTTGATCCCGGGCACGCACCTCTAGTCTCCACCCAAAGCAGTTAAATTTTACGCGTTATACCTGCATTCCCATTTTTATTGCTAGCTAAACAAATATTATTTGTTTTGCCATAGAGACTATTATTATGTTTGTTTAGAATTCGCAGAATAATTTTCTTGTTTTTTTTAAAATTTACAAGAACGTGAGTGGTCAAGGCCCCTTTAACCAGGATTTTTTTGTTTGTCAAAGATTTAGTATGAAACTCCAGACTCTGCATTTTAAAAAGTGAAAAAGATTTTTAACTATGCGTAGCGACACAAGCTAGGTCATTGTCATGGGCTAGGTACATACTAAATACATATATATTGGCACGAGATTTTAAACACCTTCAAGAGTGCATAAAAAAAGGCACTCTGAAATAGTTGGAAGTTATTAAACAATATGTCGCTAATTAGTAATTCGCAGTAAATTGTATTAAGTATTATTTGTTCCGTATTGTTTAGGTTTCAAGAGCAATTTTAAAGTAAACGTTTTACTGCAAATATAATAGTCTTGGTAATGCCGTAATAGTAAAAGCAGATGGGGTAAATTTATTACCCTATTTGTACCCAGACCGTGAGTTACATTAGTGATATCATAACTCTGAGGAGAAGATAAACTCTGTCGAGACTCGAGGTTATCTTGAAAGTGATATTCATAATAATTATAAATGCGTTTTATCAAAAGTACAGTAGCCGGCAGGAAATATTGTACATCAACCTTTAGAAAGAGATTTCGGGTTCGAATTGTCTCTGTCACTCATACTATTGGATGTTTTGTCGGTCTCAACGACAGAGACAACGCGCTCCACGAAACCGCTATCTGTGTCTAAAGGTCGATGTACAATATTTCCTGTTGGGTACTGTATCTATTTATTACTTCAATCATATTTTGATAAATTCACAATGATAATTTATTAGGTAAATTCTACGTTTATAAATACCCAATGGTCTGTGCTCCTAACAGTAGAACTATTATAATATAGTTTTGCTGAACTCTATACCAAAACGTAGTCAGAACTCGGAACAGAACCGTGAAAGAAACATAGATTGGTAAAAAAAAACCAGCCAAGGGCGAGTCAGGCTCGCACACTGAGGGTTCCGTACTACAGTCGTATTTTTACAACATTTTGCACGATAATTCAAAAACTATGATGCATAAAAATAAATAAAAATCTGTTTTAGAATGTACAAGTAAAGCCCTTTCATATGATACCCCTTTTGATATAGTTATTTTACTTCGAATATTGAAAATACTAATTATTAGTTCGTGACCACAATTTAATTTTTTTTGTGTGATCTAACCCTAAATTCACGGGTTTTAGATTTTTCCCCTAAAGCCAGCTATAAGACCCACCTTCCTGCCAAATTTCATGATTCTAGGTCAACGGGAAGTACCCTGTAGGTTTCTTGACAGGCCGACAGACAGACAGACAACAAAGTGATCCTATAAGGGTTCCGTTTTCCCTTTTGAGGTACGGATCCCTAAAAAAAAGTAGGTAACTACTAGTACAGGTTTAAGACACAGGAATGTTGTCTTTGCCATTAACCACTTTGTAAAAGTATACTTACTCGTAATTAAGGAAAAATTTGTCTTAATACTTGGTCCCATTAGGAAGAGGTCGAGTCAGAGTTTTAACCACATTTGTAGAATATTAAATAGAATACGCATAGACATTGATGCCGACCCTGTTAAGTGTTTGATACGTTTTTTCCGCTTACTCATACTATGAAACAAACAAGTTCATATTGACCAATGCGTATACGAGGTAGGTACATTAATTTATTTCATACATCATCAGTCCCAAGCCACACCGTCTCAGAGTTGACGCGTTCAACGGTCACTTTATAATAATGAAGTCTGTTTACATTTTCTTAGTAGTTTTCATCTCATGTGTTTACGTTAGTTACTGTAAAGATCTTATTGTCGGAACAAGTTTCAACAACAGATTGATATGGCAACAGAAGGCTGAATACAACAGTATTCCTTTCAAGAAGAGGGTTAAGGACGTTTTCTTTTCTGATCCTGGACAACAGATTATCAAGGTAAAAATAAAAACATTTTGAGTCTTGTCTGTATTGTAGCGTATTTCTTCAATAAAATTGTTCCTAATTCTTTTTGCTAATGATAAACAATTTTATGTTGAGGTTTATAAAAATGAATTAGGTAGGTGAATTAGGTAGATACATGATACAACTTAATTGATACACTCGTATCTGATTACATGTAACTCCATTATTATTATTATTACTAAGCCTTTATTGCTGATAGTTTTTAAATTCAATATCTAGAATTTTAGTCTTTACATAGAATTTGTTTAGTCCTTTTAGCTATCAGCGAGTCCTCTCGACACATAGGCCTCTTCCAGCAACTTTCACCTTTGCTTGTCACGCGATGTCCTTTTTCATGTTGCTCCTCCAACTTTTCTTATGTCGTCTTCCCATCATCGCCTGTATTGTTTCCCTCTTTTCCTATGTCCATCTCGAGGTAACTATTCAGTTATTTTCTGTGTCCATTTTTCGTTGCTTTCCCTTGTCCCATTTATGTCCTATCCACTGGCGTTTCAACTTTACTGTAACTGCATTACTTATATCAATTTACTAGCTAGCGTAGGCATCCACTAAGAAAGGATTTTTGAAAATTCAACCCCTAAGGGAGTGAAATAGGGGTTTGAATTTGTGTAGGCCACGCGGACGAAATCGCGAGCATAAGCTAGTAATATTATTCACCTAGAGGCTGTAGAACAAAGTCATCATTACAAATTTTCTAGTGTGGTTAATATAGTCATTCAGGTAACTTGTTGACCTTCGCATTATTTATTCAGAGCACTGAGGTACAAGACCATTACTATGTGCACTTGCTTTTGCCCGCGTTTTTGTCGCTTGGATTTTTTTAAATCCTGTATTTTCCTGTAATAATACATGTAGGTACAATACTGGGATATACATACCTACATACATGAAACCTTAAAACCACTACACTCCTTTTTTGGCACTGGTATAAAAAGCACAACTGGTGTTGTTAATAATTCGACATGTACCTACCTAAAGACTGACATAAAGTTTTGCGTAACTTCACCACAATTTAACACCTCCCCATTATATTTTGTTAAAATTAAAATTCGTCTTCCGCTGAGTTTCAAGTTTTTCGTAAATCTTGACTAGGTACCTACCTACTACGTAACGACAATATAATTGAGGAATTTTATAATTATATTGTCTACACTAATATTATAAAGAGGAAAACTTTGTTTGTTTGTTTGTTTGTTTGTTTGTTTGTACTGAATAGGCTCAAAAACTACTGGACCGATTTTAAAAATTCTTTCACCATTCGAAAGCTACATTATCCACGAGTAACATAGGCTATATTTTATTTTGGAAAAAAATAGGGTTCCGTAAGATATTTGCGTTTTTCGGACACAAGGTGTAAAAAATCAACCAGAAAAGTTACTTATTTTGCGTACGCTGCCTAAACTATAAAAGATAGAACCATAAAATGTTCTAATTAATTGTAGATCTTATAAATATCTACAAAAAAGTCCGCGACACACTATACCCATCTATGTCGAGTGAGGCACAGCAACCATTTTTTTATTTAAAAATCTTGAATTTTTTTTGGACTACATTTAAACGCGTTTATTTTACTCATGCTATTAATCCTTATCAAAATAAATGATTTCATCACTAAGAAAAGTTTATGGAGATAATATTTGGTCTTTGAATGATTAAAATTGGACGTTTGGTTTTGAAGTTATGGCGAAATTAAAATATTACGATTTCTGCTGCACGGCCCGTTGTATTATCTACACTAATATTATAAAGAGGAAAACTTTGTTTGTAGGGGGTAATCTTTAGAACTACTGAACCGATTTTAAAAATTCTTTCACCAGTAGAAAGCTACATTATTCCTGAGTGACATAGGCTATACGGGATCTTTAAAAACCTAAATCTACGCGGGCGAAGCCGCGGGGATCAGCTAGTATGTAATAATAATGTAAAAGCGTTGATAGTCTACTTGGCCTTTTAATCGGGTGTCCGGGGGTTTAATCCCGGGCACCTCTAACTTGTCAGAGTTAAGTATGTTCGTTTTATGCAATTAAATACCACTTGCTTTAACGGTGAAGAAAAACATCATGAATTGTCATCAAACCTGCCTAAGATATCTCCATAATGTTCTCAAAGGTGTGTGACGTTTCCCAATCCGCACTTGGCCAGCACGAGCGTATTAGACTATGCCCAAATCTTTCTCATTCTGAGAGGAGACTCGTGTTCAGTAGTGAGCCGGTGATCGATTGGCCATGATGATGATGACATATACCATGTTGGTATAAACAAACATAAACAACTAAGTCGACTGTTAGTACTGACGACACTCCCCGTAGATCACAGAGTTCGTAAAACCTGCAGTGGCATCAATTTAATCGTAGTCAATTTTGAACGAAAGATATACGAGCACGTACCTATCTCGCCTTTGCGTCATACCTAACCTGCTGTGTGTGCTTTTTGGGAACTTTTCGTCTCACTAGTAAACTGTTTCAACACATAGTTAGTTTTTGCATTTCACGAAGACGAGTTGCGCATGTTCAAGTCGTATCGGTAGGTATAAGGTACACGAAATGTGTGCGTTTGCGAGCGCTTGCTCTCGGCTGATTGCTCCGACACGCACGCACACTTACACAATGCCCATGTAAACGACATAACCACGAGTAAAGTTCACTCGTCTTCGTGAATTGCAAGAACTGTAACTAGATGTGTAGTGGGTCGTTAAGAATGAATGATTAATTTTTAGGATTCCGTACCTCAGAATGAAAAAAGAAACCCTTAAAGTCTTTCTTTTAAAAGGTTCACCTTCGTTATATACTACTACTAGATAATCTCGAAAGAGTTTGTTAATGGATAATTAGATGTTGCGATAGCAATCGCCTTCTAATTAAATTATTTATTTAGGCACCAGTTTTTTTTGGATTAAAACTCTCGGATAATAACGCGTAACAAATACGCGTTGTGATTTGTATTTATCGCGTAGGTTTTGGGAGGGCATTCCAATAATTCGTTAAAAATATTTAAATAACACCTACCTACCGGCTTTTTCTGAATTACGCTTTTGATACCGTTTCAACAAAATGTTAATAAACGGTAAAGTAAAATGTTAATAAATAGCGTTGTTGTATAAATATTTTATAAAACATGCAGAGCTTTTCACAGACACAAGGTATTGTGGATCTAAATAGACTTGATCCCTTTGTTGAACCTCCTGACTGAACGTGCGATAATATTAAATCCCCTTCAATCACAGCCTCTGTTCAATTAATTAAATATTTTGTGACGCCGTTACTCCCTATCAGCTGATGTTGAACGAACTGGTAGGTTGTTGAATTTTGGGCAAAAGATTTTGTTTTTTCCCCCGGAGGATTAAGTCTAAAATCTAAAAGATGCAAGATATCGCTAACGCTTCCGAATTTGAGATAATTATTTGACTTTAGGTAAAAATATCTTGATTCTCCCCTTAAAATTACCTCTTGATAGATAGATTGGTAATTGATGTACAGACATGTAATAATAATTTATATTTATTATTTGTTTTAGGGTGTGATAGCAAGAGACCTCGATCACACCGAAAGCGAAGCAATCGTCACCGCTGGAGGCGTCGGCCAATCCTATGTCAACATAAAATTGAAGAGCGTGCGAGGCTCCGGCTTGAATTACCAATTAGAAATCTATGTATAAACTGAAACTAGCTGAAACATATTCAAATTATCATATTAAAAATTAAAGTCGATACTTTTCGAATAAAGATATACAATAAAAAATGTACCAATAACAAAGCAAAAGACAATTTTCTTCATTTTCTAAAGTGCCTTGAATTTCAGCCCGCAAAAAATCGACTGTAGGTAAAGTCGAGTACATAAAGGTATTCGAATTTAATTTAAAGTTACATGACGTAAATATAAACCAATAGCAATTCCGTCCTGTAACTATGACAAACTCATATCTATTGTTGTACCTATTGTGCATATTTAAAAAGGTCTAATTAATTATTCCACGCTGTGGATATAAAAAGCTGTAGATGATAAACATAAAATCGAACAAAGCGGCAATGCCTCAGTGAACTCGTTGTTGGTGTTCAGCTACATGGTAACGTTAAAAACCAACTGAATTTATTATTTGCATACCTACTTATAGTCCGCGACAGGTCAAGATGGTAATTGGGGTATGAGGCGAGGGGCGCCCCGCACCCCCCACGTCACCCGCACTCACCCGCACCGGGTTAGCGAGGGGGACGAGCGGGTGTGCGGGGCATTCCCTCCCCGGTGCCGTCTCGACCTGTCGTGTAAAAGCACGTAAGTATATTTTAAGAGTCGGAAAAGGAGCCATTGTATTTTTTAACGTAAATTCATTCAATAGGCTACTTGACAATTTTTTTAAGTTGGTCTTAAATGGTTAATATTTGTCCTATTATATCAAAAAAATTAACACTATATTTTTTTGCGCCCTAAAAACCGTAAAACTTTAATTTAAAAAAATATTTTTCTTAGACAGGTGAAAACACTGTCGGCCATGTTTGGCCGATAGATTATCTGTGCTCTGACGTCATGCATTTGTAAACAACAGTATAACCACAGGGTTATACTGTTGTTTACAAATGCATGACGTCAGACGTCAGACGCAAAAAAATATAGTGTTAATTTTTTTGATATAATAGGACAAATATTAACCATTTAAGACCAACTTAAAAAAATTGTTAAGTAGCCTATTCATTTTATATGAATAACATATATACCTACCTGTATTATATCATTTTGAGTTTTTCTATAATAAGCTTGCAAATCGATATGATTTGAAAAAAAATACCATTCATTTCATACTAGATGCAGGTGCCCGCGACTTCGTCGTGTGGTCGGTGTAGTGAGGTTTTAAAAAAAACCCGGGGATTTTTGAATTCTCGGAATAAAAGTAGGTTAGGATATAAGTTACCTTCATTCCGGTTCAGTCATGGCGTGAAAGAGTAACAAACTTCGAACACCCAAACTTTCACATTCCATTGTACCTAGAAACTTATTGAGTTTTTTTTTCTACAATGCTAGGAAAATAATAAATAATGAGATTAGATGAGTCAATGTAATACCTATTATATACTTAATAATAAATTGGTCTAGAACAATGCCCGTCTCATGGGATGCCGTCATAGGAAACATTCATTAACAGCTCAGAAATACCAATCTTAGATCAACACAAGTCCTTAGATGAATAGATTCACTTCATTATATTTTCCTTTTAGCAATTACAAATGGAGATATGCGTAATTGTATGAGCAGCGTATAATAGCGTTATATAAGCAGCGTGTTAAATGTATAATCATAATATAAGAAGAATATTCAGAGGATTTTGATGCAATTGTTCTACTTAATTTTAACCGATCTACGGTTATCGTTGGCAAAAATATAACAAGTGAGACAAACGATATTGAAGTATCAAAAATATTATGTTAATTATAAAGAATACTTACGATAGCGTTCTTATCATTAGTGGTATTTTATTAGATTAGAACAATTCTGATTTATTTTATCTCTTCAGAAATAAAAAGTCCTTTAAAGTAATGGACATTTTTATTTGTATTAGGTACGTGTGCAAAATAAAACACCTATAAGTTTTAAAATTCTATTTAAACATGAACTCTTTTTAAAAGCCTTTAGATCATTGTGACCTGTTTAACGTACACCCATAACTGCAGCTTTCATGAAAGAAACATGATTTATATGAACATTACTGCCGTGAAAGGCGATTAATCGACCATCTTTTCCTGTGCGACTCTCCACAAAATATTGCGCATTTTACCTCGTCTTAGTCATTTGTGAAAGAGGAGAAAAAAATGGTGGATATAAATGGAATACCCGTTTTGTTAAAAAGCACACTAAACATCTAGAGCGTCTTTTGTTTGTAGAACTATAGATCCAGAGCAAATAATACAGATTTTTAACCGACTTCAAAAAAAGGAGGAGGTTATCAATTCGACTGTATGTTTTTTTTTTTTGTATGTTTGTTACGCGATTACTCCGTCAATTATGAACCGGTTTTGATGATTCTTTTTTTGTTTTGTAGGACATACTTCCGAGGTGGTCCCATTTTAATTTGGTAACGATCTGATGAATGTCTTCGGAGATGGAGAACGGAACTCCTCAATTAATAAGAGTAAATTGCTCGCGATCAGTGTAATGGCTTTGTAAACAGTAGGGTTTTAACCAGGCATAGCATATTTTTAACCGACTTGAAAAAAGGAGGAGGTTCTCAATTCGAATGTATGTCTTTTTGTATGTTTGTTACGCGATTACTTCGCCAAATATGAACCGATTTATAATGATTCTTTGAAACAATAGGTTTTTAACCAGGCATATCATATTTTAGTACGATGGGGCCACTAAAAATTGTGAAATAAAAAATTAAAAAAAAATTAAAAACCGACTTCAATAACCACCAACACTAAAAAGTAAAAAATAATTTAATTTATTACCCAATATATTATGTATACAAGAGTTATTGTAGTTCTATAGTAATATTTTTTGGAGTCGGTGCCAATGTGGAGTCGCAAAACACTATGAAGAGATAGACGGTTCGTGCGGCTAATTGGCACCGGCTCCAAAAAATATAACTATAGAACTACAATAACTCTTGTATACATAATATATTGGGTAATAAATTAAATTATTTTTTACTTTTTAGTGTTGGTGGTTATTGAAGTCGGTTTTTTTTTGTGATGTTATTCTTTTTAAAAGCTTTTCTTGGCTAAGACTGATTGAAATGCGCTTTAGTCTTCGGAAATCATACAGTGTGTTAAAACTTAAACCTCTCTTCTGTACCATATAATTACATGTAATTTTATAATATAGCTCAGAATTCAGATTTAGAGAGGTTTTAGGCAGTAAATAATCTGGAGTGAGCTAAATGTTACTTGGCCGATTTATTGTTACAAAAGTCGAAAAATGTAGTTTAGTAATTTGCCATGACATGTTTGCGGTTTGAGCTGTGGTTATTTATTATTAAGCCAACACAAATGATTGACTCAAGTATCCATATACTTACACACTTACAAACGTTAATATAAGTAAACGTTATTATAAGTAATATTATAAATGCGAAAGTGTATCTGTTTGTCAGACTGTCTATCTGTTAGCTTTTCACAGATATTCGTCTGTTTAAACGATTTTGACAGGTATTTGCGTCCCTATTTTCGCCCCGGAAAATCAAAGGGTTTCATTAACGGATTTCTAAAAAAACCTAAATCCACGTGGGATAAAATCTTGGGCATCTTATTATTTGGTAAGTACAGATATATATAGCTT
Organism: Maniola hyperantus; assembly: GCF_902806685.2. Lineage (NCBI taxonomy): Eukaryota > Metazoa > Arthropoda > Insecta > Lepidoptera > Nymphalidae > Maniola > Maniola hyperantus. The sequence continues at coordinate 6,336,496 of NC_048543.1, forward strand.
GTAATCTGGGCACGGATATAGGATACTTTTTCTCCTGAAAATAAAATAATCTTCGCGGGGTTTTTAAAGAACCTAAATCCAAGCTTACCTATTAAACGCATGACACTGACGCAAAAGTCGGCGAATTTTGGCCTCCACCACATAAAATGGAAACCCAGTTCGAGGTTGTGATTTCTGCTTCAACCTTGAACTCCAGCTCCAACCTGCGCGCCCTAAAGTGCAGGCATTCGTTCAGGATATGCTCTACTGTTTGCTCGGTGTCTGAGGAGCAGAAGCGTGTCCACCGTGACCGGTCTACACTTGATTATTCCAGTGCAATACACCAACCTTGCATATAGTTCGATACGTCTGGCGGATATCTGGCACGAACCATTTGGTAACTGGGTCAGCTGTTACCAAACAGGGTCATCTAGTAAGTCATAAAAGTTTTTCTAAGTTTGAGTTATTGCCTTAACTTATAGGTACATTGATGAAACAACATGACGTTGCCATAATACAGCTCAACTTCCATATTTGAACTAGCTTATGCTCGCGACTTCGTCCGCGTGAACTACAAAATTTCAAAACCCTATTTCACCCCCTTAGGGGTCGAATTTTCAAAAATCCTTTCTTAGCGGATGCCTACGTCATAATAGCTATCTGCATGCCAAATTTCAGCCCGATCCGTCCAGTAGTTTGAGCTGTGCGTTGATAGATCAGTCAGTCAGTCAGTCATTCAGTCAGTCAGTCAGTCACCTTTTCCTTTTATATATATAGATATGTTGTGATAGTACTCCTTAGGACAGTAACGCGATTAGCTCCCAGATCTTTATTTGATAGTCCATCGCATTAGGTATTATCCCAAGAAAAAAAGTTGTGAAAAGACAAGAATGTTGCTGTGTTGTAGGCTGAAAGGTGGAAACAGGGCCAACAAGGAGCAGGGGTTTTTAGCCGGTAAGAGTTTGGCACTACCCAGTGAGTGTTCATGAGGATATCCCCCTGCTGTATAAAACCGGCCAAGTGCGAGTCAGGCTCGCGCAATGAGGGTTCCGTACTACAATCGTATTTTTCGACATTTAGCACGATAATTCAAAAACTATGATGCGTAAAAATAAATAAATATTTGTTTTAGAAGCCCTTTCATATGATACCCCACTTGATATCTAAGGTAGTTATCTTACTTCGAAAGTTGAAAATAGCAATATTTGGTCATGAGCACAATTTAATTTTTTTGTGTGATCTAACCACAAATTCACGGTTTTCAGATTTTGCCCCGAATGTCTGCTATGAGACCTACCTACCTGCCAAATTTCATGATTATTGGTCAACGGGAAGTACCCTGTAGGTTTCTTGACAGACCGATAGACAGACAGTCAGACAGACAGACAACAGAGTGATCCTATAGGGGTTCCGTTTTTCCTTTTGAGGTACGGAACCCTAAAAATAAAAATAAAAAGTCCTTGTGCGGTTAGTGAAAAGTGGTCGTGACTCTCAGCAATGAGGAATGCGATGCAAAGAGAGCTGAAGTATTTAGATGTTGTCGAATAGTTGCTACACGCTATTGGGCGCGTTTAATTTCCTGCTCCGGAAATCGCTGAGTGTAGTGAAATCGTTTATGCTGAAATTCAGAACCTTAGTATTGGTACCTACACTTTTCAATCGCATTGATTTTCATGATTGCTATTAACATGATTATTTTTCAACTGTTTTACATATCCAAGCATTTCAAACTATCTTGTCTTCCATAAATTGGCCGCGAGTAATTTTTAGGCTTCCGTACCTCAAAAGGAAAAATGAACCCTTATAGGATCTGTCTGTCTGTCTGTCTATTATGTTAGTTACTAGTTATGTTAGAAAAAAACGCAAATTAAAGTAACTGAAACATTTGTTTTTTTGGTAGTTAGTTTATATACTAAGAGCCAGCACGCGCCAGACATTCGTTATTTTATAAATGCTGAAAGTTTATCTGCGTATTGTCCCCAACACTGGGAGGAACGTTTGTTTGGATCATGGTGGATTTGGGAGATAACAGGTAATAAAGGTGTAAACAATCTTACCTAAGTAAAGTCCAATTTTTTTATATTTTCTTCAGAATAGTATTAAAAATCACGTCATGCATTGCCAGATACTTAGTATCATGGCAGCCCTCTACCAGACACTCTTAAAGTAAACGAAGGTCTGGCACGCGCTGGCTCTCTATTAGCATCACGTGAGGATTTGACATAAAATGTGCGAAAATGCTCACTTGTCAGCCCATGACTGGCATTTGTTTCATTTATCATTTAAGTATATTAGCTAAAATAAAACAAAAGGTCTTAAGCTTCTAGTCCTTATAATAATATTTAAAATTCACCAACACTTTTGGCAATCGTACAGCGGCGTAGGCAGGGTAACTAAGCGTTACCCCTTCCTCTCCAAAATAACACTCAGATATTTCAAACATAATCCAAATTTACATAACTCATTTAATTTCAAGTTTTTCCTCGCTAAATTCACCAGAAATTCTGCAGCAACTCCTGCAAACTTACTTATTGAATGTTCCGATTGAATCGGGGTGAGTCCACCTAAATAGAAACTTTAATCCCGTGTTCATCGGATTTTCGCTTCTTTTTTGCAATAAATTGTTCGAATTCGGAAAAGTATTAAATGTATAATCCGAGGGGTTTAATTTTCATTAAATTATTCCAATCCATCCAGCTATTGGCTATGATTCAGTTCATTTACTAGGCAAGTGATTACAGTAGGTACTGTACCTACTGCTTCGTATCAAATAATATGCGGTGGATTCATAAGTGGAGCCCATCCCTTCTATAAGTACGCAACAGATCGAGATGGCAATCGGAGATGGAACGCCCCGCACACCCGCATAGCCCCCGCGCTGACCCGGTGCGGACGAGCGCGGGTGACGGGCAAGTGTACGGGGCGCCCGCCCACCTCATACCTACCCCGATTGCCAGCTCAGCCTGTCAAGGACTTTAAGTACCTACACAAGAAATGAAAGATGCACGAAATCTATTTATTTTTGAATTCGATTAATGTTTTTGAATAAAATTTTATTGTTTACACGCTGAAATTTTAATGGTTGTTTTCCCGAAGCGAAATGATTTTGTCGTGGTATTACAATCGATTTATTAATATAAAAAATTATTAGAGTCAAAAATGTGAAATTTACAATCGAGAAAAACAAAAATCGAATGAGACCTCGAACCAATAGTGATACCCCGTGCGTGCAGGCTAGTTTATGCCGTATCACTACGCGCGAGAGCTTATTTTGCTCCAAACTTTTCACTTTATTGGCAGCGCGGTTCGAGTGGATGTACCTACCTACTATTCACGTTACGTCTAGGGAGTTACTATTGTTTCTCACACTTTCGAGGTGTCGTTTTTTTTAATTATTTCAAAACAAAAACATTTTTATTTTTTAAGTTTAACTCAAAATTTCGATAGTACTACCTACGGAAGGCAAATGATTCTGCCGCGGTGCCGTGAAATTATGAGACAACCACTAAAATTTCACCGTGTAGGTATATATTAATAAGTAGTCGTTGAATATATTTCCTGAATTTACACAAAAATAAATTAAACCAATCGAATGATCAAAATTAACGTTAATTAATACAGTCCAATAAAAATATATATAATATTTTGCAAACGAGAATGAAGTCTGTCGTTATTACTTCATAATGCACCAGTAAATATACAAACACTAGCTGATGCCCGTGACTTCGTATCACTATACATATCAAAATAGGTAAAGTCACAGTTTAGTTTTAACATCGCTGAAGGGAGTTAGTTCAACTTTGTATCCTTACCTTTCAAGTAAGTACCTATTTACTTGAAAAGTAAGGATCTGGCACTACGGGTGGTCAAAGTACACGCACCCAGCTGTTAGGGTTAAATTGGTTTCGGTGGCGTGCATTGGGGTTAAAAAAAGAAAAGGTGTTATGGTACAGCTCTTAGAACACTTCCCAAATTTTAATTGGGACAAGGAATTATGGGCCAAGGAATTAATTATAGTTTTGAGAACCTGATGAAAAGTCGGGATCGTGCAGGACGAACAAAAATTTTTGTTTTGCTTTGAAATGGAAGAAATCACTTTAGTGATGTTCATAACTAAGGTTGTCCTTTGTTTTACTGAATTATTATATTCTCTGTACTTTTATCCTGTAATTATATGCAGCAAAGTGGCCTTAAATAAAAAATAAGTATTAATCTAAATAACTATATAAAAGGAAATGCTGACTGACTGACTGACTGACTGACTGATCTATTAACGCACAACTCAAACTACTGGACGTATCAGGCTGTTTGGCATGCAAGATAGCTATTGTGATGTAGACATCCGCTAAGAAAGGATTTTCGAAAATGAAACCCCTAAGAGGGTAAAATAAAAGTTTGAAATTTGTGTAGTCCACGCGGAAGAAGTCGTGAGTATGAGCTATAATAATTATTTTTGTTTGTGAGTTTTGTTTTGCTACTGTTTTCTTAAAATCAATGTGTTTACCTACAGTTATATTTTTCGACAAAGTTATTAAAATCACACAAAACTCTAACTATTCGTGTAGTTTGTGAAACTTGTTTCATACAAGAGAAGTTGGAATAGCTCTTAAAACTTATCCGTTTATAACGAGAAATTGTACGAGTAAACTCTAGGTGTTACCGAACAGCGTACAAAATAGGAAAATAAGACATGTAGGTACAGCTAGCATCAAATTTCTTTCTAATAAAATCAGCCATAAATCGACATCGGAAATGAAAAGGCTGTGAATAAATTATAAACAACTAGCTGACACGCCCCGGCTTCGCTCGGGTGGAGTTTAGAAAATTGAGGGGGAGGTTGAAATAAATTTTTCTCTCCGTAAGAACCATCCTCGTACTTCAAGGAATATTATAAAAAAAGAATTAGCGAAATCGGTTAAGCTGTTCTCGAGATTTGCGATGAGCAACACATTTAGTGATTCATTTTTATAGTATAGATTACTTTACCTTTGAATTTTCCTCAAAATAAAATATTAATTACCATCGTCATCAATAGGGGCCGAACGCGTAAAATTGTTTTTGAATAATAATATGTTGTAATAGAAATGTGGCACCTACAGCGTACCATAAAATAAATATTATGAGATATGCCCTCAAATTTTACCTTCTCTTGTTTATATCTTCATACTGGGTAGGTTTCCACACTAAAGGCCGGGCTACATTAGCAATAACGCGGTGCGGCGGCGTCTTATTGCCATCGTAACTTGGTGTGAAATGAAATGAAATGAAATGAAATCAATGAAATGAAATGAAATCATTTAATTTTTGCTACATGTGAGTAGTAAATGATCGTACATATATAGATGGTCCTTTCACATTTTGCCATTTATGTATGGCGTGCAAAATATGTGGTACTTACAATAAAAATAAATTCAAGAAAAGAACAAATAGAAATGACCACGACAGTAAAACTTTAAAAACTTATAGTTACATTATCAAAACGTCATAATTCAAAGTAATAATAATTTATGTCAAATCCCACAGTTATCCAAAAAATCCTTAACACTATAGAAACATTGGTTAATTAAATAGTCAAACAATTTTTTCTTAAATTTAGACATTGGTAGACTTTTAATGTTGTCAGATAGTTTATTATACAAAGTGACATCCATACAATAAGAATTGCGGGAACATATCTCTAGTCTTCGCCATGGTATTTTTAATTTAAGTTTATGTCGGCGGCGTCCGTTATCAGGCATGTGGTGAAAAGCAATACGAGACAGAAGCAGTTTTCTTTGGATATGGACCACAATCTATTCTGGTGTGATGGTGGTGCCTCGTAGTGTGCGATAGGCAGGTACATGGTGATGTGACTCGCTCTATTGTTCGCGTAGATCGTAAAAATATTCTTGTTGTTGTGCGTGGTGTGCCCCTCCAACCCCGCGATTATGAGTATTCATCCTAATCGTAATTGACAGCAAATTGTGCCCCTTTGCTGTTCACATTTTTCACAGCTAATCAGGGGGCAGAATTTGATTCCGATTATTATTCCAATTTCACCGCCAATCGGAGGGCAGTTTTAAACTCATACAAGAAATCTATTTTGTAAGCTGACTGTACATGGGCAAAATAGTAAATATTGTAGACGGTTTGCGAAACAAATTTAATTTCCTGACCTGAAAATTATAAACAGTAATGAAAACGCGAACATCTGAATTACATCGGAAGTTAACACGTCATATCCGAAGTTTTTAATTTTGTTGAAAATATGAAAACCAATTTGAAGAAGAGGTCAGACGAGCGTAATTTAAGCTGCGCAATTTCGGTCACGTAATTTACTAATGAGACTGCAAACGACGCATTTTGCGCTGTAGTGTGGCCTAAACTGCATTAATATATTATGCAACTGAATGCCACGTAAATTACGCAATGCAAAAAACTCGCAACTCACAAAATTGTGGGTGTTCGTTTGACCTCAACCAGAGTAAACTATGCTTCAACCCTAACAAGACCCTAAGCGTAAAATGTTTAGTGTTTACATCGTTTATAATACGTCCAAAGTACCTAACTAACAAAGAGAAAAGTTTCCGCCATAGGTCTTAGCTAGAAATATATTTAGTAGGACAAATTTTCAATTATTGTATTGGAGGACAAAATCCATTTTAAAAAACAATGAATCATAATATACTTAGATATTTCTAGATTTTAAACATTGCAACATGGCGGAAACTTTTCCCTTTGTTAGTTTGTGCGCATTATACATATTGTTGTACATTATTATTATTTGTTCGATGGTTCCACGTAACAGATGATTTTTCATGAGTAACCATTTAATGTAGGTAAGGCCAAAACCAAGAATAGAAAAAAGTTACTTACTAAACTTAATTGTTATGTGATGAACGCTAAAAGCTTGTAGCACCCCACGTCGCTTTTTCCAACCCAACGTTACAAGGGGAAATTAATTATTTTTACAATTTTTTGGTAAATAATTACTTTTATACCAGATGATGCAAGAGCAATTAATTATATTTTTAATTATATTTTGATAAAATTCATCGTGTCACTGAAATTGAGAATTTATTTCCAAGGCCAAAGCCATATTAACTAAGGAAATATATGGGGAATATAAAACATTTTCTTTAATAAAGGAAAATGCTTTATCTGTTTCAAACTGAAGTACTTACGTCCTTAAAACTATTTGTCGGTAGAGAAATGGGACATCTTTAGAGGTTCTAAAGCATGAGCGTCACTTGCGTCGAGCAGACGGAGAGAGCGAGATACAATTTATGAGGCAATTCATCAGACCTCTTAGAGCTCCTGCACCCCTATTCTTTATTTTGTGCTCAAGTTTTACTTGACATATTGATTATGATGTAACTGCTGGCATATTTCAAGCTGTTATATAAAATACACTCAGATTTATTTGCAGATAAATTGTACATATTATATTATTTATTCTCTTTATGTTATCATTTTTTGAAAGTAAATGTTTTACAATTTATTTCGTAACTTTTTATATACATCCAATCCATACAAATATAAGTAAGTACTTATTGTACGTATTTCTTGCTCGTTATTTTATATACTTTTCTATAAAATATAATCTAAGATATCAAAAGTACCATAGGCACCGGACTAGTACCTACTTCTCTGTACCCACTTGACTACAATTCTTTGTCAAACGAATTAAACTGTTGACAATAAACGAACAAACGAATTTAACGAAATAAAATGAAAACTCAATTAACAAGTATTTAAATTACCTAACGAATGCACAAATAAACACAAATTATTATTTAACGCGTTTATTTGCAAACCAAAACGAGTTCAACAGTAATTATTTATTGTTATATTACTAGCTGTACCCGACTGTAATATGCCGGTATGGCCCGTAGCGTATAAAATAAATAATACGAAACTGTTCTTGATTTAATTATGAATTTAATATTAGACAAGAGTTAGTTAAGTTATATAGCAAGATGATTTTACATGATGACTACTCACACAGACATTTGACATGAACATTGACACAGACTATATACTCATGCGTTGCCATGCCACGTAAAGTAATAAAAACTGGCCAAGTGCGACTCAGACTCGCGCACCTAGGGTTCCGTACTATTAACCAAACCAAGGCTAATATTAGATTCCCCCATCTTCCCAATCTCTCCTACATCTACCCCATCTCCCCCACGTCCCTCCTACCTTCCCTCATCTTCTTCTGGCTTCCCCATCTCCCCGTCATCTACCCGGTTGCGATTCGTTAGCAACAATGATTCATACCGTTTTACTTCTTCTGTAGTACGGAACTCTCATTGCGCGAGTCTGACTCGCACTTGGCAGGTTTTTTTTAAATAAAATCTCATTGAAAAATCTTGCTACTAAGTATATTGTTTACGCGAGAATCTACCTTAACAAAAATATATATAATACTTTAGCACAACAACGTGTTCACATGTTGATGTTATGATTTTAAGCCAAGCAATTTAGCGTTTCGGCACGATGCCGTGTAGAAACCAAAGGGGTATGGGTTTAATACAAACTGCCATAACCCCTCCAGGTTAGCCCGCTTTCATCTTAGACGGCATCATCACTTACCATCAGGTGAGAATGCAGTCAAGGTCTAATTTGTATCTGAATGAATTAAAAATAAACTAATTCACTACTACACTACACTACATTTTCACATCTTGGACGAAATGAAAACAATGATTAAAAATAGTCGTTTAATTTTGTTGTTATCTCATGAAACTGTTTCTAAAATTGTTGTAGGTACACTTGGGTATCGGTTTTAAGATTGTTAGAATTGTCTGCACCAGCGCGGCGGCGGCGCGTGGCGATCAGAATGCGGCACAGAACACGTCTTGTTTGCGACCGAGTGAGCAAACTCGTTCGCGCCGAATTTGCAATTCGTTTGTGGACTACGAAATACTCAGCGCCAGTTCAACTCTTTTCTGAATTTTTCCACTAACGACTCGCATGCTAATATTGAATGCTACTTGGTAACTAGCATACAATTTTTAGGGTTCCGTACCTCAAAAGGAAAAACGGAACCCTTATAGGATCACTTTGTTGTCTGTCTGTCTGTCTGTCTGTCAAGAAACCTACAGGGTACTTCCCGTTGACCTAGAATCATGAAATTTGGCAGGTAGGTAGATCTTATAGCTGACGTTGGGGGAAAAATCTGAAAACCGTGAATTTGTGGTTACATCACACAAAAAAAAATTGTGGTCATGAACTAATACTAATTAGTATTTTCATTTTTCTAAGTAAGATAACTATATCAAGTGGGGTATCATATGGAAGGTACGACTGTAGTACGGAACCCTCATTGCGCGAGCCTGACTACCACTTGGCCAGTTTTCGTACCTATCTAGGTATACTCAATACATAATATATCCATCCTACTATAGTCCCCGACTGGTCGAGATGGCAATCGGGGTATGAGGCAGCGGACGTCCCGCACACCCGCTAACCCGCGCTCAGCGCATCGGGTTAGCGCAGCGGCTGTGCTTTTATTGTGTATCAATAATATTTAATATTAATATTTAATTATTTATTTGTCAATCCAATCCATCAGCCTGTATGCATCCACTGGTTGACCATTTCAAGAGCGGGCCACCAAACACGGACCCACTTGCCGCCACCTTCTTCAGGTTATCAGTCCAGCAGACTGGAGGTCGTCCTACACTGCGCTTACTGGTATGTGGTCGCATTCTTTGTGTATTCTCATAATATTATTTATTTAAAGCATAAACCCCAGTTTTTAGAAATCTTAGATCTTAGAAACAAGTGAAACGACTGAGCTAATTTTTAATTTTGCAAGCAATTGGGCAGATACATAAGTATATAGAATTATATAACGACCTATCTAGCCTTCTTTTTATCCCGGGAAAAAAAAGCTACCAAACGGGTGAACTAAGTAATATTTATTTCATTATAACAATTCATTAAGTAGGTACTTCATCAAGTTAGATTGCTGCGTCAAAAATTAATGTCATTATTCAATCATCATCATCAACATCCATTGTTGGATATTAGATCTCTTACAGGGACTAATAAATACATGAATATTATTACATTATTTTAATTTTCAATACTAACCTGAATCAATTCAATTTTTGTTTTGGCACGTAATAATTCCACGGGATTTTAAAAACCTAAATCAACGCGGACGAAGTCGCAGGCATCAGCTTGTTACACGTAATATTTACCTACAATGCGAATCGAACATACGAGAATTTCAATTAAAGAACTTTGAGATTATACCTGTGGGACAATTTCTGGGAAACTGAAAGATAAAGTTGAAACACGTTGCATGACCCATGGGACAGGAAATAACCGGAAAATAAGCAAAAGTTGTTAAATGATACACAAAGTACAAAGCGTGTGTCCGAGTCTCTAAGTAATACACTGTCTTGCTGTAGTACTTACGCGACAAGTCGAGATAGCAATAGCGGGGGGTACGCCCCGCACACCCACACAGCCCCCGCGCTAGCCCGGTGCGGGAGAGCGCGGATGACGTGCGGGTGTGCGGTGCGTTCCCTCGCCTCATTCGCCATCTCAACCTGTCGCGGACTACACATTTAATTTAGCAACTGTTTCAGTAGGTACGTACCTAAGGCACCCGTCCGACCGCTGACGATCAGCGAGAAATAAGTTGAGCTAAAAACTAGAAATGAGTTGGCGAGCAACGAGAAGCGAGTGTTCAGTTGGGATAGTTTTGTCAATTGTCACTGAACTGTGAGTGAGTGTGCGAGTTTATCGGGCGATTCCTCGCACCGGTCGACGATCGCCGAGACAATTGCGCGAGTGTTTTGAATTTTGACCGCCAAGAGAGCGTCGCTGAGCGATAAAACTCGCTTCGATAGCTCTTAATGCTGCGACAAACAAGTGTTTACAATTACAACGATTATATTATGTTTCTTAAGCGAGAAAATAGTCGAAAGCTAGTAGCTTCGTCGTCCGTGGTGAGACAAGAGACTCTTAGACTTCTGTTACCTGCGCTATATATTAATCTCCGTAAGTGTCCAGCCGTACAGACAATTATTAAGCATGACAGGCTCCGAAACTTTCGAGTGACATCAATTTGTCTCAATAGCTTCAGTTTGCTTTGGTAGTCTAGTTAAACTTTAGTTTATACTATGTCAGTTGTTTTGGACTTTGGACAGGTATTTTTGTTACGTAAAGCAGCGAATATTTTCTCCTCTTGAAAATGCAATCTTTTCTCTGCTTAAATAGAATAAAACAAAGTCGCAATTTAGGTTTATGTTTTCACTTATAACTTCTGACCTTTTTAGTGAATTTTAACGTGGTTTTTATTATCATCACCTAAGTTGGTACACCTCACATTTAGTAGGTAGGTTATCTAGAACGATAGGCCCTCCAGTGCGATAGCTGGGATGCGTCAGTTAGTCTTGTATAGAACGCATTAATTAGTCTGTAATTGTTTAATTAAATAGTAATATCAATGTACTTATGAAAAAACGAATTCCCTATGTAGAATTATCTATTTAAAAGCTAAAGCGTTATGTTAAGGAGGAAAGCTAAGCATATTCATACAAATAAATTATTTCATTTCATTACATTTACCTACCATTATTATAAAACTAAGACCTACCATTATAATGGTACCATTATTATTCTATCCTCTGGATATTATTGTATCAGTTTTCGTTTTCCCGACACGACATAACTTTGGTCTTCGGGCCGGATAAACTTTTGCTCCAATACTTTGCTACAAAATTTCTCACTGTTCGCAAAAACACGTAAAAGAACGAAACAGTATTAAAAAGATTTATAGTCTAACAAAGTAGCACTCTCGTAACAAAAGTTTTTAACGGCGAACAAAAGCGGCCAAGTAATAAGATATTATGATAAGTATAACGCTAATATAAGCTATATAAAACACTAGCTTTTGCCCGCAACTTCATCCACGTGGACTACCCAAATTTTAACCGCTTATTTCACCCTCTTATAGCTGTACTTCCTTTTGGCTTTGCCGTAGTCGGGTAAAAACACCAATGTATAAAAAATACAAGTTTTAACTGAAAAGTGGATTTTAGCTTCACCCACTCGACCTGCTACGAATGTTGGCCGCTCTTCCACTCGGCCTCGTAGGCACGTCGTAGGCTAGCATTCATTCAGTATCTGCGTCGTGAGCTTCTGCAGGCTTCGCTTTACAAAGCAGACAAGACTGCTTGGAGTCGGGGTGATCAGTTTAACATCAATTTGGTCAAATACTTCGATATTATACTAAAAAGTATTCGCTTCGTACGCTACCGTTACGCTAACGTACGTGAATACTATAATTAAAACGATATAATTATTGGAAACTCATTTGCAATAGAATTAGAATTGTTTTCATTAGCTTTGGAAATCTGTATATTTGCAATTATTTACGTTTGCAATTCCCACAGCTGTTATTTGTAGTTAATTATGAAACTAGCACGTACCTATTACTGGTAGGTATTATAATATCGATACATTGCGTAATTCAACAATATTATGCAGTTTAACGGGGTCAGCTTTTTAACAAGAATAGAAGTTGTAGCAAGAAATAAAGTAAGAACGAACAACAAAATATTGAGCTACAAATATTGTACCACGCAGCTAGGACCAGAGAGACATTTGCAGACCAATCAGATTTCATCACGAGATAAGTAACGTGATAAAAATATTTGCGGAATGGAATTGAGAAGTACTTAGTAAGTAGTTAATAATTCTATGTGTTTCTCTCTCATCCGTTCCGTTTTAGAAGACAGGCACCCTTTGCGTTCATTGTTGGAGAATTATCCGAGTACGAGTACTTTTAAACACTCAAAATATATTCCGACTTAGCCAACACTTGACCTAACAAGGGCTCAAGTGATGTTTGGTAGCGACGAGGCTTTGTAGTCAAGTAAAAAGCGACCTGACATGAGAGGTACTGAGTGTCAATTTACTGTTTACTCGTACAGGGGCTCAGACTAATGAAGATTTTTGAAGACCTGACTTTCTCTTACGTTGGTATGTCGTGTCGACTGGTAGCCCATCTTTCATTTTTCGGTGTGAATTATGTACCGATATATTTTAGCCAATTCCTATAGCTTAGCTTAGCTAAGCTAAGTTTAGTACGCGAGTGGCTTGCGCTTAAAAAAGTTCGGGTGATAATTTCTCGGAATACGATATTTAAAAAAAAATCATAGTAAGTAAATTGTAGTTTAGAAGCTACGGACCTTCAGAACTTACGTAGCTTTAACAGAATAACAGACTATCAAAATAATTTGACCATCCTTTTGTTTTCCCGTAGTCGGGCATCTAAAAATAATCAAGCAATGAAGAAATTAAAATAGAAAAGTAGTAATTACGTCACATAGGCAACCAAAGTGAAGACTCAAACTATACTGCATTTGGGTCACATCCGTAGATCATAGCTCTATCTCTTCTACTCGTGTGTGTTCTGTTCTTCTGTCTTTAAGCACGGATTAAATGCGACATCTAATATTATGAGCGATGCCTATCTATGGTTTAATACCATTTTAATCAAGTAAATAATAAAGCCAACACCCACTCTTTTATATGAAAATGTGACAACAAAAGCGTGACTTAATTATTTAGATAAAATACAGACAATACGAACACTTGACCCATTTCGAGGACTTGTGAGATGTTGGTGCTTTTCAGGCCTTTGTTATTACGGCTAGCCGGAGATAAATGAAGACATAAGGATCGATTCCATGTTAATTTTTATTTAGATCGCATGAATAAATGAATCTTACCTTGTTGCTTTATATATCTACTAGCTGATGCCCGCGACTTCGTCTGCGTGGATTTAAAGTTTTAAAATCCCGCGGGAACTCTTTAATTTTCCGGGATAAAAGTAGCATATCTGTAAAACCAGGGTATAATCTATCTTCACTCCAAATTTCATCCAAATCCGCCGTTTTTGCGTGATTGAGTAACAAACATCCAAACATCCAAATTCCAAACATCCATAAGTACTCTCACATTTATAATATTATTAGGATTAGGATAAGGATGAGAATACCTAATGAGTTTTTATTTTGTTTGTACATAATTTGTTTGTCCGAGTATATACTTTATTGCACACACACAATTTTATGAACATAACGAAAAACATACAAAAGTTGTTACTTTAATGCGATTTTGTTTTAAAAAAACACACTACGACTTTGTTGGATGGGATTATTGGTTATAGCGTTAGGTTGTAATCTTTTTCCAGGATAAAATGTAGCCTGTCATTCTCTGGGTAGCTATATAGGTATATCTAGTTAGGCAAAAAACCACCTCGACCAGTGGCTTGTGGTTTTTTTGTAAATAAAAATAATAATGTGCGGGCGGGTCATTCGATGTTAAGTGCACAGATAAGCTACGTTTAAGTCATTACCGCCGCTCATGAACATTTGCAGTACGACAGGAACCGCCAATGCGTTGCCGGCCTTTCTGGAATTTGTTGCTCCGCCCCTTGAATAACCGCATTTCAGATAAAATGATATTAATTGATATAAAAAAAGTAACTTGTGGCCAAGCCACGTAGCACACACAATTACTCAATAATTTAAGACGTAAAGTATCTAAGGTAACTGATACAAATAAGGCCTACCTTATTTAAATAGTTGATTACAAAATAAATATAGGTGTGTATCAAAAAAACTTTAATAAATTAGTATTAGATGTTTATTAATATCAAATTAATGGAGAAAAACATTAGCAATATCTAATAAAATGAAGACAAAATCAACAATACAAAAACCTTAGCTAGTGGCCATAATAAGTTACGTCTACCAAATAAGGCCTGTAAACTTTAAACTCATAAAATCTTGTTAAAAATCTATTTATTTAAAAAAATACTATTTTACAGCCTTTATTTACCTTTTATCTTTTGATAACTAAGCTTTTTATTACAGTAATTAAACATTTATAAACACAGATGGCTTGTCAGACTTAAGCTCTCATATTAACAATAATATGAATAAACTATTTAAAAAAATATTGTCACTCGTAATTAAATAAATAAAGCACACAATCTGTGAAAAAAAACCAGATTTTTTTACCAAAAAAAATAAAAAAATTATAGGCCTTATTAAATTGCACTGCTGTATACAAGGCACTAAACTGCCGCTGCAGGCTGCTAAGCTTTCTTCCGACCAAGTAGCACGTTTAGGAGCCTTTTTAGATTTAGTTATTCGTAATACTTTGAGAGCTAGACATCAAAATGCGTATTAAAATGCGGGATTTATATTAAGGCCTAGGGTTACAATTAAGGCCTAGGGCCTTATTCGGTACCGTACCAGATAAAATATAAAGTTCCATAATTCGTTCCATTATTCAAAATGATGAAAATGAAAGCAATAATTATCTAATATAATGGCTAAGGTATTATAACTACTTATTAGTTTATATAAAATGTCAATATAAAACCTAAAAACTTGCCTTGTTATTACGAAAATTTTATAGTGCGCCGCGGAAAACCTGACTTCCACAAAGAAGGTGTCGCAACAAGCTCAGGCATAGGCGCAGGGCGCCTGAGCAGTTCGTACCTAATCATAGGGCCGTAGTGTGTATGTGCGTGAAGAATCTTTTATGTTACATTTATTTAACCGGGTTTTCGGGAGAGTAGGCCTTTTTCGAGCATAGGCCTTATTTGTATCAAGTACCTTATTTGTAACTCTCGAAGTGTTAGTCATACTTTAAAAATTCACGATGAGTAGATTATTAAAGAGAAAATAATCGAGGTATTTCGAGAGCATTGCAGTGAGATAAATTGTCGGTAACTACAATGCTTTCAGAGAAAAATGTTTTCACAATTCCTTTTTCAAAAAATTGTTATGAAGAGGCTTAATGGAAGCTGGGCGGCTCTTCGTTGTGTTCTATCCTGCACACTCCAGATACAATGAGTGTTGGTAATAATAGAATTTAGAAATTAGAAGAAATGTTTAATTGCACATTTTTTAAAATCCTTTTTTAATACAAGAAATGAAATCCTGTTTTTAGACCTAGTAGTTCGATCAGTAAGCGAACTTAGGTCAGTCAGTCAATTTGACCCTCGACATCATCTGCGTCCCTTGGGAACTGTCTTTTCCCTTGGATTTACCAAAAAAAAGTTTTTGAACAATCTTTGTCCTGATAATTATAACAAACATAAAAAAGGAATTATCCAATTTATTGCAGTCGTTCGGAAGTTATGCGCGTACATACCTACATTTCGGCGATTCGTTTTTATTTATATTAGAAGATATAATATAGATAATGAATTTGATTTGACAAAATTCTCTATTTAAATCACTGTAGGTAAGCACATAACTGAAACGTAATAACTGCGTATTGAATATTCATTTGCCACTGAATTAGGATAAGCGTATGAGCGTTGGCGTATGATTTCAAACTGAAATATCTACCCACGTATAATATGGAAATCAAGTTATACAGAAGCTTGCGTAACTTAGATTGTTATGTTCGTTATCTTTGATATAAACAAAACAAACACTTCATAATATATCCAACAAAACTTTTAACATTCTACCTAATCTCGACAGAAATCCTACCATGAATGAATGTGTGTCTAAAATAGACAATTTTGTTACAGATAGCTTGCATCCTGGAGATAGAGATGGGCTACGTCTATCCCGGAAAATTAAAGAGTTCTCACGGGATTAAGAAAAATCCACGCGAAGACGCAGGTATTATCTAGTACAATATGATAATAATCTAAATATAAGCATAAAAGGAAATGCTGACTCTCTGACTGATGTATAAACGCACAGCTTAAACTACTGGACGGATCGGGCTGAAATTTGACATAGGTACAGATAGCTATTATGACGTAGACATCTGCTAAGAAAAGATTTTTGAAAGGGGGTAAAACAGGGGTTTGAAATTTATGTAGTCCACGCAGACGAAGTCGCGGGACTAGTTGTGTTATACCTTTTATCAACAAATATTCTTGGTATGCAGTAGCTAGTTTTTAAATTATGAATTTTTGAAATACCGTGGAATCTCTGTAGAGCCGTGAAATAATAATTTATTTGACACCCCTTTTGATGCAAATAAATGGTCCCTTGATTAACGAAATTAAGCGTCGTCATTAAATAGACACTCGGGGCGATGATCCTACTCGTAAATGTTGGACAACTTAACTAAGTTAAACGAGCTCTAGACTCTTGATTTATATTTCTTTAAGGAGGTACCTATTAAAACTTTTTTCAGATTGCAAGTTTAACACTTTCAATTCTAACTGCAATAAATCAGAGATAACCGCGGCAGCTTTCACGTTATGACTTTCTCGTAAAATTTACATTTGAAAGTTAATTTTCCTGGTTTCCGACTTAGAGCAATTGTTAATCTTGAATTCACTCGGACACGAGATCTGATTTGAAATATTAAAAATCCTTATTAGGGTTCGTACCCGAAGGATGCCAGCGGGACCCTGTTACTAAGCCCCCGCTGCCTGTCCGTCCGTTTCAGCTTCAGCCATACTCAATTTGTGTAGGTACAACTCGGTACAGTACGCGGGAGAAAATAATGTACATCGGCCTTTAGAATGTCATTTCGGCTTTGTAGAGCGCAGTTTCTATCACTCATACCTACATATAGGTATGACGTTTTGTCGGTCTCAACGACAGAGACAATGCTCTACAAATCCGCTATCTCCTTCTAAAGATGTACATTATTTTCTGCCGCGTACCTACTGTACCTAATGCATCTATTTTCGGAAGTAATAATGTTTGGATTAAGGTAAATATAAAACTGTATATCACCATCATCATGATCAACTCATTCGCCGGTCCACTACTGAACACGGGTCTCTTCTCAGAGTGAAAAGGATTTAGGACATACCTCGCCATACTGGCCCAGTGCGGATTGCAGGCAGACTTCACATGCTTACAGAACATTATGGAGAACTGTCAGGCATGTAGGTTATCTCACGATGTTTTCCTTCACCCAAGAGCACGTAATATTTAATAGCTTAAAAAGCACATAACACCGTAAAATTAGAGGGGCGTGCCCGGGAACGACTTTGTACATAACAAACTGTAAGTAAGTAGGTATATAGCTGTAATAATTTATTGCATGTCAAAGAAGAAAATCAGATAAAAATGAGATAAAAGTTTCGATTCAGCTCGACCACCCCCGATTCAATTTGACCTAACTTAGTTCGCAGAAGTTGCTATAGATTTACCATTGAAACACTTCGAAATTATGTCGCTAAAAATATAATCTGCCGTATTATTATTGCCGTTTATATATTGCCGTATGGATTAATTATATACATATAATTAATCCATACTAATATTATAAATGGCGATTATATTAATATTATATTAATATTATATAACCGATTTTAGTGAAATTTGGAACAGAGTTAGCCTACATCTCGGTTAAGGACATATGCTTCTTTTTATCCCGGATAATCAACGAGTTCTCACGGGATTCTTAAAAACCCATCTGTTTAACCAATTTATATACAGAGGTAGCTTACATCTTGGAAATTGACGTAGGCACCTTTTTAATCCGAAAACTCAAAGAGTTTCCACGGGATTTTTGAAAAACCTAAGCCCACGCGGACGAAGTCGCGGGCATAATCTAGTTTTTATATAAATCCTTTCGCCAGTAAAGCTCTCACGTAGCGCAATTTACGCTGACTTATTTGACAATTAATTTTATTTACCTTCATAGTTCGGGCAATATAAACGAAACCTTTATAAAAAAAATTATACATTGCAATTTTTTAGAAAAATCCGTATATCTTGATCAAAACAGTATAAAGGTATATGAAACCCGTATGAATATCTCCTTGGACAAACTCGGCGGAAGGTCTTCGTTTTCTATTATATCGAAAACTTTCGATGGATGACAATTAAATTCGCAATCCATACTATATTATAAATTCGAAAGTATGTCTGTCTGTCTGCTAGCCTTTCACGGACCATCCGTTTAACCGATTTTGACGAAATTTGGTACAGTGATAGCTTGCATCCCGGGGAAGGACATATGACTACTTTTATCCCGGAAAATCAAAGAGTTTCCACGGGATTTTTAAAAACTTAAATCCATGCGGATGAAGTCGCGGGTATCATCTAATACTTAAGTAATAAAGCCGCGTCCAATTGCTTACCTGTTTTTATCAACAGTGCGGTTAAACAAACACAAATTGTTTGACAAATAATGTCACCTCCAATAGCTGCTGAAGATGTTTTCATCTTAATGGAGCATTTAATTAAAATGTTTGAGGCTTGCGGCGGCATCTCTCAACATATTCGAGCCGAAATAACGCCCTCTCAGAGAATAATTGCACAGAACTCCATTTAACTTCCGCATCTCAGTCCAAATACTAGTGCCACTAAGCACTGTGCTTTATTTAGTCAGTCCGTGACAAAATGACGTAATTTAAAGTAACGGGCCACTATAGCCCGCGACAGGTTGAGATGGCAATCGGGATAGGAGGCGGGGGGACGCCCTGCACACCCGCACGTCACGCGCGCTCGCCTGCCCCGGGTTAGCGCGGGAGCTGTGCGGGTGTGCGGGGCGTTCCCTCCCCGATTGCTATTTCAACCTGTCGCGTACTATAACTGTACTTACAACTTTGCGCCTCCTTCTCTCAATTGACGGTTTTCCAGCACCGACACCCCGTCAACGAACGCGCCAAAGATTGTACGAAATCGCCAACAAGCATCGATATAAATGACAAGATAATATGCCCAAGCGAACAAAATTTTTCACGGTTTTGGAACCAAATAAATCAGTGCCACCTATTAGATACTAATAACCGACCCGTTTGAAATCCAGACGTCACTGAGGTTGCATTAGTGCTAAATAAACATTTCAGGACCAATGAAGAGGTGACATTTTGCTTGTTCAATGGCCCTGGCCTTACGAAGTAATATATAAGTCAATGCCAACAAGTGGAAAGCTGTACTAATAGTAATAATAACATTTTGTCTCCACAACTACCGAGCCCATCGTCACGGTGCCGGCCATTGCAAATCCGCCGACTTTCTGAATGCATGCGAAATTCATTATGTTTATAAAATGTACTGACAACAGACATTTTATTACTGATATACCAGAGGACATATTTTACATTATCCATATCCATACTAATATTATAAATGCGAAAGTGTGTCTGTCTGTTTGCTAGTCTTTCACGGTCCATCCATTCAACCGATTTTGACGAAATTTGGTACAGAGATAGGTGAGACATAGCTTGCATTCCGCCGAAAGATATAGGCTACTTTTATCCCGGAAAAATCAAAGAATACCCACGGGGTTTTTAAAAACCTAACTTCACGCGGACGAACTCGCGGGCATCATCAAGTTTTATAATACAGGTAGTTCGCATCCAGGTTCGCCGGTTTTGCGCCTTTTTTTCTAATATGTATATGAAAATTTAGAAAATATAAAAATTAATAAAATTGTAAAATGCCAGTATTAAAAAATAAAACCTCTTGTTCTGTGCAGGTTTGAAAATTAATTTTAATAATCCCATGGGAACTTTCGTTTTTCCGTGACAAAAAGCCTAGCCTGTACCCATAGCCTAAGTCCTTCTCTGGGATACAAGCCAAGCTATATCATTGTGTCAAAATCGATTAATACGGATGGTCCGTGAAAAGCTAGCAGACAGAGAGACAGACGCACTTGCGCATTAATGATATTAGTTTGGATTTTTCATCTCTGTTTTAATACCAATCACGATCTAATTAGATTTTAAAAAGTACATGAAACGTACATTAAACGTTTATGAGCTGCTTCAACTTTTATTGCCATATAACAACTGCATTTTATGACGCACGGTATAAAAATCTTTAATTTTATAAATAATGGTTACTTGATTACGTTCCTTAATATTTTTGCTATGTAGGTATTTTTTAAATATATTTTGTTATTATTCTTCACGACTTCATCCGCGTGAATTTAGACTTTTAAAAAACCCGTGGGAACTCTTTAAATTTCCGGGATAAGTAGTGCCTATTCTCCGTTTCCAGGATGTAGGCTATCACTGTACCAAGTAGATGACGCCTGCGACTTTGTTCATGTGGATTTAAGTTTTTAAAATTCTCGTGGGAACTTATCGATTTTGCAGGGCCACAATGTCCTTTCCCGAGATAATATGTACAAGCTATCTCTGTAAAATTGAACGGATGGGCCGTGACAAACATTTTACATTTATAATATCAAGTATGGATATATAAGTGTTTATGTATAATATAAATTTGAAATGGTATGGTAAAATAATATTTTAGCACGTCTCAAAAATAAAATAGGTAGGTACCTATATTTTTAGAACCACGTTAAGGTCTGGTACGTTGGCTACGCGTGATTCAGTTTATTCCTCCCAAGTTTATTTCTGTACTTAATTCAATAAAGAACTATGCGGTCTATGCAATCACAAAATATCTCGTATGCAAGCAAGCTCGCCTGCGCATTATTAAAATGCAAAACAACACATTGGCTAAACCACTGCGACTTTTTCTACAGCGAATATATTATTTTCGTCGTGGTTGACTTTTACTAATTATCTGTAGTTGATAATCACTTTAAATTATAAAGGCTTCTACTATTTTTCGAGAATGATCCTAATTTCTACTGTACACAAATCCTATACTAAACTAACTGGTCTTAAATTAATGCTATTGTTTCGCGCAGGTAGCGAGGGTCTCTTCCCAATTAAAATTAAAATTCCTCGATTCGAGTTTGTCGTTCATTATTTTCATCCACCTCGTATAATTTACCTTTTATGTTGTACCTTAGTTTCCGGCGACGTAAAAGAATTGCGGTAGCCGGTAAGCACAATGTATATAAAGGACCACGTAGGAATGTTGTGTAAGGATTTTTATTAAGCACTGAGGTAAAATCTCATTCAAATTGTAAACCCTTGTAAACGTCAAACCCCTTTCCCGGAGGGGTTAAAATGGCTCTTAATTAAATACTATAATATTTTATTTACTTTATGAATGGTAAGGTGCGCATTAGATTAAGTTACCAAAGAGGGAAAAAAACTGACGAATTTCAATTCACAGCTTACCAAAGCCTTGTCTTAATTTATAGCTAAGTACCAAGTTCCTTCTTGAAGATGCGGTCGTGTGAACACCTTCATTAATCCTAAGGTTCCTCATAAAAACAACGTTGTAGGCCATTGACGTTGCATGTCGCCAATGTCGCGCATTGTATGTGTTCAGCCTTAATAGGTAGTTAGGTTATAGTTTACATAGTAGAGTTAGTCCTACCGTGTCCAAAATTTAACCCAAGCCGATATTTCATTTTCATTCCTCTATCAATAATAACATTTTTCTTTGCATATGAAAAATCAACCCTCCCTCCACCTCCAGTCGAAGTCTGTTGGCTCAGTGACGCGTGGCGATATCATTTTGTAATAATTGCGCGTTGCGATCATCACTAAATGACTCGTTTGACGTCATTGTAGGAAAAATGGGCAAGGTTGGTTTTCATACTATTTAATAAACATGCGGCATCTAGCTATTCCAAGTCTATGTACCTGATAATATTATAGTTTATAACATCCACATGTAGGTATTTAGGTTTTAAAAATCCCGTATAAAATATCACAAAATTCTTTCTTGGTAGCGTCCATTTTATATAAGTAGATAACTGCACAAAATTTCGCTTTCCGATTTCCGTATCCTGTCCAATAATTTCTGAAAAAAAAAAAAAAAATTAACTCCCTTCCTCAACGTTGACGGATGGCGAACAGTAACTAATGTGCACAGTCAAAACTTTGGCAAGATTGAATGCCGCAAATGTCTGCCAAAAAAGTGATCCAGTTAGCATGAAACGTGCGCTAAGAGATTCGAAAAGTTTTAATTTGTTTGAAAATTATATTATAAAGACCCGACAACGTGAGCATTTAATAAATGCGTTTTAAGTACTAACAGTTTCCCACGACTTCGTACATGTTGCATAGGGAATAGACTGCATAATATTATTATTATACTGATCCGTTATCACCGCGTTGAAATTTGTTCTACTATATTATTATAATAATATAAAGAGATAAATTAAAGGAGGATAATCTCCGGCACTATGACTCTAGTCTTAAATTTTTTTCACCGATAGAAAGCTGATAGCTTGGTATATCTATTATCCGGTATCCCTGAGTGGAATAAATTACCTATGTCACGAGGACAAAATCGAGGACACACTTATAATTTTATATACAAGTTACATAAGCGAAAATAACCAACATATTATTGCGACTTATTTAGCAAGAAGAGGTTAAAATATAACTTTTTATAAATAAATAAATAAATATGATATTATACTTAGATGAAAATAAAAGCAAGTAACCATGGTTACTTACTAACGAATATTACTGAATTAATAAGAATAATTTGTGCCAGAGTTTTATCGTATCAGAAAATGCAATGGGTAGTTCTGCCTGCTCTAGCTTAATGGAGGCTCCTTATATTAATGGAGGCACTCAATTACATTATAATCAAGGCGGTCGACTAGCGGCGAGACTGGGCGGCGCGGCGGGCCCGGGCATTATACCTTTAGTATTTTATCACATTTAGCTACCTACATTTTGTACCTAAATGGTAAGCGGGAGTAGCACTTTATCTCATACAAAGCGCATTTAATGTACGCACAATTCACTTCTTTGAAGCTTAAAATAAGTTTTTACCTACTATACTAACTTATTTGACATATTATAACTTTTTTTAATAGGTACTTATTCGGACATAGTAGTAATACTTGAAACCGCCCTTTTGACCATTAATTAGATTATAAAAATTTTATGACTTACTTAATATTACACTTATTTTTATTTTTATTTTTGTTTAATGCAAAATTATAAGAATTGATTAATTATAATGAATAATATGTTAATAATGAGATATTTGAGTTATTGTATTAATAAATAATTGTTGTGTTGCAGTAATAGTAAGGATTCCTATTAATAATTCTATTTGTGTACCTATTCAAATTTGCACACCATAGTATGGTAGATTGTAGCTCGAAACAAAAATTGTAATTGACAACTTATAAATGTAACCTACAATCAGCAAATAAATAATTTTTATTTGTAATTTGTATTTGTATTTGAATAGTACGCGACAGGTCGAGATGACAATCGATGAGGTAACACCCCGCACATCCCCAGATCTCATGATCTCCCGCACTAAACCAGTGCGGGCGAGTGCGGGTGACGTCATCCCCCTCGGGCCCCCCCATTGCCATCTCAACCTGTCGCAAAAAATACTATCCAAAAATGTCTTTACGGATTTTACTAAAAAAAACGGGCAAGTGCGAGTCGGACACACGAAGGGTTCCATACCATCATACAAGATACTTATATTATATCATCAGTGTTATATTACATTATGTACTTTTTAATTCCATAATTCCATGGCGGACATTTTGAATTTTTAATTATTTGTTGATAATATAGCGGCAATAGTCTCGGACATCAAAGTAATTAAGCACCTAAGTACCTACATTTTTTATTACCAAAATTAATTGTTTGGTAATGATTTAATTTTAACAATGTTAGCTGCCATATTAGGTAAGAATATTTCGTGGAAGTATTTCGTGGAAGTATTTCGTCGTTCGAGCCACACTCGCCGTTTTCCCTTAGCTCTGTATTGCCGGCATGTCCGCCCGTCTGTCATCGCTTTCCAGTAAATTTAATTTGGAGGCTTTCATCGCGTCCACAAGAAGCTTTAACGCAAATTAACTTGGGGAACGCTGTTTAATCTATTCTGATACTAGGGTGCTGCATCAAAATGAAGAATTCATTTTTAAATCAAGTACCTACATCCTACATACTATTTAGGGTCCAGCGGTGATAGCCTAATGGTTAAGACTTACTCTCCTATTTGAGAGATCCACGGTTCGATCTTGGGCACGCATCTCTAACTTTTCAAAGTTATGTCCGTTTTAAGCAATTAATTTGCTTTAACCGTTAAAGAAAACATAGTTAGAAAACCTGCATGCGTGAAAGTTCTCCAAAAGGTGTGTAAGGTCTGCCAGTCCGCACTTGACCAGCTGCAGCGCAGTGAACTATAGCCTAAGCCGTAATGTATGCTCCGTAGTTGGAGTAGGTAGTAATAGGAGGACATTTAGGGTTTATATTACTATACTAAAATGTACATTTTATTCAAAACTACCATGATTTTTGGCGATGACTCACAAACTACTTTTAGGGCTTAGTCGCTATATACCGGCACTTATAGTAAGCGACAGGTCGAGATGGCAACCGGGGAGGGAACGCCCCGCACACCGCATAGCCCCCGCGCTAACTCGGTGCGGGTGAGCGCGGGTGACGTGCCGGTGTGCGGCTCCCAATTATTGCCATCTCAACCTGTCGTGTACTAGGTATACATGCTCGGCGAAAAAGCACGCTAATCCAGTAACTTCAGAGTGAGTGTAGCCGCCCAAGTATTCCGAAGGTTTGCAGACGACCGACGCACGTAGGTTGCCTTATTATTTTTAAACTAGCTTTCAGAGGAGTTTATTCGTATAGCGCTCCACACAAACTTAGTTTGGCTCTTATTTGAAAACTAACCAGTCAAAATCAATGAAATTTGAATTGAAAAAACACGTTCTAGAAACTAATACCTGTGTCTGTAGTATGAAGGTTTCCGTTGATATAATTGAAAGTAACACGGGCTCAAGAATTAAACACACAAATCTTTGATACCGTGTCGCTTTAAAACTAGATATTTTTACAGAAATCTGAAAATCATAGACATAAATTTTGATTTCTAGAACTTGTCTTCTTCATTGAGTTTGATGACTCAGATGAAAGCCTATCTACTTTAGTATGAAGAGCGCTGGGGAGCGCGCAATGAAAACTTTTCCTCATTACAAATCTTTGCAGTTTATTTCAGTATGTAAAAGTAGTGTGAACTAGGGCCACTTGGTAAGATTTCGTTTTCCAAGGCTGAATAAAGTTAAGTATCGTCCAGTTTCCATTAAACCTTTTATTAACGGTGGTAAAAGGAAATTGTGAAACCTCTCTCGAAAAGCCTGCACTGCCGAGAATCGGGATCAGTGCAATCCCTCGCTTTGAAAGTTTCCCAATTATTTTTGCTTTATTACTCTCTTTCCACAAGAGCCTTGTACAGAAACAATTTTCATCGCTTTTACATAAGGCAATACATGTTTTCGTTTCATGATGTTTATTTTGCTGGACCTGCTAGAAATGTTAGCGGACGTGTAGTTTAACGAATAGCTATTGCTACTGATTCTGAGCGCAACTAAATTTTAGAGTATTTGCATCTTTTTCTTACCAATGTAATAAGAAAAGAACAGACAAATCTAATTTAATTTAGAACTGTCAAACCTCGTGACTTGAGGTGACAGTGGTGAGCCTATTGTTTAAATTTGTAGAGTGCACTTTTTTTAAGTCTTTAAATTTAAAATTCATTTTCCGTCCTTCTTTAGCAATATTAAATAAAGAAATAAGAAAAAGATGCAGACTAGTTTCGAGAAAAATATCAGAATCGACGCGAAAAAATCAAATTAGGTACCTATATGATTGCCACTTTAAATACGGTTAGCTTGTCACAAAAAATAAGATAAGATTCCCGATTGAGTGCGTGTTTTTATATGTAGATACATATAACATTGTAAATTGAAAAATTAAAAAGAGCAACCGCTGAGTTTCTTGCTGGTGCTTCTCGGTAGGAACGGCATTCCGAACCAGTGGTAAATTAAAACTACCTGACTATTCATAAGCACTTGTAAAAAGTTTACATGAATAAAAAACATATTCTATTCTATTCTATTCCATTTTTGAAGTGTATTCAACAGTTAACTTTCTTTCTATTTACTCATCAGCCTTTTAGCTTCAATTGAAAAAAAAAACGATTTTTAATGCAAGAAGTGGAAAGTAGAGATTTATTCAGAAATTCAATAATTAAAGGGAAAGTCTGAAGCTCGCCGAGTCCCCGTCACTCTACTCGGAAGTATTGACAAAGTACGTAATTACCGTTAAGAGTCCCTAATGGCCGGAGACCCTTATTAAAATTTACTTTATCTTTACTTCTGGTAGAGTTTCCAAGTTCCCAGTAATGCGACATATTATTAATCGTAGCAACATAGGCATGAGCTTGGTTTCTAAGTGTATTCTGGGATCGAATTATCCTCAACTGGATGAATTTTGTGGCTACAATAAACACAGGCCAGAACTGGGGCGGGCCTGGTTTTTGTGGATAGTTAGATTATGTATGAAACATGATATCCGTCTGTTTGTTTATCACACATAACCCGCGGGAAAAGTACACGGAAGCAAAAAATGAAATTTTATAAAAAATCCCTTCGATCCAGTATTTCTATGGTTTTATTTCCAAAGAGTGCAATATGTGCATTTTGTTTTTGCATACTGTTTTTAACTATATTATATTTTATTATTGACTAGAGTTAGTAGAATAGTTGCAAATTCATGTTCCTATCGGAACATAATACTAACTCGGTACATGAAACTGTTAGTGGAATACATGGAAACGCTTTTAGCCTGTTATTGGATATGTTAACTAAATTATAATGCACTCTATTTTACGTATGTATATAAACAATACAATATAATTTATATATCTTACAGCTGGACTCTCGCGATTGGTCGGGAAATGTCCGAGTAGTTTCGAACCCATCCGTGGTTCTATTTCAAAAATTTTCCGTCGCGCTGCGTCGCGTTTAGGGGTCCTTTAGGAAAGGACCTCGGATGGGTTTGAAACGAGTCGGGCGTACCTACTCCGACTTATCACGTGAGTCCAATCCTAAGATATTAATTATATTTATAATGGATATCACTCATGACCTATATAATTAAAAGGAAAAGCTGACTGACCGACTAACTGATCTATCAACGCATAGATCAGTCTGAAATCTACTAGATCAATAAACTACTGGACAGATCAGACTGAAATTTGGCATGCAGATGCAGATATAGCTATTGTGAAGAAAGGATATTTGTAAATTCCTTTCTTAACAGGGGTTTGAAGTTAGAGTAGTCCACGCGGACGAAGTCGCGGGTATAAGCTAGTAGTTTATAAAATACAACAGAAACTCTACCAAAAACCTGACTAAGTACTATCTTCTCCAAAAATAATATCACAGACGAGCGGCTCATAATTTGAAAATTGAAAATGAAATGAAACCTACCAGACCACATTTATCATAATCTAATGAAAAATCTATGAGGGAATTGAACAACTGACATACATATTATTGTCGACATAGCTTGTTTTACTCATAAATTGAATATGTAGGTACAATATATGTAGGCTAAAGATATAAAACGAAAAGGTAACTGACTGAATGATCTATCAACGCACAGCCCAAACTACTTTTTTACAGATAGTTATTTTGACGTAGACATCCACTACGGAAGGATTTTTGAAAATTCACCCCTAAGGCGGTAAAATAGGGGTTTCTTTGTTCAGTTACGCTGACGAAGTCGTAAGCTTCATCATCATCATCAACATTTGATCCTCCTTTAGTAAAAACAAATAGGTAGGTAATCTATTTCTAATGTCAACTGTATAGTTAAGGCAGACGTGAGTTTCATATTCATTAAAAACTAAAAATGCTAAAGCGTGACTAACAAGCGCACTACTATAGTTTGACATTTCAAGCTTTGTTACCGTTGTTTCACATAGTTTTACGACGTATTTTGTAGCAACGAGGAAAGCGCTTTGCGAAACCGTTAATATATATTTTTATCTACATTCTATGTAGTTTTAAACAACTTTAATAAAGCTAAACGATTTTAGGTATCAAAAAACGGATTGTTAATGATTTTAAAAGGTAAAATTTTAATTTTTTATTCAATTTCAAAATTATTATTATTGAACTAGCTGATGCCCGCGACTTCGTACGCGTGGATTTGGGTTTTAAAAAATCCCGTGGGAACTCTTTGATTACCCAGGATAAAAAGTAGCCTATGCCACTCTCCAGGTCTATTACACCCATGCAAAAAATCACGTCGATCCGTTGCTCCGTTGCGACGTGATTGAAGGACATACCAACAAACAAACACACTTTCACATTTATAATATGGGTACCGATTATTATGCAAATAATTTGAAAATCAACAAAAACCCACTGTTAATTCATAGTTTTGGGTTTTCACTTCTGTCAGCAGTCCTCAGTGATTGCCATTTTTTTAAATTGGTGACGTACCGTAGCATAGACTTTGTTGGTGGCAACCTAAGGTTGCTAGTCAACGTTTGCACTTTCACAATGGCAAGCAAGGATGGCATGAATATTTTTTTTTTTTTTTGGTAAGAAAATGATATGATAACTGATTATTACCCGTACTGAATCACTAAATATTCTCGCACACGCATTGACAGAAAGTCGATCGATTTTGCAGAAAAATTCTAAACTGATACAATACGTTTTCAAAATAATAATACCCAATGAAACTTGTTTATTTATGAGGAAACAAAAGAAACATTTCAGGTAACACGCTTAGCTAAATTCGCGTTTGTTGATTTTTCCTTGCGAAGCGTCTCTAGGGTATTTTATACTAAGTTACATCTGCGAAGAACTCCTTAGCGGTGTATACGTTGAATAAATTATTGAATTGCGGAATAAACACGGTCTCCCTCTTTCCCTATGCGCGTAGTGGGTATGGTAGAGTATGCCAAATAGACAACTAATTGCACCCATAAGGCTGACGATGTGTACCCGACGTTATCGTAGAAAAGCTATCATGTTTTAAATTTTAATCGTTAACATTTTCATACGAAAACGTTGCTTAAAGGGAAACTTTATGTTAAAAATGAATCTAAGTAATACATATTAGAAAAGTTCTAATAACTGCATATTATAAAAGATAGTTTGTGGAAAAAGGTTTACTGAGCTTATTAGAAATTGGCAAACACCGAAATTATTGACATTCTCTCTGAAATTATTCCTTAACCTCTTGGAACAGCTCTATCAAGGAATTCGGCTTACATTTCATAAAAATAAATCGATATGAAGAAAATATATCTTATTACAAAACGATCAGCAAATGCCCGCGACTTCATCCATGCAAGCTAGATTTTCAAAAATCCCGTGGGAACTCTTTGATTTTTCGGCTATAAAGTAGCCTATATCCGTCTGCCGAAATCAAACTATCTGTGTACCAAATAGATGATGCCCGCGACTTTTACGGCATGGATTTACATTTTATTAAATCCCGTAGGAGCTCTTTAATTTTCTGGGACAAACAGTCTGTCTTTCCCCGGGATGCACGTACTGTACTGTACCAAAGTTCATCGAAATCGGTTGAACGGGTCGACCGTGAAAAGCTAGCAGATGGACAGACAGACATACATTCGCATTTTCTAAATTAAGTATTGAATGATATTAGTATCGATTAAGCTGATACTGATTTTAATATGGTCTCCAAGAAAAAAATTACACACAAGTATGTATGTATATTATGTTAACTTAAAAGTAAAAATATATTTATAAAACTTTAGCATAACGCAGTTTCATTTAGAAGCCCCAGGTTGACAATAATCTAGTCGTAGAATTTAATGTTCCGTGGAGAGGTCTCGATTAAAGAGCTGTCTATGTGGAGGCCTGCTCTTTGGTATGTGGGGCACGACTTTTAATGAGTTTATGAGTATCCCAGGCACCTAACGGAGCGGTCATAAAGGTCTAAGCTCCTGTCGATAAAAGTAACTCACAGATGTCTTATTAAGGCTTATTGTTCGCCAACCCTACACATTAACGTACCTACCTCATTCGTGGTTAAAGTTACTGGTCTACAGAGGTGGGCATTATTGATACTTACTTTGAAATAATTTTCATTTAGTGAAATTATTATTTTTCTTCATAGTGATTTCTTCACAGACTATTTTTCACGAAACATGATGTTTCGTATTTCGTAATTTTACTCTCCTACATTAATTTAACTACCTAGTACCTAATTAATGATCAAGGCCAATAGTGCTGATATTTCACAAGTGATTTTTCATGGTAATTGAATTTTCACACTTATACTTTTAAGTGCGAAAATTCTCTTCCGTGAAACATAGTAAACGATTGTTTCTAACACGCAGCGATTCGAGTGTTCTCGCTCGTTATTTCGATTTTTCACTTGGTACCTGTGAAATGGTAAATCTCTACTACTATGTTAATTATTTCGTGAAACATTTCCTTCGTTAAAGAAAATACATCTCTAATCTAAATATATATAAGGAAAACGTGACTAACTGACTGATTCAATTGAATTCAACCCCTAAGGGGGTGAAATAGGGGTTTGAAATTTGTGTAGCCCGCAGACGAAGTCTCAAGCATAAGCTAGTTGTAGATATATATATTTTGAGTTATTAATCTTAAACATTCGCCTATTCAATAGATAATATGTGAATCAATCAATCAATCAATCAATTGATTGATTGATTGATTGATTTGTAGATAATATATTATATAGATAATATGTGAATCAATACAAATCCATAAATCCGTAGGTTGTATCTGTTTGTTTATTAAGTTCCTTCTTTACACTTGATTAAATTACGAAATTTTGCAGAAAGCTTAAAACCTTGGTAAACATTTGAACTTTGTAACCCGGGGAAAATGCATGGCATAGGCATAGCTATATCGCTTCGTCAATGGGAAGAGCAATAAGATTGTTCCTGATGTTCTTGATGTCAATTTCTTGACTCAGTGCACCGTAGGTGGATGGC